>NC_133335.1:209547061-210147061 GCF_042186555.1 Aquarana catesbeiana
ATGTTGCAATACCAAGGATTGTTTTTGTGCAATACACGGAGCGTGAGCACTTTCCCTATATATAGTTTTTGGATATTGCATTAAGATTTTTTTTTTTTTTTGCTCTATGTTTATGTTTGTATAATGGACTTTTTATATTATTGAGGATTTCTGTGCATCACACGAAGCACATGCACTTTAATTGTATTTTATGTTTTTTTCACATTATAGGATATATGCACGAGTTATTTGTTTTATATTCATTTTTTTAATTTTATTTACATTTAGTGCCGCACATTTGGTATATCAACAACAGCCTACTGGCTTCTCTGAGTATAGCAGTACTTTACAATATGGCAATCAATGTGGGCTGATCCTCTAAACACACCCCCACGTTTCCAGCACGTCCCCTGCAGAGACTTCTGAATTAGCCCCGCCCCTACAGTTCCTTATATTGAGATATTCATGAATTAGGTCAACAATGAAAGCCTACTTGCTTCTCTCAGTATTGGAGTACTTTACTTTGACAGTCAGTGTGGGCTGAATCTTTAACCACCACCCCCCCACCTTTCCAGTTCCTCACCAGATAGTCCCGAATTAGCTCCGCCCCTACAGTTCCTCATATTTAGATATTCATGAATTAGGCCAACAATGACAACCTACTGGTTTCTCTCAGTATTGGAGTATGTTACTACATGATAGTCAGTGTGGACTGAATACTGAATTTCTAGTCATGCCCCCATCACCCCTTAGCACCGCCCCCCTCGTGGTCCCTCATTAAGAAATGTATGCATTAGACCAACAATGACAGCCTAATGGCTTCTCTCAGTATTGGAGTACTTTACAATTTGACAGTCACTGTGAGCTGATTCTCTAACCACGCCCCCAGTTAGCACCTCCCTTGCAGTTCCTCACCAGAGGACCTCTAAATTAGCCCCGCCCCTACGGTTCCTCATATTGAGATATGCATAAATTAGGCCAACAATGACAACCTATTGGCTTCTCTCAGTAATGGAGTACTTTATTATATGACAGTCAGTGTGGGCTGATCCTCTAGTCACGCCCCGGCGGCCCCCATTGAGATATTCATGCATTAGGCCAATGGCAGCCTACTGGCTTCTGTCAGTATTGGAGTGCTTTACAATATTACAGTGTTGGCTGATTCTCTAACCACGCCCCACCACTCCTGGCCCCGCCCCCGCGGCCCCTCACCTTGAGATAGTCGTTCTCGGAGCGCAGCTCCTCCATCTCCCTCAGGAGCCCTCGGTGGCCCCGTCCAGGATGTCCCTCGGTCAGGTCGGAGAAGGCCATGGAGGTGCTGAGCTGCATTCGGCTGGACGTCTCCTCGCTGCTCCCCCGGCTGCTGCTGTTCTCCTCCGAGGCACACGACCCCTCCGAGCTGCTGTCCGTGCCCCGGGCCCCCCGGCCCGCCTTGCCGCCCTTCCCCCCGGAGGGACGGGATTGGGCCCCCACCGGCTTCTTGGCAGTCCCGGGAGAGGGCAGCGGGCGGCGGGGCCCGGGAGGGATGACCGACAGGGAGACCGGAGAACCTCGGCGAGCCTTGGACAGGGACCAGCCGCTCAGCTCCTTGGGGCGGGCCGGGGACGGAGCCCGGTTCAGCTTCTTCTTCTTCTCCGGTAACGGCGGAGGGGCTCCCCCTCCTCCTCCGGGCCCCGCCGGCTCCATCGCCGCTTCCCCGTCTCCACACAGCACAACCAGAGCGCGAGCCGCCCGCATCTCCCCCCCGCCCGGCTCTGTCAGTGGTCCTGCCCGGCGCGTGCTCTGTATAACGGACGGTGATGTGTCTCCTGTGCGCATCGGACTCATCTACTTACTGGGAGGAGGAGGGGGGGAGGACCCAGAGATGGGAGGAGGAGGAGAGGACACATCCTGCAGCAGCCACAGGCATCGGTATTGTCAGGGAGATGGAGGCGGAGACTAGACATGTGTAGTCACCGCCCCTTTCCTCACACCCACCTATCACGGGCTCAGGATGAGGGATCCGAATCCTACACTGAAGCCACAAGTCCTCCAACACAATGGGGGTTATTTACTATAACTGGAGAGTTCATTACCCAGTGCAGCTCTTCAAAGAAACCAATCAGCTTCCAGCTTTTATTGTCCAATCTTAAATGAACAAACTGAAGTTAGAAGCTGATTGACTACCATGCAGAGCTGCACCAGATTTTGCTCTCTCCAGTTTTAGTAAATCAGCCCCATAGTCACAGAGTACCCCCCCCCCATTCCATAGTGTCCCCCCCCCCCCCATTCCAGAGTGTCCCCCCATTCCATAGTGTCCCCCCCATTCCATAGTGTCCCCCCCATTCTAGAGTGTTCCCCCCCCCATTCCAGAGTGCCCCCCCATTCCAGATGTTTCCCCCCTCCCATTCCAGAGTGCCCCCCCATTCCATAGTGTCCCCCCCATTCCAGAGTGTCCCCCCATTCCAGATGTTTCCCCCTCCCTTTCCAGAGTGCCCCCCATTCCAGAGTGTCCCCCCCATTCCAGAGTGTCCCACATTCCAGAGTGTCCCCCCCATTCCAGAGTGCCCCCCCATTCCAGATGTTTCCCCCTCCCATTCCAGAGTGCCCCCCTTATTCCAGATGTTTCCCCCTCCCATTCCGGAGTGCTCCCCCATTCCAGATGTTTCCCCCCCCCATTCCAGAGTGCCCCCCCATTCCAGTGTCCCCCCATTCCAGAGTGCCCCCCCATTCCAGATGTTTCCCCCTCCCATTCCAGAGTGCCCCCCCCATTCCAGATGTTTCCCCCTCCCATTCCAGAGGAATTGTGTAACCCTTTTACTGCCAAAGCCATTTTTGTGCTTTTTTGCACACATGTTTAACCACTTGCCTACTGAGCACTTCTACCCCCTTTCTGCCCAGGCCAATTTTCAGCACTGTCACACTTTGAATGACAATTGCGCGGTCATACAACACTGTACCCGTATGAAATTTTTATCATTTTTTTTTCACACAAATAGAGCTTTCTTTTGGAAGTATTTAATCACCACTGGGGTTTTAATTTTTTTCTAAACAAACAAAAGAAACACAAAAAACCCCATAGTTTGTTATAAAATTTTGCAAACAGGTAATTTTTGCGGGCGCTTTTAACCCTTTATTTGGTTGCAAGCAGGGGTTAAAAGCGCCCCGGTAGCGGCTGAAAACTGCCACTAACCCCCCACCCAGCCCCAGTGTGATCGTAGTCTTAGCCCTCGTTCACACCGGTGCAACTTGTCATGCAATTTAAAAGGTCCAAATCACATGACAAGTCGCACCCTATTGTTGGACATTGGAACCGTTCAAATCATTGCGATGCCGACTTTGCACCGACTTTTTGCGATTTCAGGTGTAACTTACATAGACATCTGTGCATGAAGTTGCACAGATGCCAGCCAAATTGCACCTGAAGCCGCAATGTCCTGCGGCTTAGAAATGCTGCGACTTCAAGCGAAGTCGCCTGATTTTAAAGTCGAATTCAGTGTGAACGGGGGGGGGGGGGGGCTAATGGAGGTATGTAACATGTGTAGCGCAATCTACTTTTTTGTGCATAGGCATCCTGGATGAGTGTGTTTACATTTGTACGTGTGTGTATGTGGGGGAGCTCAAAATATTTGGGGGGGGGGGGGATTTTTAATGCTTGGGTGTAACTTTCATTTTTTTACACTTCTATAAAAAAAAAAGAAAAATGTAACTACATGTTCATCACATGGGGGACAAAAAGTCCCCTATGTGATGCATTTTTTTGTGACAGGTTCTCTTTAATGAGACATTAGGAGTCTAAAAGACCCCTAATGCCCCACCTGTCCTCCAATGAAACGAATGCAGTGCAGATCACACTGCATTCGTTTCTCTCCCAGCCTGTATGTACGTGTGTGTGTGTGGGGGGGGGGGGGGGGGCAGTAAGAGATGCGGTCTCTTTCCAGAGTCTACCACTCAGGGCTCCTTGTGAATGTTATTGTAAACCTAATCAAAGTCGATGCCACCAAGTGAGCCGTACTCAGGACGAGTTGGTTTCTAAGATGTTAGCAGCCGCCAGCATCATAGCAACCATTGACACAGCCCCATTCAGATGACATCAGCAGGAATCCCTGCCCATTGTTTACATACTGCTGTAGATCAGGGCCATGCCAATGGAAGCAACATTGGTTTCTAGGATGCCGGCTGCTGCCTGGTCAACTGATGAATATAAACAAAGGGCCGGGGATGCTGGCTGATGTTATCTGAATGGGGCTGAGGCTGTGTCAATGGTTGCTAGGATGCCGGCTGCTGCCTGGTCAACAGATGAATGTAAACCAAGGGGCGGGGATGCTTCCTGATGTTATCTGAATGGGGTGAGGCTGTGTCAGTAGTTGCTAGGATGCCGGCTGCTGCCTGGTCAACAGATGTATGTAAACCAAGGGACGGGGATGCTGGCTGATGTTATCTGAATGGGGCTGAGGCTGTGTCAATGGTTGCTACGATGCAGGCTGCTGTCTGGTCAACAGATGAATGTAAACCAAGGGGCGGGGATGCTTCCTGATGTTATCTGAATGGGGTGAGGCTGTGTCAGTAGATGCTAGGATGCCGGCTGCTGCCTGGTCAACAGATGAATGTAAACCAAGGGACGGGGATGCTGGCTGATGTTATCTGAATAGGGCTGAGGCTGTGTCAATGGTTGCTAGGATGCAGGCTGCTGTCTGGTCAACAGATGAATGTAAACCAAGGGGCGTGGATGCTAGCTGATGTTAGCTGAATATAGTGAGCCTGTGTCAGTGGTTGCTAGGATGCAGGCTGCTGTCTGGTCAACAGATGAATATAAATAAAGGGGTGGGGATGCTGGTTGATGTTATCTGAATAGGGCTGAGGCTGTGTCAATGGTTGCTAGGATGCAGGCTGCTGTCTGGTCAACTGATGAATGTAAACAAAGGGGCGTGGATGCTGGCTGATGTTAGCGGAATGGGGCTGAGGCTGTGTCAATTGTTGCTAGGATGCAGGCTGCTGTCTGGTCAACAGATGAATGTAAACCAAGGGGGCGTGGATGCTGGCTGATGTTAGCTGAATATGGTGAGCTTGTGTCAGTGGTTGCTAGGATGCAGGCTGCTGTCTGGTCAACAGATGAATATAAATAAAGGGGTGGGGATGCTGGTTGATGTTATCTGAATAGGGCTGAGGCTGTGTCAATGGTTGCTAGGATGCAGGCTGCTGTCTGGTCAACAGATGAATGTAAACAAAGGGGCGGGATGCTGGCTGATGTCCTCTGAATGGGGCTGTGTCAATGGTTGCTATGATGCGGGTAGCTGCTAGCATCCTAGCAACCATTGAGCCTTCAGTGGTGCTCGGTTGATTGCATTGGCTTTGATGCAGTTCACACTTTTACGGTTTGTGAACTTTCAGACATGAAAGTGCCTGTCAATCCAGCCCATCGCTAATGCACATATCTCTGTGTTTTATTTAAAGGCCATGCAAGTTCAGGAAAATACCCACTCACCCGCACTCAGCTCCTTACGCCCAGCTGTAATATGCTGACATCACACAGTATTTTTGTAGTCTAAGTGGTGTCAGCCCTACCAAAGTCAAAGTAAAAAAAAAAATACAATTTTTTTTCTTCACCAGAACAGGAATAGAGGGGTAATCTTCTGTTGGGGACACTATTTCTGGTGACAACCAGGGATTCCCTCATTTTGGAGGGATTACCTCTCACTTCCTGTTTTGGCTATAGGACAGGAAGTGAAGTGAGATCTCCCTAATAGGACACAGATGGCAAAAAAACTCCCAATTGGGGTTATGACCCAGGAGCCATGGGTATTACATACAGTTGCTTGTACAAATCAAGGACAGTATGTAGCTGTATGCGGGTAAACCAAAATCCATGCGTACTCCCCTGGACACAGACAGTCTGCATGCCAAATGCTGTGTCCACCCTAAAGTGACATGGCCATTATAGGTGGAGTCTGGTGGGTTGAGTCACCTGTCACATTTTTAAAGCTTCACCAAAAATGCCATATGTGAAATGTGGTTGCTTTGAACAGTTCATGGCTGCCAAACTGGTTGCCTGCAGACCATATGTGATCCTCAAAGCCATTTCCACCCCCATAGGCTTTGTGATGTCAGAATTATTTTTAATGATGTTTAGCTGGCCCTGATTATATAAACATTTGGACAAAACTGATTTCATTATGTAGAATGGTGGATCTGCTGAAAGACTGTAGGCTTTTGTTGGTGGTTGTGATGAAAAGACGGGTGTTGTGTCCATCTGCTATTTGAACCTTTTTATTACATACGGTATATATAAAAAAAAAATGTATTCAGTTAGAAATCACTAAATGTATACAGAGATGTATTTACCAGAATGGCAGCCAGGAGTCAGTGCCTGGGGCAGCACCAAGACTCAACATTTATAAAGTGGGATTGTTTATTTTATAATATATATATATATATATATATATATATATATATATATATATATATATATATATATATATATATATATATGAACCCTACGGACTAAGACTGGGAAGCCATTAAAGTTCATGTGTAAATGCAGGTGTCCCAATACTTTTGGTAACATAGAGTATACTCTCTCTATATATATATATATATATATAGATCTATATAGATATATATAGATCTATATATATCTATATAGATATATATAGATCTAGATATATAGATCTATATAGATATATATATATAAAAATTAATGAATTTTTTTCTGATTTTATATATATATATATATATATATATATATATATATATATACTGTATATACTCTATGTTACCAAAAGTATTGGGACGCCTGCCTTTACACATGAACTTTAATGGCATTCCAGTCTAATGCCCCGTACACACGGTCGGATTTTCCGACGGAAAATGTGTGATAGGACTTTGTTGTCGGAAATTCCGACCGTGTGTAGGCTCCATCACACATTTTCCATCGGATTTTCCAACACACAAAGTTTGAGAGCAGGAGATAAAATTTTCCGACAACAAAATCCGTTGTCAGAATTTCCGATCGTGTGTACACAAATCCGACCGACAAAGTGCCACGCATGCTCAGAATAAATAAAGAGATGAAAGCTATTGGCCACTGCCCCGTTTATAGTCCCGACGTACGTGTTTTACGTCACCGCGTTCAGAACGATCGGATTTTCCGACAACTTTGTGTGACCGTGTGTATGCAAGACAAGTTTGAGCCAACATCCGTCTGAAAAATTCCGAGGATTTTGTTGTCGGAATGTCCGATCAATGTCCGACCGTGTGTACAGGGCATTGATCCATAGGGTTCAATATTGAGTTGGCCCACCCTATGTAGCTATAACAGCTTCAACTCTTCTGGGAAGGCTGTCCACAAGGTTTAGTGAAGCGCGTTTGTGAGGTCAGGCACTGATGTTGGATGAGAAGGCCTGGCTCACAGTCTCCACTCTAATTCATCCCAAAGGTGTTCTGTCGGGTTGAGGTCAGGACTCTGTGCAGGCCAGTCAAGTTCCTCCACCCCAAACTCGCTCATCCATGTCTTTATGGACCTTGCTTTGTGCACTGGTGCGCAGTCATGTTGGAACAGGAAGGGGCCATCCCCAAACTGTTCCCACAAAGTTGGGATCATGAAATTTCCCTTCACTGGAACTAAGGGGCCAAGCCCAGACCCTGATAAACAACTCCGCACCATAATCCCCCCTCCACCAAATGATTTGGACCAGTGCGCAAAGCAAGATCCATACATGGTTCCAGTAATCCATATCCTTAGTCTGCTTGTCTTCAGCAAACTGTTTGCGGGCTTTCTTGTGCATCATCTTTAGAAGAGGCTTCCTTCTGGAAAGACAGCCCAGCCATGCAGACCAATTTGATGCAGTGTGCAGCGTATGGTCTGAGCACTGACAAGCTGACCCCCCCACCCCTTCAACCTTTGCAGCAATGCTGGCAGCACTCAAACGTCTATTTCCCAAAGACAACCTTTAGATATGATGCTGAGCACGTGCACCCAACTTCTTTGATCGACCATGGCGAGGCCTGTTCTGAGTGGAACCTGTCCTGTTAAACCACTGTATGGTCTTGGCCACGGTGCTGCAGCTCAGTTTCAGGGTATTGGCAATCTTCTTATAGCCTAGGCCATCTTTATGTAGAGCAACAATTCTTTTTTTCAGATCCTCAGAGAGTTCTTTGCCATGAGGTGACCAGTATGAGAGAGTGAGAGCGATAACACCAAATTTACCACACCTGCTCCCCATTCACACCTGAGACCTTGTAACACTAACGAGTCACATGACACCGGGGAGGGAAAATGGCTAATTGGGCCCAAATTGGACATTTTCACTTAGGGGTGTACTCACTTTTGTTGTCAAAGGTGTAGACATTAATGGCTGTGTGTTGAGTTATTTTGAGGAGAGAGCAAATTTACACTGTTATACAAGCTGTACACTCACTACTTTACATTGTAGCAAAGTGTCATTTCTTCAGTGTTGTCACATGAAAAGATATAAAATATTTACAAAAATGTGAGGGGTGTACTCACTTTTGTGAGATATTGTGTGTGTGTGTGTATATATATATATATATATATATAATTTATTTTTTTTAAAGCATCAAAAAATATATTTACAAATAATTTAAAAGTAAGCCCAATATCTATTTTCTCTCTTTAGATTTTTTTTAGAATGTATTAAAAAAATGTACCTATATCATTTATATTTATTTTTAGCATGTATTAAAAAAAACACGTACATTAAAAATAAGTAGATTCAATATTTATTTTAATGTTTTCTGTGTGTATATACAGTATATATATTTATTATTATTATTATTATTCAGGATTTAAAGTATATATTGCCAACAGTTTTCATAGCACTTTACAAAGTAGAGTGAGACAGTTTTAATACAATTCAGTGTGAGGGATTAGATATATGTACTGTGTGTATATATATATATATATATATATATATATATATATATATATATATATATATATATATATATCTTGGACTCTGAATTCTCCTTTAGGCCCCACATCCAATCACTTTCCAAAGCTTGCCGCCACAACCTCCGCAACATCTCCAAACTGCGTGCCTTTCTAACCAATGAAACCACAAAGCTCCTGATTCACTCCCTGGTTATCTCTCGCCTTGACTACTGCAACTCATTTCTCATTGGCTTACCTTTAAATAGACTATCCCCCCTTCAGTCCATCATGAATGCTGCTGCCAGACTTATCCACCTTACAAACCGCTCAGTGTCTGCTACCCCTCTCTGCCAATCCCTCCATTGGCTGCCACTCACCCAACGAATTAAATTCAAAATACTAACAATAAGTTACAAAGCCATCCACAACTCTGCCCCCAGCTACATCACTAGCCTAGTCTCAAAATACCAACCTAATTGCCCTCTTCGTTCCTCCCAAGACCTCCTGCTCTCCCTCATCACCTCCTCCCATATCCGCCTCCAGGACTTCTCCCGAGCCTCGCCCATCCTCTGGAATTCCCTACCCCAATCTGTCAGACTGTCTCCAAATTTATCCACTTTTAGGCGATCCCTGAAAACTTTCCTCTTCAGAGAAGCCTATTCTGCCTCCATCTAACAACTGCACTATTTTCTCCATTAGCTCATCCCCCACAGCTATTACCCTTTTGTATAACTTGACCCTCCTAGATTGTAAGCTCTAGCGAGCAGGGCTCTCTGATTCCTCTTGTATTGAATTGTATTGTAATTGTACTGTCTGCCCTTATGTTGTAAAGCGCTGCGTAAACTGTCAGCGCTATATAAATCCTGTATAATAATAATAATATATATATAGAGTATAGTGTAGTGTATATGTATAGCAAGGGAACCACAGAAAGAGAAGTGTGTGCAGGATATGGTAAGAGGAGTCAGAAGACTCGCTGTAGTTAAAAATAAAATTGAAACCATCTCTCTTTTCTCTTGTCTGTTAGTCAATACAGTAAAAAAAAAAAAGGGAGCTGAAAATATAAAACATAACCCTGGCTTCCAAAATATCATATTCAAACATGATTTTTTTTTTTTTTTTTATGAATTGTGTGACACAAGGGCAAAAACATACAAAAGGATATTGCCATTTAGTGCGCCATTTATGGGCAGCATGGATTCCAAACGCGGCTCTGAACATACAAACATTTTACTGATTTTCCATGTATCCTTCTTCATATTATATCCCCTTCACCTGCTACACATCTGCACCAGCTACTGAACAGAAGCCATTATAAATGCTAAAATAAGATTGGCTGATGTATTAACTTGTCTGTAGCCAGTTCTGCATGCAGTAGGAAGAGACATGCGGGAAGAGACTTGTTTTTGCTGACACACCGTCTAGGGAACAAAAGGGAAGCGACCCGAGACGCAGCCACCATGATTGCAAATCCTTCATTGCAAGGTCGCCCCCTGTCTTCATACAGAGGGTACAGCTCACATCCTTCATCTGATAAATGGTCACCTGAGTGCAGAATTCTGTCTCTGTTTGCATTTTTAGTATTAAAATTGCAAAGTATCAGGCTGGATTCACACTAGTGCGGTTGGGGCTTGTTCACACCTGGTTATCGGTATTCATCAATGCAGGCGTAACGCAAGGACATGCGTAAAACAATGGTTCTCTATGTGCCCTGTTTACACAACGCATGTGCATTAGTGTGCGTTGCATAAAAATGCGGCATCCTGAATGAGCAACATACAACTTAAATTTTTTTTTAGCTTATTCATCTCTATAATGATACATATATTACTACAATAATATAGAATAGTTGCAAATAATGCAGCAAAAAAAGTAAAAAAAATCTGATAATTACTAAAACTCAATTTTAAGGTAGTGACAACCAGGAACACCCGCGTGACACAGAGAAATAGAACTTAGAGGGAGAAAAGTACCAATTATTATTAGAGCTTCAAACACACTGATTTTGGGTAATGACTTAATGTGGTCGGTTTCATCCATCACACACATACAGTATATACTCATCACAGTATAGTCCTCCTTCATGTCTTTCTATTTTTACTTCTCTGTGTTTCTATACTATTTTTATATGTTACTATATATAGTACCGGAAGAAAAGTAACTATGGGCAAAAGGAAATCACTTTTCTCTAATCACTCATAGTGAGTGGGAATACTTTTTACAAGATATACAGCAACAAAAAATACATTTTAGCACAATCAGAAAAAACCTTTGAGGTTTTAAAGTGGTTGTAAAGGCTCAAGGTTCTTTTAAATTTTTTTTACCTTCATGCTTTCTATGCACGAAGGTAAAAAAAACCCTTCTCTATACAGAAGTCCCCCAGGCCCCCCTAATACCATAGCTCCCAACTGTTCCTGATTTGGAGGGACTGTCCCTGATTTGGAACAAAGTCCCTCTGTCCCTCATTCCTCCTCAATTGCAGGGCCGGTGCTACCACCAGGCAAACAAGGCAGCCGCCTACTCTCTTCTCTCTGCAGCAAGCAACTAAGCCTCAGCGTCAGCAGGCAGCCGTCACTCCATTCGCACATAGTGTCAGAGGCGCAGTGGCGGCGGAGGACTGTGTCTGTGTCCCGACTCCCGTATGAATGGAAGCAAGCAAACATTCATTGATGGGCACTGGTAGGCTGCATTGTTGGGCGCTGGTAGGCTGCATTGATAGGCGCTGGTAGGCTGCATTGTTGGGCACTGGTAGGCTGCATTGTTGGGCATTGGTAGGCTGCATTGTTGGGCACTGGTAGGCTGCATTGTTGGGAACTGGTAGGCTGCATTAATAGGCGCTGGTAGGCTGCATTGTTGGGCACTGGTAGGCTGCATTGTTGGGCACTGGTAGGCTGCATTGATAGGCGCTGGTAGGCTGCATTGTTGGGCACTGGTAGGCTGCATTGTTGGGCACTGATAGGCTGCATTGTTGGGCATTGGTAGGCTGCGTTGTTGGGCACTGGTAGGTTGCATTGTTGGGCACTGATAGGCTGCATTGTTGGGCATTGGTAGGCTGCGTTGTTGGGCACTGGTAGGTTGCATTGTTGGGCACTGTTAGGCTGCATTGTTGGGCGCTGGTAGGCTGAATTGATAGACGCTGGTAGGCTGCATTGATGGGTGCTGGTAGGCTGCATTGGTAGGCACTGGTAGGCTGCATTGTTGGGCACTGGTAGGCTGCATTGATCGGCACGGGGAGGATGCATTTGATAGGTGCTGGAGAGGCTGCGCTTGATGGGCGCTGGAGAGGATGCATTGATGGGAGCTGGCAGACTGCATTGATGGGCGCTGGTAGGCTGCATTGATGGGTGCTGGTAGGCTGCATTGATGGGTGCTGGTAGGCTGCATTTTTGGCGCTGGTGAGGCTGAATTGATAGGCACTGGTAGGCTGCATTGATGGGCGCTGGTAGGCTGCATTGTTGGGCGCTGGTGAGGCTGAATTGATAGGCACTGGTAGGCTGCATTGATGGGCGCTGGTAGGCTGCATTGTTGGGCGCTGGTAGGCTGAATTGATAGACGCTGGTAGGCTGCATTGATGGGTGCTGGTAGGCTGCATTGATAGGCGCTGGTAGGCTGCATTGTTGGGCACTGGTAGGCTGAATTGATAGACGCTGGTAGGCTGCATTGATGGGCGCTGGTAGGCTGCATTGTTGGGCGCTGGTAGGTTGAATTGATAGACGCTGGTAGGCTGCATTGATAGGCGCTGGTAGGCTGCATTGTTGGGCGCTGGTAGGTTGAATTGATAGACGCTGGTAGGCTGCATTGATGGGTGCTGGTAGGCTGCATTAATAGGCGCTGGTAAGCTGCATTGTTGGGTGCTGGTAGGCTGCATTGAACGGCATAGGGGGGCTGCATTTGATGGGTGCTGGAGAGGCTGCGCTTGATGGGCGCTGGAGAGGATGCATTGATGGGCGCTGGCAGACTGCATTGATGGGTGCTGGTGAGACAGCATTTGATGGGTGCTTCATTAAAAAGGTGGGGTATACATGAGCAGGGCAAAGGGGGTCGAGTCGGGGGGGGGGCAGCAACATGAGGTTTCGCCTAGGGTGTCAAAAATCCTTGCACCAGCCCTGCTCATTTGTCCCTCATTTTGATCTAATTTATATAGTTGTATATAAAATTCACTCTTTATCTTTCAAAATGGGTTTCCCAGTGCCAAACCTTTCATCCAAATTCTACATTGCTGCATTGGTAATTTGTTGGAAAATGTCAACTAAGAAATAATAAAAATGTAAAGTTGAAAAAAAAAAGTCATTATAAAGAAATAGTAGTGGTAAAAAAAAAGAGCACTTGTGGGTTTAACCAATTTTTTGTATAATTCTCCTTTAAAGGGGGTGTGGCAGGGGGGTGTCCTATGCCTACATTCTTTTGCTAATAGGTGCCCCTCATTCTCATCTCAGAAAGTTGGAAGGTATGTAATACTTATCCCATCATGATCCAGTGATGTGCACGAGAGCCTCGGCTCTCCGGGGACTCTCCCCCCTCATTGGCTGAGACTGCTGTTGTCAATCACAACCAGTGAGCCAATGAGGAGAGAGAGAGAGGGGGTGAATGGACATACAGAGCAGTGGCTTGGGAGTGAGCCTGCTTGGATGCCCCCATATCAAGCTGCTTGCTCTGGGGGAACTCGGCAGGGGGGGAGGGGCCAAAAGTGCCAGTGGGGGGACTCGAGAAGAGGAGGATCGGCGCTGCTCTGTGCAAAACCACTTTAGCCGAGTAGGTAAGTATGACATGTTCATTATTTATTTTTTATTTTTTTATTGCCTTTAATATCACTTTTTGCTCTCTGTGTCCCTATTGGGTAGATACCCCTCACTTCCTGTCCCTAAGCATTGGTCTCTGAGATACAAAGTGAGGGGAAATCTTCCCACTGAGAACAGAGAAATATTTAAAGTATAAGTTCACCTTTTCAGAAAGGATGTCCGAAGACTTCTGTGATCGATGACAACGATATCCCAGAAGCCTTCGGGATCTGATGAATGCGTCATTCATCTAGACGCCTGCAACCGGAAGCAGCATGAAAATTTTAATAAAAAAAATGTACTTTTACTTTTGAAAAAAAAATATACCCAAATCTTACATACAGTATATAGGAAGGTCAGGGACCGCCAGGCTTCTGCTTTGTTTTACCCTACAAAACAGATCCGTGTGAAAGGACCCTAATGCAGGGAATGTACATTTTAACAACAAATAAATAAAAAATGTCTTTAGCAGCAAAAGAGTTCCTTTTTCTTCTATATGCCTCTTATAGAAAAGATTACACTGGTGTCTTTAAACAAAGCAATATTTCCCCTTCCAGCGGCCGAAAGTGACTGAGGACATAGATGTATCAGTCCCTTTCTCTGTAGCCTCAGCTGCACAGATGAATGAATAGGAAGCTCTCTGAGGCTTACTGCTCATTCACAAAGTCAAAGGTGTTGTAAAGGCAGAAGGTTTTTTATCTTAATGCATTCTATGCATTAAGATAAAAAGCCTTCTGTGTGTAGCAGCCTCTCCAGCACCCCCTAATTACTTACCGGAGCCCTATCTCTCTCCAGAGATGTCCACGAGTGTCTAAGCCGTCCAGGACCCCCCTCCTGATTGGCTGAGACACAGCAGCGCCACCATTGGCTCCCGCGACTGTCAATCAAAGTCAGTTAGCCAATCAGGGGAGAGAAGGGGCGGGTCTCCATGTCTGAATGGACACATGGAGCTGTGACTCGGCTCGGGTATCCCCATAGCAAGCTCCTGGCTGTGGGGGAACTCAACAGCAGGGAGGAGGCAGAAGCAGCAAGAGGGACCCGAGAAGAGGAGGATCTGGGTTGCTCTGTGCAAAACCAACTGCATGGAGGAGGTAAGTATAATATGTTTGCACGGGCAGATCCAGGGGGGGCAACAGGTCAATTGCCCCCCCCCCCCCCCGAGAAATTAGATGCGGGTGAGAGAGCGGTGGTTCAGCGAGTGGATGAGAGAGTGGGTGGCTCCGCGGGCGGGTGAGAGAGCGAGCGGGCCGGGCAGCTGGGCGGCTGGCTAATCAGCGAGTCGGCGGGCGGGGGAGCAGAGAGATAACATCATCTCTCACCGCCAGCCCTGCAGTTCCGCCCCCACTGTGCAGGCAGCCACGGGCAGCAGAGAGATTACATCATCTCTCTGCTTTATGACTCTGGGACACAGCAACAATCCCCACCTTAGCAGCAAGTGAAAATCGGCAACGAGTGACAGGCGACGTGGCAAGTGACACACTCAGGGCTCCCACTGATTCTGCATTATGGTGAGTTGAACTATTTAATTTTATATATTATAACAATGTAATAATAGAAATAACCATGGTGTCGGGTTGATTGAAGCACCAACACCAGCCATTTCCCCAATAAATTGCCCGCAAAAAAACGTATTTTCTGGCAGTGACCCTCCCGAGACTAGACTCTGAATCCGCCCCTGCATGTTTATTATTTAAAAAAACAAAAAAAAAAACAGAAACAGACTTTGCAATCACTTTAAGAATGGACACAGGAGTGATAGGTACTGATCGCTCGCTGTGTTCATTCAGGAATAGAAGGGACCAGTAAATGACATATCTACCGGCCCCTTCCCCCACTCTCCATCCTGAAAAAACCCCCTGTGTGCCCTCAGCTTCCAGCAGGAAAGGAGGGAAGCTGGCAGCATTGCGGGGGGGAAAGGGGCACACAGGGGGGCCCAGACAGCAGATGGAAGGGGGGGCATGTGCTAGAAACAATCCCCCTGCAATGCAGCCGGACAGAGAAAGAAGAGAAGCTGGCAGCGCTGCAAGGGGAGGCAGAAGAGGACCGGTACCTGCAGTAAGACAGTACAGCGGGACCTCCTGCTCAGCAGGTGTTGGGTCCCCCCTTTTGAACTGATGGGGTCCGGGCCAAGTACAGGAGGGCTGACTGCACTGCCTTATCAGCGGCCCTGCACATACCAACCTAGCTCTCTGTTTGTAAAGGTGTACACCCCCCCCACCACCACCACCACCACCCCCCACATCAGAAACTTTGTCTGGAATTTTCTCATAGCTCAGTGGTAAACCTCCAACACAATATTCAGAATCCTGGCAATCTGGTCCTGAGCTGTCAGTTGTTGATAAGGTGAAGGAATGAGGAACTTTGTTTGCACACTTTGATGTAGTCACCCTATAAACACTCCAATACAGTCCGGGCTCTTTTGTCCCCGGGCACATTCCTGGACATTCTGCAGCATGCAGCAGGTTCAAATCTTTCATCAGCTTTACAGCTAAACAAAAAAAAATGTGAAAAACGGTCGGCGAAACAAGACGATCAGCTTGTGGTTACACGAGTCCAACATCTGCTCACATGAAATATAGTTGTCACCCTTCATTTAACCTCCTGCTTGTCACAGGTGTGTAGACTGAGCGTTAACATTGTTCAAACAAAGCTGACAAAGGAAATTACAAAGGAAATGATTACTTCTCTTATCTATAGATAGTTCATGGAATCTAAGTGCTGTCCTTGAAGGGTAACTCCACTTTCGTGGGAAAAAAATAGCAACTAAAAAAAAAAAATAATAATATAGCATATACAATTGCTACACCAGTCATATCATAATTGAATGTTATTAAAAATCTGCAGCTTTGTAATTTTCTGTAAAATGCAATATGGCAACCTGGAGGTGCCCTGTACACAGAATATGTACAGAACGCCCCCCAGAAATGTCATTTCCTGCTTGTGTGATTGGCTCACTGATTTTCCCAGAAGACTTCACTAAGATACAAGTCAGATTTTGATCATCCCCTGCAACAAAAATTTCATTTTTGCTGAGATACTCCCAAAGGGAAGGGGATGCAGACCCTGACACTTTCCTCATTAGAGCCCTGCAGATGCAGCAGCTGATTGATAATTATGAAATCACTTCAATATAGTTGCACATGGACACAGATAAACAAACAGCTATTTCTTCAGAATAACAAAAGGTAGGAATCTGCAACAAAGTTTGTTAAAATCCTTGCAATGTACATCAATCAATGTTTTTTTTTCTCAACAAAAGTGGAATTACTCTTTAAAGTGGTTGTAAAGGCTAAAAGTTTTTTTTTTTTTTTTTTTTTTTACCTTAGTGCATTCTCTGCATTAAAGTGGTTGTAAAGCTGTTAGAAATCACGGGGGGGGGGGCCATACAGCCTACCTGGCATCCCCCCCACCCCACCCCGTCTGAAAGTGACTGAAAACATAGATTTATCAGCTGCACAGATGAATGAATAGAAAGCGCTTGGAGGCTACCTGCTCTTTAAAAAAACTGAAGCATAGTAAACAGTTTCTTATGCTTCAGTGATGCATGGACACAGGAGTGATTAGTACCAAATCGCTCACTGTGTTCATTCAGGAAAGGAAGAGACCAGTAAATTACATTTACCGTCCCCTTTTTCCAGCTCCCGATCCTGAAACAACCCC
This sequence comes from Aquarana catesbeiana, assembly GCF_042186555.1. Lineage (NCBI taxonomy): Eukaryota > Metazoa > Chordata > Amphibia > Anura > Ranidae > Aquarana > Aquarana catesbeiana. Next base: position 209,564,348 of record NC_133335.1, read on the forward strand.
CCGTGTGCCCGTAGCCGCTGCTGGTGAGAGAAGAGGAAAGGCGGCAGTGCAGTGGAGGAAAAAGGTCACACAGGGAGTCCCAGACAGCAGATGGAAGGGGTTCATATGGTAGAACCAATCCCTGGGCCCTCCCGTTTTTCACCTTAATGTATTCTTAGTATTAAGGTAAAGAATCTTCTGTGCTGCAGCTCTCCCCCCCCCCCTTTTTGTTACCTGAGCCCGATCCAGCGATGTGAATGAATGAATGAATGAATAATTTGTAGAGCGCTGCAAATGCGAACTAAATCGCCACAAGGCGCTAGATGCGTTCTCTGTTGTCAGCTTCTTAGAAAAGGAAGGTCTTTAGTTTTTTCCTGAAGGCCTGGTGGTTTTCTTCCATGCGGATGTTGGTTGGAAGAGCATTCCATAGTCGAGGTCCTTGGACTGCGAATCTTCGTTCTCCCTTTGCTTTGTAGCGGTATTTGGGAATGATAAGGAGGTTTTGGTTAGCTGATCGAAGACTGCAATTCGTTTTGTAGTGTTTTATTTTCTCCCGGAGATATGGCGGAGCGTTTCCTTGTATGCATTTGTGGGTGAGGCAGAGGGTTTTGAATGTGATCCGATTCTTCACGGTTAGCCAGTGTAGGCTCTTTAGGGATGGGGAAATGGATTCCCAGGGTTTTTTTCCTGTTAACAGTCTTGCCGCCGTGTTTTGGATGAGTTGCAAGCGCGCAAGCTGATATTGGGGTAGTCCTATGTAGAGCGAATTTGCGTAGTCGAGTCGGGAATTGATGATTGTTCCCACAACTGCCGCTTTGTCCTCTTCTGGGACGAAGGGGATGAGTCTACATAGCAGGCGGAGGAGATGGTGGGATCCGCTAACTACTGACCCTATTTGTGCATCCATTGTCATTCCTGAGTCAAAGATGACTCCGAGACTCTTGGCTTTGGTGCTAGGGGAGATGGTCTGTCCGAGGATGGTGGGATGTGTCCACGGAGTCTTTGTTTTGGAATTTTTGTTAGCATATAGGAGAAGAAGTTCTGTTTTTGATCCGTTGAGTTTGAGGGAGCTAATGGTCATCCAGTCATCTATTAAAGTGAGGCATTTCTGTAATTGCTGATGAAGGTCTTTTTTCCATTGATGCGAAGGTAGAGTTGGGTGTCGCCTGCGTATGAGTGGAAGCAGAGGTCCGTTTTCCTGATGATATTGAGAAGTGGGCGGATGTAGATGTTAAATAGCACTGGTGACAAGGGTGAGCCCTGAGGGACTCCACAGGAGACTGCCCGAGATTCCGAGGTGAATGTTCCTAGTTTCACTATCTGGGAGCGATTCTCTAAGAAGGATGCAAACCATTTTAGAGCAGAATCTGTAGCTCCTGCAACTTCTGCGAGGCGGACAAGTAAAGTATTGTGGTCCACTGTATCGAATGCTGCGCTGAGGTCTAACAGTACCAGGAGACTCTGTTCTCCGTTGTCTGCTGCTTCAAGGGTGTCGTCCCATATTTTGAGGAGTGCTGTTTCTGTGCCATGGCCTGGGTGGAAGCCTGATTGCAGAGGGTCCAGGAGTTGGTGTGTGTCCAGGTGGCGTTGTAGCTGCTGTACTACTGCTTTCTCTATAATCTTGGAGATGGTGTTGAGGCTGGTTATCGGTCTGCGGTGGTTAGGGTCCTTAGGGTCAAGATTGGGTTTCTTTAGCAGGGGTTTGACGATGCCTTGCTTGAGGGAGGTTGGCACAATCCCTTCTTTGAATGATTGATTTATGAGGTGTGTTAGGGTAGGGGCCAAGATGTTGGAACGTTCTTTAAACGGTTTAGTGGGGATGATGTCGTTTGGTGATGTGCTGTCTCGAAGGCTTCTGATGATGTTTTTAGTCGTGTCAGTGGTGATTGGGGACAAAAAGAAATTCGGTGGTTGAGTGATGTTCGTGTTGATATCCTCTTTTTGCTTTGGTTGAGTGAGGTTGGTTGTTATTTTCTGACGAATTGATTTCCGAATGTTGTCGATTTTGTCGATGAAGAAATCTGATAACTCATTGCAGAATTCTTGAGTATCGTTTGCTGGGGGCTCTAAACAGGTCGGGTTCATTGACTGAGCAACTATTTTGAAAAGTTCCCGCGGACGGTTTAAGGAAGATGAGATGGTGGCTCCAGCCGCTGCCGCTCTCCTAATTGGCTCCCGCTGGCTGTCAATCAAATCCTGTGACACGGGAACAGGGGGCGGGGCCAAGACTTGCTTCCTGTGCCAATGGACACAGCAGCGGGACTCGGGAGTGCGTCTGCACGGGTGCCCCCATGGAAAGCGGCTTTCCATGGGGGCACCCGATGAAGGAGAGGAGTCAGGAGTGCTGGCTGGGCACCCCAGAAGAGGAGGATCGGGGCTGCTCTGTACAAAACCCTTGCACAGAGCATGTAAGTATAACATGTTTTTTTTTTTTAAATAAATAAAATGAAGCTTTACAAAACACTTTAAGGTAAAAAAAAAAAAACGTTCACAATCAGCCCTCCAGCCGTCTAAATACTACTTGGGCTCGATCTCGACCCAGAGCTGTGCCTGAAAGCTCATTCAGCTTGTTCCTTCCTCTCTGGCCATGGAGGCAGCAGCAGTAGTCATTGGCTCCTGCTACGTTCAATCACAATCTATGAGGAAGCAGCAGGAGGCGAGGCCTAGAAACAATTTGTGCGTCAATAGATGCACACAGCCCAGCTCAGGATTGAGCCCACATGAGTACCACCATAGGAAGCAGTTTCCTATGGTGGCACAAGGGGAAGAGGAGGAGCTGAGAGCGTTGGGAGGGGACCCAAGGAAAGGAAGAACAGGGCCACTCTGTGTAAAACCATAACACAGAGCAGGTGTATAACATGATTTTTATTTTTTTTTTTAAACGCTTTAAACGGACACACAATATCTTTATTTCCAAAAATATTCATTTTGTAAAGCGCTGTGCAAATTGTTGGTACTATATAAATTCTGAAAATAATAATCCATACACATCCACTGCTTAATAGCTCTGTAATCTATTTTTTAGACATGTGCAATTCGTTTCGTTCCAAATTCGTTTTTTAACAAATGTCGACAAATTCATTAATTCGGAAGTATCCGAATGAAAGAAAACCCGTTTAACGAATTTTTCCAAATATTCGTAAATTCGAATATTTGAATATTCATACATTTGTAAATTTGAATATTCGTGAATTAGGAAATTCGAAAATCCGGAAATTCGAAAATTCAGAAATTCAAAATTCAAAAATCCGGAAATACGTACATTCGGAAATTCTAAATCTGAAAATTCGGATATTCGAAAATCCGAAAATATGAACGAAGATTCAAAAGAACGAAAATCCGAAAATAAGAACGAAAATCCAAAAATTCAAAAACCCAAAAAATTAAAAAATCTGAAATAATTTCTAACTAATAATAATTTCCTTTCAAATTTGGCTGTTAGTGAACTTAACGAATACGAATGTATCCGAAGTTACGAATTATCCAAAATAACTAATGCCGTATCTAAACGAATGGAACATAACAAATTAATAATAATAAATAACAATAATAATAATAAAAAGATTTATTATTATTATTATTATTATTATTATTACTTATTATTAATTTGTTCCTTTCCATTTGTTTAGGTGCGGTATTTGTTATTTCGGATACTTCGTAAATTCGGATAAATTCGTATTCGTTATGTTCACTAACAGCCAAATTTGAAAAGAGAATTCCAATACCTACAATTTAATAGTTAGTTATTATTAGTTAGTTATTATTTCTAATTTCTGAATTTTCGCATTTTCGAATTTCCGAATTTATGAATTTTCGAATTTACAAATTTACTAATTTTTGAATTTACAAATTTCGATCATAATGAATGACCCGAAAAAAGAAAAAAAAAAACAAACAAATGAAACGAAAAACGAACAAATTTTTTGGCAGTGCACGTCTTCTTTTTTTCTTGAAATAGTTTCATACTGTGTTTTTCTGCCTCCTTGTAATGTCCTCTATGAGCTCAAGAACCTCTCCCTCCCCCCCCACTTTTGATTACTTGGAACGGGCAGTGCAAGTTATGGTGCCTTCGATGGTGCCTTCATGAACTACACTCCATGGTGCCTTTATGAACTACACTCCATGGTGCCTTCATGAACTACATTCCATGGTGCCTTCATGAACTACACTCCATGGTGCCCTTATGAACTACACTCCATGGTGCCTTCATGAACTACATTCCATGGTGCCTTTATGAACTACATTCCATGGTGCCTTCATGAACTACATTCCATGGTGCCTTTATGAACTACATTCCATGGTGCCTTCATGAACTACATTCCATGGTGCCTTCATGAACTACATTCCATAGTGCCTTCATGAACTACATTCCATAGTGCCTTCATGAACTACATTCCATGGTGCCTTCATGAACTACATTTCATGGTGCCTTCATGAACTACATTCCATGGTGCCTTCATGAACTACATTCCATGGTGCCTTCATGAACTACATTCCATGGTGCCTTCATGAACTACATTCCATGGTGCCTTCATGAACTACATTCCATGGTGCCTTCATGAACTACATTCCATAGTGCCTTCATGAACTACATTCCATGGTGCCTTCGTGAACTACATTCCATGGTGCCTTCATGAACTACATTCCATAGTGCCTTCATGAACTACATTCCAAGGTGCCTTCATGAACTACATTCCATAGTGCCTTCATGAACTACATTCCATAGTGCCTTTGTGAACTACATTCCATGGTGCCTTCATGAACTACATTCCATGGTGCCTTCGTGAACTACATTCCATGGTGCCTTCATGAACTACATTCCATAGTGCCTTCATGAACTACATTCCATGGTGCCTTCATGAACTACATTCCATAGTGCCTTCATGAACTACATTCCATGGTGCCTTCATGAACTACATTCCATGGTGCCTTCATGAACTACATTCCATGGTGCCTTCGTGAACTACATTCCATGGTGCCTTCATGAACTACATTCCATAGTGCCTTCATGAACTACATTCCATGGTGCCTTCATGAACTACATTCCATAGTGCCTTCATGAACTACATTCCATAGTGCCTTTGTGAACTACATTCCATGGTGCCTTCATGAACTACATTCCATGGTGCCTTCGTGAACTACATTCCATGGTGCCTTCATGAACTACATTCCATAGTGCCTTCATGAACTACATTCCATGGTGCCTTCATGAACTACATTCCATAGTGCCTTCATGAACTACATTCCATGGTGCCTTCATGAACTACATTCCATGGTACCTTCATGAACTACATTCCATAGTGCCTTCATGAACTACATTCCATGGTGCCTTCATGAACTACATTCCATGGTGCCTTCATGAACTACATTCCATGGTGCCTTCATGAACTTGACTAATTTTAAACAACTTTTCATTTGAGTACAATATCAATGTCCTGATTTTTGTAGAAATTCTGTATAAACTGGCAAGTGCATGCACATAAAACTAGCTATGATTTTTCTCGTCTGGGAGCCAATTCAACTATTAGAAAATTGTTTATTCCAATTAGAATTCAGCAAAAATTTTCCATCCTTATCTTCATTTTTTTTGCTTGCTCTGGTCAAAAAGGGCCAGTTGTATCTGTAAGACTAGATGTCCAGAGGACCCCCCCTTAAGTTAAATGTCAAGAGTCCCCTACCCTCCCTTGCATCACAATGCACCCCCCTTCTTTTGTGCTGCTGCCAGGAAGGAGCTGGGGAAGGAGCTGGGAAGCAGAAAGTGCAGGGTCTGGAGGAGGACCAGAGGAGGGCTGAAGTCATCTGCTGGAGTCTGCTGAATGCTGAGACTAGGGGAGGCGGAAACTGGGGGGTGCTGCAGCTGTACCGAGGGGTGCAGGATCTGTAGGAAGAGTTCTGTTTTTCTTTCTTCTGCCAATTGATGAGATGTGGGAGGGGTGGGGGGCAGAGGCAAGCCTCTCCACAGTTGCATGGAGGAGTGCAGGATCTGGTGGAGCAGTTCTGTCCTCCTCTCTACTGCCGACTGCTGAGACAAGGTGGGGCAGAGACGAGTGGAGTGCTGCAGCTGCAGGAGAGGTATGAGGGCCACGTGAAGTGGCCTGACAGGCCTGATGTGGCCCTCCAGCCTTATGTTTAACACATTTGCTTTAAAGTATATAGGAACCCAATCACTCAATATATTAACCTCTTGTCTACCAAGGTAAATTTATAAATGGCATGGTAAACACGCGGTGAAAAAAAAAGCTCATGGCTGCTGCTACAGCTGTAAGCATGGTATTGATTCTTACAGCCAGTGAGGGGATTTAAGGTTAACTTAAAGTGATCGGACAGCTCTAGGGGTCAAAGGTGACCTCCCCTCCACTGGTGTCTGTGGCGGTTTCCGGGCTCTCCCCTTCCTCCAAGGAGCCCAGGACAGGTATCTAAGAGAGAAGGAGATGATCGGGAAAATTCAATCCCCCCTGTCAGTAATGAACCTGGAAGCATCATGTATTATGTCATTTCCTGGTTCACAACTGTCATTCTAATAGACCCCCAATGTCTCCAGAGTACCTGTCACCTACCCATACTATCACATTGGGGGCTTGTCCCCTTTTGATTGCAATGAAGGTAAATGAAATAAAACGTAAAAAGTAAAAAAAAAAATTGTAATAAAAAATATCGTGGGTTGCTGTATGGTCAAGTTGGTGCTGATCAGATGTCCGATGAACAGCAGGCAGCACTGGACCCTTTCTCGGTTGGGCAGGAATGTTGTACTCCGCGTGGTAGGCCACGCTCTAGCTCTCCCGGCAAGGGGAGATCCCTCACACACGAGGCCTGGGAAGCAAGAGACTAGGGTTGCCACCTTTTCTTCAAGCCAAACCCGAACACTTTAGCGCCCTGGGACACTTTTGGGTGCCCCAAGGAGAGTAGTAATATGGTGTGCATAGCGCACCGCTGCAAAATGTGGGTGTGGCCAAATTGCTCTTGCTGACATCACCCTGCACCCCAGTGATGCCAAACCTGCCCCCAGACAGCCGCCCGCAGTTCATGGATGGCAACAGATTTGTGTTACTTGGGGAGCCACAGCCCAGTCTGAATAATGTGCCTGGATTTCAGTCCACCTGAAACCCGGACACATGATTCAAAAGCTGGACTGTCCAAGTGAAACCTGGACAGGTGGCAACCATACAAGAGACCCTGGGGCGGATTACTCATTTATTTTATAGCCTTTCCCAGCAGTCTCCCTGATGGTAGCAAAGATACCTGGGATATGTGGTCTGGGTGTATAGCCATGCAGTAGAATAGCCACCTGGTGGAACTACCAATCCCACAATCCCCTTGGTTAGGCTCACAAATATGATGTCAATTTAGTAATACCGAGCACTAGAGGGATAACATAATATACAGATAGGGCAGGGAATAACTGTTTGTTGCACTTGTAGTCCATAGTGCTACATAATGCTTGACATGTTTGATATCTATTTATTCAATGCAACCCCATCTTTTATATTCTACCAAAAAATTGGGTATTATATTGTGTTTGTAAAATTAATTTTAGTATATTTATTCCAGAAAACACCTGTTTGACTCGTTTCATTCAACATAAAAGATCCTGCAATGAAGATGCTTGGGTACTTCCTCTACTTCCTGTTCTTACTTTAGGAGTGACAATGCCCTGTCCCCGTCTCCCAGATGTGATCCAGCATTGTCATTTGTCATCTTGTCATACAGGCCTCCGATGTAGGCTACAAGTGTGATCCACTGTTGTCACCATCAGGAACCCCACTCTGAGAAATGCCATGCAGCCATCATTGGAGAGCATGGAGACAGGAAGTGACCACAGGGAATCAGTAAGAGCCCTTGCACACTGGGGCGGTTTGCAGGCGCTATTGCGCTAATAATAGCGCCTGCAAACCGCCCCGAAAGTGCCGCTGCTTTCATTCCAGTGTGAAAGCCCCGAGGGCTTGTACACTGGAGCGATGCGCTGGCAGGACGGTAAAAAAAGTCCTGCCAGCAGCATCTTCGGAGCGGTGAAGGAGCGGTGTGTATACCGCTCCTTTACTGCTCCTGCCCATTGAAATCAATGGGACGGCGCGGCTATACCGCTGGCAAAGCGCCTCTGCAGAGGCGCTTTGCGGTGGTATTTAACCCTTTCTCGGCCGCTAGCGGGGGGTAAAACCGCCCCGCTAGCGGCCGCATACCGACGGTAAAACGCCGCTAATAATAGCGGCGTTTTACCGCCGACGCCGCCCCCCGCCCCAGTGTGCAAGGGCTCTCACACTGAAATGTAACAAAGGATCAAAAAGGGTGAAAATCTGTGTTTTAGTTAAAAATAAAATATCAGTTTAAAAAACCCAATCATTTAGCAAGTTAAAGGTCATTCGATTTAGGTTTACATCTACTTTATTACATGATCTGACAGGTACTCTGACAGGTACTCTTTAGGTCTGAAGTAAGCCAGGTTTACTTTTGTATGATCATAAGTAATACCCCGGGAGAGATATGACAAGTATATAAATTAGGTCTCCAGACAGGGATGTTGCCAGGATAGAGAGGGTCGGAGCTGGAGATCCAGCCATTGACGTACACAACAGGTGAAGATGGGCTGTAAAGGTGGAAAAATATCCTTTGTTACTATAGAGAAGAGGATGGAACCCGTGTAGACTTATTCTGAGTAAATGACCTTCGTCAAAAAGAAAATAGGAGCAAGATATAAACAAGAATGCTAAGATCATATATATATATATATATATATATATATATATATATATATATATATATATATATATATATACACACACACACACACACACACATACATATGCACACATACACACATCTGTATATATACTGGGAGGTGAGGCAGCTGTTGAGTATTCTGCCAGGTGGTGAAGGTAGGGGGTTATAAGCATCAGAATTAATGAAAGCATAGAAAAACTTGCACACTCAGCAAACATGATAAAATACCTACATAGCATTAGGAAGACTCATACATCCAACAGAAGAAAGGGGGATATCAATTCTGTCACACAGCAAGGTGATGCTAAGCAGGAGCAGTGAGACAGATTTACTATGGGATTGCAGCTTTATTCATAAATTCTTCCCTCTGCTGCTCTAATGTAGCACTGCTACAGAAAAATGAACTTGCCCATGGCCACTTCCAAATTGTGCAACTAAACCTGACCACTTCATTGTACAACATAATAAAACCTGCCCCGACCTCTTCCCAACTGTACAACAGAATAAGACCTGGCCGGACCTCTTCCCAACTGTAAAACTGAATAAAACCTGCCCGTACCTCTTTCCAACTCTACAACAAAATAAAACCTGCCCTGACCTCTTTCCAACTCTACAACAAAATAAAACCTGCCCTGACCTCTTCCCAACTATACAACTGAATAAGACCTGCCCTGACCTCTTCCCAACTGTACAAGAGAATAAATCCTGCCCCGACCTCTTCCCAACTGTACTACAGAATAAAACTTGCACCGACCTCTTCCCAACTGTACTACAGTAAAAACCTGCCCTGACCTCTTCCCAACTGTACAAGAGAATAAAACCTGCCCCGACCTCTTCCCAACTACAGAATTGTCAGAAACCATGAATCAGACTGAGACAGAAGTACAGTTAAATCACACTTGTTTAATAATAATAATAATAAAAAAAGGTAAACGTAGTCAAAACATAGCCAGAGTTCAGGAATGGAACAAATAGTCAGACAAGCCAAAATGTCTGAGAGCCAGAGATGAGTGTAGTAGAACAGCAAGCAGGATCTGGAGCCAGAAGGAATGTCAGCCAAGCAAGTCTTTAAAAGGAACACAAGAGAGCGTCTCTAGAGATGTGACCAAGGTGAAGGATGAGATCATCTGGACTGGACGGCTTAAGTAGGCAGGACTGACAAGCAGGATATCATCAACAGGTGAGTCACTGTGGAGAGGTAGGAGCTGGCAATTAGCCGACAGCTGAGCTACCAGCTTTCAGAAGGAAGGGCTTAGCCCAGCCCTGACAAGAATAAAACCTGCCCGACCTCTTCCAAACTGTACTACAGAATAAAACCTGCCCTGACCTCTTCCCAACTGTACAACAGAATAAAACCTGCCCTGGTCTACTCCCAACTGTACAACAGAATAAAACCTGCCCTGGTCTATTCTCAACTGTACAACAGAATAAAACCTGCCCTGACCTCTTCCCAACTGTACAACAGAATAAAACCTGCCCTGACCTCTTCCCAACTGTACAACAGAATAAAACCTGCCCTGGTCTACTCCCAACTGTACAACAGAATAAAACCTGCCCTGGTCTATTCTCAACTGTACAACAGAATAAAACCTGCCCTGACCTCTTCCCAACTGTACAACAGAATAAAACCTGCCCTGACCTCTTCCCAACTGTACAACAGAATAAGACCTGCCCAGACCTCTTATTAACAGTACAACAGAATAAAACCTGCCCTGACCTCTTCCCAACTGTACAACAGAATAAGACCTGCCCAGACCTCTTATTAACAGTACAACAGAATAAAACCTGCCCTGACCTCTTTCCAACTGTACAACAGAAAAAAACCTGTCCAGACATCTTCCCAACAGTACAACAGAATAAAACCTGCCCTGACCTCTTCCCAACTGTACAACAGAATACGACCTGCCCTGACCTCTTCCCAACTGTACAGTAGAATAATACCTGTCCCGACCTCTTTCCAACTGTACAACAGAATAAGACCTGCCTAGATCTCTTCCCATCTGTACAACAGAATAAGACCTGCCCTGACCTCTTTCCAACTCTACAACAAAATAAAACCTGTCCCAATTTCTTCCCAACTATACAACTGAAAAAACCTTCCCTGACCTCTTCCCAACTATACAATATAATAAAACACATTCATAAACACAGCATAAAAAACACTTAAAAGCACCTAAACGTCCACCCAGGTTTTATATTTAGACACAGGCACAATTTTCATACTTTTGGCTCTGTACAATGAAACAATCCAAATTAGTTTGAATTGCAGACTTTCAGCTTTAATTCAAGGGATTGAACATAAATATGTATAACTCTTAGGAACTGCAAAGATTTTTTTACACAGTCACCCCATTTTCATGGCCTCATTTTTAATATTTTGTTGAGATTCCTCTATTGGCAATGATTGCCTGAAGTCTGGAACCCATGGACATTACTAAAGTCTGGGTTGCCTCCTTTTCAAGGCTCTAACTGCAGCTGTCCTCAGTTGTTCTTTGTTTGTGGCTCCTTCAGCCTTTCGTTTTGCCTTCAGCAAGTGAAATGCATGCTAAATTGGGTTGAGATCAGGTGAATGACTCGGCCATTGCAGAATATTCCAAGTCTTTTCCTTCAAAAGCTCTTGGGTTGCTTTTGCAGTGTGTTTGGGTTCATTTTCCATCTGTACTGTGAAGCGCCGTCCAATCAACTTTGCTGCATTTGGCTGAATCTGGGCTGACAGTATATCTCTAAACACTGCAAAAATTATCCGACTGCTTCTGTCCCATCATCAATAAACACCAATGACCCAATGCCACTGGAAGCCATGCATGCCCATGCCATCATACTGCCTCCACCATGTTTTACAGATGACATTGTGTGCTTTGGATCATGAGCTGTTCCAAGCCTCCTTGACACTTTTTTCCCCGTCATTCTGGTACAGATTAATCTTAGTTTCCTCCATCCAAAGAATGCTTTTCCAGAATTGGTCTGGCCTTTTTCTATGTTTTTTTTGGCAAAGTCTAATCTGGTTTTTCTATTCTTCAGGCTTATGAATGGTTTGCACCTTGTGGTGAACCCTCTGTATTTGCTCTCATGAAGTCTTCTCTTGATTGTAGACTGACAATGATACGCCCACCTCCTGGAGAGTGTCCTTCACTTGTCTGGATGTTGTGAATGGGTTTTTCTTTACCATAGAGAGGATCCTGCGATCATCCACCACAGTTGTCTTCTGTGGACTTCCAGGCCTTTTTATGTTGCTGAGCTCACCAGTGCATTCTTCTTTCCTCAAAATGTACCAAACTATTGATTTGGCCACTCCTAATGTTGCTGCTATCTCTCTGATGGATTTGTTTCATTTTTTAAGCTCAATGCCCCTTACACACGGTCGGATTTTCCGCCGGAAAATGTTCGATAGGAGCTTGTTGTCAGAAATTCCGTGTGTAGGCTCCATCAGACATGTTCCATCGGACATTCCGTCACACAAAATTTGAGATCTGGATCTCAAATTTTCCGACAACAAGATCCGTTGTCGTAAATTCCGATCGTGTGTACACAATTTCGACGCACAAAGTTCCACGCATGCTCCGGAATCAAACAGAAGAGCCGCACTGGCTATTGAACTTCATTTTTCTCGGCTCGTCGTGCGTGTTGTACGTCACTGTGTTCTTGACGTTTGGAATTTCCGAAGATTTGTGATGCCGTTTGTATGCAAGACAAGTTTGAGCCAACATCCGTCAGGAAAAATGCATGGATTTTGTTGTCGGAATGTCCGATTGTGTATACGGGTCATTACCATGGCCTTCACTTGGTTTCACTTGCATGGGCAGCTCCTTTGAACGCATGATGTAGGTTCACAGCTATAGATTCCAAATGCAAATACCACACTTGGAATCAACTCCAGACTTTTTACCTGCTTAATTGATAAAGAAATAATGAAGGAGTAGCCCACACCTGGCCATGCAACAGCTTTCGATTCAATTGTCCAGTTACTTTTGATCCCTTGAAAAAGGGGGGACGGCTATTCTTAAGAGCTGTAATTCCTAAACCCTTCCTCCGATTTGGATGTACATACCCTCAAATTAAACCTGAGAGTGTGCACTTTCAGCCGATAGCCATTATATAACTATAGCTTGAAAATGTTTTGGTAAATACCCGAAAAAATTGTGTCGGTGTCCAGAAATATATGGACCTAACTGCACATAGTTACGTTGATCCAAGCTGGACCAGTGTAACAATGTATAATATAGCCATGCCTGGAATTCTTCTTTAAAGCTCCTTATGTTTGACATGTGTCAGGCTGTTGTCTGAAGTGTCCACAATGTGATAGTGTCAGTCCCTGCCCCCCCTCTGGGACACCACATGTATTATTTATACCCTGTATGGATGCACAAAAATAACCGCAGTGATAAGGAAATGTCATTTTACACTCTTGCTGCAACCGCAGTGTGAAGTGTCAACAGGAAAAACGGAAGAGCCATGAGCACAAAGTGTGTCTTTGAGAGGGATAAACACAAGACTTGTCTATCTACAGGGCAACTCGGAGCTATGATCCTGAGCCATGGATCACTGACCTTAGGATGGTATACTAGTATTGTATTTGTATCATTGGCTCTGCAGAGCCAGGCAAAGTGTTTATACTAAATTACAAAAAGTATTGGGACGCCTGCCTTTACACACACATGAACTCTAATGGCATCCTAGTCTTAGTCCGTAGGGTTCAATATTTGGTTGGCCCACACTTTGCAGCTATAACATCTTCAACTCTTCTGGGAAGGCTGTCCACAAGGTTTAGGAGTGCATAGTTGCCAACGTTGTAATAAAAAATTTTAGGGACACTTTTTTGGCTGTAGGCGGAGCCTTGTAGTAATTAGAGGGCAGGGTATGCGTTTGAGGGCGTGGCACAGGGAAAAGAAAAATGCGGCGCGCGAATCGGCGAAAAATGGGTGTGGTTTACACGAAATAGTGGGTGTGTCTTAAATGGGCGTGGCTCAAAGGGGGTGTGGTTAGAGTCTGGGATGAATGAGGGATGGAGAGGGAAAGGGGGGGGAGAGGGATGGAGGGACAGCAGCCCCAGATCCTACACAACAGTAGAAATATGTGTATTCTAGAAAGTTTAACAATCAGCAGATAAAGATACTCCAAACACCTGGTGTTAGCACTTCAATCGTCCCGGCACCATGGTTGTTACAGTGTCAGGATGATTGAAGTGCATTATTTCTATTATTACTTTGTAATATAAAATGAAATCATTCAACTCACCATAATGCTGAATCAGTGGGATCCCTGAGCGTTGCATCAGGTGCCCCCAGCAGAGCCCCCCTTACATCAGATGTCCCCAGCGGAGCCCCCCCTCACATGAGGAGTGCCCAGCGGAGCCCCCCTCACACCAGGAGTCCCCATCGGAGCCCCCCTCACACCAGGAGTCCCCATCGGAGCCCCCCTCATATCAGGAGTCCCCAGCGGAACCCCCTCACATCAGGAGTCCCCAGCAGAGCCCCCCACACATCAGGAGTCCCCAGCGGAGCCCCCCCTCACATCAGGAGTCCCCAGCAGAGCCCCCCCTCACATCAGGAGTCCCCAGCAGAGCCCCCCTCACATCAGGAGTCCCCAGCGGAGCCCCCTCACATCAGGAGTCCCCAGGGGAGCCCCCCTCACATCAGGAGTCCTCAGGGGAGCCCCCCTCACATCAGGAGTCCTCAGCAGAGCCCCGTCTCACATCAGGAGTCCTCAGCGGAGCCCCGTCTCACATAAGGAGCCCCCCTCACACCAGGAGTCCTCTGTGGAGCCCCGTCTCACATCAGGAGCCCCCCTCACACCAGGAGTCCTCAGTGGAGCCCCCTCTCACATCAGGAGTCCCCAGGGGAGCCACACTCACATCAGGAGTCCCCAGCGGTGAATCCACCGCCATTACAGAAGGCCAAGGGAGCCGCCCTTACAATAGAACCACCGCCCACCCCCGCCCCTTTCCATAACAGACTGGCAGCGACGAGGAGTGGAGCGGAGCGGGGATGGGTGGAGCGGGGCGGAGGGTGGCGCTGCAGCAGCTCGACTTCTATTGAAGCCACCCAGCTCCACTCCACTTCTGGTCTTCTCAAAAATGGACATTGTCTCCGCCGGCCGCGGACCTCTGGCGGCGGCGGTGAAAAATCAGGAAAAAGTGAATTTTTCGGGACACTCCCCGGGAATTAATAAAATTGGGAAAAGAGTCTAAATCCAGGGAATGTCCTGGGAAATTCAGGACTGTTGGTAAGTATGGGAGTGTGTCTACGGGAATGTTTGACCATTCTTCCAGAAGTGCATTTGTGAGGTCAGGCACTGATGTTGGATGAGAAGGCTTGCAGTCTTCGCTCTAATTCATCCAAAAGGTGTTCTATCGGATTGAGGACAAGTTCCTCCACCCCAAACTCGCTCATTCATGTCTTTATGGACCTTGCTTTGTGCACTGGTCCAAATCATTTGGTGGAGGGGGGATTAAGGTGTGGGGTTGTTTTTCAGGGGTTGGGCTTGGCCCCTTAGTTCCAGTGAAAGGAACTCTTAAGGCATCAGCATACCAAGAAATATTGCACAATTTCATGTTCCCAACTTTGTGGGATCAGTTTGGGGATGGCCCCTTCCTGTTCCAACATGACTGCGCACCAGTGCACAAAGCAAAGTCCATATAGACATGGATGAGTGAGTTTGGGGTGGAGGAACTTGACTGGCCTGCACAAAGTCCTGACCTCAACTCGATAGAGATAATGCAGAAGTTTTCTGATTGATATACCAAATTATGGCCACTAGATGGAGCTGACGACCAAGGAATATAAACTTATTAGAAAAAATACAGGGATTTGTCATGATGACATTCATACCACAGTTTTTAGATTATCAAGACTAGAAGTGTTAAATGCAATAGATCGTCAAGCAAAATTGTTTGTTCAGCCCAATTCAGCACAGGCAGTGGGCAGGTATAAAATCCAAAAGGCAAAACTTTTTTCTTACAGCTGTCAAATGCCCGTTTTACAAGCGTTTGATTATCGACACCCCCCTATCCATGCGTCCAGCCCCTTTCAGGATACCGGTGCATGGATTCCAATGCGGGGGGGGGGCTGATTTTTTTGAAGCACCGATTAGAGCCAGAGGCTCTAATAGGCTTCAATATAGGGTGGGCTCGGGTCGCAGAGAGTGCGCTACGATCCCACCCAGGTGTGTTACAACAGCGAATAAATATTCAGTGTCGTAACACTGATCCTGCTCCCGGCCAATCAGGAAGCAGGTTTTGACACTGGTCACCTGATTGGCTGAAAGGACAGGCAATCCTATTGGACGCCTAGGAGGAGGAGGGGAGGAGCTGGAAGACGCAATGGAGAAGAGGACACGGAGCCGCTGCACCACGCTGCCTGCCACCAACCACCCGTCATGATGGGGTAAGTGCCGGACCAACCAGCAAACAGCGGCGGGGGGGGGGTTGAATGCCTCTTGGGGGGGGATGGGTGGTTGTTTGCCGCCCCCCCCCCCCCAAAAAAAAAAAACACCAGCCACCACTGCATTTGATGTTTTTTTTATTCCCCTAAGCCTCGGTTCACACTGGGACGACTTGTCAGGCGACCTAGCCGCCTGACAAGTAGCGTCCCGTTCTGTACAATGGAACCGTTCTAATCGGAGCGACACAAAACACCCTACACACTCCTCTGTCGTAGCTTATGTGTCCATGCACACATAGGTGCTCACAGGTGTTTATAGGCAGGGATGTTTAGGTGCAGAAAAAAAAAATACAGGGGTCATAACAATCTTTTACTCTATCTGCAATACAAAAATGAGTTATGGCTTTGCGGCTGGTCCACACCATGAATGGTACAGGAACGTGCTATGCGATTCACAAGTGATCCAGGTACAGTGCGATTTCAGCCCATTCAAATCCCACAGGACCACACCAAAAGTAGTGCATGCTACTTTATAAAAGGTATACCAATCATTACATGGGATTCGGTGCAGGCAAAATCATTGCATTTGAGACTTGCGTTTGGGGTGTTGTCAAGTTAACACCGACACCCACTGCAGATCGCAAGTGCAGTGCGTTTTGAACGCAGTACGGGAAATACGCACAGAATGCTGCTTTTCTGCACCATGTTCTGGTGTGAACTGGGTCTTAAGCAGAGTTCCGGCCATATTTTTTTTTTTTATTGATCCGAGCATAATGCATTATTACATAAAAAAATGTTTGTAAAAGTTTAATAGTGGATGTTGTTAAAATATATATTTTATACTCACAAGTTTGTACCTCCTGTTCTGGCCGTTGCCATCATGATTCTGTGCATGTGAAGCCCAATCGATAACTCTTCTGGAATAAGCATTGGGGAGGTGAATGCTGGGTAACCAGACAGCGGCGGCTCACATTTTTGCTTCTCTCCCCTGCGCTGTAGCTGCAATGTTCAGTGTCCGGCGCAGCGCCCTGTGATTGGGCGTATGGGGGTCATGTGCGGAGGCGGGACTTCTGGATCAATCGCGGACAGGCCAGCTCTACGCCTCACCTGACCCCCATACGCCCAATCACAGGGCGCCGGACACTGAACATGGCGGCCGGAGTCCGGGGACACAGGAAGTTAAAATTAGGAGGAGGCAGCCAGTGACACATACTGGCGCCCCCCCTAAATGTGGCGCCCAGGTCCACGGCACCCCCCACGCTACGCCACTGCTCAGGAGATCACTCACCTGACAACTCCCGCTGACTGGCCCACCGGCACACTCGTCCCTGGGCCCTGACTGGCCTGTTCATCACTAATTTCTCGGAGGGGGCAATTGCCCCGTTGCCCCCCCCCCCCCAGATCCGCCCCTGGTCACCGCTGACAAGGCTTCCATCTTCACCCTACCAATCTTCCGGGTTTGCCGGCTCCAGCAGCTTGCATAACCGAGCTGTGGTGACGTCATTCCTGCGCATGCGCACAGGAGCCACGGTTTGATGGACAGAGCTCTGAAGGAACAGCACGGGTATGCCATTTCTTCAGAATGCACGCGCGGTGACGTCACCAGCTGCTAAACAAGTAGATATCTCCTAAACGGCGCATGTTTAGGAAATGTTTACAGTATCTAAAGGTAAACCTTATTATAGGCTTACCTGTAGGTAAAAAATAAACAAACAGAGTTTACTACCACTTTAACCACTTCTGGACCGCCCGCCGTCATTATACGTCAGTATTTTGGCGCTGAATACTGTTGTTATGGCAGCAGATAACTTCGGTATTTTTAAAAACAGTGGGCGGTTCACTTTCAGATAAAAATGGTCTCTGCGGCGGATTCGCCACGAGATCACTTTTATCGCCGACGGGAGAGGTGACCACCCCCCGCCCGCCGCATCTCGGTCATCTCCGCCGCTTACCGTCAGTAGCGGCGGAGACGATACGATATTTTCCCTTGTGGGGCATGAAGTCGAGTGGGGGAATGATGGCCCCCACTCGACTCCATATCATTGGATGACAGAAGCGACGTCACTTCCACCCAATAGCCTTAAAGGGGAAGGTTTTTTTTATTGAAAAAAAAATACTTTTTTTTTTATTGCATTTAAGTGTAAATGTGAGATCTGAGGTCTTTTTGACCCCAGATCTCATATTTAAGAGGACCTGTCATGCTTTTTTCTATTACAAGGGATGTTTACATTCCTTGTAATAGGAATAAATGTGATCCAAAAAAGCAAACGCATTGGTAAGTCACGCCCGCATATGTAAACGGTGTTCAAACCACATATGTGAGGTATCGCGTGATCGTTAGAGCGAGAGCAATATTTCTAGCAAACGACCTGTTCTGTAACTCAAAACTGGTAACCTGTAGAAATTTTTAAACGTTGCCTATAGAGATTTTTTAAGGGTCAAAGTTTGTCGCCATTCCACGAGCGGGCGCAATTTTGGAAGCATGACATGTTGGGTATCAATTTACTCGGCATAACATTATCTTTCACAATATAAAAAAAATTGGGATGACGTTTTCTTATTTTTTAATTCAAAAAAGTGTATTTTTTTCCATTGCTTTTTTAATACCGCTGAGCAAATACGGTGTGACATAAACTACTGCAACAACCACCATTTTATTCTCTAGGGTGTTTGAAAAAAAAAAAAAATAATGTTTGGGGGTTCTAAGTAATTTTCTAATTTTATAAAATCTTGTAGTAGGCAGCATGCTGCCTGTGGGCCTTAGTTTGGAGACCCCGATTTTAGAGCAATACTGCAGGCAACAGTAAAAAAGAAACACGTAGCTGAAAACACGTGAAATCTCTTATCTTATAGTAAGATTTTTTCTATGATCAGAACTTTTTTTCTTAAACCAGTAAAAGAACTTTTATTTGTTTAGAAATCTTGACCTTGTAATAAAATGTCAGCCTGCGTTTCCAGTTATCTATAAACGTATGCAGAATTTTTTGAATATTTCAGATTTTTTCACCCCGGTTACAGGAGGAGTTTGTTTGTAGCTAGACAAAAAAGTAACTATTATTGTTTTGTTTTTTTTTTAATGGAAATGTTTCCAGTGTATTCAGGTCTGCTCTAGTTTATTCACTTGGAGCTTCAGGGATCAAGCTGGGAAAGTGTTAAAATATTTAATACAAGTTTAGGAACCCTCTGCTCTAGAGATAATGTCTACTGAGGTATAAAAACCACTGAATCTCTTCTTGGACTCTGGCGCCACCAAGTGTATTCTTTGGAATTTTAAAGCAGATCTAAACCCTAATGCCGCGTACACACGACCGGTTTTGCCATCGTAATAAACTCCGACGGTTTCTCCGACGTAACTCAGAAGGAATTCCATTCAAGCGGTCCTGCCTACACACAGTCAACCCAAAGTCCGACCGTCCAGAACGCGGTGAAGTACAACACTTACGACGGGACTAGAAAAAAGAAGTTCAGTAGCCAGTAGCCAATAGCTTCCGTCTCGTACTTGCTTCAGAGAATGCGTCGTTTTTGGTACGCCGGACCAGCATACAGAAGAGCGGTTTTCCCGATAGGAATTGGGTCAGTCGGAAAGATTTAGAACATGTTCCATTTCTAGGTCCCTCAGAATTTTCAAAAAAAAAAGTCAGATGCCTACACACGATCGGTATATACGATGAAAAGCTTCCGTCTGACTTTTTCTGTCGGACAGTCCGCTCGTGTGTACGCGGCATAAGGCTGCATTCATACTTGATCTGACTGTCTTTGCCCATTTTGCAGGGTTTTTGTTTTTTGGGTATTTGTGTAGGCGGTTTCGCATATTTTTATTTTTGGTTGTTTTTTTTGGGGGGTATCTGAGACTTAAGCATTTTCTTTGTTTTTGGCTGATGGAAAGTTAGTTACTAGGGGGAACAATCACACATCTTTCCACTGATCACCAATGTAAGGGGCATTATTCCCACTGACCAGCAATGTAAGGAACATTCTTCCCACTGACCACCAATGTAAGGAGCATTCTTCCCACTGATTACTAATGTAAGGAACATTCTTCCCACTGACCACCAATGTAAGAAACATTCTTCCCACTGACCACCAATGTAAGAAGCATTCTTCCCACTGACCACCAATGTAAAGGGCATTCTTCCCACTGATTACTAATGTAAGGAACATTCTTCCCACTGACCACCAATGTAAGAAACATTCTTCCCACTGACCACCAATGTAAGAAACATTCTTCCCACTGACCACCAATGTAAGGGACATTCTTTTGACTGACAACCAATGTAAGGGACGTTCTTTTGACTGACAACCAATGTAAGGGACATTCTTCTCACTGACCACCAATATAAGGGAGGCATTCTTCCCATTGGCCAAAGTAAGGGGCATTCTTCCCACTGACCACCAATGTAAGGGACATTCTTTTGACTGACAACCAATGTAAGGGACGTTCTTTTGACTGACAACCAATGTAAGGGACATTCTTTTGACTGACAACCAATGTAAGGGACATTCTTCTCACTGACCACCAATATAAGGGAGGCATTCTTCCCATTGGCCAAAGTAAGGGGCATTCTTCCCACTGGCCACCAATGTAAGGATCATTGTTTCTACTGGCCACCAATGTAAAAAACATTTTTCCCACTGGCCACCAATGTACGGGACATTCTTCTTACTGATTACCAATGTAAGGGACATTCTTCTCATTGACCACCAATGTAAGGCGCATTCTTCCCACTGGCTACCAATGTAAGGGGCATTCTTACTGATTACCAATGTAAGGGACATTCTTCTCATTGACCACCAATGTAAGGCGCATTCTTCCCACTGGCTACCAATGTAAGGGGCATTCTTCTTACTGATTACCAGTGTAAGGGACATTCTTTACAATGACCATCAATGTAGGGAACATTCTTCCTACCGTCCACCAATGTAAGGGAGATTCTTCCTACTGTACCCGGATTAATTCATTTTATCAGGGGTTCCCTGGTTCAAGGTTTTCTCTGTCCCCCAGCTATGATCCCCCCCTGGTCCCTCATCCAATCAGTAAAAGTAGGTTCCCATTTCACTTTAGCACACGCATTAAACAGAGGCCATCTTGGAATGGGCAGAGTACATATCGGTGCTGAATCTCGCACCCCCACCCGTGCTCAGGAGTACGCATCCGTAGGTCATGCATGCATATGTAAATGGTGTTCCCACCACACATGTGAGGTATCATCGCGAACATTATAGCAAAAGCAATAATTCTAGTCCCAGACCTCCTGTGTAACTCTAAACTGGTAACCTGTAAAGGTGTTTAAAACGTTGCCTATGGAGATTTTTAAGTACCGTGGTTTGTCGCCATTCCACGAGCATGCGCAATTTTAGAGCATTACATGTTAGGTATCTATTTACTCGGCGTAACATCATCTTTTATTTTTTACCAAACAATTGGGTATTATACTGTGTTTTTGTGCATTCAAATACATTAAAGTGTCATTTTTCCACAAAATGTGTGTTTGAAAAATCGCTGCGCAAATATTGTGTGGCATAAAAAATTGCAACGCCCACCATTTTATTCTCTAGTCTAGAGCCTAATGTTTGGGGGTTCTAACTTAGAACTTCTAAGTAATTTTCTAGCAAAAAATACAGATTTTTTAATATAAAAAAGTGTGAGAATTGGTCTAGTCTTAAAGTGGTTCAAAACATCCCCCTTTTTTTTTTTTTTTAAATCTGGTTATGTTTACACGTGTCCGTTTGTGTTCGTGCCCATTGTGTATGGAAGAACTCAAGCCTTCTCTACTTTTTTTAACCCCATAACACCCCATATCATATAACCGCAATGCTACTACTGTACATTCACTACAAACCATTCACTTTTATTGTCTATGCGTTTGGAATGCGTTTATCAATGTATCCAAGTGCAACTGATTTGAACGGGCCCTAAAGGGCCAAAAGAAGTTTTGCATGTGAAAGTAGGAAATGGTAATAAAGGACAATGACAGACGCATATTATCTTTCGATCTGAGTGCATGCTTCGGAGTGTATATACCTAGAAGGAGAGATTCATACATTCTACTGAGCAGATAACAAAAGTATCATCACTCAACAAGAATTTCCAGTCTCCGTGCGAAACCAAAAATTGAGTATTATCAGGCTGTGAAAGAGATAAGGATCCTTAAGGCGTCATACACATGTGTGGGTTTCGTCAGCATGTGCGATCATGTTGAACGATGACCCAGCTCAAGGTAAATTATTTACATGCAAAAGTTCCATGTAAATTTCAGCATGCATCTCCAGCCAAAAACTACACCTTTCTAAAAAAAAAACAATAAAAATACCCACGTTATTATAGCTTTGGATAATAACATGGGGGGAAGCGGGGGATTACCAAAGAGCATAAAAGCAACTTCTTCTCTAAATGGAGAAAACAGAATGGATCTGCTCCTTAGTAACAAAGAGGGGCCTAAGCCCTCTTCAGAGCGCTCTGCCCCGTTTTCTATGCCAAGTCTGCACCAGACACAGTATAGAGAGCAGGAGAGCTGGAGCTACTTGCTCAGCAAGAGGGAGGATGAAGGCTGTTAACCCTGCATTTGCTGGGTAGGGCCAGGATAAGGGGTGGGCAGGAGGGCTTGGTGCCCTGGGCACTGTGGTACATGTGAGGTGTGGGGACGCCACAAGGAGATTGGGGGGATTTGTGTTGGGTGGGGGGAATTTGGGGCACAGCAGGGGGTAAGAATTGTTCTAAGAAGGAAAATTATGGGGAGAGGTAAGGAAAGGTGATTTGGGGGATCTGTGTTGGAAGGGGGAATGAGGATTTGTGCTAGAAAAGGTGATGTATTAGAGGAGGAGGGGATTTGTGCTAAAAGGGGAAAAATGTGTTTTTTTTTTTTTTTTTTTGGGGGGGGGGGGGGGGGGGGGTTTGTGCTTGTATGGATGATTGAAGGTTATTTGTGCTTGGAGGGGAAATTTCGGGGGGGGGGGGGGGGATTGGTGCTAGGAGGGGAGGAGGGATTTGGAGTGGGGGGGAGGAAGAGGGAGGAGGGAAGAGGGGGATCTTATGCTTGGAATGTAAACATGCAGATTAGTGCTCAGTTTTTGTTTGGTGGGGGGGGGGTTTGCTAACCAATAATGATTATACTTCTTGGGTTCGGGGTGCAGTTTGGCATGTGCGCCCTGGCAGAGGCGTCTCTAGACTTTGTGAAACCTTAGGCAAAACTTAGACATGAGGCCCCACCCACTCCCATAATGGGAAAAATAATTCAAGGGATGAAAATTAACTGTATTAGGAGGGTACAGTATAGGGGAGTGGACAGTACAGGGCGCAGGAGGGAACTGTACAGGGGGTAGCTGACTCTGCTGAGCGGCTCTCCCTGTCTGTGATCCGGAGCTGTAGGCAACCTGTATCTCTCCCTGTAGCAGAGTGAGGGGACTTAGGACTGTGTGATGGTGGAGATCTCTGCTGCTGGAAGAGGCGGCTCTCTAATTAGGTAAACTAGGCAGCTGTGTGAGGCCCCTGTGAGTGCGAGGCCTGAGGCTACCACCTAATTTGCCTAATCAGAGAGCCGCCTCTGTGCCCTGGGCTCTAGATGACCTTGTCCCAGCACTGCACCTGGGCATATTGGATTGGAAAGTAGCTGTCCTTGCCTAGATGCAGGCTTTGTCTGCATAGTATGTTTACTACACCGGCAGAGAGCAGGGGTGGACCGTCCATCAGAGGCGCATGGGCGCTGCCCCCCTATGCATGCATCTGACCCCCATGCAGGATGCCGGATGTATGGATTCCAGTGGGGGGGGGTTTAAGCACGTGATTAGAGTCAGAGGCTCTAATAGGCTTCCAAATAGGGTGGAATCGGGGCGCAGAGCACTGCAAACCGAGCCCGCCCAGTTGTGTGATAATAGCGAATGAATATTTTCTCCTCCCGGCCATTTATGAAGCGGGTCTGAGACCCGCTTCCTGATTTGCTTAAAAGGAGAAGCATTCCGATTGGCCGCTGAGAGGAGGGAGGAGACGGAAGCCACCGTGATGCCCGTGGGAGGAGAGCAGGGGAAGCCACCCGTGATGCCTGTCGCTTGTCACCTGGGTGAAGTGCTGCCCACCATAGACGGGGTAAGTGCTCTGGATGACCCGACGGACCGGACCGGGGGGTGGGGTGGGGTGGTGGTAGAGCAGGTTACCCGACTGACTGGGGGATGGAAGCTGTGGGTGCACTGATTGCTGCGCCCCCCCCCAAAAAATGTTACTACCAGCTGCCACTGGCAGATGGTCTAGATGCAGGCTTTGTCTGCATAGTGTGTTTACTACACCGGCAGAGAGCAGGGGTGGACCTTCCATTAGAGGCGCACGGGCACTGCCCCCCTATGTATGCATCTGGCCCCCATGCAGGACGTCGGATGTATGGATTCCAGTGGGGGGGGGGGTTAAGCACGTGATTAGAGTCAGAGGCTCTAATAGGCTTCCAAATAGGGTGGGATTGGGGTGCAGGGCACTGCAAACCGAGCCCGCCCAGTTGTGTGATAATAGAGAATGAATATTTTCTCCTCCCGGACATTTATGAAGCGGGTCTGAGACTTCTCAGACCACAAAAGACTTCAAGCTGTCATTGATGTTAAAGGGGGCAATACACGGTATTAAGAACTGGGGTATGTAAACTTTTGATCAGGTTCATTTGGGTAGTTTTTGTTGCCATTATGATTTAAGAAGAGTAAACACAGTTGATTGATAATAAATGGCTTCAGCCAAACACTAACCATGAGTGAAAAATGTTTGTGTTATCATTCATATTCTCTGAAGAATGACCAAGAAATTATAAATTATGCCGGAGTATGTAAATTTATGAGCACAACTGTATATATATATCCTGGAGTTTAAATAGCTCATCTGTATACAGTAAACACTTTCTTTTCTTTACATCTGCTCTATATTCCATATACTGTGTCACATGATCGCAATGCAGATGATTTGGCCAAAGGTCTGGGTGTGATCAGGATATGACAGGTAAAGGTGCACAGTGTACAGTGGGTGTGTCTATCTCTCATACAGCCTCAGACAGTCATCCCGGCTACACTACACCTGCACCCAGCACAGGGACCATGAGGACCATTCGCTGCTCCTACGCTCCCCTGGTAAGTGACAGAAGGCTGCCGGTACATTGTATGCTAACCTTCTGCTATGTGTGTATTGTCACTTGTTATTGTCATGGATGACTGTGGCAAAAAGCTGATTGTCAGAGACCCTTCTCACCTTTCAGCAAGAAAATAGCATAGTTCGGAATGACAGGCTACTTATTGGGCTATTGATCTTTTTTGATATTATATTATGTAAATTTAGTGCGAAAGTCCGACTGCAACCACCGGAAGAGCTTAGTCAATTCTGCCAGCCCCTTGGTATATAGACATATATTGCAGCATTGCTGTCTTTTACATATGTTTAATGGTGGCCATGCACACATTGTTTTTTTTTTTTATCCAATCGGTATGCAATTTGATCAAAACTGCAACAACTGACTAGCCATATCTTCCCTTGCGATCAGATTCAATCAGTCAAGTGGAAATATATTGATCGGTGTGCATCAATCAGCAGCACTGAGTACTTGAATCATGTTCAGGAATATGATCATATGTTGATATGATTGATAATTTACAATATCATAAATTATGATTTCATCTTAACTTCCAATGAAACCGTACTTCCCTGTGCGGCATATTGAACGAATGGGTTGTTGTCTATAGATCGAATATTCCTATCAGAAGAGATTGATTGGAAAAATTGTAATTTATGGAAGAGTGTATGACCACCTTAGTCTGACAATCTGATTGTACAATCTCCTTTAGATCTACTATTCACTTTGTAGCGCCTGCCAAATTTGATACTAATTGATTGGATTGTTTAGGTTTGTTTTTATATTACATAGATTGGGTAACTCTAATTCTCTTCATACACCTTAATGCCCCGTACGCGCGGTCGGATTTTCCAATGGGAAATGTTCAATGGGAGCTTGTTGTCGGAAATTCCGACTGTGTGTAGGCTCCATCGGACATTTTCCATCGGTATTTCCGACAAACAAAATTTGAGATCTGGATCCCAAATTTTCCGACAATAAAATCCGTTATCGTAACTTCCGATCGTGTGTATACAATTCCGACGCACAAAGTTCCACGCATGCTCGGAATCAAGCAGAAGAGCCGCACTGGCTATTGAACTCCATTTTTCTGGGCTCGTTGTACGTGTTGTACGTCACTGCGTTCTTGGCGATCGGAATTTCCGACAAGATTTGTGTGACCGTGTGTATGCAAAACAAGTTTGAGCCAACATCCGTCGGAAAAAAAACATGGATTTTGTTGTCGGAATGTGCGATTGTGTGTATGCGGCATAAGGGTTGTAGACACAATGAGAATATTGGAGGAATGATTGTCTGTTTTTTTTTGCACGCTAGTCTCCATATCGAAAGTTAAGAGGTTACTCAATTTACGAAAATTCTCGAATGACATAACACAACTTCGGAAGTGTTATAATGTATTGTATTGTATTTGTATTGTATTTTCGGACAAAAATTGTACAATCGAAAAATTTTCATGCTTGTCCCTTCTGATAATTTCGGTTGAACTGTTGTGATCGGCTCTTGAAAGCTGTGTACTAATGATCAGATTTTGGTATACATATAGTTGTTATATAGTACATTATATTACGATCGATTCAAAGCAGTATTTTTTTGTGTGAGTTTCTGATCAAGTGTACTAGGCTTTACAATTTGACTGTATGACTATCTGTACCGAAAACAATGTAGTAGAAGGGCCTTCCTGGTTAGATACAGATAGATAGCATAGAAAAAATATTGCATAGTTTTGGTAATTCTAAAACTGATTGTGCAAAGGTCAGATTACAGCATGTATGGTGACCAAAGAGGAAATCCGTCAAGACCCTGTGTATACGCTCGTAAAATTCTTCTTTAACCTCTAGCCAGGGAGGTAGCATTTTCAGAAGGTGAGCAGAAATGGAAGTCTCTATAATTCTCTAAAAAAAAAAGGTTCACTTCAAATATGTGAATATTTAACCCATTTATGTTTTTGATTCTTCCTATTTCAGTTCTTTGTTGGTTGAATAAATGTGCAGCATTTCATTGCAACCAATCAGATTTCAGTTTTCAGAAGTCAGATCTTAAAAGGTGACATGTTATTGGCTGCCATGGCGGTTGCATAAACAGTAACAGCTCTTTATGTATAGGAACATGTTTCCCCAATATACTCCCATTGCTCCGCTGCTGCTCCACTCATGTAAAACCCCAATTCCAGAAAAGTTGGGACAATGTGTAAAATCTACATAAAAATAGAATGTAATGATTTACAAATCTCATAAACCCATATTTTATTCACAATAGCAAATATATCCAATGTTTAAACTGAGAAAATGGACCATTTTAGAAATAAATAAGGTCATTTTGAAATTGATGGCAGCAACATGTCTCAAAAAATTTGGGACAGGTAAACACAAAGCTGGCAAAGCAAATGGTACTAACAGGAAAAGCTCTAAAAACATTTTGCAACAGGTCAGCAACATGATTATGTATAAAAAGAGTATCTTAGAGAGTCAGAGTGTCTCTAAAGTAAAGATGGGCAGAGGTTCACCAATCTGTGAAAAGCGGAGTCTAAAAATTGTTGAACAATTTCAGCATAATGTTCCTGATCGTAAAATTGCAAAGTCTTTAAATATATCATCATCTACAGTACATATCATCATCAAAAGATTATGAGAATCTGGAGAAATCTCTGTGTGCAAAGGATAAGGCCGAAACACGATATTGGATGCCACTGATCTTCAGATCCTGAGACGGCATTGCATTAAAAACAGGAATGAGTCTGTGATGGACATCGCTGCATGGGCTCAGGAATACTTCCACAAATCACCGTCTGTGAACACAGTTTGCCATACCATCCAAAAATGCAAGGTAAAGCTCCCTCATGTAAAGAAAAAGCCGTATCGGAACATGATCCAGAATTGCCGTCGGTCTCTCTGCTCATTTAAATGGTCTGTTACAAAGTGGAAAACTGTTTTGTGGTCAGACGAATCTAAATCTGACACTCTTTTTGGGTCACCATCCTCCAGGGGTCTCAAACTGGCGGCCCTCCAGCTGTTGCGGAACTACAAGTCCCATCATGCCTCTGCCCATGGGAGTCCTGCTTGTAACTATCAGCCTTGCAATGCCTCATGGGAATTGTAGTTCTGCAACAGCTGGAGGGCCACCAGTTTGAGACCCAACTAGACTAAAGAGGAGAAGGGCATTCTGGCTTGTTATCAGCTCTCACTTCAAATGCCTGTGTCTCTGATGGAATAGGGGTACATTAGTGCGTAGGAATGGCCAGCTTACACATCTGGAAAGGCTCCATCAATGCTGAAAAATATATATCCAGGTTTTAGAGCAGCATATGCTCCCATCCAGATGACATCTTTTGTCAGGGAAGGCCTTGTGTATTTTAGCAGGACAATTGTAAATCACATACTACATCTATGACAACAGCACAGCTTTTCTAGTAGAAGAGTCCGGGTGCTTAACTGGCCTGCCTGCAGTGCAGACCTTTAACAAACTGAAAATATTTGGTGCACCTTGGAAAGAAAAATACGACAAAGAAGGCCCAGGACTGTTGAGCAGTTAGAAGCTGACAGTGCATCCAGAAAGTATTCATAGCACTACACTCTTTCCACATTTTTTTATGTTGCAGCCTTATTCCAAAATGGATTAAATTAATTAATTTCCTAAAAAGTCTACAAACCTTACCCCATAATGACAATGTGAAAGAAGTTTTTTTTAATACTTGCAACTTTATTAAAAATAAACAATAAAAAAAATCACATGTACATAAGTATTCACAGCCTTTGCCATGACGCTCAAAATTGAGCTCATGTGCCTCCTGTTTACATTGATCATCCTTGAGATATCTCTACAAATTGATTGGAGTCCACCTGTGGTAAATTCAGTTGATTGGACATGATTTGGAAAGGCACACACCAGTCTATATAAGGTGCCACAGTTAACAGTGCAGGTCAGAGCACAAACCAAGCCATAAAGTCCAAGGAATTGTCTGTAGACCTTATGAGACAGGATTGTATCGAGGCACAGATCTGGGGAAGGGTACAGAAAAATTTCTGTAGCATTGAAGGTCCCAATAAACACAGTGGCCTCCATTATCGGTAAATGGAAGAAGTTTGAAACCACCAGGACTCTTCCTATAGTGGGCCGCCCGGCCCAAACTGAGCGATCAGGGGAGAAGGGCTTTAATCAGGGAGGTGACCGAGAACCCGATGGTCACTCTGACCGAGCTCCAGCATTTCTCTGTGGAGAGAGGAGAACCTTCCAAAGAATAACCATCTCTGCAGCACTTCACCAATCAGGCCTGTATAGAAGAGTGGCCAGATGGAAGCCACTCCTCAGTAAAAGGCACATGACAGCCCAGGTAGAGTTTGACAAAAGGCACCTGAAGAACTCTCAGATAATAAAAAAAAAAATTCTCTGGTTTGATGAAACAAAGATTGAACTCTTTGGCTTGAATAGCAAGGATCATGTCTGGAAGAAACCAGGCACTGCTCATCACCTGACCAATAGCATCCCTACAGTGAAGCATGGTGTTGGCAGCATCAGGGTGGTGGTTGGAACTGGGAGACTAGTCAGGATCGAGGGAAAGATGAATGCAGCAATGTATAGAGAAATCCTTGATGAAAACCTGCTCCAGAGTGCTCTGGACCTCAGACTGGAGCGAAGGTTCATCTTCCAACAGGACAACGACCCTAAGCACACAGCCAAGATAACAAAGGAGTGGCTACGGGACAACTTTGTGAATTTCCTTGAGTGTCCCAGCCAGAGCCCAGACTTGAACCTGATTGAACATCTCTGGAGAGATCTGAAAATGGCTGAGCACCGATGCTCCCCATCCAACCTAATGGAGCTTGAGAGGTCCTGCAAAGAAGAATGGGAGAAACTTCCCAAAATAGGTGTGCCAAGCTTGTAGCATCATACTCAAAAAGACTTGAGGCTGTAATTGGTGCCAAAGGTGCTTCAACAAAGAATCATTATGTACATGTGATTTGTTAGATTTTTAATTTTTAATAGATTTGCAAAGATTTCAAACTTCTTTCACGTTATCATTATGGGGTATTGTTTGCAGAATTTTGAGGAAAATAATGAATTTAATCCATTTTGGAATAAGTTTAGAGTGTTGTTAAAAACAGAGGGGATGATGCACCATGGTAAACATGACCCTGTCCCAACTTTTTGAGACATGTTGCTGCCATCAATTTCAAAATGACCTTTTTTTTTTTTTTTTTTTCTTCTTAAAATTGTACATGCTCGAGTGATATACGCCAGAGCGCGGGGTCTTCCTCTTCCCCGCCCCTCTCTTTCCTTACCCTTCTCCTTCCATCTTTTTTTTTTCTCTTTTCTGAATTGTTTGCTTAAAATGTTCTGCATAGGCAACTCCAGTAAAGGAAAATAGAGGGTCCCCTCACCTTGGAGGAGGGAACCTTCTCTTCCATATATAGAGGGCGAATCCTGAACTTCATTGACACACCTTGGTTTCGATGCAAATATTATGCCATAACGAGTTGATTCGATATTTATAATCTCTCTATAAGATATTGTTGTTTGATCTATAATGTTTGCAACTAAGTGCCTCGGATATGCCTGGAGACGGCGCTTTCGAGGGAGTACTCTCTAGTTAACATGGGGCTTAAGGCTACATGCCTCCTCTTTTTCTTTGATTGTTAATACACACTTTTCTTTTGTGGATATACGAGCACTTCAGATTGTGGAAAACTGTATGTTACGCAAATATCTTCATTGTTATTTATGAAAACTTTCAATAAAAAATATTGAAACAGAAAATTGTACATGTTCTCGGGTTTAAACATTTGATGTTTTCTATTTTCTATTGAAATGAATGAATAAAATACGGGTTTATGAGATCTTCAAATTATTGCATTCTGTTTTTATGTAGATTTTAGACAACGTCCCAACTTTTTGGAAATGGGGTTGTAACTAAGTAAAGAGAAGAAGCTCTATAAGCTGTGACAGGAGTGGAAGGGGAGTCAGTCACATGGTCACCCATACATACCTAGAAGTAATATGTATAGATAGGGGTGCAAACAAAAGGTAAGTATAAACTGACGGGCAATTAAGTGAATTGTTGCTTTGCCCTGTATGGGTAAAATACAGGTTAACTTTAAAATAGATCTCCTGCCAAAATTTGTTTTAAAATTATTTCTATTATTTTAATAGTATTAATATTATTATTATTATTATTATTATTATTATGAGGGGTCTTCAAATATTTACCGCACTCACTGGAAAAAGGTACAGTGAAGTGGGCAGGATTTAGTTCCAGTGGCAGTTGGGGAATTCAAGCCGTTCGTAACAAAGTAAGGCTGGGTTCACTCTACAGTTTGTATAATAGAGGTTAAAAAAAGTGCAGAAACGTTTTGAAGAACCCTTGTATTATTATTATTATGATTATTAATAATTCTAATAATAATATTAAAAATATATAGCCGTGGTTTCCAATCTGTGGCCCTGGGGACGGATGAGGCACTTTGCTAGACTTTATCCCCTTGGGGCACTTTTCCTTCCTCTGATACAAGACAATGGGGCAATATTCCTCAACCTGACATGAACAGTGGGGCACTATTCCTCCCACAGACGTCATTGATGGGGCACTATTTCTTCCCCTGACACCAATTATAGGGCACTATTCCTCCCACTGATACCAGCGATGGGGCACTATTGCTACCACTAATAACACACGCATTGTTTACTCCCACTGATGCTAGGACAAATTCACTTCCAATGGCCACAGTCAAGCCCCCACTAAAGTCTGGAGGACAGTCAACTGGTGCTTTGTTTAGAAAGTTTGGAGACCCCTGACATATAGGATTAAGCTTGTGCAGCGCTTTACAATATAAAGCTACAATACAATTCAAGACAATAGGGTTAGGAGGGCCCTGCTTGTCAGAGTTTACAGTCTAAAAGGGAGGGGCAGGTGATACAAAAGGTAATAACTGTGGGGGAAATGAGCTAATGAAGAAAGTAGAAGTACAGTTTTTAGGTAGGATAGGCTTTCCCGAAGAGATGAGTTTTTAGGAATCGTCTAAACACAGACAAAGTAGGAGACAGCCAGACTGATTGGGGTAGGGAGTTTCCAAGGATGGGAGAGGCTCTGGAGAAGTCCTGGAAGTGAACATGGGAGGTGACGAGGGAGCTAGAGAGAAAGAAGTCTTGGGAGGAGTGAAGAGGATGGTTTGAGTGATATTTTGAGACAAGGTTGGTGATATAGCTGGGGGCAGAGTTGTGGATGGCTTCTTATGTTATTGCTATTTTGAATTTTACTTGTTGGGTAAGCTTGAGCCAGTGGAGGGATTGGCAGAGAAGGGCTGGGGACAATTAACAGTTGGTAAGGTAGATGAGCCCAGCAGATGCTTTCATGATGGACTGAAGAGGGATAACCTCTGTAGAGTTAGGCCAATGGCATAACAACAAAAGTCGGAATAACTGAAAGGGAGGAGTCTGTGCAGAGGAGGCAATAATTAACTGATGTTTAAAAGTAGGATCTTGCAAGCAGAAATATCCTGAGTAAGCCTCAGTTCACAATAGATGCAGTGTGAATCCACAGCTAATTTGTTGCGGATTCCGCACTGTAACAAAATCGCAACCCGTTCATGCGAACTGATTGCGGAGTGTATGTTAACTTGATGTAGCACCCTGGAGTTTAGGCAGGGTTGCTCCTCAAAAATTAACCTGCCAGGAATAGTCATCTTGGCTAATTGTTAGAGATCAATTTTTTCTCCCTAAGTTTGACCTTGTTTCACTTTTCTCTTCTACCACTAGGTGGCCAGGTACCCGGTGGTACTGGATATGAGAAGGGCATTGCAAGGTCAGATTATGGGTATATGGGGTATCTCAGC
The DNA here is from genome assembly GCF_042186555.1 of Aquarana catesbeiana. NCBI lineage: Eukaryota > Metazoa > Chordata > Amphibia > Anura > Ranidae > Aquarana > Aquarana catesbeiana. Next base: position 209,597,336 of record NC_133335.1, read on the forward strand.
CAATGGGCAGGGATCTTCTTGGGTCCCTTGGCCTGCTGGGAGAGCATATTTATTTGGGTGAGGTCAGGTGATTGGGGTTCTGTGCCACCTGGACGGCTGTCTGGGTGGACGTGTGTTGTATTGCCCGGGGCTGCTAGGCCGGAGATTGGGCCTATCCTGGGGGGTATCTGGCTGCTAGGCTGTCTGAGGGCCTATCCAGAAGCAAGAGAGCAGCACAGGGTTGGGACTTCGGCTTGCAGTCCAACCAAAAGTGACTGTTCTACCGGAGAACCTGTTGTTGTCGGAGGTAGAGGGGCAACTGTCGCCACTAAGGGTCCAACGATCTTATTACCAGGGACCACAGTGAGTAGCTGAATCAAGTACCAGAGCAGTATTCTCATCAACCGGGGATGGTGAAGAATTGGGAAACTTCAGTGGGTATCAAGCTAGGGACCCAGCTACCGCAGGTGATGCTTGCAGAGCAGCCTTGTGTGTCAAGCTAGGGACTGAGCAGGCCAGTGGGGTGAAGCTTGACAGGTATCTTGAGTGCCAAGGGTCACTAGGGTTGTCACCCCCCCTCCACCAACTATAGTCCGCCCTCAGTACAGACCCCCCTCCACTAACTACAGACCCCCCTCCCGCAATATAGATCCCTCTCCCGCAGTACAGACCTCCCCACTAAGTACAGACCCCCCTTCCGCAGTATAAATTCCCCTCCCTCAGTACAGACCCCCCCCACTAAGTACAGACCCCCCTTGGGCAGTATAGATCCCCCTCCCTCAGTACAGACCCCCCTCCATCAGTATAGACCCCCCTCCATCAGTGCAGATGCCCCTCAGTGCAGACCACCCCCCTCCATAAGTGCAGACCCCCCGTCCATCAGTGCAGACCCCCTCAGTGCAGATCAACCCCCTCCATCAGTGCAGATCCCAACCTCCATCAGTGCAGACCACCCCCCTCCATCAGTGCAGACCCCGCCCCGTCCATCAGTGCAGAGCCCCCTCAGTGCAGACCCCCCTCCATCAGTGCAGACCCCCCCTCAGTGCAGAACTCCCCCCCTCCATCAATGCAGACCCTCCTCAGTGCAGAGTGCAGGCCACCACCCCTCCATCAGTGCAGACCCTCCTCAGTGCAGAGTGCAGATCACCACCCCTCCATCAGTGCAGACCCCCCAATCAGTGCTTGAACTTTAGTACATTAAACTTTACAGACCTCAGACCGCGCCGCAGAACTAAGCTGCCTCCCCCTCCTGTAGATGTAAACAGAGAGGAGGGGGGGGGGCTTTGATCCGCTCCGCTGTGTGAGGCAGCCGGCAAAACGCGAGATCAGTGTAGGGGTGAGGACCGTGCAGCATTAGCGGTGCCGCTGCCCACAGGTGTCACCCCTCTGGCGGGTGTCACCCAGTGCAGCCCGCACCCCCTCCCCCAGCGACGCCACTGGACCCAGCAGAAAAGCAGAGGTGACGCTTGAGGAAGATGCCACCGTGAAGATTGGAGAAGCTCAAGGGATTCAGTGACAGTGAATCATCTAGTCTAGTGAGAGACTGGGAGCTGCAGAACTTTGGGAAGTGATTGTGGTGGAGGTGAAAGAACTGTTGCGCTTTCTGTACATGCAGATGTGGCGTCTTGCTGGAGGCCTTTCCCTGCATGGCTGTCCTCCTATTGAAGTCTCTGAGTCTGACAATTAATCTTGTGTCCTGGCCCTAACCCTCTCTCCCCAAAAAGAGAAATAAACTCTCTTGTACATTCAAGAAGTGTCTGGTGCCCAATAACTTGAACTACCTTGCACCTACCATGCCTCACAACCCACCATATACAGAAGGATGTCAGCTGCCTCTGGCCCTGGAGGTTCTCATTAGACCGAAGGAGGCCTGGAACCTTGCTACATTAACGACACCTCGAAATCAGTTTGCATAATCCATGCGATTCGATTCTGGTGGGGACAAAAAGAAGAGTCCTGCACGAGTTTGGTGCGAATGCGGTGTGATTTGGGCCATGGGTCAAATTGCACCCCAGAGACGCTGCATGTAATACACACAGGAATGTGATGCGATTCCTGTGCGAATTACATGTGGGGTCTCATATCACAAGTGTGAACCTGGGATAAAGAGTGTGAAGGGATATGCATAAATGAAATGTGTGAAAAATAAATGAACAATGAATGTATGAGTGGAAAATGGATGTGTAAACCTTTGTTACCATGCAATTGCAAACTCACTGTAATTTGAAAGGATCCCATTCAGATGTCTTGGCATGGAACTGCAGGGCAACACCTCCAAGTATGTGAGTACATTACAAGGTAATGTGGCCAGAATGTACAAGCCCTTACATAACCCTAAGACAATGGTTCTTGGAAAGCATTGCACATGCAATTGCATCATAATGTACTGCTGGTCGGTTCTAAAAACCAGGGACACTTTAACCCCTTGCCAACCCGCCACAGTGCATTTTACTATGGCATGTCGGCTGGTACAGGCACAATCACGTACTTGTATGTCGCTGCAGCACAAGTTGATCAACAGGTCCCGACACCTGCTGATCGGCTCAGGGAATGACAAAAGAGAGCCCTGTGTCGGTAAACAACACAGAGCTCTCTTCTGTCAGTGGTAAAGTGAAGTTTTGCATGTTGTGATTTATCATGCGATTTAACAGTCACAAATCGCACCCCATTGTCGGCAATGGAACCATTCAAATTGCTGTGACTCACGTCGCAGCAACTTTGAAAAAGGCTCCTGCACCACTTCTTTCCAATTTCATTGCAACTTGCATAGACACCCACCCCCCCCCATGCTCTCAACATGCACATGTTGATGAGGACAAGGGCCTTTTCCCGACAACCCTGGGCTGTGGTTGTCGGGGTCTGCAGGCAGGGAGCTTATTGAAATCTGGAAGCACCCTTTAACAAGGAGGCCCCCAGATCACGCCCCCCCCCCCTATGTGAATGGGTATCGGGTACTGGGTGTCTGCCCCCCCCCCCCGAGCTATCTTCCTGTGCTGTCTTCTTCCTCTCCGCTGGTTACCCGCTAAAAACAAAAAAAGGCCGCTCTTCTTCTAAGGCTGTCTTCCTCTGTTGTTTTGTCTTATCTCTTACATAGCCATGGGGCATGGCTATCCAGATGGGATTTTCTTTTTACCAAAGACATTCAGCAGAATACATTTGGCCAAAATTTATAAAGAATTACATTTTTTTTAAAAAATATATATATATATTTTTTTTTTAAATTTTATATCAATTCTGTTTGCGTACTGCATTGAATGACCGCGCAATCGCCAGTTAAAGTAGCACAGTGCCGAACTGCAAAAAATGGCCTGATCACGAAGGGGGTCTTGGTTAAGAGGGATCATTTTCAGGGACAAAAACTCTGAAAGGCTTTGCCTGGGACATAAGCTGGATACACACTATACAACTTTTGTTGTTTGATTTCCTTTAGATTTACCTTCAACTATGAAGTGCCTGCCTGATTGCATACAAATTGAAAGTGTTGAGGTTTGACCTCATATTATATGGTTTTGGTAAATCTAAAGAAAAAAAATCGGAAGAAAATTGTATAGTGTGTATCCAGGTTTAGACGCAATCATAATAAAGGCCCAGCATAAGCACAGCCAACACCTGTATGATTCTATACATATACTTGCAGTATATGAAGTAAATCTATATGTCCCTAGCTTACCTGGTGCAGGTGCTCTCTCTAATAATTATCTTTAATTATGTCATCTCACAAAGCAGTTAGGGAAAATGGACCACTGGGGAATGAGAACAGCCTCAGACACAAAGCACAGGTGTCAATGTATAGTTTTATCTGCACACTGGCCATACTATATCAACCTATTTCCGAAAGAAGAGATGTATGTAAATCACAAGACTTGCTGAACAGAGTTACATATATCGTTTGACTAGTGAAACAGTTCACTTGTATCTATCTCGGCAGTTTTCCTAGAGTTTAATTTTAATAAAATACATCATAAATATATATGAGTATCATAAGATGAAGTGGAAATGTATAATATCAATGTAGTTTGATTTGTATCCTGGAATATTACAGTTCTACTCAATATTCTGTGTTCTGATTGTCTTCTGAGGATCAGGGAGAAATTTATTTTTTAACAAACAAATAGGTTGTGTTTCTCAGAAAATTAACAAATAATAAATACATGCGAATTCAAACAAAAGTGATAAGCATATATAAAATGATCTCAATTCATAAAAAGTGAATAAATAAATCAATTGAAGTTCATATACTATCAGCAATCAACTCTATAAATAAATAAATGACCAAACGTTCATAAAGAAACATGCAGCCAAATGAAGCCCAAGAAAGTTCCATGTGAATAGGTACTCTCAAGTGGATGAAACACAACCAGAGTGTTCCTATGCTTAAAAACCCAGTGACGACGTCTGCTTAGACTAAACAAGTAGGGCGGAGTTACAGCGGTGATGTCATCACTCCTGCCGGGGCGTTGGGTGCTTGATTTTGACTTTTCTTCCCATGTGAGTAGATGTCTAGTGTTTAATAAATGTGTTTTTTAATTACTGCACTATAAGCGTTTCACTTCCTCGTGCATGCGATACCTTGATATGATTGTTCCATGGGGGCACCCGTGCATGCTCCCTCCTGAGCCATCTAGTCTGCATCTATTGGCACAGACCGGGCAACTCGGTCCCACCTCTGGCTCCCTCATCACAGCATTTGATTGATAACAGTGGCAGTCATTGGCATCAATCTACCCAATGAGAAGGGAGATAGTGGATCAGATTGGGCTCAGGTAAGAATACTTTAAGTATTATTCCTTATTCTAGCACCCATAGACATAACAAGCATTTATCCCTTGCAGTGGGGGAGAAGCCCAATTGCAAGGCTATTCTGTTGCTGATTGTATCCTGCAGCCTGTTTGTGACCACTTTCTGCTTACACACATTCCAGTGATGGCTGAATGGCATATCTTAGGGCGGGTTTCCTGGTGGTGTCAACGGTGGACCATGCCTGCATGTTGTGTGTTTAAAATGGTCCCTTGTAGTCTCCATCCAAAGCCTATGTGACAAGCTGACAACGCAAGGGCACAATTGGAACAAAAGAACAGTGCATTGTCACCCGACAAGAGGAAGTACCTAAACAAGAATGTTGATGGCAGGATCACCAAGTACTATTTTATTAAAGCTGCAGATTTAAATATTAAAATTTACTTTTGAAATAGCGTTGGTAAAGCTTATATGATATTTTATCGATTTTACATAAGCTTTAAATAAACATCTACTTTGTGCTACATGAACCTTTTTCAAACCATCTCACAGCAAAAAAGGTTTTTTGCCATTTAGCCCCAAACCCCCCCCCCCCCCCCTCCCCTTTCCTTGTACCCATCCACATTGGAGTCAATACCTGCTAGTAATTTTCCTGTTTAGTATTTATGACCCACTTGTCATTGAAGTGATGCCTGTTGTCCTGTAATTGGAAGCAAGGTTAATGTCCTATGTAACTATTACTTACAATGTTGGGAAGGCGCGGTGTTTATACTACAAGCTTTTGCATGTTTAGCCAACACGGCTCATTTCCAACCATGTTTACTCCAATACAGTGACTAGTCAGGGTGCCATGCTGGGAGGATTGGGAAACATGTTGTCTGTAATTGCAAACCCCGCAGAGAGGAGGGGAGGGAAGATCCCCCCCACCTAGGCAATCCTACGGATGGTTCGCCAGGATTCATGGAGTGTGAAGACAAATTATTGATAGACTTCCCTGAAGGATGTTATGGAGAAGATGTGAAATGGAGCATGTGACATAACAAGTTCTCAGTTACAACACCTATTAGGGGATTAGGGGGTGCCTAAGTTTAAGGGCCCTTTTACATCTATGCGTTGCTGGAACCTCAACTGCAACAAATGTTACATTCATTTTAAATGGTATCCCAATACATTAGAACAGAGCACCATTTTTCTTCATAGAAGAGTCAAGGTCCTTAAGACAGTTCATTTTTCATTGTTTATTAGCTGAATTATCTAATAATCTGGATGTAATATGAGGTTCCTCCTTCTGTTACATTCTCCATAACATAAAATAACTACATTATCCATCAGGGAAAATATAGCTTTGCCTATAACATAGCAAATCTTCACTTTTTGAATTCAGGTCAACTTTAAGGGCGGTCAGTCTACTAGGTGAGATGTGACTGCTCAGAGGCATAATCCGCAGCTAGGGGTTACAAACATGTCTATTGAACCATATTTAGCAGGACAGAGGGAAGAGCAAACAGGCATTCCCAGTACTGCATGTCTCTGGAATTACTAATAGCATTTAGACAAGGCTGTAAAATCTTTCAAACAATCATCCATTCCAAGAGTGGTCAGTTGGTAAGTCTCAGAGTGGTCATCTGGTGGATCTCAGCATGGTCAGCTGGTAAGTCTCAGTGATAAACTGGTGGGCCTCAGAGTGGTCAGCTGCTGGGTCTCAGAGTGCCCAGCTGGTGGATCTCAGAGTGGTCATTTGGTGGATCGCAGCATGATCTGCTGGTAAGTCTCAGAGTCATATGATGGGTCTCAGTGTAGTCAGCTGCTGGGTCTCAGAATAATAAGGTGCTGGGAATCAGAGTGGTCAGCTGGTGGTTCCCAGGGCATTCAGCTACTGGGTCTTAGAGTGATCAGCTGGTGGTTCCCAGTGCGGTTAGCTACTGGGTCTCAGAGTGGTTAGCTGGTTGGTCTCAGAGTGATAATCTGGGGGATGTCAGAGTGATAAACTTGTGAGTCTCATGAGTGGTCAGCTGGTGGGTCTCAGAGTGGTCAGCTGGTGGGTTTCAGAGTGGTCAGCTGCTGGGTCTCAGGGTGGTCAGCTGGTGGATTTCAGAGTGGTCAGTTGCTGGGTCTGAAAGAGTTCAGCTGCTGGATCTCAGAGTGGTCAGCTGGTGGGTCTCAGAGTAGTCAGCTAATGGGTTTCAAAGTGTTCAACTAGTGGATCTCAGAGTTGTTAGCGGCTGAGTCTCAGAGTGGTCAACTTCTGAGTCTCAGCATGCTGAACTGCTGGGTCTCAGAGTGGTCATTTGGTGGATCTCAGCATGGTCTGCTGGTAAGTCTCAGAGTGATATGTTGGTGGGTCTCAGTGTGGTCAGCTGCTGGGTCTCAGAGTGGTCAACCTGTGGGTCTCAGCATGCTCAGCTGCTACGTCTCAGAGTGGTCAGCTGGTGGTTTCCAGGGCAGTCGGGTACTGGGTCTCAGAGTGGTCAGCTGGTTGGTCTCAGAGTGATATTCTGGGGGACCTTAGTGTGAGTCTCAGAGTGGTCAGCTAGTGGGTCTCAAATTGATCAACTGGTGGATCTCAGAGTTGTCAGCTGCTGGGTCTCAGAGTGGTCAGCTGCTGGGTCTCAGGGTGGTCAGCTGCTGGGTCTCAGGGTGGTCAGTGCTGGGTCTCAGGGTGGTCAGTTGCTGGGTCTGAGAGTGGTCAGCTAGTGGGTCTCAGAGTGGTCAGCTGGTGGGTTTCAGAGTGGTCAGCTGGTGGATCTCAGAGTTGTCAGCGGCTGAGTCTCAGAGTGGTCAACGGCTGGGTTTGAGAATGGTCAGCTGCTGGGTCTCAGCGTGGTCAGCTGGTGGGTCTCAGAGTGGTCAGTTGCTGGGTCTGAAAGAGTTCAGCTGCTGGATCTCAGAGTGGTCAGCTGGTGGGTCTCAGAGTAGTCAGCTAATGGGTTTCAAAGTGTTCAACTAGTGGATCTCAGAGTTGTTAGCGGCTGAGTCTCAGAGTGGTCAACTTCTGAGTCTCAGCATGCTGAACTGCTGGGTCTCAGAGTGGTCATTTGGTGGATCTCAGCATGGTCTGCTGGTAAGTCTCAGAGTGATATGTTGGTGGGTCTCAGTGTGGTCAGCTGCTGGGTCTCAGAGTGGTCAACCGGTGGGTCTCAGCATGCTCAGCTGCTACGTCTCAGAGTGGTCAGCTGGTGGTTTCCAGGGCAGTCGGGTACTGGGTCTCAGAGTGGTCAGCTGGTTGGTCTCAGAGTGATATTCTGGGGGACCTTAGTGTGAGTCTCAGAGTGGTCAGCTAGTGGGTCTCAAATTGATCAACTGGTGGATCTCAGAGTTGTCAGCTGCTGGGTCTCAGAGTGGTCAGCTGCTGGGTCTCAGGGTGGTCAGCTGCTGGGTCTCAGGGTGGTCAGTGCTGGGTCTCAGGGTGGTCAGTTGCTGGGTCTGAGAGTGGTCAGCTAGTGGGTCTCAGAGTGGTCAGCTGGTGGGTTTCAGAGTGGTCAGCTGGTGGATCTCAGAGTTGTCAGCGGCTGAGTCTCAGAGTGGTCAACGGCTGGGTTTGAGAATGGTCAGCTGCTGGGTCTCAGCGTGGTCAGCTGGTGGGTCTCAGAGTGGTCAGTTGCTGGGCCTGAAAGAGGTCAGCTGCTGGATCTCAGAGTGGTCAGCTGCTGGGTCTTAGATTGGTCAGCTGGTGGATCTCAGAGTGATCAGCGGCTGAGTCTCAGAGTGGTCAACTGCTGGGTCTCAGAGTGGTCAATTTGTGGTTCCCAGGGCAGTCAGCTACTGGGTCTCAGAGTGGTCAGCTGGTTGGTCTCAGAGTGATAAGCTGGGGGATCTCAGAGTGATAAGCTGGTGAGTCTGAGTGGTCAGCTAGTGGGTCTCAAATTAATCAACTGGTGGATCTCAGAGTTGTCAGCTGCTGGGCCTCAGAGTGGTCAGCTGGTGGGTTTCAGAGTGGTCAGCTGCTGGGTCTCAGGGTGGTCAGCTGGTGGGTCTCAGAGTGGTCAGCTGGTGGTTCTCAGAGTGGTCAGCTGGTGGGTCTCAGAGTGGTCAGCTGGTGGGTCTCAGAGTGATAAGCTGGTCGGCCTCAGAGAGGTCAGTTAGTGGGTTTCAGCTGCTGTCATAGACATGAGGTTGTCACCTCATCTAGCTGAAAATGGTTGGGGGAGACTCTGATGTCTATTGTCAGCTGTACTCTAAACTGCCCCTACTGCTGTAAGGCACAATACTGATATTAAGTATGGTTATAGATTATGTTTTCATGACCTATGTGTACATGATACAACTTAGAATGTCCTGCTACCCGCAGTACCTGGATATTATATTTGCTTAAATAAATTTGTGTATGCATGGCGGTTATTTTCTGGCATGAACATCATAATACATCCTCTGCCAGCACCTGCCTCCATTGTTTGATGATCTCAATATACATCCTAGTCCTTTCTTATGTTCTCGTTAGCCTTTGTTTACTCTTGATGTTGGTTTATGCATTAGCAAATAAAAAGATCTGTCTTCTCATAGAGAGCGTTTAGTCGAGAGCTGTGTTGGTCAGCTGTGGACCCTGCGTCTACATTCCCGATTGGCCCTCATATGGAGGAACTTTGCCTTTTTTTGGGACCTAATCCCTCTGTCCATCTTTCCCTCTCAGTTGTTCTTTTTTCTGATCTGATGTATAGACCTTCACAAAGAATGTTCTATTTAACTACCAAAACTGTAATACGGCACTAATCCAACCTATAAATTATTGTATGGTGTATTGTGGAAACCTAATGTACAGGATTCATAGAGGTGGAAAAAAAAGTCTGTACTTGGCCCCTACCATGGTCCTGATTTTGCAGTAGCACCCAGGGCCTACAAGCAGGAGGGGGGTGAAAAAAAGGGCAGGACCTGATACCTATGCAACTATAGTAGCTCCCGGGGCAGGGGATGCACTTTGGCCTTTTTACCTTGGGTGCTAAAGGACCTTGTCCCAGGACTGTTGGCGCCATGTTATTGATGAGAATAATACATATCAGTCCCTGTCCCCCAAAGGAGCTCACCATCTAATAATTATACTACACTGCCAGAAATTCTGCTAATTCATCTACCAGAGGAAACTCACGTGAAGACCTACACTATATTACCAAAAGTATTGGGACGCCTGTCTTTACACGCACCTAAACTTTAATGACATCCCAGTCTTAGTCTGTAGGGTTCAATACTGAGTTGGCCCAACCTCTGCAGCTATAACATCTTCAACTCTTCTGGGAAGGCTGTGCACAAGGTTTAGGAGTGTGTCTATGGGAATGTTTGACCATTCTTCCAGAAGCTCATTTGTAAGGTCCAGGCACTGATGGACGAGAAGGCCTGGCTCGCAGTCTCCACTCTAATTCATCCCACACGCGTTGTATAGGGTTGAGGCATGGGCGTCCGCAGAACTTTTTTCTGGGGGGGGGCATCATTTTAAGGTCACTCATGCCCCGCCCCTTTTTGACAATGTCATGCTAGGGAGGGGCTTAGTAATTATCACATACAGCGCAGGCATGCAAAGGTTTGAGAAGCCTGATGCAAGAGCTTAATAAAAGAATCAAGCTACCGTTGTCTTGTTAGCAATTTCTAACCTGTTTTTATGTTTACAGAAGTTTCCACTACTGACTTTTCTTTCTTTTAAATGCCAGCACCATGGCTCTGTTGTTCCAATATTTATATTAACCCAGAGGAGGGATGCAGATAAGAATTTTTAACTTTCCTTAAACTTTTTGATGTGCATACAGGCTTTGGCTTAGAAAGCATTCAGACCCACGGGTCAGCATTACAGCCAGGTAAAGAGCATTTTTATGTTAGCGATGATATCTCTCGCATATCTATCATGAAATAATTGATTTAACACCTTCACTACAATTATACAAGTAGTGCTGTTAGATGAGCTCCAGAACATGGACACAGGCTGCCTCACCTCGGGCAGGTGCTAGTGCAGGTGCACAGCTCACACTTAGCTCTTCAGGCGTGCTGGGCTCTGAGCCGCACTGCCTGGAGAAGATGGAGGAGGTGGGTGGGGCCAAAATAGACCAGACGCGAGGGAGGAAGATGTTCCTCCTCCGCTCTGAATGCTGGGGCCTCGCCTCGGCCTCATGATGTGACATCACTAGTTGCTAGACGCCAGGCGAGTCTAGCAACCAGTGCAGCCGGCAGCAGAGAGGCTAGCAGACAGTGCAATAAGAGAGTCTTGGGAGTCGGGGAGGCACCGCTGCTGCTGATTGTAACAGTAAGTGACTGCCACAGCTTCGGCATTCCAATTTTACGGCAGCTTGTGGCGCCTGGGCGGAGTGCACCCTGGGCACCCGTCCAGGTGCAGACACCTTGCTCCAAAGGGAGCACTTGGCCCCCCATGCAGACACCCATGGGTTGAGGTCAGGACTCTATGCAGGTCAGTCATGTTCCTCCACCCCAAACTCTCCCATCCATGTCTTTATGGACCTTGCTTTGAGCACTGGTGGGCAGTCATGTTGGAACAGGAAAGGGTCATGACCAAACTGTTCCCACAAAGTTGGGAGCATGAAATTGTCCAAAATGTCTTGGTATGCTGACGCCTTAAGATCTCCCTTCACTGGAACTAAGGGGCCAAACCCAACCCCTGAAAAACAACCCCACACCATAATCCCCCCTCCACCAAATGATTTGGACCAGTGCACAAAGTTTGGGTTGGAGGAATTTGACTGTCCTGCACAGAGTCCTGACCTCAACCCGACAGAACATCTTTGGGATGAATTAGAGCGGAGACTGCAAGCCAGGCCTTCTCGTCCAACATTCTGGAAGAATGGTCAAACATTCCCATAGACACACTCTTAAACCTAAAGACAGGCGTCCCAATACTTTGGGTAATATAGTGTACAAACTCCACACAAAAAGGGGGTTTTGAACTCAGGGCCAAATCCACAAAGCAAGATTAATAACCCTTTAGGCAATAATTAGCTTTTTTTTATATTTGTGCAAAAAGTCCTAGGGGTCTATTTATAAAAAATTTGCTGTGCGAATGTCTCAGCATTCACACAGCCGCCACAACTAATCCCTGTAACATATCTAATTAATTTATTTCTTGGGATCGTTTGCTCCATCTAGTGGCCCCAATGTTGCATGTTTGAGGTATTTCTGCTGTAAGTTATTGCCCCTTGTACATTAATGTCCAAACAATGTCAAAGCAAACCCCCCTTTTTTGTCTAACAGGAAAACAATTTCCAAGACGCACTTTCCGGCGATGATTCTGATTTCGAGATCATAGAAGAACCAGATGTGAAAACTCAGAAAAAAGTTAATGAGAAAAAGAAAGAGGAAGTAGAGGAACCCGTTTTGATTGGCTGCAGTCAGATTGTTGGGAAGGATGAAGTCAAGCAGGTGAGTGGTATTGGTGGCCCACTGTGGCTTTTGTATTTAGATACCCCAACAGCAGCCTCATCTGATTGGATGCAGCAACTTTGTCTGGCAATTTTCCCAGATTCTTTGATTTTTCAAAGCAGGGCCACCCACTGAGCCAATCTTAGCCAATTCCTCAGGAACCGACTGAAATTCGTAGAGTTTGACCAGCTTAAAGTGTAACTAAAGTAGATTTTTTTTTTTTTTGTGTTGGAGAGGGGTTAGAACCCCTGTCAAGTTTTTTTGCTGTCTGTGTTAGGGAGATCCACCCACTCACTCATTATCACCGAGAGTGAAAGTGAAAGTCCAAATTTTGGGTTGTCACCAGAGCAGAAATTGCAAGGAAATCATCCAATGGGAACACTAGTTCAGGTGTTCTTGGTCACAACCAGGGATTCCTTCACTGAGGAGGGAATTTTCTCTCATTTCCTGTTTTGGTTATGAGACAGGAAGTAAAAGAAAATCTCCCCTCAAAGGGACACAGATGGCAAAAAAAAAAAAAAATCTGATAGGAGTTAAAATCTTCTCTTATGCCCTGTACACACGATCGGACATTCCGACAATAAAATCCATGGATTTTTTCCAACGGATGTTGGCTCAAACTTGTCTTGCATACACACGGTTGCACAAAGTTGTCAGAAAATCTGATCGGTCTGAACGCGATGACGTAAAACACGTACATCGGGATTATAAACGGGGCAGTAGCTTTCGTCTCTTAATTTATTCTGAGCATGCGTGGCACTTTGTGCGTCGGAATTGTCCACACACGGTCGGAATTTACGCGAACGGATTTTGTTGTCGGAAATTTTTATAGCAAGCTCTCAAACTTTGTGTGACGGAAATTTCGATGGAAAAAGTGTGATGGAGCCCACACACGGTCGGCATTTCTGACAACAAGCTCCGATCGCACATATTCCGTCGGAAAGTCCGACCGTGTGTACGGGGCAATACTCTAAAATGGTAAAAAAATTGCCTTTAGTTATGGCTTTTGATACACCCTTAAGCTAGGTTCACATCAATGCAGGTTGCGGTTGATGCGTTTTTTCCGGTGCGTTTTTGAACACACATTTTCGATGAGTTTTTGATGCGTTTTTTTTTTATTGGTTAATAGTAAAGTAGTGCGACTCTGATGCCAGTTTGATGCAACTTTACACTGTCTGGCACTCAGGTAGTATCAAAGTCGTCATACTTTCCTATTAGCCCCCCAAAAAACGCAAAACAAATCAAAAACGCAACACTGGTGTTTTTGATGCAGGTCCATTGAAGTCTATTACATGCAAAACGCAATCTGCTGTGGTAAAAAGTCCCTGACCCTTTCCAAAAAATGCACCGGCTCAAAACGCACAGATGTGAACTAGATCCATAGCAAACCATGTTAAATGGACTTGAGCGGGTTTCTGCAAAACGCACTAAAAACCGCATAGGTGTGAACCAAGTGTAAAGCAGAACTAAACTCACAAAGTTCCGACCTCCACCTTCTAGTGATGTGGTGGTTATATTCCTCGAGTGCTGGGTTTTCAGCCTCTTGCTTGGTCGGTGGGGGGGGAAATTAATCCTGTGCATGCGCTGCTTAGTGTACATTTAATAGAAAAATGTGAGATAAGTGTAATATTGTGGAGGAGACAGCATGTATCTTCTGTAATAAAGAGCTGCCAGCTTGCAGTTTATTTTAAGATCATTTTTAGTTTCGACTTTAAAGCACTAATTGTAAAGGATATTTTTTTATTAACCACCTCAGCCTCGGAAGGTTTTACCCCCTTAATGACCAGGCCATTTTTTTTGCGATACGGCACTGCGTTATTTTATCTGACAATTGCACGGTCTTGCGACGTTGTACCCAAACAAAATTTATGTCCTTTTTCCTCACAAATAGAGCTTTCTTTTGGTGGTATTTGATCGCCTCTGCGGTTTTTATTTTTTGCGCTATAAACAAAATAAGAGCGACAATTTTGAAAAAAAAAATATATATATATTTTTTACTTTCTGCTATAAAACATATCCAATAAAAATATGTAAAAAAATCAAATCTCTTCTCAATTCAAGCCAATATGTATTCTTCTACATATTTTTGGTAAAAAAATCACAATTAGCGTATATTGATTGGTTTGCGCAAAGGTTATCGCGTTTACAAACTATGGGATATTTTTTATGGCATTTTTATTTTTAATAGTAATGGCAGCAATCAGCAATTTTTAGTGGGACTGCAACATTGCAGCGGACGAATCGGAAACACTAAAGCCTCGTACACACGATCGGATTGTTAGCAGACAAAGCGCCAGACTTTTGTCCAAAGGGCGTGTGCCGTGAACTTATCTTGCATACAAACGGTACACAATTGTCGGCCAACAAACACGAACGTAGTGACGTACTACGAGGAATTTCAGCTCTTGAGCGCATCCCTTTGGGCACCTTCTGCTAATGTCGTGTTTGGTGAGCATTGATTCCGAGCATGCGTGTTTGTACTTTGGACTTTTGTGTGACGGACTTGTGTACACGCGATGCGAAAATCTTTCAACAGACCGTTGTCCGCTGAAAATTTACTAGCCTGCCATCCAACATTTGTTGGCCGAAAGTTGGACAACAATTGTCTGATGGAGCGTACTAACGGTCGGATTTTAGGCCAACAGCCTGTCATCACACAAATTCCTGCCGAAAATCTGATCATGTGTACGAGGCTTTAGTGACACTTTTTGGGGACCAGTGACACTAATACTGTACTAATGACACTGGATGGGAAGGGGTTACCATCAGGGGCGATCAAAGGGTTAAGTGTGCACCTAGGGAATGCTTTCTAACTGTGTGGGGGATGGACTGACTGGGGGAAGAGAGGCATCTGTGTTCCTGATTAGCAGGAACACAAGATCTCTCTCTCCCTCTGTAACAGACCACCGTTCTGCCTCTCCACGAACGATTGTGGGTGGCCGACGGCCATCGCAGCCACCAGACCCGCTGATTGGCTCCCACTGTGTCCAATCACAGCGGGAGCAGGACTCTGGAGGCGCGCGCACGTGCCCCAGATCCAGGAAGAGGAGACAACGTACAGTTGGGTATATGTGTGGTGGACGGTACAGAAGCAGTTAAAATAATAAACACTAATTACTTACCTACAGGGCAACCCCAAACCTCCTCTTCTGAGGTACCCCTCTGGCACTCTTGGCTCCTCCTCTTCGGTGTGTGCCTCCAAAGCTTGCTATGGGGACACTCATGGGGGCTTACTCCCGAGCCGGGCTGTGTGCATCAATAGACACACACAGTGTGGTTCAGCCGCCAAACCCCCCCCTCTCTCCTTACAGGATTTGATTGACAGCAGCAAGAGCCAATAGCTGCTGCTGCCGCCTCTTTGTCCTGTGAGAGGTGGTACACGGACCAGTGCCGCTGCAAGGGAGCACAACGCTGGAGCGAGTGAGGATGCAGGTAAGTATTTAGGGAGGTGAGGGACATTTTCTACCTTAATGCAGGGAATGGATAAAGGTTAAAAAAAAAAAAGTATTATCTTTAGAACCACTTTAACTAGTGTCAGACAAGAGCAGAAATATTGCCTGGATGATATGGAATGTAAATACTAGAGGTGCACCAAATTTTGGTGCCGAAACTGAAACCGAAAATTCAAGATGCACTTGGCTGAAAACTAAACCAAAAAGGACAGTTTTTTTTTTTTTTTAATACTTTTATATATAATTGTATTGGATTCAACTTTTTCATTAATATCATCAATTGAATTGAAAATGAATTTATTGTCGGCCATTATCGCCACATTTAGCGCAAGAAAAGCTCAAGAAAACTGCATCCCTTTAACCATTTGCCGACCGGCGCACGCCGATATACGTCGGCACAATGGCAGCGGTGGGCAAATGGGCGTACCTGTACGTCCCCTTTAATTGGCAGGGCTAGCGGGCACGCCCGCCGCGTACAGCGTGACCTTGTCTGCGGGTCCCGCGGACTCAATGTCTTCCGGTGTCCCGGCGATCGTGTCCCGGAGCCGCAGAATGGGGAGATGCCTATGTAAACAAGGCATTTCCCGTTCTGCCTAGTGACATGACAGAGATCTACTGCTCCCTGTCATCAAGAACAGTGATCACTGTCATGTCAGTGGAAGCCCATCCCCCCCACAGTTAGAATCACTCCCTAGGACACATTTAACCCCTTGATCGCCCCCTATTGTTTAACCCCTTCCCTGTCAGTGTCATTTACACAGTAATCAGTGCATTTTTATAGCACTGATCGCTGTATAAATGACAATGGTCCCAAAATAGTGTCATAATGTGTCCGATGTGTCCACCATAATGTCGCAGTCATGATAAAAATCGCAGATCGCCGCCATTACTAATAAAAAAAAAATAATAAAAATGACATAAATCTATCCCCTATTTTGTACACGCTATAAATTTTGCGCAAACCAATCAATATACGCTTATTGCGATTTTTCTTACCAAAAATATGTAGAAGAATACATATCGGCCTAAACTGAGGAAAAAATTTGTTTTTTTATATATTTTTGAGGGATATTTATTATAGCAAAAAGTAAAAAATATTGCTTTTTTTTTTCAAAACTGTCGCTCTTTTTTTGTTTATAGCGCAAAAAATAAAAACCGCAGAGATGATCAAATACCACCAAAAGAAAGCTCTATTTGTAGGAAACAAAGGACGTCAATTTTGTTTTGGTGCAACGTCGCACGACGGCGCAATTGTCAGTTAAAGCGACACAGTGCGGAATCACAAAAAGTGCTCTGGTCAGGAAGGGGGTAAAATCTTCCGGGGGGCTGAAGCGGTTAAATTCTATGTATGTCCTCACAATGGTTCGCTGCGCTTCCGTTGTGGTGGTAAAAATCCAGCTTGTAGCATTTTTGGTCAGTTGGGTTCACACTTTTGTGATCGCAGACATCGCATGTGATTCCCACCGCATTGCTGTCTGCGATGTCTGTGCGATGCAAATTCGATGCATTAAAAACTGTATGGTTGAAATCGCATCACAGTCACACCAAAATGGTGCAGGAGCATTTTTTTTGGTCTGCACTGGGATCGGATCGCATCGGTGTTCACACTGATGCGATCCGATTCTTGCGCCATTTCACAGTTTGCACTGCGATCTACAAACCGATCAGGGTGTCATTAACTTTACATTGACACCCGCAGCCATTCGCAGATGTCAGTGTGAACCGCCGGCAATTCAGGTTCAGGTGCGATGCGGCAACAAGCACAGGTATCGCGCGGGTTCCCGCATTGCACAAGTGTGAACCAAGCCTTAAAAAAAAAAAAACGCACCTAAAACGCACCTCCTCTTTGAAGTGCATTGAAAACCCAGCAAGAATGCATAATTTAGTCCCAGTTCACACGTATGCAATGTGGGAACCAGTGCGATTCCAGTTCCCGCATCGCATGTTACTCACCGGCGGTTTACACATCTGCAACCGCTGCAAGTGTCAATGTAAAGTTAATGACACCCCCAGATCGGTTCGCAGATTGCAGTGCGAACTGTCAAAGGGTGCAGGAATTAAATCGCATGGGTGTGAACACCCATGTGATCCGATTCCAGTGTGGACCCAAAAAAAAAAGCAAAAATGCAGGATGCGTTTGCGATCCCCATTACTTTTAATGGCACCCAAATTGCGGTGCGATGTTGCCGTGATTGACGCCCGACGAATTGCGGTAAAATCGCACAAACAGAATCGCGGGATGCCTGTCGCCCCAAAAGAAGCTTCCTGAACTTCTGTTGGGCGACAGGCATCCCGCGATTCCAATGGCACGGTTAAAGTAATGGGGATCACAAGCACGTCTGCGTTTTGTGGCAATTCAGAATTGTGGGCAGAATCTCGGCGATTCCACCCCGCGATCTGGAACGCCATGGTGTGAACAGAGCCTAATGCACCCGTGTTATGTTTTCGATGCATTTTTTTGAGTCGCATGACCTATGAAAAACAAACCATAACACAGTAAAATCGGCATAAAATCGTGAATTTGCTGCAAAATCGCATGCGTTTTCGTTGCCATTATCGGCACCTTTTTCTCTTATCGGCAGTAAATATAACAGTGACCTTTCTCCAAGGAAGTCCTGAAAAGTAACTTTTATGATCATGACTTCATATTGTATAAATAATGTCATCGTTTTATTGTTCCAGATTGCACAACATTTGCCACCAAAGGTCATAGGACAGAACTGGAGGCTGCTATACAGTACAGACAAGCATGGCTTCAGCCTGAGGACAATGTACAGGACTATGAGTGCAATCAGCTCCCCAGCTTTACTGATTATTAAAGATGATGAAGGAAAGGTAATTCACTAATAACATAGATTTATGATTGCACATAAAATGTTTTTTTTTTTTTTTTTTTGGTTTGTTTTTCTTCCCCCGTCATTGTTGGTAGGTTCCATGCACATTTTTTTTTAATAAATTTATTTTTAATTTTCTTTTTTATTTTATTTTCTTTTTTTTAGATTGTGCCCCTCTTTTCCCCCTGCTTTCTTCCCTTCCCTCTCCCTTCTCCTGCTCCTTATTTTGTTTTTTTTTTTGGGGGGGGGGGGGGGGTTAGGTTGGTTGGGTTTTGTTTTGGGTTTTTTTTTTTTTTTCATCGTTTGGATGAGGTGGGGATGGTGGGTTCTAAATATTGTATAGAAGGGTTTATTAGATAAATGATATAATTGAGAAAAGTGATTTAAGGTAGAAGAGCAAAGATAAAAGTGTATATATACAGTCTACACTTTATTTTTTTTTATTTTTTTTTACATATCTTTTTGTACAGTATTGTATGGTTTGTCCCAAATGTAATAAAAATTGAATTATATAAAAAAAATAAAAAAATCACTAATGACCAAGCCACAGACATCAGATAAACATCTGCCTATCCTGCTAATAACAGAAACAGTTGGCACGGCTCGTGAGGGCTCTTTCACACGGGACGGATCAATGATGACCCACCCCGTGAACATCCGCTGTGCTCAGCGGGGGATCGCTCCGCCGATCCCCACTGAGCAGGAAGATGACAGGCCTGTCTCTGCACACTGTGCAGCGACGGACCTGTCAGAACGCTGCTCTCCCCTATGGGGGGATCGGATGACGACGGACCATAGAGTCCGTCGTCACCCGATCCGATCCGAAAACGGATGGAAAAGTAGGTTTTTCCTCCGCTACACTTTTTCGGATCGGAGTGGGTCGGATGGCAGCGGACATGTCACCGCTGACATCCAACGCTCCATAGAGATCTATGGAGGGTCCGTTCAGGTCCGCCTAAAAAACTGACAGGCGGACCTGAACGGATCGTTCGTCTGAAAGAGGCCTTACGCGTATTTTTGCTTTTGATTTTGTTACATGTTCCGGTTCACATAGCATCACTTAATAAAAAAAAAAAAATGAAAAAATTGCCGCTTATCTTTTTACTTGGCTAAAAATCTTAACTAACTTTCCCTTTCTATTTATTATTTATGTGGTTCTAAAGGCAGAAGGTTTTTTTATCTTAGTGCATTCTATGCATTAAGATAAAAAGCCTTCTGTGTGCAGCAGATCCCCCTAATACTTATCTGAGCCCCATCTCGATCCAGTGATGTTGCCCAGGAGCCTCGGCTGTCTTGTACTCTCCCTTCTCATTGGCTGAGACAGCAGCATTGCGCCATTGGCTCATGCTGCTGTCAATCAAAGTCAGTGAGCCAATAAGGAGAGAGAGGGGGGCGGAGCCAAGCCTCCGCTCCATATCTGAATGGACACACACAAAGCATCGGCTCAGGTGCCCCCATAGCAAGCTCGGCAGGAGAGAGGAGCAAAGAGAGCCGGCGGGGGACCCGAGAAGAGGAGGATCTGGGCCACTCTGTGCAAAACCACTTCACAGAGCAGGTAAGTATAACATGTTTGATATTAAAAAAAAAAACAAAAACAAAAAAAAAACCAAGGCTTTAATATCACTTTAAGACCCCTTTCACACTGAAGGCTTTTTAGCGCTAAAAATGGCGCCTGTAAAGTGCCAGAAAAAAAACGCCTCCCAAGCCTCTCCAGTGTGAAAGCCCGAGTGCTTTCACACTGGGACGGTGCGCTTGCGGGACGTTAGAAAAAGTCCTGCAAGCAGCACCCTTGGAGCGGTGGAGGGGCGGTGTATACACCACTCCCAAAACGCCCCTGCCCATTGAAATGAATGGGCAGCACTGCCGAACCGCCTGCAAAGCGCTTCGGCAGCGCCGCCACACGGGCACTATTAACCCTTTATTCGGCCGCTAGCGGGAGTTAAAAGCGCTGCTAAAGCGATGGTAAAGCGCCACTAAAACTAGCGATCTAAAGCTGAAATTAGATCAAATCTACCCTTACAGTGCCCCCCCCCCCCCCCCCAATGCACGTGTTAAAGTATATGTGAACCCTTGCCTTGTAAGACAACCCAATCAGTTTAAAATAGGAATGAAAAACAAACACACACACATATATATATATATACACACACACACACACACATACACATTGTAAAATTCTTTTTTTTTTCATTTTTTTTTATAAGTGATCACATAATCTATAGTCTTAGCTGCATAAGGTACTTGGAGAGTTGGGGCGAAGAAACAGCAGCACACTGATCTTCCTAGTGAATGGCTATGCAGGGGGCGTGTCAGCAACAAGTCTGATCATTGGAGGACAAGCATGCTGTTCTCCCAGCACAGCCAGAAAACTGACCACGCTGGGAAGCATATGCTTCTATGCCTAGAGTGGTCAGTTTTGAAATAGGAAAGCAGGGGGGGGGGGGGGGGACTGGCAGGATCATCACGTATTTCACACAAAGGAGCAATACAAAGAGGACAGGATACTTGGTACATGTTGTAGATGGTACAACAGACACAATTCAGGATTATGAAATATTGAGGTAACCTATTCTTTATTTGCTTGTTTAGTCTAGGGGTGCGGGGATAAGGTGTCATACCTACCTTACTCCTGGCCGCTGCAGACTTCCTCCATACGTGTGATTAGTCCCTCGCTGCTGCCTCTCTGCCCTCTCCAAGGTGAACTGACCCTTTAATAAATCTCTTGCAGGTGTTTGGAGGCTTCTCTTCCAATGAGCTCAAGGTTAGCCCTAGTTTCTACGGAACCGGAGAAACTTTTCTGTTCAGCTTTTCACCACAGCTAAAGGTATTAATAGAGACAACTAATAATCCAGCTATGCTAAACTCTTTAAAAAAAAATGGATGCATTCTAAATGATACCCCAACGTGTCTGTGTACTAGACTCCTGTACTTTAGCCTTCAGACTGTGAGAGGCCAGCAATCCGGCATTCCTGACTTGCTGATTGGAGGAGAAAATGCAGAAATGACCTCATCAGTCAGCTGCTGCTTCATTGCTAACGAATCAGAAGTACCTTGGATTACGAGGATAATCCGTTCCAGGAGAATGCTTGTAATCCAAAGCACTCGTATATCAAAGCGAGTTTCCCCATAGGAATCAATGGAAACTCAGATAATTCGTTCTACAGCCACTGCTTGTCTATGCAGTACCGCATGTGGCCAGAGGTTTGGGGGGCGCTGGAGACACTCGGAGACAGGCACCCGGGAACGAATATCCGAATGTTGCAGCTGAAATTGAGACTCATCAGACCAGGCAATTTTTTTCCAATCTTCTATTGTCCAATTTTGGTGATCCTGTGCGAAATTGTAGGCTCAGTTTCCTGTTCTTAGCTGAGAGGATTGGCAACCGGTATTGTCTTCTGCTGCTGTAGCCCATCTGCGTCAAGGTTCGATGCGTTGTGTGTTCAGAGATGGTATTCTGCATACCTTGGTTGTAACAAGTGGTTATTTGAGGTAATTTTGCCTGTCTATAATCTTGAACCAGTCTGCCCATTCTCCTCTGACATCAACAAGGCATTTTCCTCCACACAACTGCCACTTACTGGATATTTTCTCTTTTTCAGACCATTCTCTGTAAACCTGTGCTGTGCACGAAAATCCCAGTAGATCATCAGTTTTTTAAATATTCAGATCAGCCCGTCTGATACCAACAACCATGCCACGTTCAAAGTCACTTACATCCCCTTTTTTTTCCCAGTCTGATGCTCGGTTTGAACTTTAGCAAGTCGTCTTCACAACGTCTAGATGCCTAGAGTTGCTGCCATGTGATTGGCTGGTTGTGTCAACAAGCAATTGAACAGGTGTAGCTAATGAAGTGGCTGATGAGCGTATATTTTACTGTATATTTATCCATTTGCTGATATTTCCACTGTAGAACAGATGTTTCCTACGACAGTAATACATATGGCCCTAGTTACTTGCTATCATAAAAATGTACAGCTGAACTCCAGACAGATATAAAAAAAGACACAAAAGAATGTAGCTCTGTAATCACTAATATATCATTAAATGTATTTTTAAGTACCCACATTTTACTTACTATAAGCCGGCTTATACAATCCCCTATACAGCATAACTCAGACTGGGAGATGTAAAAGCAGCACAAGGAGCCATTCGGTTGTGCTGCAGTGATCATGTGCTATCAAAAGGCAGACTGATAGGGGGAGAGAGCAGAGTGACATAGAGATGAAATCCTCATTCTGCTGCTTCTCCCTTATTGGCCATTCACAGGCTGGGAAAGTGAGGCACTAGCTAGTATCAGAGCCAGATACACACAGGTTACATACGCCGCGATCGTTACAGCGAGAGCGATAACTCTAGCACTAGACCTCCTCTGTAAGGCTGAAATCACATCTATGCATTTTTAGCGCTTTTTGCATTTTTCAGATTTGCTCTAAAGAACGTGTTCCATAGGAAACCATGTTAAATGGACTGTAGTGCAAATCTGCAACATGCAAAAAGCACTAAATCTGCATAGGTGTGAATCCAGCCTAACTCTAAACATGTAACCTGTAAAAAAATTTAAAGCGTCAACTATGGAGATTTAGAAGTACTGAAGTTTGGCACCATTCCACAAGTGTGCGCAATTTTAAATCGTGACATGTTAGGTATCTATTTACTCGGCGTAACATCATCTTTCATAGTATACAAAAAAATTGGGGTAAAGTTAGTCCCCCCCCCCAAAATTTTAAAAAAATTGGTGCGCAACTACCGTATTACATAAAAATTGCAATGACCACCATTTTATTCCTTATGGTGTCTGCTAAAACAATATAAATAATGTTTGGGGGTTCTGAGTAATTTTCTAGCAAACAAAATGATGATTTTTACATGTAGGAGAGAAGTGTCAGAATTGGCCTGGGTGGCGAGGGGTTAATTACCATAATTAAGTAATATACCTATAATTATTATATATTGTTTTTAAGGTAATTTACTATATTTTCAAAAACTGTACTCAAGCAGGTGGCTTAATGAACAAATTACTGAAGTTTGAAGTTATAACTTCCAACCAGTAATTTCACAGTAAATAGATAAATAATAAATTATTATCGTATAACATATAGCATAATAATATATAATTTTGCTTGCACCTTTTCAGCAGCAGCAGATTCTCATTCTCCTTCTTAACTGTGTTAGAAAAACATGGGATTGTGGGTAAATCCTAGACACATAAACACATGTATTTCCTTGTAGTTAAGAGGGCTGGGCTGGAAGAGATCATTTGTCTTTTAGACACACCCCCTTCAATGACACTGCAGTGAGAGGCGTGCCTCCACTGCAGTATTTTTACTGGACAGCTGGGACCAATGGTACTCTACCATTGGTCCAAGACTCCAGTCTGTCCATTGAGCTCAGTGCTTCTGACAAGAAGTGAGGAGAGGCACTGTGAGCTCATCCTCTCAGTCTGCTGCAAACAGAGTGTGCCGGCTTTTATTTAAAGTGGCCGCTCTGTATGTAGCTTCTGACAGGCTGCACAAGGAGCCCCGTATCTCCGGAACCATAGGTCGTAGAAGCCCCAAATGGTGGGGCAGGATTTAGGCTACATACCCCCCAAATTTGGGGTCTCGGTGACCCCAGGTCGCCGAGCTATTTCTTTTTAATGTTCATGGCCCTGCCTCACCTGCCTTCCCTGACTGCACATCCCTGGTCAGGAGGCAGTAAAACCACAGCTCAACTGCCTATTTTTACCCCCCCCCCCCCCCACCACCACCACCACAAGTGCGCACTAAACTGCAGCACACAGGCTACATACCCCCCAAATTTGGGGTCTCAGTGACCCCAGGTCGCCGAGCTATTTCTTTCATGTTCATGGCAGGTGAGGCCCTGTCTCACCTGCCTTCCCTGACTGCACGTCCCTGGTCAGGAGGCAGTAAAACCACAGCTCAACTGCCTATTTTTACCACCCCCCCCCACCACCACCACCACCACCACAAGTGCGCACTAAACTGCAGCACTGAACTGTCAAGTCCCTGCTCTGCCAGTCAGGGCTTTGCTGTGTGCCGGAGCTGTGTAAATCTCAAGACTGGATGGACAGAGCTACAATCCTCAGGCAAACAGTTCTTATACTGTATATGCATTTCATCTGTGTAATCAGACTTTTAACAGGAGTTCAGCTTTACTGTTTTAGAGTAAATAATAAATGTTACTTTTACTTTTATCCTGGCCCCGGCTTAGAAACCGTGAAGAAAGTTTCTTTCTGTATCTCTGTTTGGAAATGTGACTAATTAATCTGAACCCGGCTGTATCCGGTCTTTTTAAAGACGTCAACCAGATTGTAAGTGTATACAGTACAAAGGTTTGTCCGATATATTCAGGACTTTTGTGTCATTTATTGTAGCAGGAAATGAGGACCTTTCACCGGCAGTGTACAGCACAGGAAAGTCTTCTTAGATCAGAAGATGTTTCCATCACATGTCCCATAATAAGAGAATTACTTCTGATTCTTGGACAGTGGTTGGAGCCATGCAAATCATTCTGTTACACCTCAATGGCAAGATGCACATCCAGAACCCAGTGGTATCTGGTGCTCAATATTTTGGGGGGAGGCAGCAAACCAACACGGATGAGAAGACGACGATCCCCCAACCCCCGTCCCCTGCAATCACCACCCGCGGGAGATGGACGGACAGAGGTCTCCTTACCTTATGACAAGGATCCGGGGTAGGGCTGCTGCTCCTCGCTCTGGGGCCGTTGCTTCTCCTCCGCCGAACAGGAAGTGAGTCCTGAGACCCGATTGGCCGGGAGTCCTAAGACTCCCGGCCAGTCGGGTCTCAGGACCCGCTTCCTGATTGGCTCGGAGGAGAATCAGGAAGACAATAGTGAATATTAATTCGCTATTGTCACACAACTGGTTGGGATCGGGGTGCAGTGATCTGAGCTTCCTGAGCCGACCCTTTTTTGAAGCCAATTAGAGCCTCAGGCTCTAATGACGTGCTTAGGAAAAAAAAAAAAAAACAGTTGAAATACATGTGTCCGGCACCCTGCATGTAGATTAGGGGCCGGGCGCATGGATTAGGGGGGGCGGCGCCCCTGCACCCCGTATAGATGGGCCGCCACTGCCAGAACCACTGGTGTATAGTGCAATTATACGCTCATATTAATAATTCCAAACTGCATACAGCTGTTTCAGGCTTTTTGTCCATCGTCAGTGCATTGTGTGAAAACCATGGCCTCTATGGAGCAGGGCTTGGGACCCAACAATGGATAGAGTCTTCTGATTGACAGAAAGAGATGGGAAATCTCTCCAAAAAACATATCTATTTTTAGTTTAGAGAGGAAGGGATACAACTTCTCACAGTGTTTTTTTTTCCTTCCATGCTTAATTTTCTTCTGACAACTGCACCCCCATTTCTTGTCTTGGTGTCAGGACCAGGATCTGAACCCATGACCTCTGCTGCATCTGCCAATAGATCTTGCTGAGCCACCTGAGATACTAAGCAGCTCCCTACCTGAATCCTTAGATATAAGTACCTTCTGTTGTCTTATTTCTGGGGAACCTTGAACTCCTTGCTCCTCCCATGAACTTCCTATTTAACCCATGCTTTTGCACTTCTTGTTTATCAGATTATTGTGTTCTTCTCCAGCTAATATCTTGCTCCTTTCACTCCTGCTGTCCTCTGTATCTTCACTACAGCCCTTGGCTTGTTCCCCGACTACGCTTCCGCTTAACCCCAACCTGCAACCACTGGATACCAACCTTTGGCGTGTTACTCACAATGTTTCTGCTTGATCCCCATCTGCTACCGGCCCCCAAACTTGCTCACATCCTGGTAGGGCGATCCTGAGAACCACGGCCTGTCCCTAGCATGCAGCCAAACCTATTTCCACCATCAGGAGCTCTGGTAAATACCGGCTTGTGTTTAGGCCCCGCAACCTGGGGTGAGCCCGCATCATCTGCCAGGGTAATCTGCTTGTGTTCTTACCCTGCTGGTTGGTGGGAACCTCTCTACTGCTATAGCTACTGGTCTCCAATCCTGACCCCTGACTGTGACACTTGGGGGTTGAATTATCAATAATGGAATAATAATAGAGTGCAAAATCTGGTGCAGCTCTGCATAGAAACCAGTAAACCTCCAGGTTTTATTGTCAAAGCTTAAAGTATAACTAAATGCAAAATTTTTTTTTTTAAAGTTTTGGATAGAGTGGAGATGGATTAGAGGCCCTGTCAATTTTTTTTGCTATCTGTCCCCCCCCCCTCCCGTTAAGGAGATTTACTCTCTCTATTTGTCCTGTTTACCATTATTATTGAAAGTCAAAATAAAAGAAACTCCCAAATTTTGAGTTGTCCCCAGAAAAGTAATAAATGTGAAATCTTCCAATGGGGACACTAGTTCTGGTGACCTGGGTGTCCCCAAGAAATTCCTTTATTTTTCAGAGATTTCCTCTCACTTCCTGCTTAGCTATGAGACAAGAAATGAAGGTAAATCTTCACAATGGGACAGAGATGGCAAAAAAAATCTGACAGGGGTTATAACCCCGCTCGCACTATCCAAAATGAAAAAAAAAAAATGTTTTGCCCATAGTTCTACTTTAATTGAACAAGCTGATGTTAGAAGTTGATTGGCTACCATGCACAGATGCACCAGATTCCGAGTGCACCGGTTTTAGTAAATCTCCCCCTTGATGTCATAGGGATGGAACTTTTAACAATGTTTTCATTTCCTTTTCTAGTGACAACCACATCCCCATTTCTTGTCATGGTGTCACAGGGATGGGGCTGACACTGTTTTTATTTCCTTCCATATCTACATTGCCGATGAAAGCTGCTCCCCCATTTCTTGTCATGGTGTCAGAGGGCTAGGAATTCTGACAACGTTTTTTATTTCCTTCTATATCTACCTTTCCGGTAACAACTACCCTCCATTTCTTGCCATGGTGCCACAGGGATTAAAATTCTGACATTTATTTTATTTTCTTTCTATCCATGCCAACTGCTCCCCATTTCTTGTCATGGTGTCCCCTAAATAGAACTTCTGTTTTTTATTTTCTTCCATGACCACTTCTCTGGTGACAACTGCACCCCATTTCTTGTCATGGTGTCCCCTAGATAGAACTTCTGTTTTTATTTCCTTCCATGACCACTTCTCTGGTGACAACTGCACCCCATTTCTTGTCATGGTGTCCCCTAGATGGAACTTCTGTTTTTATTTCCTTCCATGCCCACTTCTCTGGTGACAACTGCACCCCATTTCTTGTCATGGTGTCACAGGGATGGGGCTGACACTGTTTTTATTTCCTTCCATATCTACATTGCCGATGACAGCTGCTCCCCCATTTCTTGTCATGATGTCAGAGGGCTAGGAATTCTGACAACGTTTTTTATTTCCTTCTATATCTACCTTTCCGGTAACAACTGCCCTCCTTTTCTTGCCATGGTGCCCTCTAGATAGAACTTCTGTTTTTATTTTCTTCCATGCCCACTTCTCTGGTGACAACTACACCCCATTTCTTGTCATGGTGTTCCCTAGATAGAACTTCTGTTTTTATTTCCTTCCATGCCTACTTCTCTGGTGACAACTGTACCCCTATTTCTTATTTTAGCATCACAGGAATAGATCCCCTGACAATGTTTTCATTTCCTTCAATACCTACTTTTCTGGTGACAACTGCACCGGCTTTTCATGCCATGGTGTCACAGGGATAAGAAGTGAGGGGGAAAAAAAGCTTCTCGGTGAGGTTACAGACAGTGATAAAAACCTGT
This sequence comes from Aquarana catesbeiana, assembly GCF_042186555.1. NCBI lineage: Eukaryota > Metazoa > Chordata > Amphibia > Anura > Ranidae > Aquarana > Aquarana catesbeiana. The sequence goes on from NC_133335.1 coordinate 209,625,424, forward strand.
GCAAAATTGTGACCACTTATGCAAAGTTACAAAAATTGAATAGAGTTAGATTTAACATCTATAATTAACTTGTATGTTCCATTAAAGGTCTTTCGGTGGACAGGAGACAACAACTTTTTTGTCAGAGGGGATGTCCAGTCCTTGACATTCGGAGGTGGCAAATAGTAAGTATGCCAGAGTGCTCATGGAAGACAGAAATGTTTATTTTTGGACACATTTAACTTATTTTTACTATACTTTCCCATTATTTCCTTCGCAGTGGTCATTTTGGTCTGTGGCTGGATGAAGATTTGTATAATGGAAGAAGTCAGAGGTGTGACACCTTCAACAACCTCATACTGTCCAGTAGGGAGCAATTCCGCATCCACGGCCTTGAAGCCTGGGCATTCACCTGAGTGTCCCTTGTGGTCCTCCATGTCCATCCTTTGGACAGACTCTTAAAACGATTTGTTGGATGTAACAAATGTTCAGAGAATTGGGCAAAAGACAGATGGGGATTTGCTGGCAATTCAAAATGCTGACGACGGCGGTGTTTTTTTTTTTTTTTTTGGTGTTGGCTGATACAGAACACTGCTGACTGTTTCTGTGACATGGCCTTCCAGGACTATTAAATTAGGGAAGTTCATGAAATATATCTAAGCTTTTAGGCATTGACTGATTTCCCATATTGTGTCACAGAAATTCAAGGTTGTTAAAGAAAAGTAAAATTTTTGACAGTGTTTTAAGTATATATAATTTTAAATTATCCTAAAAATTGTTTTTTTTTGTGAATAGTGTGTGATTATATACTGTATGTACATGAGGCCATAGCTGGCCATTACCTGTTCAGGATCTGCTTTCTGTTTGTGTTCTCCATTATCACCATATCCATGCTTTATTTTTTTCCTCTATGGGTGAAGTGTGATTAAAAACCGTAGATTCTGTGAGCCTATTGTAGCTCTCAACAGTCATTGAAGAGACCCTGTCCCCTTCTTAAAAAATTGAAGGAAAAAGTACAGAAATTTCTTATATTTTAAATGTTTACCTGCACGATTTTTTTCCTTTCTGTAAATTATTTTGTATTCATTTACAATGTGCCTTTGAACTTGCTGGAACATTTGACTACTCCAGAAGAGTCAATTCCCTAGCACAGCCCCTCCCCGCCTTACACATCATAGCCCTCTCCTCTTCTGGGAGTGTCTAATTAGTGTCTGTGCTGGCCCAGCTACTCCTCCCCTCCCTTCTGCTACCTACATAATCTTTTTTTCCTGGCGCCAACATGCATGTGGTAGCATGCTGCCATGGATTGACTCCAGAAAAGAAAAATTACGGTAAGAATTTGCTATAATTTTCCATTCCCTGGCACCAACATGGCAGCATGCAACCACATGTATGCTGCCATGAATTGGCTCCAGGAATGGAAAATTACAGTAATTATTTAATAAAATGTTCCTGGTACCAGCATGGTAGCATACGTGGATTGGTGCCAGGGAATGAAAAATTATGGTAAGTACTTGATACAATTTTTCCATCATGTAGCTGTCGGAGGTGAAGAGAAGATGAATACCATAGAGCTGCCTTTATCAACTTGTTTTACCCCAGAGGATCCCTTGAAATTAATTTCTGGTCCTAGGACAGGGGTCTCAAACTGGTGGCCCTCCAGCTGTTGCTGAACTACAAGTCCCATCATGCCTCTGCCTTTGGGAGTCATGCTTGTAACTGTCAGCCTTGCAATGCCTCATGGGACTTGTAGTTTCGCAACAGCTGGAGGGCCGCCAGTTTGAGTCCCATGTCCTAGGGGAACCTATTAAATCAGTGGGAAGAATGTCCCTCTTACAGTTGTGGTGAAAATGCCCCCTTACAGCTAAAAAGACCATTGGTGTAATGCCATTGGCTCTGCAACTATGCAGGCACCATGAGATGGGAGGTCAGTCAGCTACAGCTCAAGAAACCCCTTGGAACCTCTGGAGGAACCCTAGGACCCCACAGAACCCTGGTTGAGAAGGCTGCTATATAGGGTCAATTGAGTAACAGTTCTGAGTCCGCTGGGGCTGCTAATATCACATCCAAGATGATGGCACTCAGCAGCAGTCTCAGGGCATTTGGATAAGGGAGGCTTTTCCAGGTAAATAACATGTCTAAAATATGTTAATGCAGTATAGAAAGAAAAACCCACTCAAGGTGGCTGTTCCAAAATATCACCTCCCCACCGCCAGTTAGGGTGCAGCCTCAGTATGTAAGATACATATGAGCAAAAATAATCCTGATGGCCACACTCCAAGAAAATATCTTTATTGAAGAAAAAGTCCATACAATCAGAATAAAAATGTACAGCAGCTGACGTGTTTCACACCACTCTTTTACTGGTGCTTAATCATAGCTACATAACAAATGAACAACAGTGATATACAGTAAAACCTTGGTTTGAGAGTAACTTGGTTTGGAAGCGTTTTGCAAGATGAGCAACATTTTTAAACAAATTTTGACTTGATTTACAAGCGATGCCTCGATATACAAGTAGTGTCATGTCACAACTGAGTATAAAAGAGAAGAGAGGCGCCTGTAAGCGTAGCAACATGGTTACATTTGATGAAGGTACAACATATTGCTACACTTAGAGGCGCCTCTCTTCTCTTTTATACCCTGTGGCCCCTGCTGGATTTTGCTTCTAATCCCCTTGTGGAGTCTTCCATTTGTGGATGGACCTTTTATGGTTACACAACCTATCACATTGCTATAGTCTTTTTATATGGACTGTAAACTGAAGGACTTATGAATAAATGGTTGTGGAACGAATCATTTGAGTTTCCATTATTTCTTATGGGGAAATTTGCTTTAATATACAAGTGCTTTGGATTACAAGCTTGCTTCCGGAACAACTTATGCTCGCAATCCAAAAGTTTTACTGTATATACAGATAAAAAATACTTGACGCCCACACAATCATGTGATGCTTCGGGTCCACTCAATAGTAATGGGAACAGTTGAAACCCAGATCGTAACCCTTTGTTGGTATTAGAACCAGGTGGAATCAAAGCCTACATGATGGGCAATAGGTGGCGCCACAGGAGCTCTGCCCCATGCTTTACAGTGCAATACGTTGAATTCCTATGCATTTTGCAAACAATGTTCCTGTTTTATGATCCACTTATTATCATCATCGTTGGATCATGACCCTTAATGTCCTCATATTAATCATGATCGATCTCCCCTAAGGGCAGTTCGTTTTTCTATCATGTTTTAGTCCTTTTTCCATTTACCATCCTTATGCCGATGGAATAATTCCATCGGATATTCCGATCCTGCGTGGGCTTCATCGGATTTTTTCTTTTGGAAATTCTGACGGACCTAGAAATAGAACATGTTTTAAATCTTTTCAGTTCCTATCGGGAAAAACGTTCGTCTGTATGCTATTCCGACGGACCAAAAACGACGCAAGGGCAGCTATTGGCTACTGGCTATTGAACTTCCTTTTTCTAGTCCCGTCGTAGGTCATCGCGTTCTAAACTATTGGACTTTGGTGTGATCGTGTGTAGGCAAGTCCGTTTCAGCGGAACTCCGTCGGAAAAACCGTCAGAGTTTATTCTGACGGAAAAAACGGTCGTGTGTACGCGGCATAAGACAAATGCATAAGACATATTGTTTCTAACACTCTGTGGCCTGTGTCTACGTGCGCACTGCCAGGGTGTTGGTCCGATTTTTTGCCTATTACCTCCCGGAGCTGCGATGCTTTCTTGGCGCCCCTCCCCTGTCCCCCCTACCCGATTCATTATTGGGTGCGGGGACGTGGGCGGGGCTGTTCCTCCCTGGCACAGTGCCACGCTACCGCTTGTGTAGTTGATGCATTTGCGCCGTCTGCTTACACAGGTAGGTGTCACTATCTTGGCTGACGGTGGGATGGACGTCTGGGGTTCAGTGAGCGGCTTCCGCCCTGACTCTGGCGCCCGTCCTAAATGTCATGCCTTGCGTGGCGCTGGCTGGGTGGGGTCCGCTCGCTACACAGGGAGCATTTAAACAGCCCTTTTTTTATTCACAGCCAGTTCTCCCATTGATACATAATTTGTGCAGTCTGCTCTTGTTACTACTAGTTGTCACTCCCACTGGGCGGGGTCCGCTCATTACATAGGGAGCATTTAAACACACTTCTTTCATTCACAGTCAGTCCCCTGGGGACCTACGCTGTCTTGATATCAGTTCATACTCATGCTATTTGGGCTCTTTTCTTTGATTAGCTTACTTCTTTATTTTTTAGCACCATTTCGTATTCATATCTTTATTGATCCACAGAATGGAGCCCATTTTTCCTACTGTTCCAGATACTCTGGGTCACACCTACAATTATGCTCCCTGTGTTCCTGTTGGACCCTACTACCACAGCTTCCGGACCAGGCATTCCTTCCAGCCCTAGCACCCCGGCGGTGTGTTTGTTTCACACTAAGCAGATATGTGAGTCCTACAGGGATGACTATCCTATCCTCCCTGTATGTATATTTATTCTTTGCCAATTTTTGTCTATGAATGGTTGATTTTGATATACTTACCTCCCTTTATATAGATGTATCATTCATCCGCCCCTGACGATTGGATAGATCCCATGAAACGCGTCGGGCTTAACCTAGATGCAATGCATACATATCTACATGGTTTTTGGATCCAGGCAATATCATGGATTATAACTGTTATATTATAGTGATTTTTTTTTATTATGGAGGATAATGCTATTGTATATTCTATTTATACTTTTAACATGTAAATGATTTGGATACATGATTTGTTATATTATGTGCCATTATTGCATGTATTGTCTGCCATGTACCTACTCAATCATGGCTAACAAATAAAAACTTGTTCATGTTTTACTTTGATTCCTTTGATTAACCACAATATACACACCTCATTTAAAGTCCCTACCCATTTTCTTTATGCACCTATTATTAACGTGTTTTACTCAAATATTGAACTGAACAAATGTCTGTAAAACTTTTGCTTATATTAATAATAATTATTATAATAAAAATGATTCAAGCAGAAAATCTCCGCAGGAACACAGACAACAAAATCAGTAGACACGTGCACTGCTAAAAAATGTGTTCATTTTCATTTCATTCGTTTTTGTTTTTTTTTTTAGTTTTTCGGGTTATTCATTATGATCGCAATTCGTAAATTTGTACATTTGTAGATTTGTAGATTCGTACATTCGTAAATTCATACATTCGTTCATTCATACATTCGTATATTTTGTAAATTCGAAAATTTATAAATTCGTACATTCGTAAATTCGTAAATTTGTAAATTTGTATATTCGTTCATTCGCACATTTGTACATTCGAAAATTAGAAAATTCGGAAATTTGGAAATTCAAAATTAGAAAATTCGAAAATCTGAAATAGTAACTAACTATTAAATTAGGTATAGGTATTGTAATTTCCTTTCAAATTTGGCTGATAGTGAACGTAACAAATACGAATTTATCCGAAGTTATGAATTATCTGAAATAACGAATGCCGCATCTAAACAAATGGAACGGAACAAATTAATAATTAATAATAATAAAAAATGTTTTTATTATTATCATTGTTATTTATTATTAATTAATTGCGTTCCATTCATTTAGATGCGGCATTCATTATTTCGGATAATTCATAACTTCGGATAAATTCGTATTTGTTACGTTCACTAACAGCCAAATTTGAAAGGAAATTACAATACCTATAATTTAATAGTTAGTAATAGTTAAGTTATTATTAGGTAATTATTATTTAAGATTTCCGAATTTACAAATTTACGAATTTACGAATGTACCAATGTGCGAATTTAAGAATTTACGAATGTACGAATTTACGAAATTCCGAATGTACGAATTTACAAATTTACGAATGTACGAATTTACAAATTTTCGAATTTACGAATATTTGGAAAAATTTGTCAAACGGATTTTCGTTAATTCGGATATTTCCGAATTAACGAATTTGTCGAAATTTGATAAAAAATGAATTCGGAACGAAACGAATTGCACATGTCTAAAAATCAGATGGAGATCTAGTCTTTTGGAGACTTTCTGTCACTTCCTGTCTATAAGGGCCCGTTCACACCAGAATGTGATGTGGAAAAACCCATGTTCAGTTTTCTGCACTGCAATCTGCAGCGGGTGTCAATGTTAAGTTAATGACACCCCAAATGCAGGCCGTAAATGCAGTGCTTTTGCATATAGTACAGAAGTACCATGCAATCTGGTTTCAGTGCGTTTTTTTTTTAAATAGTGCACGCACTACTTTTTCTGCGGTCCAGTGGGATTCAGCCCATTCAAAATGAATGGGCTCTAATCGCACCACGAAGTACCATGCGATCCAGTTGCAGTGCATCTCCAAAAGTAGTGCATGCACTTCTTGTGGTGTGGTGCAGGGTGATTTGAACCCATTCAAAATTAATACGCTCAAACCGCGCCGCACTGAAACGCATGTGAATCGCAGCGCATTCCTGTGCGATTCCTGGTGTGAACTTGTCCTGAAATCGACATGCAATAATTAAGATATGGAACGTGACAGTCACTGTAAAAATGTCCTGCTGCAACCAACACTCAAAATGTGCACTTTCTGAAAATACAAGTTTCCCTTCAAATAAGGCAAATGTTTTATTTTAGTCTGTTTTTATCTAAAGTCCAATGGTAGTACAATTTAACCACTTGCTTACTGGGCACTTAAACCCCCCTCCTGCCCAGACCGATTTTCAGCTTTCAGCGCTGACGCACTTTTAATGACAATTGCGCGGTCATACAACACTGTACCCAAATTAAATTTTTATCATTTTTTTTCACACAAATAGAGCTTTCTTTTGGTGGTATTTAATCACTGCTGGGGTTTTTATTTTTTGCTGAACAAACAAAAAAAGATGGAAAATTTTGAAAAAAAAATCATGTTTCATAGTTTGTTATAAAATTTTGCAAACAGATAATTTTTCTCCTTCATTCATATGCGCTGATGAGGCAGCACTGGTGGGCACTGATAGGCTGCACTGATGGGTACTGATAGGCACAGATAAGGCGCACTGATGGGCACAGATAAGGCGGCACTGATGGCCACTGACAAGATGGCACTGATGGCCCCTGATGGGTGGCACTGATAGGTGTTACTGATAGGTACCACTGATAGGTGGCACTGATGGGCACTGGTAGGTGACACTGATGGCCAGCATTGTTGATAAGGCACTGATTGGTGACACTGATAGGTGGCACTGATGGCCCCCTGATGGGTGGCACTGATAGTTGTTACTGATAGGTACCACTGATAGGTGGCACTGATGGGCACTGGTAGGTGACACTGATGGGCACTGGTAGGTGACACTGATGGGCAGCATTGTTGACGAGGCACTGATTGGTGACACTAATAGGTGGCACTGATGAGTGGCACTGATGGCCCCCTGATGGGTGGCACTGATAGTTGTTACTGATAGGTACCACTGATAGGTGGCGCTGGTGGGCACTGGTAGGCAGCACTGTTGTGCACTGGTAGGTGGCACTGGCAGGTGGCACAGATGAGTTGGCGGGAGCTCTCCTTGATCGGGACCGATGTCCCTCTGAAAGCCGCCGGTGATCGGCTTTTTTTTTCTCCTCGAGCTATCAGCACAAGAAAAAATAGCCGATTACCGGCTCTGTTTACATCACATGATCAGCTGTCATTGGCTGACAGCTGATCACGTGGTAAGGGGTCGGCATACTCCGATCTGTGATCAGCCGAGTCTCATAGACTCATAGGGCCGCACGCGCCCTGCAGGGGGAGCACAGACCGCTCGAGCACAGGAGAACGTCTATTGCCGCCCTCCCAGCATAGTAGGTCTACGCTGTAGCCATCATTTGGCTATAGCGCGGATCTCAAGAAGTTAAGGTTAAAGAGTAACTCCACTTTCATTGAAAAAAAATAGCAAATCAAAAATAAAATAATATAGCATATACTCAAGTCATATTGTAATTAAATGTTATTAAAAATGACCTTTCCTTTTCAATCTGCAGCTCTGACATTTTCTATAAAATATGACCACCTGGAGGCGTTCTGTACACAGATGGCTCCCAGATATGTAGTTTCCTGTTTGTGTGATTGGCTTACTGAGTTTCTGCACAAAGTTACAAGTTCGATTTTAGCATCCGCTGCAGCAAAAAATTTTTTTGATGAGATACTCCCAAAGGGAAATCACGTCTAACGGGATTCAGACCCTGCCGCCTTCCTCATTAGAACCCTGCAAGTGCAGCAGCTGATTGATAATTATAAAATCACATTAGATTCATTCAGCACCTGGACTCAGACAAACAAACAGCTATTTCTTCAGAATAACAAAAGGTAGAAATCTGCAACAAAGTTTGGTGAACTCCTTGCAATGTACACAGATCACCCCGAGGGGAATGTTTTGTTTAATTTTTTTTTTTTATTTGTAACAAAAGTGGAGTTACTCTTTAACTTCAGCTTATTCCTAATTCCTCTGCACAACGTTTCTGCACAGGCTGACGCTGGAAATGTGCTTACTCCTGAAATTAAAAGAAATGTGGTACAACCAGATCGATTGCATATCTGCTTTCTTTCCTGTGTACGTCTGAGGCATTACATACAGGGAGGCAGGGAAAATGGAAAAATATATATATATATTTTTTTACAAGAGTCAAAAATCCTTATAATTGCTTTGAAAGTTTATATTTATTGACAGGTCCAGGAAACTATAGTATTGTAGCCATGGTGTTGCAGCTAGTAACAAACAATCCACCAAATCACCTCACTGTCAGACTTCATACATCACTTCCAGAGACAATGAACAGTCTTTTGCTGGTTTTGTTTTTGTTGTTTTATTGGGGAGGGTACAACTTGGATAGGGATTGGAATATGGGATGTCCATAGGATTAATCATTGCCATCGTATTTATAATTGAAGCACAAAAGCACAATATTAGAGCCAGATGATTGGATGCGCATGGACATTACATGTAAATCTCCTCCTGCATCTCCATGTGGACTGTTACTCCTCCTGCATCTCCATGCGGACTGTTACTCCTCCTGCACTTGCTTACTGAAATGAAGTATGTCACATACTCTTCTATTGGGTAATAGGGGCCTACTGTGAATAAGTCCCTTTACTGGCTCTGGCTGCTCGCTGCCACTAGGCCTGAGGCCTGCAGAATCTCTCCCTGGAGGCCTAATAGGTTAAAAGCATGTCTTTAGGTAATGGACTACTGTTCCCAGCCAGCCCAACTTGCAAATCGTGTGCCCTCAGGCCACGCTGACTTGACACAGATCCCCACAGTCTCCTCTCTGATACAGTACTCCCCATCATCCACCGTGTGTATGATGAAGACTCTGCTAATGACCATGTAGAAGAAGAGTTCCCTCACAGACTTCCTGGCACATCCAGCCCTCCATTGTGGTAACACTCGCCCACCTTCCACTGCCCTGAGTACATGATGAGGAACTTGACCGGACCATGCGTTCCGACAGCTTCACCTACCCCTCTGTTCCAGGGGTTCCCTACCACCAACTGTGTGGTGGCAGAGACATTGCCAATGACCGTGTAGAGGCAATGTTCCCTCACAGTTCTCCCTGGGCCTCCTCCTGCGATCGGCGCACCCCCCCCCAGATGGGGATGGCTTCCTGCTGCTGCCTAGCATTCCATTCCTCACTTTTCTTAGCCGACTTCTCCCCCCGTGGCATCTCACCTCAGCTTATATACGAGGCCCCCGTGGCATCTCACCTCAGCTTATATATTGCAGCATAGGCCTGCCTAAATTTGCCTGTGCTGAAAATCCCTAGTAATATAACCCTTACTAGCACCTACCTACTGGTAGAGGGTGCTACAGTATAATACTAATGTCATTACAATATACTACCATTGTCAGCAACTGATTTTGGTATTTGTAATAAATCCCAGTGACTGTATTGTAGGGGTCTATTTATAAAAAAAAATATGACAAGCATTTGCCCGTCCTTGATGAATTTTGACTGTACATCGTTTAATACAGTGATAGTCAGCTCCATCTAGTGGTCATAATCCAGTATTTTTCTGATTGAGATATTTCAGAAAATATACCTCTTTTTTTGCCATTAGTTGGCGCTGACAATCACAGGAAATCACTGTGTTAAACAAAATAAACCAAAATTTGTCAAGGATGAGCAAATGAGTGTTACATTCCTCCAACAATATTATTTTTAATAGACCCCCGTAGTAACTAATTAAAAGAAAAATTTCACATTGTCACATTGGTCTAAGACGATATGTATCCTGGTGACCAGTGTCATGGATTAAGAGCTGCTATTTATTACGAAGCCCATGGCTATCTTCAAATACCAGAGATACTTGGAGGCTGGAGTGGTGTACTGTTGAAAAGTACAATCAAGTCGTATTATGTTTATACAGTAGATTATAAAAAAGGTTTTTGTTTTTGCCTTTATATTCCCCTCTTGGATGGGAAACTTTAGGCAGTAAATGAGCTTTTTTAATTCAATCTTATTTTATTCATATAGAGAACAAGAGAGACAAAAAAAAGGTAAACATTACAAATCTTGGTAAGGTAAACCAATAATAAGTATCATTTAGGTCGGAACAAATGCCTATCCAGGTTGTAAATGAGCTTTTTTAGGCAGGTTTTTCTTCATGGTATAGTAGAAAGAACAAGGCTTGCACTGGGCGGGTCTAGGAACTCTCCTCTTACCTCACAAGCAGGGGTTCCCGGATCATCAGATCACTATCACAAGGACCCTGGGTGAACTGGTGCACTAAAGCAAATGGAATACAGATATATAAACATATTTATATATCATATATATGAAACCAGGACTGTGCAGTACTTTAAATACATACTGCGAAAAATGAAATTATATCTTGTGACAGAAACAATATTTCACCAATAAAAATTGAAATTTAAAAATAAAACCAACAGTCCATTGGGTCCATATATTCTTATTAAATGTGACCTCAAAATGTGAATGTTTGTAATAATATTATTTCCAAATGGGCCAAATGGTTTTTAAAGTTTCCACCTTATATATATATATATATATATACAGTATCTTACAAAAGTGAGTACACCCCTCACATTTTTGTAAATACTTTATTATATCTTTTCATGTGACAACACTGAAGAAATGACATTTTGCTACAATGTAAAGTAGTGAGTGTACAGCTTGTATAACAGTGTAAATTTGCTGTCCCCTCAAAATAACTCAACACACAGCCATCAATGTCTAAACCGCTGGCAACAAAAGTGAGTACACCCCTAAGGCCTCTTAAGGCCTAATGGCGACCTCCAGAGTTAGGGGCAGCTGCAATCTTTCTATGTAGGGTGGGTTACAAGGCATGTTGGGTGTAATGCAAAGGGAGATTCATGGGCGCCCGACACTTCATGAATGCTAAGAGATTAATTTTTTCAGAACTGTGGGAGAGAGGGTTAGGACCAGGATACCCTTTAGTAGTTGCAATGTTACATACCTCCCAACTTTTTGAGATGGGAATGAGGGACGCCTATCAGCAAAAGTATGCAGGCATAGCACACACCCCTTGCCACACCCCCTTAAAGGAGAATTGTGCAAAAAAACAAGATTGGTTAAACCCACAAGTGCTTTTTTTGCCACTACTATTCCTTTATATTGGCTTTCGGAATTTACAAATGCAGCAATTTAGAAATCAAATGAAAGGTTTAGTGCTGGAAAACACTTTTTGATAGATAAAAAGTGCATTTTATATACATCTATATAAATCAGACCAAAAAAAGGGACAAATGAGGGGGAAGAGGGACAGAGGGACATTGCTCCAAATCAGGGACAGTCCCTCGAAATCAGGGACAGTTGGGAGCTATGATGTTAATAAGCACTCTGAGACTTCTATAGGTAGACAGCCAAGCAGGGAAAGGCACCCAGCCGGACACCACATCTGCATGTGTAGACACGCTGCCTCCTATGGCAACAATCTTGAACAGCTTCTAACAAAGGTTGCAATGAACTCTTTCACTTCCTCCACAATCTCCTCTTTAGATCTTCACTCAACTAAGCTCCCAGTCTATCACCTAGACCCGCTGATCCACTGCCACTGGACCTCCTGAGCTCTTCCAATCTTCTCATTGAGTATCTTCCTCAAGCGTCACCCCCATGTCTCTGCTGGGTCCCTAGCTTGGCCCTCACAGATATTCCTCAAGCGTCACCCCACTGGCCTGCTTGGTCCCCGACTTGGCACACAAGGCTGCTCTGCAAGCATCACCTCTGCTGGCTGGGTCCCTGGCTTGACACCTGCTGAAGTTTCCCAACTCTTCAACGTCTCCGGTTGGTGAGAATACTGCTCTGCTACTTGCTTCAGCTACTCACAGTGGTCCCCGGTAATAAGGTGGATGGTCCCTTAGTGGCGACAGCTTCCCCTCTACCTCTGACCACGACATGTTCTCCAGCCAGCAGAACTGTCACTTCTGGTTGGACTGCAAGCCACATTCCCAACCCTACGCTGCTCTCTTGTTTCTGGATAAGCCCTCAGACAGCCTAGCAGCCAGATGTCCCCGGGATAGGCCCAATCTCTGGACTAGCAGCCCCGGGCAATACAACACACGTCCACCCAGACAGCCGTTCAGGTGGCCCAGAACCCCGATCACCTGACCCCACCCAAATAAATATGCTTTTCAAGCAGGCCAAGGGACCCAAGAAGATCCCTGCCCATTGGCTGAGATACCCCATCTATTCCTAATCTGTCCTTGCAATGCCCTTGTCTGATCTAAAGCCAACAGATACCATCTAGTGACAGAAGAGAGAAGTGCAGCAATTCCAGAATAATAGGGGGTACACACGGTCGGACTTTGTTCGGACATTCCGACAACAAAATCCTAGGATTTTTTCCGACGGATGTTGGCTCAAACTTGTCTTGCATACACACGGTCACACAAAGTTGTCGGAAAATCCGATCGTTCTAAACGCGGTGACGTAAAACACGTACGTCGGGACTATAAACGGGGCAGTAGCAAATAGCTTTCATCTCTTTATTTATTCTAAGCATGCGTGGCACTTTGTCCATTGGATTTGTGTACACACGATCGGAATTTCCGACAACGGATTTTGTTGTCGGAAAATTTTATCTCCTGCTCTCCAACTTTGTGTGTCGGAAAATCCAAGGGAAAATGTCCGATGGAGCCCACACACGGTCGGAATTTCCGACAACGCGCTCCGATCGGACATTTTCCATCGGAAAATCCGACCGTGTGTACAGGGCATTAGAGTGGAGTCAATTCATCTGCTATCAATTGGCCAAAGCAACTATACCTGGCAGGTAAATTTACTAGAAACCCTCCCTAAACATCAGGGTGCTACACGTGCATTTGTATTCAATACTTTGTAGAACCTCCTTTCACTGCAATTACAGCTGCAAGTCTTTTTGGGGATGTCTCTACCAGCTTTGCACATCTAGAGAGTGACAATTTTGCTCATTCTTCTTTGCAAAATAGCTCAAGCTCTGTCAGATTGGATGGAGAGCGTCTGTGAACAGCAATTTTCACGTCTTGCCACAGATTCTCAATTGGATTTAGGTCTGGACTTTGACTGGGCCATTTTAACACATTAATATGCTTTGATCTAAACCACTGCATTGTAGTTCTGGCTGTATATATACGTAAGGTCAACCTTGGCCCCAGTCTCAAGTCTTTTGCAGACCTTAACAGGTTTACTTTTCTAAGATTGCCCTGTATTTGGCTCCATCCATCTTTCCATCAACTCTAACCAACTTCCCTGTCCTGCTGAAGAAAAGCATCCCCACAACATGATGCTGCCACCACGTTTCACAGTGGGGATGGTGTGTTCAGGTTGATGTTCAGTGTTAGTTTTTCACCATGCATAGCCTTTTGCTTTTAGGCCAAAAAGGTACATTTTGGTCTCATCTGACCAGAGCACCTTCTTCCACATGTTTGCTGTGTCCCCCACATGGCTTCTCACAAACTGCAAACGGGACTTTTTATTTCTTTCTTTCAGCAATAGTTTTCTTCTTGCCACTCTTCCATAAAGACCAGATTTGTGGAGAGCACGACTAATAGTTGTCCTGTGGAGAGATTCTCCCACCTGAGCTGTGGATCTCTGCAGCTCCTCCAGATTTACCATGGACCTCTTGGCTGCTCCTCTGATTAATGGTCTCCTTGCCCGGCCTGTCAGTTTAGGTGGACGGCCATGTCTTGGTAGGATTGCAGTTGTGCCATACTCTTTCCATTTTCGGATGATGGATTGAACAGTGCTCCGTGAGATGTTCAAAGCTTGGGATATTGTTTTAAAACCTGACCCTGCTTTAAACTTCTTCACAACTTTATCTCTGACGTGTCTGGTGTGTGCCTTGGCCTTCCTGATGCTGATTGTTCACTAAGGTTCTCTAACAAACCTCTGAGGGCTTCACAGAACAGCTGTATTTATACGGTGGACTCTATTTACTAATTAGGTGACTCCTGAAGACAATTGGTTCCACTAGATTTAAGTTAGGGGTATCAGAGTAAAGGGGACTGAATACAAATGCACGCCACACTTAACATATTTATTTGTAAAAAAATTTGAAAACCTTTCATCATTTTCCTTCCACTTCACAATTATGTGTCACTTTGTGTTGGTTTATTATTATTATTATACACAATTTTTATAGCGCCAACAGTTTTCGCAGCGCTTTACAATGTAGAGGGGGGACAGCACAATTACAGTACAGTTCAATACAGAAGGGACAGGAGGGCCCTGCTGGTAGAACTTACATTCTAAAGCAGAGGTGGCTCTCTAATTAGGCAAATTAGGCGATCGCCTAAGGCCCCACAGTCAGAGGGGCTTTGCGGTCGGCTAATCTGCCTGTGATCAATTACTGATGCTGTCAAGGTCTCATCCCGGTCCGGTGGTAGCAAGTGCGGGGAGCGGGACAGTAGAGTCTTCTAGGTGGCGGCTGGATGATAGCACCCGGCTCCAAGGCATGCGGGCGGCATGTCCATGTGGGACCTGCAGCCGAGCTGCTCCTTCTGCCTGTGCCGCTCACCCGACCTCTCCGCACCTGCCTCCTATTTGGTTCTGCAGTCGGGGCCGGGGGGGGGGTCGCTGAAGCTATCCAGCTGAGCTGCAGTGCCCCATGATTGTGAGGAGGAAGGAGCTCTTATGCTGCCTGGCCAACCGGAGAGAAGGTGAGTGTCCGTGCAGCCTCCCTGTGTGTCTGAATAGGAGGAGCGGTGGGGAGACTGCCCATAGTGGAATTGATTTTTCCATATTACTCCATGCAGCCGCTGAATGATCACTTCTCCCCCTCTCCTTCCTGCAGACATTCAGCGGCTGCATGGAGTAATATGGAAAAATCAATTCCACTATGTGTAGTCTCCCCACCACTCCTCCTATCTAACTTTTTCTGCATCCCCGTGCTCTCCAGCCCCTCCTTGCACTCCCTGGCACCGCCCCTCCTGCTCTCCAGCCCATCCTTGTCCTCCCTGGCTCTGCCCCCATTTCATCAGCACCCCCCTGCTCTCCACTCCAATTCTTTCTCCCCCTTTCAAGCTTCCCCCCAGCGCTCTCCAGCCCCCACCCATCCAGTGCTCTCCACCTTTCAGAGCACTCTCCGCCCCCACCCCCAAGCACTCTCCGGCCCCCACCCCTCAGCACTCTTCGCCTCCACCCCCCAGCACTCTCCGCCCCCACGCTCCAGCACTCTCCGCCTCAAACCCCCAGCACTCTCTGCCCCCCACCCTCCAGCACTCTCCGCCTCCACGCCCAGCACTCTCCGCCCCCCAGCACTCTCCGCCCCCCACCCTCCAGCACTCTCCGCCCCCAGCACTCTCCAGCTCCTCCCTGCTCTTTGCCCCCCCAGTGCCTTCACAGACTGGGACATGGGGCACAGGAGGGGCTGCAGACAGGGACAGGGCTAGAGATCTCTCTCACCCCCTTTCCCTCACCCCCCTCTTTCTCACCTCCCCTCTCTCTCTTACCCCCTGTCACTCCCTCTCTCTCCCTCTCTCTTTCTCTCCTTCCCCCCTCTCTCTTACCCCCTCTCCCCCCTCTCTCTCTCCCTCCCCCTCTCCCTCTCTCACCACAATCCTCTCCGGCTCTCTCCCCCCTCTCACTCTCTCACTTCCCTCTCTCTCTCTCTCTCTCCCCCTCCCTCTCTCCCCCCTCCCTCTCTCCCCCCTCTCTCTCCCTTCCCTCTCTCTCCCTCTCTCTCTCTCTCCCTCTCCCCCTCTCTCTCTCCCTCTCCCCCCTCTCTCTCCCCCTCCCTCACTCCCTCCCCCCTCTCTCTCCCTCTCTCTCTCTCTCCCCCCCTCTCTCTCCCCCCTCTCTCTCCACCTCTCTCTCTCTCTCTCTCTCTCCACTTCTCTCTCTCTCTCTCTCTCTCTCTCCACCTCTCTCTCCCCCTTTTGTGCACCCTTTCTCTACCCCTCTCGCTCACCTTCTCTCTCCCCCCTCTCTCTCCCCCCTCTTTCTCCCCCTCTCTCTCTCCCTCCCCCTCTCTCACAATGTCTTGCTCGCCCTCTCTCTCCCTCCCCCTCTCTCACAATGTCTTGCTCGCCCTCTCTCTCCCTCCCCCTCTCTCTCTCCCCCTCTTTCTCCCTCCCCCTCTCTCTCTCACTCTCCCCTATCACAATCTCTTGCTCCCCTTCTCTTGCCCCCTTTTTCTCTCTCTCCCCCTCCCTCTCTCTTCCCCTCTCTCTCTCTCTCTCTCTCTCTCTCTCTCCCTCCCTTTCCCTCCCCTCCCCCCCTCTCTCTCCCCCTGCGCTGTGCTGAGATCCCCCCACTCTACTTCCTCTGTGGATATGGAATGACTCAGTGACATCCCCTCCCCATTCTCCCAAGACACGGGAAATTCTTAGAGGGGTTGCCACCTTGCTGGGCCCCAGATGTTTTATTGGCTGCTTATGTCTGATGGGTGAGTAGGGTGCCCTGGAAGTGGTCCTGATGAACTATGTGCTAGATCTGTCCTCCTTTTTCAGCCATTTTTATTGCTTGAATTTTTTTTCCCCATTATGGGCGTGATTGGGGCCTCACGTGTAAGTTTCGCCTAAGGCCTCACAAAGCCTAGAGCTGCCTCTGTTCTAAAGGGAGGGAGTGGTGGTACAAAAGGTAATAGATGCGGGGAATGATTTGATGGTTTATTACATAAAATCCCAATAAAATACATTTACGTTTTTGGCTGTAACATGACAAAATGTGGAAAATTTCAAGGGGTATGAATACTTTTTCAAGGCACTGTATATTGTATCACATCAGTCCCCACAATAAAACCAGGCACATAACCCCAAAAAAAGAAAAGAAAAGAAGTTTGTCTTTACTTCTACTTTAAAGCGGAGCTCCACCCAAAAGGGGAAGCTCCACTTGTTCGCACCCCCCCCCCCCTCCACTGTCATATTTGGCACTTTTTGGGGGGGAACGAGTACCTGGTTTTGACAGGTACTCATTCCCAGTTCCGGGTTAGATCACTGCGCAGCAATCTGCATCATGTCCGGCCCCTCCTCCTTCCCCGCTGCCTTCTGGGACTTGCGTGTGTCCCAAAAGACGACGGGACCATTCATAAAGCGCAGCGCGACTCGCGCATGCGCAGTAGGTTTCACTGCTGGCTTCCAATACTTGTAATGTCGGCGCCTGCAATCAAAGCCGATGGACGAATCGGCTCTGGGTGCTGACATTGCCGGCTCCCTGGACAGGTAAGTGTCCTTATATTAAAAGTCAGCCGCTACAGTGTTTGTGCATAAACAATACAATGAAGACATGAACTAAATATTCCAGTCCATGGATCATCTTACACGAATGGTGGATTGTTTTCTGTCACCTGTTTTACTCCTCCTTTCATGGACTGGAATATTTAGTTCATGTCTTCATTGTATTGTTTATGCACATTGTATTTTTAGTAGTGCAGCATTGTTTATTTATGCATTTTTTAGGTGGAGGTGGAGTAAAAAAAAAAAAAACACTTTGCGTGATAGCAGCTACTATTTTTAATTCACTGTCACATTAATTGTTATTTAGGATTTGATTGCGCTGATTGATTTCAGTATTTGTAGCTGCTGACCTTTCTTTTTTTTTTTAATTTCTTTTTTTTTTACAGGCTGGATCTCCGCTTTAACCAATGTGGAGGAAAAATGATAGAAACAAAGATAACAAAATAAAACGTTGATATGTCATTATATTGTTTTCCTGTTTCCATACCTCCCAACTTTTTAAGATGGGAACGAAGGACACCTATTAGCAAAAGTATGTAGGCATAGGACACACACCCCTCTGCCACGCCCCCTTAAAGGAGAATTATACAAAAAATGATTTGTTAAGCCCACAAGTGCTTTTTTTTATTTATTTTTTTTACCACTATTATTCCTTTATACTGGCATTTGAAATTGGCAAATTGAGCAATGTAGAGATTGGATGAAAGGGTTAGCACTGGGAAACACTTTTTGCATACCTCCTAACATTTTGAGATGGGAATGAGGGACACCTACTAGCAAAGGTATGTAGGCATAGGACACGCCTCCCCTGCCACACCCCCTTAACAGCTTCAGATCCGGGCCATTGCCAAATGACGGCAACAGCGCGGATCTAAATTGCCGGGACTACGTCTATTGACGTCGTCCCGTGCACGAGCGGCCTGCGCGCCCCCTGCAGGGCGCGCGCAGCGCGCTCGGTGATCAGCGAGTCTATGAGACTCGCCTGATCACAGATCAGAGTAAGGGGTTGGTCCCGACCCCTTACCACATGATCAGCTGTCAGCCAATGACAGCTGATCATGTGATGTAAACAGAGCCGGTAATCGGCTATTTTTCCTCCTCGCGCTGACAGCGTGAGGAGGAAAAAAAAAACCCGATCACCGGCGGCCGTGATCGGGACATCAGTCCTGATCACGGCGCTATTACAACACAAAGCAATAGGCAGCAGTGCTGCCTACAAGTGCCCACCAGAGTCACCCATCAGTGCCCACAGTGCCATCAATCAGCGCCACCCATCAGTGCCCACAGTGCCACCCATCAGTGCCCACAGTGCCACCCATCAGTGTCCACAGTGCCACCCATCAGTGCCCACAGTGCCACCCATCAGTGCCACCCATCAGTGCCACCCATCAGCACCCACATCAGTGCCACCCATCAGCACCCACATCAGTGCAACCTATCAGAGGCCCATCAGTGTCACCTACCAGTGCCCATAAGTGCCAATCAGTGCCACCCATCAGTGCCCCCATCAGTGCCACCCATCAGTGCCCCCATCAGTGCCACCCATCAGTGCCCCCCATCAGTGGTACCTATCAGTGCCCATCCGTGCCACCTATCCGTGCCACCCATCCGTGCCACCCATCCGTGCCGCCCATCCGTGCCGCCCATCCGTGGCCATCAGTGCCGCCTTATCTGTGCCCATCAGTACCGCCTTATCTGTCCCCATCAGTACCGCCTTATCTGTCCCCATCAGTACCGCCTTATCTGTCCCCATCAGTGCCGCCTTAACTGTGCCTATCAGTGCCGCCTTAACTGTGCCTATCAGTGCCGCCTTATCTGTGCAGCCTATCAGTGCCCACCAGTGCCGCCTCATCAGCGCATATCAATGAAGGAGAAAAATTACCAAAAAATAAAAATCCCAGCTGTGATTAAATACCACCAAAAGAAAGCTCTATTTGTGGGAAAAAAATGATAAAAATTTCATTTGGGTACAGTGTTGTATGACCGCGCAATTGTCATTCAAAGTGCGACAGTGCTGAAAGCTCAAAATTGGTCTGGGCAGGAGGGGGGTTTAAGTGCCCGGTAAGCAAGTGGTTAAAGGAGAATTAACCAAAAAAAAAAAAGGTTAATAAAATCCACAAGGGCTTTTTTTTTTTTTTTTACCACTACTATTCCTTTATGTGATGTGGGTTATTCCTGCGCTACCGTGATGGAGAGAAAAAAGAAGAAAAGTGTACGTCTGGACAGCTGCACGCACCAAAATGGGTCAAACAAAATCCAAAATGGAAATAGACAAGAATGGGGGAGGGGGTGCTGCGCTATCCAAAACAAAAAACTGCTGTGTATGATATACGTGAAAAAACTACTAGGAAGTGTGGTGCAAGCCACTAAGGGAATTATCAACTAAACTTCATGCTGATACCCCATTATAAATAAAACACATAAATAAGTGCAAAATCTGACAAAAAATATGCAGTAAATCAAAATCCTAAAAATTGATGATTATATCCTGTGCAGGTGAGAATAGATACATGTGCCGATACCAGCTTGTTTTTTCATTGAGCTGGTATCGGCACATGTATTTATGTACCCCCCCCCCCCCCCCCATACTATTCCTTTATATTGGCTTTTAAAATCGACAAATGCAGCCATTTAGAATTTGGATGAAAGGTTTAGCACTGGGAAACACTTTTTGAAAGATAAAAAGTGCATTGTATATACACATACCTCCCAACTTTTGGGGATGGGAATGAGGGACACCTATCAGCAAAAGTATGCAGGCATAGGACACACCCCTGGCCATGCCCCCTTAAAGGAGAATTGTGCAAAAAAACAAGATTGGTTAAACCCACAAAATGCTTTTTTTTTAACCACTACTACTCCTTTATATTGGCTTTTGGAATTTACAAATGCAGCAATTTAGAAATCAGATGAAAAGTTTAGCACTGGAAAACACTTTTTGATAGATAAAAAAGTGCCTTTTATATACATCTATATGGATCAGACCAAAATGAGGGACAAATGAGGAGCAATGAGGGACAGAGGGACATTGCTCCAAATCAGGGACAGTCCCTCGAAATTAGGGACAGTTGGGAGCTATGCTTTTTGAAAGATAAAAAGTGCATTTTATATACAACTATATAGGTCAGACCAAAATATGAGACAAATAAGGAGGAAAGAAGGACAGAGGGACTTTGCCCCAAATCCGGGACAGCCCACCAAATCAGGGACAGCCCCTCCAAATCAGGGACAGCCCTTCCAAATCAGGGACAGCCCCTCCAAATCAGGGACAGCCCCTCCAAATCAGGGACAGTCCCTTCAAATCAAGGACAGTCCAAGGACCACGGCTATGGAACGCTCTACCTACTCACATTCGCATGGAAGAAAACCATCAGGCCTTCAGAAAGAAACTCAAGACCCACCTCTTCTAAGAAGCTTGACAACACAGGACGGATCCAGTGCCTTGAGGCGATTCAGTTCGCAACTGCAGCGCTATACAAGTCATTCATTCATTCATTCATTCATTCATTCACAGTCCTTCCAAATCAGGGACAGCCCCTCCAAAACAGGGACAGTCCCTCCAAATCAGGGACAGTCCCTCTGAATCAGGGAAAGCCCCTCCAAATCAGGGACGGTCCCTTCAAATCAGGGACAGTCCCTCCAAATTAGGGACAGCCTTTCCAAATCACGGACAGTCCCTCCAAATCAGGGACGGTCCCTCCAAATCAGGGACAGCCCCTCCAAATCAGGGACAGCCCCTCCAGATCAGGGACAGCCCCTCCAGATCAGGGACAGCCCCTCCAAATCAGGGATGGCCACTCCAAATCAGGGACGGCCCCTTCATATCAGGGACAGCCCCTCCAAATCAGGGACAGTCCCTTCAAATCAAGGACAGTCCCTGCAAATCAGGGACAGCCCCTCCAAATCAGGGACAGTCCCTCCAAATCAGGGACAGCCTCACCAAATCAGGGACAGTCCCTCCAAATCAGGGACAGTCCCACCAAATCAGGGACAGCCTCACCAAATCAGGGACAGCCCCTCCAAATCAGGGACAGCCCCTCCAAATCAGGGACAGTCCCTCCAAATCAGGGACAGCCTCTCCAAATCAGGGACAGTCCCTCCAAATCAGGGACAGCCCCTCCAAATCAGGGACAGTCCCTCCAAATCAGGGACAGCCCCTCCAAATCAGGGACAGCCTCTCCAAATCAGGGACAGCCCCTCCAAATCAGGGACAGCCTCTCCAAATCAGGGACATCCCCTCCAAATCAGGGACAGTCCCTCCAAATCAGGGACAGTTGGGAGCTATGCTTTTTGAAAGATAAAATGTGCATTTTATATACAACTATTTAGGTCAGACCAAAATATGGGACAAATAAGGAGGAAAGAAGGACAAAGGGACGTTGCCCCAAATCAGGGACAGCCTCTCCAAATCAGGGACAGCCCCTCCAAATCAGGGACAGCCCCTTCAAATCAGGGACAGTGTATACACCCAGAGCCCACACAGGTGGGTACAAATATTCATTCACAGACACAGCTCCTGTGAATTAGTGTGTCGCACACAAGCCATGAGTATAAATACATGATGTCACCTGTCCTGCCCCTGTACCCTTCTCCTCCACACCAACAACCCGAGAGCAGCTCAGCGACTGACGGTGATTTCCAGGTACAGGGGCAAAGCCAATGCCTCCCGCTCACCAAATCAGCGTTCAGGCCGGGCCTCCGGTCTGAATTTGGACCAATGCGACACTTTCTACTGCCTGGTTACCATCTCTAAGAGGTTTCTGGCGGATGGAAGCCTGTTTGAGTCCATATTAGTTTTCTTTCTGAGCTGTGACATGGTGCTAAGTCCTGTATGATAATAGGTAGCTGATATAGTCCATATCTTGTGGTATCCGGCCCTGCTCCAGGCAGAGTGGCAGTGCAGGTTCGGCCGGGAGATCGTGCCACATTCGCGGGTGTCCGTGAGCCTGCCGTCAAATGCGGGAGTATCCTGCGAATTGCATAATTGTTTTATTATTATACGTGAGGGGAGAGCAAATGGCAGAACGCGAAGGAGTGGGGAGAGGGGATGATCGGTGTGATTGGGAAGGTGTACAGACTTACATTACATGGAGAGAGGAGGAAGTAAAGTTAGAGGACAGTGACAATAGCATAGCAGGTGCCCCTTCCTCCCCCCAGTCCTGGCCCTGCATGTACGGTACCTTCTCTGTGTGTTTCCAGGGATCCATCTGTGTGCACTGCTGGCTGCCGAGTCTGTCACAGGGAGATGGATGGAGGACATGGACTGCTGCACGGACCTGAGCCTGCCACCTTTCTTCTTCTCCTGCCGATTCCCTCAGCACTTACTTGCTGAAGGAGGCAGGCAGTGTGTGAGCCAATTTACTCCTCCGCCAGCAGCACAGGGACTGAGAGCCGGGACTTCAAACTTAGTATCAGCAAATGCGGCCAGTGTAAATCCGCATAGGAGCGGAAATAGAAAAAATAGTCCCTCCAGTTAGTCTCCCCGGCTCTCCCGATGACCTTTATGCCCCCCCCCCAAGTCCAGGGGTCCTCTCTTATCAGCAGCCCTGGATAGAGCACTGGATGAATGGCCAGTTGGCCACCTACCTGTATGCAGGCTGGGCAACGACTGCCCTGGCACTCCACTGGCCAATCCTGTGTTCTATGGGCTAGATAGCAGCAGGC
Organism: Aquarana catesbeiana; assembly: GCF_042186555.1. Classification (NCBI taxonomy): domain Eukaryota; kingdom Metazoa; phylum Chordata; class Amphibia; order Anura; family Ranidae; genus Aquarana; species Aquarana catesbeiana. Next base: position 209,648,722 of record NC_133335.1, read on the forward strand.
GGGGAGGTGTACAGGAGAGTCTGATGGCCGGCCATCCGACTCAGAGATGCTGAATTCTTGTGTTCCACCACCATGGGACCGGGAAAAGTTGACCAGCGAGACCGGAAGTGAAGCAGTTCAGCTAAAAGCACCGCCCTATGTCCTCCATGGCTCCGCCAATCACAAAGAATAATTGTATAGTGGGAGTGTTGGGGCACACGGCTCTGTGCCCTGAGGAAATGCTAAAGGAAGCCAATCAATCTTCCCAGCTGCAATCACATGATTGCAGAAACGTCATGATTCCCATAGACACCTGTGTGTTCTACATCACACTGAGACCAAGCAATTTCATTGAGAAACTCTTCTCTTTAGTTCTGCCACTATTTTGGTAGTTTTATGATATTTATATTTTGATGTTTTTGGCAGCAATACATGTATTAAAACTAAAATCCAGGTATGATCTTAATTGCATATTTATATAGGTCCATCTTGGACCAATTAAAGTATGCATATTTCATACCTGACAGACTGCTGTGGAAGCTGACAATCTTTATAGTATCTTGCACGATTACAGTGATAGTCACAATCTTCCGTGTTGAGCAACTGCCTAATGCATACATTTACAGAACGTCTTGTATTTTTCTAACCAACCTTCCTTTCCACCTCCTCCAATCAGAGATCATCTTGTATTCAGTAAAAAAAACAAAAAAAAACAAGGCATTCTGTGAATGCTGCCATTAGGCTACAGCACCCATGTGAATGAGCCCCATGACCTCACTCACATACGCAGCTTTATTTAACTCAAAGCGGCTTTATCTTTCAGATTTAGCAGGGATTTTGTAAGTTATGTTGTGTTTGTGTCCACTAATAACAATTTTATTGTAATTTTTATTTCTTTTTGGAAAAGGAAATTATGACAAAATAGAATATTCACAGGAAAAAAAGCAGCTAAATGCAATATGAGTTTAAAAAAACAGCCATAAAAATGCAGGTAAACGCAAGTGCTTCCATATGAGTTTTTCTTGCATTTTGTACTCTCACAATTGTGAACAGCCGTTAGGCATGTTTTGTATTCCAATAGACTTGTAAAGGAATACACCTCAAACATACAAAATCCCATGGACACAGGCCCTTCATCTAGTGGTCAGAATATCTTTACAGGTCATTGATGAGCCTCAATTCACACAGTTTTAGTACAAAGATAAGACTCTCTATTTGTAAACTGCCATTTTCAAATCTAAAATGCAAATAACGGTTATTTTTTTAGAAAATAATAATCCTTTTGTGTAACCCTCTTATCCCTAATTGTATTGCAACTGTAACTGTCTTCTTTTTATTTTGTAAGGCTCTGTGCAAACTGTTGCCATAAAAAAAAAAAAAAAAAAACTGGTGCCATTAAAAAAAAATAGAATTTTTTTTGCTATAATAATGTTAGTTGTGTGAACTGAGCCTATTCAAAATCTATATTTGAAAAATCTGTTAAACTAGAAAAAAAATGTTCATTTTTACAGTTTCATAAAGTTGGTTGAAAAAAAAAAAAAAAAAAAAACGTCAGTTGGAAAGTCCTCTGTGATGTCATCACCTGCAGGAATAAAAAAGCCAGCCAGTGCAGTGCTCATCAGATGCCTAGTAGGAGCCACACTGAAAGCATTGCTGAGGTGTTGGTCCTGCGATTTTCAGATTGTTATTGTCTTTAGTGAAATTTTTCACATATATATATACATTAACATCAAATAGGCATCTAATAGACATCTAATATTACCAAGATGTCAAGAGAAAGCTATTCACGACGCAACAACCGTGAAAGGCTATCAGAAAGGGAGAGATACCCATTTCCATATGGTAAGTCATGTGATCCATTTTAATATTATCATTTTCACTTATCAAAATGTACTTTTAATTCATTTTCTAATAGTAGTTTTTAGATTTGATGATTCCCAAAATGAAAATAGTTATTCTCATGAAAGAGAAAGTCAGTAATGAGTTTTCAATTAGATCTAATTTATAGGAAATAGGAGTTTATATCTGTAAACCTAGTGGAAATGGATTTCTTCAGAGGCTCATTTCACTCGGCTTTAACACAAGCAGAAGGAGATCTATTTTTAGACATGTAACGGTTTTTTATTTTCAAATCTCACTGGATGGCTCAGCAGAAAATAACTGCCAATCCTTGGAAAACATCCTGGTGTGTTAGCTTTGTGAATGGAGCCTATGGCTAATGGAGCCACGTATTATGGATGTAATCTTTCATATAAGATATGCAGATCCTCATTACAGAGCAATCACATAGGTAAAATAATTATTTCATTTTTTTCTCAGCACCTACTGTATATCTGCTGTATTCATTTTTTACTTCCTCCTCACTGGCCGCGGCCCATCGTATCATTTCCTGTTTGCAATGCCTTCTGGGAAGGGGCAGCAACTTCTTCTGAAACTGCCGTTGCTATGGAAACCCGACCTGAAACCTATTACACTGCTTGTGCTGCACTGAGCATGTGGGGCAGCAACTTCCTCTGAAACTGCCGTTGCTATGGAAACCTGACCTGAAACCTATTACACTGCTTGTGCTGCACTGAGCATGTGCGAGATCTGCAAGGATGAGATCCAGGAAGAAATACAGTCTGGCTTCAGATGCCCACTCTTAAGATGGCCACGGCCTGCTATAAGTTTATAAAATAACAAACTACTGCTATAAACTAACAAAACAGACCTTAGTTTACAGACTAACTTTACTAGAATACATTAAGCTTGTGTATTATAGGGGTATTTTTATTTAAAAAGTATAATTTCAGACGGAACACCACTTTAAAATCTGCAATTCTCAGCATTTTTGCCCCAGAGGAAGCCTTGAAATTACATTTAGATCTCAAGGAACCTCTGCTAAGAATACAGATAAACATATCCTCCTAACATACCTCTCATATAGATAGAGATTCATATATATATACATATTACTGGTGATCGTATTTATGATGGAAATCTGGTTAGAATTATAGAAGATTGGCACATGTGTGTCCTGTATTAGGGATTCTGCAGGAGAGTCCCTACACTGGAGCTCCTCCCTTCACACTTCTATGGCAGCAGTTACAGAGGGGTGTTTATTAGGGGGGGGGGGGTTATCCTCTGTTTTGGATATTAAATACATTGGGGGACATTTATCAAATAAATTAGGAACACAATTAGTCACAAATCAGGCTACATCTCTTTTAGTAAAGTCACTGCGACTGGTAAACTGACTTGTGTGACTATATTCCTGGGCAGCCAAGTACAACAGTTTGCAAAGTTCACAGATAGATTTATTACTGAAGATAAGACAGATTTTCACTAAAAACACTGAAAAAAAGAAGGATAGGGGTGTGTGGCGCTACCTGTGCCAGGGTATCCTGTATAGTAACTGCGCCGTGCCTTTAAACTTAAATCTGATAAAAACCTCTTGCAAATAAATCCATAAACATAAGTGAAAACTACAAAAAACGCACACCCCCTACCATATAAAGTGATTACACCTTGCAATAACGTTGGGAGAGATAATAGCCATCAGAGTCTCCCCCAATGTCCCATAAGAAATGGTATAAATCAATGTATACACCCTATACAGTGTCTAATGAAGTGATAATAGATAATCAGTGTCCAACAGGTGAAGCATGTATATAATCAAAATGATCTGGAGTCCATTGTGACCATCAGTCCCATCAGGCAACCAATACATGAATACAACAGTATAAATAAATAAAAATTAAATCAAAAATGGATAAAAGATGAAAAAAATGCGAAAAAAAAGTGAAGAAAAAATGTAAATGTGAAGCTCCAGAATGGCACAAAGTTCTTGTAATTAGTGACTCTCGTGATGAAAACTGATGTTATCCAGTGACTTTAGTGCTCCCCCTCAAGGGTCCCCACTCACCAGCTCCTCATACCCCTGCAGAGGTATTAGGCATGTAGCAACAGACGATAAAGGGCGTCCCAGATCCAGTGCAGCCGTCACCAGGTGTCTCAGCTCCAAGCAGTGGATGTTGCACCGATCTCTGTATCACGTCCTCATAGGAAAAAACAGGGCTCCCATAGTGTAGTAAGTTTTATAAAAAGGATTTTATTAAAAAACAGCCAATAAAACAGCCAATAAAATCAGCCTGAACTCCTCATGCAAGGGGAACCAGAAAACTCACACTCGATTGGGAGAAAAACATATACAGAGGGAACTGTGGATAGGAGACATCAGCCGAACTGCGTGCGCCTCCGCTGCGTTCCAAGCTCGCTCTGAGTTCCGGGTGTGACGTCACATCCATTTTTGATTCAATTTTTATTTATTTATACTGTTGTATTCATTTATTGGGTGCCTGATGGGACTGTTGGTCACAATGGACTCCAGATCATTTTGATTATATACATGCTTCACCTGTTGGACACTGATTATCTATTATCACTTCATTAGACACTGTATAGGGTGTATACATTGATTTATACCATTTGTTATGGGACATTGGGGGAGACTCTGATGGCTATTTCCTCTCTCAACGTTATTGCAAGGTGTAATCACTTTATATGGTAGGGGGTATGCGTTTTTTGTAGTTTTCACTTATTTTTCCGGATTTATTTGCAAGAGGTTTTTATCAGATTTAAGTTTAAAGGCACGGCACAGTTACTATACAGGATACCCCGGCACAGGTAGCGCCAGACACCCCTATCCTTCTTTTTTTCAGTATCTTATCTCACCCCCTTTGGGAGGTGCAATTCAGGGGAGGCTGCAGACCGGTCTATCTGTGAGCGTGGAAAAGTTGTGTTTGCTAGTTCACTAAAAACAGACACAGAATTAAGAAATGATCAGGGTCAGGATTACTGCAGTCACAAGTGCAGCCAAAGAAGGAGTTTAGGATTTAGGCCCCTTTCACACGAGGCGGACTCCGTTTCTACGGAGCCCGCCTCGGTCCGCCGGCTCAGCGGGAGATCTGTCCATTGATCTCCGCTGAGCCGGCGGATGACAGGTCCCTCTCTGCTCACTGAGCGTGGAGGGGCTTGTCAGGCGCCGCTGCCGCCTATGGAGGGATCGGATGAAAACGGACAGCATGTCCGTTTTCATCAGATCTCACCCGATCCGATAGCGACGGACCTGGAAGTAGGGCCATCCGTCTGCTTTTAGCGGATCGGACCGGGTCGAATGTCAGCGGACATGTCTCCGCTGACATCCGACGCTCCATAGACTAACATGGAGCGCCCGTTCAGGTCCGCCGTCAAAACTGACAGGCGGACCTGAACGGTCCGATCGTGTGAAAAGGGCCTTAGGCTCTAACCTTGTAATAAATCTCTTTCATGATTCATCTCACTGCTCCTGTTTAGCACTGCTTTACCTTGCAACAGGATTGAAAAAAAAGAAGTTTAAAGAACATTATTTGGAATTTGTCTTTTAATTGTTATTATCTTGTTTATTGTTATTGCAGGGCAATATTCTCCAATATCTCAAAGGAGAAGATCAAGATCCCCACTGCGGGACAGAGAGACTGAACATCGGTTTGACCGGAGATGTCACAATCGCATCATCCGAAGATACAGAACGCAGTCATCGAACATGACTGAAGATCAGCTGCGCCAGAGACATCAGGACCCCGACGTTCCAATGGAATATACGCCGCCTGAAGTCGATCGGAACCAGCCAGATCCGGGGAGCATCCAGAGCCCCCATCTTCATGATCAGCAGAGGGAGGAGCATCCTACTTGCAAAATCTGCCAACAGCAATTGGAAGAGGGAGCAGAGATCCGCAGACTATCCTGTTCCCACCAGTTTCATCCCATTTGCATCTTCAGATGGGCACAAGAGAGGGATTCCACCTGTCCCATCTGCCAGGAAACGTTCCCTTGGTATATGACGGTAAGTGTCTTACATCTGTTTTTTTTTCTCCCACATTTTAAAGGTGATTTTTTTTTATTAGCTGGATAAAATGATATAAACTTATTTAGTTGATTCAGAATTTTACTTTTGGGAAACTCTTAATAATGTAATAAATGTAATTTCTCTCTTTTCACATACAGCGTACAATTGTCATAGAGGATTATGGAACCATGAAGTTGATGATCCCTGGCTCACTCTGGGCCAGCCGGGCCTCATTTTCCATTGGATTTGACAACAGAGAGCCAACTATACAAGGACTGCCAGGTAAAATATTAATACAATTTTTGTTGGGTTAGCGGAAAAAAAGCCTTCTGCTGTGTGAAGGAAGCTTGGGTTGGTTACAAAATGAAGAATAGCTTTGTAATCATTCAGCAGGAACCGGCCGACATTCGGTCAGTGTGTACAGCAGTCTGTCCTACAGATCATTAGACTGGCTTTTGTCGAAGGGACATTCTGGAAAACCAGCATCCAATAGCCCTCACAGCCAATCAGCTGATCAGTGTATTCTGCCGGTGGAGGAGGTGGAGTCCCCATGTCAGAATACAATAGCACAGCGGGGGAGGTCGCCTCACCAATGTCGCTTGTGTTGGTATGGCAATCTGTCAGGTTTTTTTTTTTTTATTCAACCTGCTGGGTTGAATGAAAAAAAAAAAATTGTAGTTCCGGGGCATAATAATCATGTCTGCTGCTTTATTCAAATTGTCTACTTAGCTGCCAGACAACATGCAGCTGTTAAAGGGCTAGTCCACACAAAATTGATATCTAAGTGAAGAGGAGAAAGTAGAATTCTCACTACTGGTTCCCCAAGAAGAAATAAAATGCCACACACATGGGGATCAATGCATCCTCTATATAGATATAAAAATGAGTATATCATCTGCTGATGAATATATTTATTATGAAAATTAGGTTAGAATTGCAGATATTTGTCCTGTGTTTGTCCTGCCCTGGAGTTCCTTGCTCTAAACATCTGTAGCAGCAGTTACAGAGGGGGGTATATTCTCCATATTGGATACAAAATATATTTAATAACATACAGAAAATAATAGAAGGACATTTTGCCTAGACATTCTCCTGCTACTGAGGACAATGTCCTAAGGTCACCGCTGTGACTTTACACAAATGAAAAAAAGGTTAAAAGTAAAGAAATAAGATTTGGAATGTGTCTTTAGCATTAGACAGGAGGGAAGCCTCTCCAATTTACTAAACATCATTGTTTTTGCAGGCCAAGATTCTCCTATACATCATATCAGAGAATCCAAAACTTTAATATGGGCCCGTTGGCCTGAAGAACAAGAGCTCCAGAGTTCCAGAAGCGTCCAGAACACTGACGGAAACAGCTCTACGGTGGACCAGAACCAGGCAGAACCGGGGAGTGCCCAGACTCCACCTCCTTGTAACCAGCACAGCGATGAGCTACCTGAATGCAGCGTCTGTTTACTGGAGATAGAAGAGGAAGACAAATCTTCTAGACTACCCTGTTCCCACCAATTCCACAACGACTGCATCAGCAGGTGGATGGAACAGAGCAGAACATGTCCACTCTGCCGGGACGGGGTCAATCATCATATATGGGTAAGTGTCCTACATCGGTTATTCTTTTCTATCACTTATACTATTTCTGAGTACAAGTGATTGTTTTTTAATATCTGGCAAAAACATTTAGAAATGATTTTGTTCATTAAGAGCATTTTCTTTACGAAAACATCTTGATAAATCTAACTTTTCTTCTCTCACCTACAGTCCGCGTTTGATCTTCCAAATTATGGACGGATGGCCGTTATCATCCCTGGACTATTATCATCTCTACAGCCACCAGTTAGGATGGACTTTGATCGTGAAGCACTAACTTTACGAATTCATACACCCACCAGAGATGAATAAGGGAACAATTTCAGCAGCAGTAGGTAAGCCATGCCTGATAGAAGGATAGATTTCCCCCCATTACAATAGTTTTCTTTACAACTAACAAAATGATCACTTATTGAAAAATAGGGATCCTTATCCTTGTGTGATAGCTTTGTGAATAGAGCCTAATGACACTGAATCCTGTTATAGTGAATGTAATCTATGAGGTTTGCTATAATGCAGGTCCTTGTTACAGAGCGATTAGATGGATAAAATCTATCAATAAATTGGTGAATCAGATAAATAAAGCCTTCTACATTGTGAAGGAAGTTTGGGTAGGTACAAAATGAACATTAGCTTTGTATTTGCTCAGAATCATGTCCGCCAACTGATTTGGATTGTCTGCTTAGCTGCCAAAGGCTATAAAGCCCTTACAGGGCTAATTCACTAATATTTGATACCTCAATTGTTGGTAAATGGTGGAGGTACGGTGGAGGTACGAGTGAAGCTCGTTCCCCAGGAAGCAATAAAACCTAACAGAGGTTCTAAGCTTTCCCTGCTCTATGGAAAACAAAAAAAGAAAATATTTTATTGGATGATTCATTAGCTGCTGTGGCTGAATCAGGATATGAATGCAAGAGACGAGAACCTGTCCACTGTGACGGCAGAGGGTTACTTGGCTAATTCCGATTTGTGTCTTTTCTCCCAAAACCAAGACCCTGTTGGGTGACAGTGATTGTTTTGTTAGCTGGTATAATTATTTAGAACATTTCTTTTGCTGGTTATTTATACTTCTTTTATGAAATCCTTAATACATTTTTCTTCTCTCCCCACAGATACAACTGCTGAACTGAGGATAGATAGTGTGTTTGTTGTGTGTTTGTTGTGTTTGCGGTGTGTGTGTGTTTGCGGTGTGTGTGTGTGTGTGTTTGGTACGGGCAGCACAGTGGCATAGTGGTTAGCACTCATGCCTTGCAGCACTGGGTCCTTGGTTTCCTTGGATATTACCTGCATGGAGTTTGCATGTTCTCCCTGTGCCTGAGGGGGTTTTTCGCCGGGCACTCCGGTTTCCTCCTACACCCAAAGACATGTTTAAAAGGTGTGGTGAATGATTAGGGACTGGCCAGAGAGGGATTACTTTGACGCAGTTGGCCAGCTTAAACATACATTGCAATGTGTGTGAACTAAAAATCCCTGTTCTTATGCAAAGGGTGTATAGCAGTGTGCAGAATTTTCAGTGTTAACATGTGGTCACACCCCTTTATCACCTGAGATATATATATATCTATATATAGGTATATATATACATAGTTGCCAACAGTCCCGAATTTCCCAGGACAATCCTGATTTTGGGACCCTCGTCCCGATCGGAGGCTGTCCCGAATCGGGATTTGCCCAGGGAAAATTGGGAATGTTTGCAATTTCCATTTTTTGGGAAGCGGGCTTCAGTAAAATGGCGGCCGGTCCCGCCGCCGCCGCTCGATAGCTCCCACTTGTGTTCAGTAAAGAGGGGAAGATCCGTGCAGCCAATGAATCGGCTTCTCCTCTCGCACGGATCGGCCCCTCCCCTCTTCACTGAACACACGATCAATGAACTGAAATCTATATGAGGCAGGTAAGTAGATAATCAGGAAGTTGGAGGCGGTAGGAGACAAAGAGGGAGCTGATCGCTGAGCTGGGAACTGTAGGAAGCAGAGAGGGAACTAGTCGTAGACTGGAAGCTATAAGAAAGGGAGCTGTAAAAGGATCATGAAACTGTAAGTTGTAGGAGACAGAGAAGCAGATGAAGCAGAGAAGGAGATAATCCTAAACCATGTAGGAGGAAAGACGAGGCAGATTGGTTGTTGGCTCTGAACCATAAAGACATGCAGGAGGCACAGTGGACCCTGATTGCTGCCGTGAATGGACAATAGAGCAAAGTGACAACATACCCTATAAAAGCTTGAGATGCAGAGAAGGCACGGTAGTAGCCAAACGGGAAGGAAAGAGAGAAGAGACAGGTCATATGCCGATTAAGGATTGGGACGGGAGAATAAGAGATGGTAGATTTGTATAAATATGGTCAGAAGAAAGAAAGTGAGTGTCAGAATGTGAACTGATCAAAGATGTGTGAGGGCACAGAGGTAATCATACACTGGCAGAAGAGAAAGAAGGCCAGAGGTCTGATCATGACCTGAGGATAGATGTGGCTGAGGCTGAGTATGATCTGATCACAGGCTATTGTTAGAGTAGTTAAAGTGGCTCTGAACATGACTGAGGGCAGAAAAGGAAGATAATCGTAATGGTAGCAAAGATAGATAGGGGACAGTGGGAACAGATGTCTGCTCTGAGGGGGTCTGCACTGATGAGGGGGGGTCTGCACTGATGGAGGGGGGTCTGCACTGAGGGGATCTATACTGACTCTGCTGGGGACACCTGATGCAAGGACGGACTCTGCTGGTGGCACCTGATGCAAGGACGGACTCTGCTGGTGGCACCTGATGCAAGGATGGACTCTGCTGGTGGCAGGCGACGTGGCAGGTGACACGCACAGGGATCCCACTGATTCTGCATTATGGTGAGTTGAATGATTTATTTTTATATTACAATGTAATAATAGAAATAATGCGCTTCAATCATCCTGACACCATAACAATCATGGTGCCGGGATGATTGAAGAGCTAAAACCAGGTGTTTGGAGTATCTTTATCTGCTGATTGTTAAACTTTCTAGAATACACATATTTCTATTGTTGTGTAGGATCTGGGGCTGCTGTCCCTTCATTCCTCTCCCCCCCTTTCCCTCTCCATCCCTTATTAAGCTCAGACTCTAACCACACCCCCTTTGAGCCACGCCCATTTAAGCCACACCCACTATTTCACGCAAACCACGCCCATTTTTCGCCATAGCACGCTTTGCGCGCCGCAGTTTTGTTTTTTAATGCTAAGCCACGCCCACAAATGCATGCCCCCCGCCCCCTTATTATTATACGGCTCCGCCTACAGCCAAAAAAGTGTCCCACATTTTTATTTTGCAATGTTGGCAACTATGTATTACAGTTTTCGGGACCCGCGGGCACGCTCCCGCGGTGCTAGGCGGGAATTTCAAAGGGACATACGGGTACACAGTTTTACCTGCCTGTACCATTCTGCAGATGTAAATCGGCGTGCGGCGGTCGGCATGTGGTTAATATGCACCTTAAAAATCCCATAAACCTCCTATCTACTACAATGATTGTCAGCTTCTCAGGTATGAGATATGCATACTTACATTGGTCCAGCCAGACAAGCGTAAATACGCAATTAAGATCATGCTGGAAGTTTAGCTTTAAAGGAAGGTTTCCCACAGGATCTCAACAAAGTCACCCAGAAGGAGGGATCCCCTGCTCTCCTCTATGACACACTTCTACAATGGGGGATAGCACTGCCCCTCTGAAATTAGTAAACATATAGTTATATAGTTAGTTAGTAAGGTTGAATAAAGACACGAGTCCATCGAGTTCAACCTGAGCAAGTGTGGGTGCGTGTCTACAATTATCCCTATTTGTATTTAAGGTACCCATATAGCGCTGTGTCAATTTCTACGCAGCGCTCCACACATATATCACACACTCACATCGGTCCCTACCCTCAAGGAGCCACAATCCAAGGTCCCTAACATTCATATACTAGGGCCAATTTTTGGACAGAAGCCAATTAACCTACCAGCATGTCTTTGGAGTGTGGGAGGAAACCGGAGTACCCGGGAGGAAACCCACGCAGGCACAGGGAGAACATGCAAACTCCAGGCAGGTAGTGTCGTGGTTGGGATTTGAGCCAGCGACCCTTCTTACTGCTAGGCGAGAGTGCAACCCACTACACCACTGTGCTGTAGTGTAGCAACTGCTAAGAACTTATTTGAACCACTTTTCACCACTTCTCTAACACTCCAGGGAAATGAAATATCCAACCAATAAAACAGAATTACTTGCTCATCTCTATTTATTAGTTTCTATTTTTGATGCAAAACTTAGTCTATTATACCTTGACACCACCAAGTAAATTGCAAGTATATTTTACATTTTAGCAAACAATTTACAATTTAATTCAGAAAGTTAACTAAACAGTAATAGAGACCACAGCTTAACCAGATATGTCATCTCACCTGGCCACCGAACACAGGTAGAGTAAGAGACGTGCCACCTCCTTCACTGAGCACCATGAAGCCTCCCAGGCTGAACTATCTGTGGTCACTTGGATTATTGCCCTGCCCATCTTGTCCCGGCTTCCTAGGATCACAATAACCAGAATTAAATATTATAACTCCACAAAAAGACATCAAAATATTCACATTATAATAACGTACAAAATACTAGACTAAAAAAAAAAACGAAACTGCCCCAGTTTTCTAAGGTTTTAGGCCTTTGTACACAGGCTTTGGGGTTTTTTTCTTGCATGTTTGTATGGACTAGTGAAGCCACTGATCAAAATTATGGGTCAATAGGAATGGTCAGGAGTGGCAGAGCCAACATCCAACGCTACCATACAGTATTGAAACTGTTTATGTAGCACAGGATTTGCATCCAGGCTGTAGAAGAATGCACCTAAATATACATGCCACCACTTGGTGTCTGCATTGTAATGTTGGAGGCTCTCAGTGTTGATACACTTCATGTTTTTAAAATGTTGAAAGGCAGCTGAGGCTGTTTTTTTTGTTTTATTTGATCATAAATGCTGGATCAGTGATTTTTTTTTTAAAACATCAAATTCTGTGGCTTTTTTCGATCCAAAAGTTAAGGAAATGTGGTTGATTTACTAAAACTGGGAAGTGCAAAATCTGGCGCCGCTGTGCATTTTTTTTTTTCATGACCATTGTATAACAGATGATCCATACTTCCCCAAACCACCCTTACCATTAACCCATAAATGGAGACCACACCAAGTTGGAGTAAATATTGGCCGTAGAAGCCTCTTTATTAACAAAATCAACTTAAATTAACATAACCGTATAAAACATCTGTTAGACCAAAACCATCAGTCAATACTCGCGTTGGTCTTTGCAGGAATCCCAAACTAAAATATGTTTTAATAATGTACTGCGGTACCTTTTATATACTAATAGGCCTCCAGCTGACATACTAGCTCAGAGACAACCCACTGACTGCAGTGCACCCAATAACCAAATTCCAGCTAAACCACCGTTAAGAGGAATACCACCAGATGGGTCCCAAACTCTTCCTTATCTGAGATTTCTTCATTTACCCGCAAAGACCAACACCCGCCACAGCACCCAAGGGGAAAACCTTACCCTTGTGTGCCCCTCCACACCCTCAACGCTCTCTGGATTCCATCCTGCAACTCCAGGGCCCACATGTCATTCCTCACTGCATTGAAGTATACTCCATCACCCTGAAGGTATTGCCAAGTATCCACTTCCAGCTCTAAATGTCTGATAACCTGCCCCCCATACCTAACCGCAAATCTGCTAACATCCCTGTTAACCTTCAGGCCTTATTGAGCAGCTATACTGATCTAGCCACTCACCAAGTCGTCCGAGCAATGATGTCGGACCACATGATAAGCATCCGGTACACCCAACGGACACAGGCTTCCTGCTTAGGAATACCCAATTGTCTCCCATCAGGCCTAACATCTGCTCTTTTTGCCCCCCAAAACACATATGAGTGGCCCAATATCCAGACCAGGTCCTGCACGCCACCTGAAAGAGAAGAAAAAACATACCACAAATAACAACCAACAGGCACGCAGAAACATGCATACCCACCCAAAACATGCCCAATAAACTTCCCCTCCCCTTTTAATCAGACAACAGGTGAGGACGAACATATAACTGGAACCAACGTGATTCCCACCTAATGCACTTGACCACCTCTTCATCCAACTCCCATCTAGCAGCCTCCGTAGACACGCCGAAATGAATTGAAATCTGGACAAAGGGGATCCATCAGCATGTACCAAAAAAGACCCCCCCAATCCGGGACCCCCTCACAGCCTCCACCGGAGATAAGGGCGAACCCGGCACCAAAAATACCTTAACCTTCCTACCCCTGCCCACCTGATCCGTTTTGGACTTGCGCAAAACCAGGGATACCCTATCCTCCCCACAGGTGAACTCTGTAGCCCCCATGTACCCTCTTCGAAGGGCTAACTAGTTTGCCGATCCGAAAAGCACCAAAGAACGCCAGGGAGAAAGCCGTTTTAAACAAAGAAACTTCATAGGCCGATGAACACCAACTGGGCTAAAACCTCCAGCAGACTCTCAAACTAAACAGGTCGCCTGGAGTCCCTGCGCTTCTGAGCGCGCTGATACCCCTTCAGTGCTTGACGTACCCAAAAATCTTTAGTGAAGTCCTGGCAACCCTGCAATTTGAATAAAAATGCCAATCCAGCAAATTTTCTCTCTAACACCAACACCCTCTCCTGAAGATTACGTGAGACAAAGTACAGCACCACCAACCACACTTCCGGGCCCTCCTGCTCCACCTCGGCCTGTTGCAATAAAGACACCCATTCTTGCCATACTTTGCTATATGCAGCCCACGTTGCATCACTTACAGACTGTCTGATCCATCCAGAGACGACCCCAAGGCAATCCTCCACAGCCAGTCGGGACAAGAAACCCTGCGTTGCTCCGACGCCAACTCCTGGAACCTGTCCCACTGAACGCGAGACAAAGCGTCAGCTATGACGTTCTCAACTCCCGGGAGGTGCACAGCATAAATAAAAACATTTAACTGCAGACATTGCAACACTAAGTGTTGGAGCAGTCGAACCACAGGCAGAGACGAGGCCGAGACCTTGCTGATGACCTGTACCGCCCAACATTGTTCCCATGAAAGCGCACTTTCAGCTCCCTGAAAGACTCTCCCCACAGCTCCATGGCCAGCACCACCGGAAACAATTCCAGTAATACCAAATTAAGAAGAAAACCCATCTCTTTCCACGAATCCAGCCAAGGCACTGCACTCCAACAGCCCTGAAAGAAGGCCCCAAATCCAGTCGAGCTGGCTGCATCCGTGTAAAGTTCCAGGTCAAAGTTGCTAACTTGCCCAGACATCTACAATGCCCGCTCATTAAAAGATTCCAAGAAAGAGTGCCACACTCGCAAATCCTCCCTGTGCTCCTTTACAAGGTGCACGAAATGAGTGGGTGATTTGACCCCCGCCGCACTTGCCGACAGCCGTCGGCAAAATACTCTCCCCATCGGTAGGATGCGACACACAAAATTCAACTTACCCAGCAATGACTGCAGTTCCCGAAGTTGAACCTGGCACAATCCCAAGACTCCCTGAATCTCTTCCTTGAGTGCCGCCAGCTTGTCTTCCAGCAGGCGACACTCCAATTCCATCAGAATTCAATACAATGCCCAGGAAACTAATTCGGTGGTTGGCCCCTCCATTTTTTCCAGGGCCATGGGGATGCCAAAACGAGTGTCGATGTGTTCCAACGTAGCCAGTAGTGCCGCGCAGATCTCGGAGGAGGACGGCCCACACAGTAATGGATGATGGAATTCACCCCGAGACGTCTCGAACTACCCACTCCACAAATGAACTGAACTTCTCAAATAGTGCACATGAAATAGAACAGCCCATGGGCAGGCAGCGATCCACATAGAATTCCTCCTGCCAATGACATCCAAGCAAACAAAAGCTGGATGTACGGGAAGCAATCTAAATGCAGACTCAATATAGGATTTTGCCATCATAGCCCCTTGCCCGTAATGTCGTACCCAGAAAACAGCCGCATCAAAGGAAGTGTAAGATACTGCACATACCTCCGAGTCAATCGCATCATTGACCGAACCTCCCTTCGGGAAGGAAAGGTGGTGAATTAGCCCAAATTTATTGGGCTCCTTCTTCAGCACAACCCCTAAGGACGAGATAATCAAATCCGCTAAAGGTAACGAAGGGAAAGGGCCACCCATGCGGCCTAATGCAACTTCCTTCCGCAATTCCTCAGAAACCACTTCCGAATGTTGCAAGGTCTAACGCAAGTTCCGGGTCTCCACAAACTAATGTCCTTGTGGTCCCACTGCAAGGACGGGCAGATCGCTCTCTGCTGTCGGAAATGTTCGTCGTACCTCAACCACGCATTTCCCCCGTAGACTCTGTAAGCCTCCCCGACTGCGTCCAGATAGCAGAAGAGCACCGATCAGTGTTCCGGGTTCTTCTCACCAATCACACTAGCCATAATGGCGAAAGCCTGTAGCCAATTAGGGAAAGTCCACGGAATAAGTCTTTACTGTCTCTTTTCCTCATTCTCCTTCTTGTTCTCCTCTGGCTTGACCCTATCCAGATTTTCGCCAATGGTAGCAGTGAGAATATCTCCACATACTCACCTTTCCAAATTTTCTTTTTTTTCCCCCGGACCTCCAATTTAAGGTTGGACTCCCAGGGGCCCCTCAAAACACACATAGACTTTGCATTTTGCCGAGCGGCCTCCCCCGCCGTCTCAGCCTTGTCCCCTGCCGCCGACTTACCGGCCACCGCAGCCTGTCCCATCTCTGCAGTCTGCACGACGGCGGGCGCCGCCGCCACAGTAGCAGTGGGGGGCAACCCCAGACCTGGGAGCCCCCGTCGCTGCTGCCCCCCTGCAGACGGGACCCAGGCCGCCACCAGGGTGGCTTGTCCGCTCATCCCAGGTTCAAACCTCTTGACCTGTTCCTTAAAACCCATCAGGAACCCCTGTAACCCTGTATCTGACTCTGCTGTGGCATGACCACGGATCGAACTAGCTAGGGAAGACCCCGCGAGCAGCTCTGCCCGCGTTTCCAAAGACTCTCTAAGGGACCTAGGCCCACCCCTTGAAACCACCCCCTCTTCCCCCTCAGACTTTATAGAACAAGAATAAGCAAAATTGGACTTACCAGGCTGCCTAGGAAGAGTCCCACCAGCCAAAGGTCCATCGCTGCAGAACGTCCACGAGGCTCCTCCTCTTCTGACACGGACAGCTCGCCCTCAGATCTCTCAACCGACACCTCTTCAACCGA
This sequence comes from Aquarana catesbeiana, assembly GCF_042186555.1. Taxonomy (NCBI): domain Eukaryota; kingdom Metazoa; phylum Chordata; class Amphibia; order Anura; family Ranidae; genus Aquarana; species Aquarana catesbeiana. Next base: position 209,665,400 of record NC_133335.1, read on the forward strand.
CACTTCTTCACCAGAACGCCAGGGAGAAAGCCGTTTTAAACAAAGAAACTTCATAGGCCGATGAACACCAACTGGGCTAAAACCTCCAGCAGACTCTCAAACGAAACAGGTCGCCTGGAGTCCCTGCGCTTCTGAGCGCGCCGATACCCCTTCAGTGCTTGACGTACCCAAAAATCTTTAGTGAAGTCCTGGCAACCCTGCAATTTGAATAAAAATGCCAATCCAGCAAATTTTCTCTCTAACACCAACACCCTCTCCTGAAGATTACGTGAGACAAAGTACAGCACCACCAACCACACTTCCGGGCCCTCCTGCTCCACCTCGGCCTGTTGCAATAAAGACACCCATTCTTACCATACTTTGCTATATGCAGCCCACGTTGCATCACTTACAGACTGTCTGATCCATCCAGAGACGACCCCAAGGCAATCCTCCACAGCCAGTCGGGACAAGAAACCCTGCGTTGCTCCGACGCCAACTCCTGGAACCTGTCCCACTGAACGCGAGACAAAGCGTCAGCTATGACGTTCTCAACTCCCGGGAGGTGCACAGCATAAATAAAAACATTTAACTGCAGACATTGCAACACTAAGTGTTGGAGCAGTCGAACCACAGGCAGAGACGAGGCCGAGACCTTGCTGATGACCTGTACCACCCCAACATTGTTCCCATGAAAGCGCACTTTCAGCTCCCTGAAAGACTCTCCCACAGCTCCATGGCCAGCACCACCGGAAACAATTCCAGTAATACCAAATTAAGAAGAAAACCCACCTCTTTCCACTAATCCAGCCAAGGCACTGCACTCCAACAGCCCTGAAAGAAGGCCCCAAATCCAGTCGAGCCGGCTGCATCCGTGTAAAGTTCCAGGTCAAAGTTGCTAACTTGCCCAGACATCTACAATGCCCGCTCATTAAAAGATTCCAAGAAAGAGTGCCACACTCGCAAATCCTCCCTGTGCTCCTTTACAAGGTGCACGAAATGAGTGGGTGATTTGACCCCCGCCGCACTTGCCGACAGCCGTCGGCAAAATACTCTCCCCATCGGTAGGATGCGACACACAAAATTCAACTTACCCAGCAATGACTGCAGTTCCCGAAGTTGAACCTGGCACAATCCCAAGACTCCCTGAATCTCTTCCTTGAGTGCCGCCAGCTTGTCTTCCAGCAGGCGACACTCCAATTCCATCAGAATTCAATACAATGCCCAGGAAACTAATTCGGTGGTTGGCCCCTCCATTTTTTCCAGGGCCATGGGGATGCCAAAACGAGTGTCGATGTGTTCCAACGTAGCCAGTAGTGCCGCGCAGATCTCGGAGGAGGACGGCCCACACAGTAATGGATGATGGAATTCACCCCGAGACGTCTCGAACTACCCACTCCACAAATGAACTGAACTTCTCAAATAGTGCACATGAAATAGAACAGCCCATGGGCAGGCAGCGATCCACATAGAATTCCTCCTGCCAATGACATTCAAGCAAACAAAAGCTGGATGTACGGGAAGCAATCTAAATGCAGACTCAATATAGGATTTTGCCATCATAGCCCCTTACCCGTAATGTCGTACCCAGAAAACAGCCGCATCAAAGGAAGTGTAAGATACTGGACATACCTCCGAGTCAATCGCATCATTGACCGAACCTCCCTTCGGGAAGGAAAGGTGGTGAATTAGCCTAAATTTATTGGGCTCCTTCTTCAGCACAACCCCTAAGGACGAGATAATCAAATCCGCTAAAGGTAACGAAGGGAAAGGGCCACCCATGCGGCCTAATGCAACTTCCTTCCGCAATTCCTCAGAAACCACTTCCGAATGTTGCAAGGTCTAACGCAAGTTCCGGGTCTCCACAAACTAATGTCCTTGTGGTCCCACTGCAAGGACGGGCAGATCGCTCTCTGCTGTCGGAAATGTTCGTCGTACCTCAACCACGCATTTCCCCCGTAGACTCTGTAAGCCTCCCCAACTGCGTCCAGATAGCAGAAGAGCACCGAACAGTGTTCCCGGGTTCTTCTCACCAATCACACTAGCCATAATGGCGAAAGCCTGTAGCCAATTAGGGAAAGTCCACGGAATAAGTCTTTACTGTCTCTTTTCCTCATTCTCCTTCTTGTTCTCCTCTGGCTTGACCCTATCCAGATTTTCGCCAATGGTAGCAGTGAGAATATCTCCACATACTCACCTTTCCAAATTTTCTTTTTTTTCCCCCGGACCTCCAATTTAAGGTTGGACTCCCAGGGGCCCCTCAAAACACACATAGACTTTGCATTTTGCCGAGCGGCCTCCCCCGCCGTCTCAGCCTTGTCCCCTGCCGCCGACTTACCGGCCACCGCAGCCTGTCCCATCTCTGCAGTCTGCACGACGGCGGGCGCCGCCGCCACAGTAGCAGTGGGGGGCAACCCCAGACCCGGGAGCCCCCGTCGCTGCTGCCCCCCTGCAGACGGGACCCAGGCCGCCACCAGGGTGGCTTGTCCGCTCATCCCAGGTTCAAACCTCTTGACCTGTTCCTTAAAACCCATCAGGAACCCCTGTAACCCTGTATCTGACTCTGCTGTGGCGTGACCACGGATCGAACTAGCTAGGGAAGACCCCGCGAGCAGCTCTGCCCGCGTTTCCAAAGACTCTCTAAGGGACCTAGGCCCACCCCTTGAAACCACCCCCTCTTCCCCCTCAGACTTTATAGAACAAGAATAAGCAAAATTGGACTTACCAGGCTGCCTAGGAAGAGTCCCACCAGCCAAAGGTCCATCGCTGCAGAACATCCACGAGGCTCCTCCTCTTCTGACACGGACAGCTCGCCCTCAGATCTCTCAACCGACACCTCTTCACCTCTCAACGACAGCCCTCCAGGGGATGTGTCTCTGGATGCCAAGGATCCCTGTGGCTGCAGGCCCCACCTCCTCGCACCGGATCCACCCACCGGTTTTCTTGTCGCTTTTCCTGGGCCCTTGGAGCTCTCCCATCTCTTCTCTCCTGCATCCTTCCACGTTCCGGTCCTCGGCTGATGCTGACTAGGCTCCGGAGAGCCGCCGGCTGCTGCTGTGTGATTTCCACGTCGAGGCCCCGCCCCTGCAGACTCATAGCCAGGGGTGGCACCCGCATGGTCCTGCTCCAGCCGTGGGGCGGGTCGTGGGGAGACCCCCAGAGGCCCCGCCCACCGAGCTCCGTCTATGAGGGGGATTCCTCCCAGGACCACCTACCGCAGGCACATCGGAACGCTTTTTGGGTGGTCCTGAAGGGGCCTATATGAGACTCCCAGTGTGATGCCGAGCTCTGGGGGAGGTGTCAGGGGAGAAGCGCTCTGGAGGCCGAGACCTCTGAGCTCGTGTGGACTCCTGCCCCCCTGTACCTGATCCGGAGGCCCGATCCCCTAGCATAGTGGACAGCTGATCCGCCCGCAGCTGGGCCAACCGTCTTTCCACCTCTGATATGCTGGACACTTGCAAGCTCACTCCTCACGCTGCTACTGGATGCTGGGGAGGAGCCATCTCCTTTTTTACTGCCTGTGACCCCTCCTCCCCCAGCTCACCCAATCAGGTGATCTCTCTCATTTGCTAGTCTGTCCCCTGTTATGCCAGCCCAACGCTATTTTTTTTTATTTTCCCTTTGGGCTTCTCTTTTTGGATAGAATTGGGGAGGGTCATAACCTGTGACATTTTTTTTTTTTTTTTTGCCATTTGTGTCCCATTGGGGAGATTTCCCTTCACTTCCTGTCTGTAGCCAAAACAGGAAGTGAGAAGAAACCCCTGCAAATTAAGGAAGTTAAATTGATGATAGGCAATTCCTATCCTCATATTGATTAGTGGTTCCAAATTAATAATAACTACTGCAGTAGGGAACAGACACAAAAGATACGCTCAGCATCTTTCCAAATTACTGTTCTGCTTTATTATGACGCAATTGAAGGTTTTTATGCACATGATTACGTAGGTATCACATTAATATTACAATTGTACATTTATGGTAACAAGGGGCGTAACATAGGCAGGCTAATTCTAATCAGGACTCGAAAGAATGTAAACATGTACTGAAAACATTATTAGTGCTGTGTGCACAGTGAGGGCAATGTGCAATACATACAAAATACAATACAATTATATACAGAACTTACAAATTTCCATTACAGTCTCCCCTCTTTTGATCAATATTTTGATCACTAACCATACCTGCTATAACCTTTAACCTGGAACCTCCACACGCTTAGGTGGAGGTAGTCCTGGCCAAAGAGGCAAAAACTCCATTGTGGAGAAAATAATAGCTGAGCAACTTTTTCATTACCAAATGACTTTTCATTGTGAAAAACAAATGATTGATAAGACATATTTACAAAGTACTGGCTGTACACTCCTGTGGCCAGAATGGCCTTCTAGCTGAATTGTGGGCATGCTGACTTATCAGCATATGTAAACACAGACAATTCTACATAAAATGGAAAACATACAAAAGACAAAATATGACTTCAAAATGGCTGAACTACTTTTCAAATATATATATCCCGTACAATTAAAGTAATTTAATCAAAAAGTACCCTAGACTGTGATCACAAGAGGGAAACAAATCAAACTCAGAGATTTCTTTAATTTAGTCATTTTTGCAGTGTCTGGTGTGGATCCAGGTGACTTTTCCTTCAAGTTTTGCAAAAACTGTACATGAAATAGATGCTGTATTGAGTCTCCAAACATTTCCTTATATATAAATGTCTCTTAACAATCCACAAGTCACCTGGCTTTAGTTTTAGATCCTTCCAAACTATTAGGATCTGGAATTGGGGAGAAAATGCCCCCATTAAAAGATTTCCCCTCTGTTACTTTTCTGGGGACAACTTTCACTTTCAATGATAATGGCAAACAGGACAAATAGAGAGGGTGAACGGCGGCACAGACAGCCATAAAAACTGACAGGTGTTCTAATCCCACTCCACTCCATCCAAAACTAAAAAAAAACTTTTGCTATTAGTTATACTTTTTAGCTTTGACAATAAAAGCTGATTTTGCACTCTCTAGTTTTAGTAAATCAACCCCAATGTGTTTTCTTTCATGTTAAACTCGGTACACACAGATCGAAAATAGTCAGGGACCAGCCAAAGTTCCCTGCTGTAAAAATAAAACAGCACAGTGGGGAGGATTCCTGCATCCACCTTGCTTATGTGTTCCCAGATAAATCCTGACAGCATCTAAAGTAGGAGATAAGCTAGATGGAGGTTGATTTACTAAAGGCAAATAGACTGTGCACTTTGCAAGTGCAGTTGCCACAGAGTTTATTAAATGAGGTGAAGCTTCACTGCAAAGAATACCCAATCACATGCAAGAAAAATAAAAAAGCACAATTTTTATGTGCACATGAGAGGATGACAGAAGTCAGCAGAGCTTCCCCCCATTTACTAAATTCTGGAGCAACTACACTTGCAAAGTGCACAGTCTGTTTGCCTTAGTAAATAAACCACGTTGTGTGGGTCTTACACCCTGACACTTCTATTCTGATAGGGATAAAACATACTAAATAACAGAACAAACAATGATCCCTGAGATGAATTTCTGTAATGTTATAGTGTATGGCGATTCAGATATCACAATTGTCGATTTGTAAGTGTTGCACTTTAGGCTAGGTTCACACTGCTGCATTGCGAATTTAGCGCAATTTTGTTCCGATTGCGTTTCGAATTTGCATTGCGATTTCTATATGTGTTCTTGCGATTCTACTACAAATTTTGCAGTCTATGGAGCTGAATTCACATCGCACACGGATCAAACTTGCACAGGACCTTTTTTTCCCGCAGGTTGTATTCGCAACGCATTGATGTGAACGGCACTAATGTTAATCTATGTAATTTAAACGACTTGCGAATTTGAGCGATCGCAAGGGCTCAAATTCGCAGTAGAATTCGCAGCAGTGTGAACCTAGCCTAAAATTGGTTAAAGTGTTATATGTATAGGTAAACATCTGAAGGCAGACTTAAATACATACCTGGAAGACATGCAATTCCAGAATACAGTAATTTGGCACTAAGATCCTGACACTCGATAGGAAGATCGTTGATGATCTCCCAAGGTATGGTCCCTCTAGATGGAGAACCTACAATGGAAACCCACAGGCCAGATTTGGATGGCACTTTCTGCACCGATGATGTCACCTCGACACCTGGGGTGGCATTCACTGCTGATCCTGTCGAAGAAAGAGAAGTGTTGTTAGTAGATACCACCATGAAATTTAAAAAAAAATAGATTTTTTAAAAATAAGACTGTACTGTGGAAGCTTTCAGCAAAAAAGACAAGTAGAGGACAAAGGACTAGTCACCAGTATTGCCTAGGGTCTCCCTGTAGCTCGTCATTTTATCATTACAGACTTATGACACCTTGTACTACAACCTTAAAGAGGTGGAGATCTACCTGAACAACACAGGAGCAGTCAAAGATCACCAGGCACAGTGTCGCCTACTCACACCTGATTTAAACCTCTAATTGCCGTACTACCGTCTCGCAATCGCGTGCATTACATGGCAATCATGAGTTTAAATCAGGTGGTGAGGAGGCAACCTATTGCCACCTCACCACCTGTCAACACACACACAGATTGCTTTTCAGAGGAGCAGAAGTGCCTGCTACACTTGTGAATGAGCTCTTAGTTGCATTTGGCAGCGGCACTCTTAGGGCTCATTCACACGTAAAGTTGGAGGGTGGTAAAACAGCAGGATATAATAGACGTCTATGGTTTAGCACAACAAACCCACAGGAAAGCTGCAGATACACTGCACTGCACCTGCAATGTGAAAAAACCACAGTGCATCAGTGTGAAAGCAGTCCTATACTGTTATGCCCGGTGTATTACTTCACACTGACCTGAAGAGCTCTCCTTTCCTGCTGCTGGCACCACTCTGGAGGCCACTAGCCAGGATAAGACATGGAGTGCAGTTGGTATCGCTCCGCATGGGACAGGATCCAGCACTACACAGGAGTCATTGGCTTATGCGGCTCTTGCTCCCTACTACAGCTCAAACTTTACAAGTAATCCCTCTGCATTGCACTCTAATTGATGCTCTGGAATGGTGGGTCAGCAGACCCAGATCGCGATCTACCAATCACCAGGCCGCGATATACTAGTAGATCACGATCTACAGGTTGCTCCCCCCGTTCTACAACATGTCTCTGTGTAGAAGCAGCCATCTTAGTGAAGCTGTGGGACTGAGTTGCTAAAGGCAAATAGACTGCACTCCGCAAGGGCATTTGCTCCAGAGCTTAGTAAATGGGGGAAGCTGACTTCCATCATCCAGTCATGTGCAAGCAAAAATGCATTTTTTTTAAATTCTTGCATGTGATTGGGTTTTCTTTGCAAAGTGAAGCTTTGTATCATTTACTAAGCTTTACTACAACATATACCCTTGCAGAGTGCAACTGTCTGTGCATAGTGCACAGTTTATCTGCCTTTAGTAAATAAACCCCCATGGCTTTGCTTCTCCATATCAGAGCAACTCCTCGCAGACTGGTGAGTTGATGATTGGTGTGGTAATGATCAAGAAGCAGCAAGAAAGTTGGATGAATCACAGATCCACAGAATGTTTGCTGCAGGAGCTGGGAGATCCTTCCACTGCATATCCTCAGGTACAGATTCCTTCCCGATGGAACGCAAGCGTCACTTCCGGGTTGTCGCGTAGGTCATGGTGTGGGTGAGGGCATGACCTACACGACAACCCGGAAATTACGCTTGCGCTCCACCGTCCACTACCACCTACCAGGAAGCTAGTGTGGTGTCTGCAGAGAAACACACACCCCATCCTGGACGGCTGGATAGGGTGACAGCACCCTTTGGGCTTTTTTATCTGCTTGTTTTACTTTCTTACAATGTACGTAGTTAGGATTAAGGGGACCACTGATGTATAGGGGATTTTAACATTAATAAACAGGATTACGCTATGTGGTGTTACTCTTGTGTTTTATGGTATATATATGGAGCCCCTTTGCCAGTGGATCTTGCTGCTGATGAGGACTTAGTATTGAAGTGGATGTTGAATACTTTACTCAATGCTCTTTTATTAGCGGCTTCTGGTGAGTTTGACCCCCACATGGTGGAATACGTTTATTTTCTGGTGAAAGGTACACGCTTGGACATCAGTGGTTCTACACCTGTAAAAGCTTTTCCTTGTCAAAAGAAGTTTATTGAGTATACAATGTTATAAAGATACATAAAGTAAGTTTACAAGGATCTATAAAGTAAGCTCATTGTTTTACAGTAGGGTTTATATAGGTAAATATCATGAAATTTCAAATATTAAACATTGGGTTCACGTAAACCTAAATTTAAGATATATATCATTTCCTTAGTTACTTTTGTAGGTATTTAAATGATTTATACCTACTATACATATCTGTAAAAGCTTTTGAACTGTCTTCATTATCACCTTCTACATAGAGACTTACAACTGTGTTTCTGGCCATATTCAGGGTACTACTTACTGTATGTACAGTTAACAATTTGTGATGTTCCGTGTAAAACGGCAAAGCTTCACTCATTGAGTTCAGGTCCACTTTAACTGTTTCATTATAGGATCTCAGCTGAAACGTTATAAAGTAAACATGATTCATTTAGCCCCTACTGCTTGATGCTATTAAAAGCGTCTGACACAGTGGAAACCCCAAATCAGAAGAATGATCCTTCAACTTGGTGTGTCACAGAAATATGTTATGCTTTTGGGGGTCACATAGGGTCACGGGCTATTTCTATACCGTTCAAGGATCTGATTCCTGAATAAATACACATAGTTCACACTCTGCAAGTTCCCAAGAGTATGACCAATAATACATGGCACCAGCGATTGTCTCAAATATGAAATAGACTCTAATGCCCTGTACACACGATCGGACATTGATCGCACATTCCAACAACAAAATACATGGATTTTTTTCTGACGGATGTTGGCTCAAACTTGTCTTGCATACACACGGTCGCACAAAATTGTCGGAAAATCCGATTGTTCTTAACGCGGTGACGTAAAACACGTACGTCGGGACTATAGCCAATAGCTTTCGTCTCTTAATTTATTCTGAGCATGCGTGGCACTTTGTGCGTCGGATTTGTGTACACACGATCGGAATTTTAACCGATTTGTTGTCGGAAAAATTTATATCCTGCTCTCAAACTTTGTGTGTCGGAAATTCCAACGGAAAAAGTCCGATGGAGCCCACACACGATTGGAATTTCCGACAACACAATCCGATCGCACTTTTTCCAGCAGAAAATCCGACCGTGTATACAGGGCATAACATTTTAAGAAATTGTGCCCGACATATTCAAGCATATGCCTCTTTTGGAATTATTTTTAGATTGCATTTATATAGCATACAATGGATATTATTAAGATATATGAACAATGTGGAAAAACATTTATTATGCACATCCTTATTTTTAGGGGTAGTAAAAAAAAGGAATTTTATTTGCACATTTGGATAATTCATGTTAGCTTCATCAATCAAACTGAAAAATACATTCTTCCAATAAATCAACACCACCAAATAAAATATGTACATGTAGTTAAAATAGGTGAATTCTTTCAGTTACAGTGCAGACTGCAGACAAGCTTACTGTAAACAATGTAATGGCTGATACCTGTGTCAACAGCTATTAAAACACAAGAGAAGAAAATGCAGCGGTAAGTTATCCTTTATAATGAACTTTTACCTTTAAATGTGTTAAACCACTAGGAAGACTCAAGTTTAGGCACCCAGAATCTTATCAAGCAACATTGTTTAGTTACAGACCCAACCCTTAAAGTAATATTAACCACTTGCTTACTGGGCACTTACACCCCCTTCCTGCCCAGGCCAATTTTTAGCTTTTAGCGTTGTCGCACTTTGAATGACAATTGTGTAGTCATGCAACACTGCACCCAAACTAAATTTTTTATCATTTTTTTCACACACATAGAGCTTTCTTTTGGTGGTTTTTAATCACTACAGTTTTTTAATTTTTTGCTAGCCTCCCTGGCGGTATGATTATTTCAGATTTTTGCGGCTCAAAGCGGTACAATTATTTTGCATAGAAATTTGGCGTTTTATATTGTAGGTCTGTAATTCTTAGCAATAACACAGTTAAATCCGTCCACCAAGAGTCTAATAGATATCCCGGGTATGATGAAGTTTGAAACACAAAATTATAAATTATAATATAATCAATAAATATAAATAATTATAAAAAATAATAATAATAAAATAAATTTCCCCACTATTCACTATCGTTCAATTCTGCGAGTGTTCTAATTTACTATCGCTGTTTTCTAGCTGGTCTAAAACCACTTTTGATGTAAAGGGACACTTTTTGGTTGCTATGGACAATCTCCAGTTTCCAGGCAGAAAGAACAGTACATATCATATAAAACTGCATGCAGGGCATAGGACAAAGCACTGGGGACAAAAGGGATGTGAAATTATTTCATACAGTAATGTAATCTGTAATATTACAGTGTACTGTATGTATTATACTCTGAGATGGGCACTGATAGGTGGCATTATTGGACACTGATAGGCACTGGTAAGCAGCACTTATAGGCAGCACTAATAGGTGCCACTGGTTATGAGGCACTGATGGGCACTGATTGGCAGCACTGATGGGCACTGATAGGTGGCACTGGTGGGCACTGATTTGCAGCACTGGTGGGCACTGATAGGTGTCATTGATAGGTGGCACTGGTGGGCACTGATTAGCAGCACTGGTGGGCGCAGATTGAGACCGATGTCCCTGTAACAGAAGTCAGTTACCGACTTTCTTTTATTCTCCTCGCACTGATCGTGAGGAGGAAAAAAGCCGATAACTGCCTTCTGTTTACTTCCGTGATCAGCTGACAGCTGATTAGGTGTTAAAGGGCTGCTGTGATTGGCCATTTCCCCTGTGCTGTGATCACGAGTCCGACATAATTCAATCTAAAAGTAGAAGGATCCAGGTGAAAAATGTATGGCCAAACAGTGGCTGCATCCCTCTAGTTGCACTGTTCAAGAATCCTAACAGCCACCAACAAAGAGAAAATGGATAGCTGGAGTTTTACTTTAGGGCATGAATCTGTGACTGTATTGAACAATACCAGCACGCTGATATTACAGAATCTGAGAGTAATGCATTACATATCCAGGATCATCCATCTATGTCAAGCCTCTGAATAAGTCAGATGTAGCATAAAGATAAAGATCATAGATACAGCATCAGCGGTTAGTTACTTCGTTAGGTAGTGCAGTGAGAGCATCAGTGTGACTAAGGTGTTTGATGATTCAATTTTTTTTGCAGTACAATAAATGTTTTACAGTAAAAAAAGTCCTTGTAGGCAGTGGACTGACTGCAGTATAGATGGCTGCTCAAACAAGGCAAAATTAAACTAATTCATCAGGTCTGAGAGATACAATTTTGATTACAGAAGTGGCATATCAAGCGATATCATCACACCAGATATCTCTTGCTTCATCTTATCGGAAAATACCTCAGGTGTTACTTAAGTGAATATATGGGAAATGCTAAACATTTGTGGTAGACTCTTGACAAAACATGCTTTTTGCCCCAGTGTTTATTGGATAACATGTCTTCTATGGCTGGGTATAGCTTCTGTCCTTAGGCAGTTGGACACTAGGCTAAACTGAAGGCACAGCCCCATCTAATGACCATAACTCATGCATGCACTGGATGTGCTCAGTTTGGTTGAGTGTCCTAAGGAAGTATGTTAGTAGGGAAGAGTGTCTTTCCACTTTTATTAGGTTTTATCATGTGGAAGTTACAACTTCAGTTGATGCCATTTTTGGCCCCACATACATGGACCTATAGGCAGTATCTAAGTCTTAGAAAAAAATCAGTTAAAGGTGGGGTGTTGTATATAGTAGTTCAAAGAACTCTAGAGGAGGTATCATCCCCAAAATCTATATATATATAGATATATATATCTATATATATCTATATATATATATAGATATATATATCTATATATATAAAAACATCAAAAATATCTAAGTCTCATCTTGGACACAATCCAGGGAGCGTATGTTCCTTCCCAAGGAAAATATTTGGACCCTTTACTCCAAGGTAGCTTTTGCATGAGGGTGCTAGGTTTCATGGTAGCCTTTTACAAGGCAGTCCCTTATGCTCACTTTCATTGAAGATTGCTGCAATCCTGACAGCATGGGACAAACAGTCTCTGTTCTTGGATCAACCCATGAATCTAAGCACTAAAGCGAAGTTGGCTATTGGTGGCTTTCCAGCTTGGCACTGGAGTCGGAGAAATCAGGGAAATCTTGGTGTGGAATGCCAGGCTGGGAAGGAGTCCTTGATTCTCCATCGGTTCAGGGGATGTGGTCTTCAGAGGAATTTCGGATGCAAATCAATGTCCCCAATGATCCCCCTACTCTGCAGACTGCTGGTTTGGGTCCAATCCAACAACACCATAGCTATTGCATACATATTTCATCAAGGCATAACCAGGAGTCAAGCCACTCTCTGAGAAGTGGACCTCATTCTGACTTGGGCAGAGGTGAACATTTACTGTCTACGGGGCACATTCCAAGAGTGGAAAATTGGCAAGCAGACTTCTCAAGCCACCAACAGTTGGATTCTGGGGAATGGCCATTCCCCCTGGAGATTTTTCACTCTCTCTGTCTCCTGTGCAGAATGCCAGATGTAAACCTTCTGGCTTCCAGGTTCAACCACAAACTATATAGGTTTGTACCCAGGTCCAGGAATCCTCAGACCTTCGGAGTGGATGCCCTGGTCTCTCCGTTGATCCTTTGGAGTGGATGCCCCAGTCTCTCTGTTGATTCAGCTCAACTGGATTTATGCATCCACCCTCTTAAACTCCTACCTTATTTGCTTCGGAGGATAGAGAGGGAAGGCATACCGGTGATTCCCTTTCGACTGGATTGGACCAGGAAGGTGTGGTACTATAATCAGATCACTGGCAAACTCTGCACGGGCCCTACTTGACTTCTGGACCTTCTTTTACAAGGTTTAATCCTGCTTCACAGTCACTGGCTTTGACGGCATGGCTGTTGAAGCCCAAGCCCAAGTCCTGAGGGACAGGGTTCTTTCAGAAAGCCCTCATCTGACCTGTGTGGAACACATCGGGTAAGCAGAGGTCAAAAACAAAAAAAAAGTGTGTGTGGGGGGGGGGAGGCTGAAGGTCCACTTTAACTCTCCTGTGTCCTGTGATGCACTCCAAGAAGGGATTTTACAGGAAAGTGAAAAATCCAGTTTTTGTTTTTGGACTGTTACCACGGATAAAATATTTTCTCTGGAAGGTTACTCTTTGGACTTTTGCCATTTTGTTGGTGTTCTTGGCCTCATTCAGTACATATATGGGATATAGGCACTAGATGGGGCTGTGTCTTCTGTTTTGCATAGTGGCCATCCTCCTAGAGGCAACATCTACACCCAACCATAGAAAACTGATAGTGTTCAACAGGGGTTGAACTAATGGAATAAAGGATTTTAAGGTTTGTACAAAAACAAAAATCCCCCTTTGTCTGTCTCCTCATCACAGCCCAGAGTGCTCCCAAATAAGATATTCAAGTGCTGTGAATGCCCCTTCTGTGAGTTGGTAACCAAGCCTTAAAGATAATCTGTCACTTTGTCTTGAATGGACAAACCTAAATGATAAAACAGTTTAATTACGTATTTTCGGGTGGACTGAAGGCTCAGTGGGTACGAGAACCTGATGCTTTGCTGCCCATAGTCAAAACACAGGTTAACATTAAACCAATAAATAACCATGGTTGGCTCAGAAGGGTAATCTGTTTTCTATAACCAACTGCAACATTTCCAGCACTCAGAAACTTTATTCTCTTCAAGTGAAAGGAAAATATATGCCAGCATCCTCAGCTCTAATGTTCTGAGAGATTTATTTGAATCTACTGTCAATGGGGCTCCTGTTGTCACCACCAACTGAGGTTTGATTGGCAGATTAGCAATCTAACAAGGTAGAATACCGTAGCTTGCTGTTTTTTCCTTCCTAGTGAGCTTGCTCTTGTGTATCCATAGCATTTCCTCCACTTCCCTCCATAGACATAAACACAACAGTCACATCAAATGCTGGCCTGAAGGCACTCTGATGACATCTCATTGTCCAACTGCCCACCAGTCTCTATGACCAGCTTAAAACAATGAAAATACTAAATTGTCAGGTATTAGTTTTAGATTCCTACATTGTTTTAATTTACAGGCTTAGTCTACTGCCAGCCATACACAGTTCAAATCTTCAAACAGTTAATATACAGGCTGAATGTACCAAGCTGATCGAAAAACTTGGGTAAACCAGCCTGCCGAACTCTCTTGCGATTATCGATAGTGGCTGATAAAGCCGCTAGCAATAATCACTCTCTTCTCCCAGGGGTGACGGCTTACCCCGCCTCCCCACCGGAAGAAGACAATTCCTGCTTCCCCTGTCAGCACTGACAGGGGAGGCGGGGGAGACGGGGGAAAGAAATTCCATACATAGGTCGAATTCTGAAATAATTTTCTTTCAAAATCCTTAACTAAGAATTTTGGTTTGGATTTCGCATTAGTGGGCCGCAGCAACGGGCGATTTTTGTGTGGCCATCAAATTTGAGTGATCGGGTATGTTGGAAATCTTTTGCAAAACTAATGATTTTCTAATCAATGATGGGAGAATCGTGCGAGAAATATAATGGAAAAAGAAGTGAACATGAGCGCAAGAAAAGAAAATTCCTGGAAAGAAAAGAAGATTCCCACCCAGGAAAATTATTTTCTGTAGCCATATGAGGTAAAATTAAAGTCTTGGTTGATCGAATTTCGAAATCAATGGTCGCACCATCGGATTACAAAACAAACAAAATTTCTGATTTCTGATGAGGTGGCACTGATGAAGAGGCACTAATATGCAGCACTGCTAGGCGGCACTGATATGTAGAACTGATAAGCACTGATAGGTGATACTGATGGGCACTAATTGGCAGCACTGATTGGCGGCACTGATGAGCAGGCACTGATGGGCACTGAAAGGCAGCACTGACTGGCATCACTGATAGGCACTGACTGGCATTACTGCTGGGCACTGTACTGATAATCAGGGCACTGATGATCAGTGCCCTGATTGTCTGTGCAGGTCTCCCCTCTGAGAAAATGCCACTGATCGGCTCTCCTCTCCTCTCACGCTGTCAGTGTGAGGAGAGGAGAGCCGATAACCGGCATTTCCTTGTTTACATGTGATCAGCTGTGATTGGACACAGCTGATCACATGGGTAAAGAGCCTTGTCATTGGCTCTTTATTGAGATCGGGAATGCGCTGTGTCCCATGGACACAGCGCGCCGCCGATCACCGCACTTGCGTGCCCACGGTGAGAGTGGGACAACATCATATGACGTCATCCCAGAACGAGAGAGACACCCCACTGCTGTCATTTGTCTATACGGCGGGCGGGAGGTGGTTAGTTACAGTGGCGGCCCATGCATTGTGGGCACACGGGCGCCGACCCCCCATCCATGCGCCCAGCCCCTTTCAGAACGCTGGGTGCATGGACTCCTATGGCAGGGGTGGGAGGCAGGCCCAGATTAAGAGCATCATGGGCCTGGTGCTAAGGATGTTGGCGGGCCTTTTTATGAAAATAAATAAAATGAAAACGCAAACAATTTTTTGTTAAATTTAAATTAGAGAGAGAGAGAGAGAGAGAGAGAGAGAGGGAGAGAGAGAGGGAGAGAGAGAGAGACGGGGAGAGAGAGACGGGGAGAGAGAGAGAGAGAGAGAGAGAGAGAGAGAGAGAGAGAGAAAGAGAGAGAGAGGGTGGTAGGGTGTGAGTTAGAGAACAAGGTGAAAGAGAGGGGATGAGAGAGAGACTGGGGTGGGAGTGAGGGGGTGAGTCTGTGGGGGGCACAGCATAGTACATTACAGGGGGGGTATAGCACAGTACATCACATGGTTGGCACAACACATTACATGGTGGATACATGAATACAGCACATTTAATGGCGGGCACAGCACATTACGCGGTTGGCACTGCCCAATACAGCACATTACAAGGTAGGCACAGTACATTATATGGTGGGCACAGCACATGACATGGTTGGTACTGCACAACACATTGCATGGTGGGCACAGCACATGCACACAGTGGGCACAGGACCTTATATGGTGGGCACAGCACATGACATGGCAGGCACAGCTGAGCACATTACATGGTAGGCACTGGACATTACAAGTGGGCACTGCACAGAACATTATATGGTGGGCACAACACATTATATAGTGGGTACTGCACATAGCATGGTGGGCACTGCACAGCACATGACAAGGTGGGCACTGCATGACACAGCACAGCACATTACATTGTGAGCACAGCACATTAAATGGTGGACACCACACGTGACATGATGAGCCCTACACACCACATTCCATTGTGGGTACTGCACGGCACATGCCATGGTGGACAATGTACAGCACATTACATGGTGAGTACAGCATATTACGTGGTAGGCACTGCATGGTGCAGCACGTGACATGGTGGGCACAACACAGCACATGACATGGTGGGCACTGCACAGCAATTTACATGATGGGCACTGCACATGACATGGTGGGCACTGCATGACACAGCACATTACATGGTGGGTACAGTGCATTACATGGTGGGCACTGCATGGCACAGCACACGACGTGGTGGGCACAGTGCATTACATGGTGGGCACTGAATGGCACATAACATTACATGGTGGGCACAACACATTACATGGTGGGCACTGCATGGCATAGCACGTTTCATGGTGGGAAATGCAACTGCACATTACATGTTAGGAACTGCACATGACATGGTGGGCACTGTTGAACAGCACAGCACATTACACAGTGGGCACAACACACTACATGCTGGGCACAACACATGGCAGGGTGGGCACAGCATAGCACATGACATGGTGGGAAGTGCACATGACATGGTGGGCGCTGCACATTACATGGTGGGATCACTGTATGGCACAGCACATGACATGGTGGACACTGCAAATTACATAGCGGGCATTGCAAGGCACAGCCATGAC
The DNA here is from genome assembly GCF_042186555.1 of Aquarana catesbeiana. NCBI lineage: Eukaryota > Metazoa > Chordata > Amphibia > Anura > Ranidae > Aquarana > Aquarana catesbeiana. The sequence goes on from NC_133335.1 coordinate 209,682,398, forward strand.
ATGGTGGGCATTGCACATGACATGGTTGGCACATCACATGACATGGTGGGCACTGCACATTACATGGTGGGCAATGCAAGGCACAGCACATGACATGGTGGGCACTGCACATTACATGGTGGGCACTGCAAGGCACAGCATGACATAGTGGGCACTGCACATCACATGAAGGGCAATGCAATGCACAGCACATGACATGGTCAGCACAGCGCATTACATGGTGGGCACTGCAATGTACAGCAAATGACATACTGGACACAGCACATTACATGGGGGGCACTGCAATGTACAGCAAATGACATACTGGACACAGCACATTACATGGGGGGCACTGCAAGGCACATGACATGACATGGTGGGCACAGCACATTACATGGGGGGCACTGCAAGGCACATGACATGACATGGTGGGCACAGCGCATTACATGGTGGGCACTGAATGGCACATAACATTACATGGTGGGCACAACACATTACATGGTGGGCACTGCATGGCATAGCACGTTTCATGGTGGGAAATACAACTGCACATTACATGTTAGGAACTGCACATGACATGGTGGGCACTGCAAGGCACAGCATGACATAGTGGGCACTGCACATCACATGAAGGGCAATGCAATGCACAGCACATGCCATGGTCAGCACAGCGCATTACATGGTAGGCACTGCAATGTACAGCAAATGACTTACTGGACACAGCACATTACATGGGGGGGCACTGCAAGGCACATGACATGACATGGTGGGCACAGCACATTACATGGGGGGCACTGCAAGGCACATGACATGGTGGGCACAGCACATTACATGGGGGCACTGCAAGGCACATGACATGACATGGTGGGCACAGAACATTACATGGGGGCACTGCAAGGCACATGACATGGTGGTCACAGCACATTACATGGGGGCACTGCAATGCACATGACATGGTGGGCACAGCACTTTACATAGTGGGCACTGCAATGCACATGACAGGACATGGTGGGCACAGCACATTACATGGGGGGCACTGCAATGCACATGACATGGTGGGCACAGCACATTACATAGTGGCACTGCAATGCACATGACAGGACATGGTGGGCACAGCACATTACATGGGGGGCACTGCAATGCACATGACAGGACATGGTGGGCACAGCACATTACATGGGGGGCACTGCAATGCACATGACAGGACATGGTGGGCACAGCACATTACATGGGGGCACTGCAAGGCACATGACATGGTGGGCACAGCACATTACATGGGGGGCACTGCAATGCACACGACAGGACATGGTGGGCACAGCACATTACATGGGGGCACTGCAAGGCACATGACATGGTGGGCACAGAACATTACATGGGGGCACTGCAAGGCACATGACATGGTGGGCACAGCACTTTACATAGTGGGCACTGCAATGCACATGACATGGTGGGCACAGCACTTTACATAGTGGGCACTGCAATGCACATGACAGGACATGGTGGGCACAGCACATTACATGGGGGGCACTGCAATGCACATGACATGGTGGGCACAGCACATTACATAGTGGGCACTGCAATGCACATGACATGGTGGGCACAGCACATTACATGGGGGGCACTGCAATGCACATGACACGGTGGGCACTGGGCACAAGAGAGCACATTACATGGGGGAAGCAGCACTCTGTCCCCTAGCACAATAATTACACAACATCCCCCTAACAAATGTACTGACCTTATCATAACAGCATGGGAGATGTCCTTCCTCCCGGGCTCCTGCTGGTTAGGACATCAGCGCCCCTCCCCCAGACATGGAGTATCTGTGTGAGTGAACAGATCCTGTGATAGGAGTCAGGCATCAGCAGAGACAGGACTTGGCTGCACTAACGCTTGTCTCCTCCATGTGTGCACAGAGGGCTCCTCTTCCTTCAGGAAGGCACACAGGAATTGACAAGCCACTTCCATGGGCCTATATTGAGGGAGGGGCCTGGAGCTTCAGCTCCACCAGCCCCTATGTTAATCCGGTGTCTTGTCGAATACAGTCCCCTATCCAAAAGTGTCCGCCCTGTACTGTGCAGGCGCAGTACGGAGGACAAACAAGACGCCGAAAGTCTCCGAAGTTCAACAGCTGATCGTCAGCTGTACACGGCGCCTGCGCATTTATTGTTACCCTATGTCCAGGATCATTCCCTACTATCCAAGTGGACATAGAGTTAAAATAAATAGTTGCCGAGCGCAGCGAGGCCGTGCCCGAAGCGTGGCGAGCGAAGCGAGCCCGCGAGGGGCCCTCTTACACAGCCATCGCTAACAAGTGCCCGAGCGCCGTGTACAGCTGATAATCAGTTGATCAACTTTGGACATTTTCGGCATCTCCTGCTCCTCCGTACGCCTGCGCAGTACGGGGCGGACACTATCTGATAGGAGGACACTATATGTCAGAACACCGGCCCGGACAGTCCCTCAAAATCAGGGACAGTGAGCACCTATGCTGTTTCATTGAAGTGCAGTGAACAGTTCTACAGATTTATTTAGTGTCTTAGTCCCTGCATCGACCCCATTTGACCACTAGGGGTCTCCCTAGCGCCGCCGAATTCCGTAGGCTGCTTTTACTCCAGAATGGAACTTTTACAGATAAAAGAAAATGGGCGGAGATAGAACGCTCATCTCTCCTCTGATTGGCCGCGATCCACACAGCGGCACCGTACTTGTAGTTTCTGAATGAACTCAGCTGATCCGGGGAATGACTGCGAGTCCCAGAATGCAGCGCGGCTCCAGATTTCTAATTGGCCTTTTCAATCGTCCTCTTACAAAGCGCATAAACAAAAGGCTTCCTGTGGATCAGGTAGGATGGGGACTGCAAGGGGCGGACATTGGGGAAGGGAGCCGCACTTCACCATCAGGAGGTCTGGGGTGTCTCTCCATAAGTGCATGGAATCCTATGGGGGAGATACAGGAGGGATCAGACTGTACAATCCCAATGTATAGGACGAGGAATACATTGTAGATGATCAGCAGAAGGACATATTGTATTTATTATTATTATTATTATATAGCTGTCACATTGTAAACACAGTGTGGTGCTGAGCATTGATGTTCAGAATTTAAAAATTTAAATCTTTTTTTTTTTTTTTTTTTTTTTTTTTAGAGAATCTGGGAATGTTTAATTTTACTAGATTTACTAAAACTGGTGAAACTGTCCCCAGTAACCAATCAGCTTCTAGCTTTTTATTGTCAAAGCTTAAGCCCCCCTTTCACGCTGGTGCGATTGGACAACAATGTGCACCCGACATTCAAAAGAAGGCAAAAAAGTTCCAAGAAAATAGGTCCTTTCCAGCTTAAGTGGCGCTCAAAGAAAAAAATATAAAATATTAAATATATGAATTAAAAATAAATAAAAATCAATCTAAAATTGAATGTGAGAAAATAGCACTTTAAAATGATAAAAAATGTGACAGTCCAGGTGTCGGGTAAATTCTCATATTAATATGACAGTTCATATCAAATGAAGAGATGTTCCATCGTTAATGTGCACCCTACAGTGCCTTGAATAAAAGTATTCATACCCCCCTTTACTCTAATACTCTTAACTAAAATCTAGTGGAACCAACTGCCTTCAGAAGTCACCTAACTAGTATATACAGTGCCTTGAAAAAGTATTCATACCCCTTGAAAATTTCCCACATTTTGTCATGTTACAACCAAGAACGAAAATATATTTTTTTGGGATTTTATGTGATAGGTGGCAAGGTGGCACATAATTGTGAAGTGGAAGGAAAGTGATAAATGGTTTTCACATTTTTTTACAAATAAATATGTGAAAAGTGTGACGTGCATTTGTATTCACCCCCCCCCCCCCCTTTACTCTGATACCCCTAACTAAAATCTAGTGGAACCAATTGTCTTCAGAAGTCACTTAATTTAGTAAATAGAGTCCACCTGTGTGTATTTTAATCTCAGTATAAATACAGCTGTTCTGTGAAGCCCTCAGAGGTTTGTTTTTTTTTTTAAATAAATATGTAAAAAGTGTGGGGTACATTTGTATTCAGCCCCTCTGAGTCAATACTTTGTAGAACCACCTTTCTCTGCAATTACAGCTGCAAGTCTTTTTGGGGATGTCTCTACCAGCTTTGCACATCTGGAGAGTGACATTTTATCCCCATTCTTCTTTGCAAAATATCTCAAGCTCTGTCAGATTGGATGGAGAGCGTCTGTGAACAGCAATTTTCAAGTCTTGCCACAGATTCTCAATTGGATTTAGGTCTGGACTCTGACTGGGCCATTCACATGAATATGCTTTGATCTAAACCATTCCATTGTAGCTCTGGCTGTATGTTTAGGGTCGTTGTCCTGCTGGAAGGTGAACCTCCACACCAGTCTCAAGTCTTTTGCAGACTCTTAACAGGTTTTCTTCTAAGACTGCCCTGTATTTGGCTCCATCCATCTTTCCATCAACTCTGATCAGCTTCCCTGTCCCTGCTGGAAAAAAGCATCCCTACAACATGATGCTGCCACCGCCATGTTTCACAGTGGGGATGGTGTGTCCAGGGTGATGTAAAGTGTTACTTTTCCACCACACATAATGTTTTGCTTTTAGGCCAAAAAGATAAACTTTTGTCTCCTCTGACCAGAGCACCTTCTTCCACATGTTTGCTGTGTCCCCCACATGGCTTCTCGCAAACTGCAAATGGGACTTCTTATGGCTTTCTTTCTACAATGGTTTTCTTCTTGCCACTCTTCCATAAAGGGCAGATTTGTGGAGAGCACGACAAATAGTTGTCCTGTGGACAGATTCTCCCACCTGAGCTGTGGATCTCTGCATCTCCTCCAGAGTTACCATGGGCCTCTTGGCTGCTTCTCTGATTAATTCTCTCCTTGCCCGGCCTGTCAGTTTAGGTGGACGGCCATGTCTTGATAGGTTTACATTTGTGCCATACTCTTTCCATTTTCAGATGATGGATTGAACAGTGCTCCGTAAGATGTTCTAAGTTTAGGATATTTTTTTATAACCTAACCCTGCTTTAAACTTCACCACAACTTTATCCCTGACCTGTCTGGTGTGTTCCTTGGCCTTCATGATGCTGTTTGTTTACTAAGGTTCTGAGGGCTTCACAGAACAGCTGAGATTAAATTACACACAGGTGGACTCTATTTACTAATCAGGTGACTTCTGAAGGCAATTGGCTCCACTAGATTTTAGTTAGGGGTATCAGAGTAAAGGGGGCTGAATATAAATGCACGCCACATATAACATATTTATTTGTAAAAAATAAAATTTCAGGACCCAATGCAGGATTTGCTAAGCCTGTAGGAAACTGGAATTCCAGGCTCCTCCCATAGAAAACAAGCATCCTGGACATCCTCGGGTGCCACCAGCATCTCTTCATACTGTGACATGGCACAGCACCGTCACATATCACCCCCTCTGTTTCGAATCAAGCCTGTACTCCTCTCATTTGCTTCTCTGTGCTAGCTGTCCCCTGCTGGGGAACATTCATGCCTGTCATTGCTTTTTCCCCTTACCTCTAAAGCGGGACTCTGCCTATTTTCCTCAACAGCCAGGGCCATCTTTAACACAGGGCAAAAGAGGCAGCTGCCCCGGGCCCAGTCATTGTTGTGGGGCCCAAAACAGCTGCCCCTTGAGCCCGCACATGCCTGAAATAGTTGATAAGAGGATTCAGGAGAACCCAAGAAAATGTTTGCCCTGGGTCCAATCAATATTAAAGACGGCCCTGTCAACAGGTGACATTTTCTGTTTCCACAAGCACCTCTTATTTGGGGTCACCCTCCCATTCAAGCACAGTATGTATTAGGGCTGGGAGATTTTCCAAAAAAAAAAAAATCTTCAATTTTCTTAAAAAAAACTCGGATTCACGATTCGAAACGAGTTTTTTTTTTTTTTTGGACACCGCGCCGGTCCTGAAGAGCTGCGGGCAGCGCTGGGGTCAGCGCTGGTCCTGGGGAGCTGCAGGCAGGAGTTTTTAGGCGGGGCCGAGGCTTCGGCCGCGGACTAGGCCGAAGCCGCGGCCTCGCCTAAAAACTCCTGCCCGCAACTCTTCAGGACCGGCGCAGTGAAAAAAAAAAATCTAAAAAAATCAATTTGCTTAAATTTTGAATTGATTTGACCTCTCACCTCAATTCAAGATTTAAATCGATTTTTTCCCCAGCCCTAGTATGTATGCATGCCTTCTACTCTCCATTGTATTAATCATATCTTGCTTAATGGTGTGTCTGATCTTGGCTTCTCTTGTTTCCCCATATCCACTGCATCTTTTCACCATTATTGACTTACCATTCCCTATTCTGCATTGGGTGGAGGCAGCCATCTTGGTAGAGGCAGGGCTTTCCGTCCCAATGTCAGCGATCCCCCCTCCTGAGAACCGATGATATGATGACTGGGAATATTCAGGATATATTAATGAGAATATTCAAGAAACAGCAGGAAAGCTGGATGAAGCACAGAATGAGTAGCAAAGGCAGGGAGATCTTTGCACTGCAGGTTCTCAGGTACAGTTTCCTCTCCAGCAACGAGAACAGTGAACAGCACAGAAGTGACATCACCAAATCTCATTCCAAATCTGAGATTAGCATTCTGAGGCAGCAGTGCCTTAGATCTCACACTAGATATACAGTTATGAGGCTATAGACACAGCAAGTGCACTGCTTCTTTCAGTAGTAAATCTGGACAAGGAGTAAATCTTTCACCATACTTCTTAGGCACGGTTCACATTTCTAGATGTTCACTATAACATAGCAAATCTTCAAAAAGAGAAGCATGGGTAAAGCTTTTTTTTGTACATACTTCTCTTCTGGGTTGTAGGAATGCACTTTTTTTCTGTGAGCCAGCTGCCTGACTAAGGCCTGGTTCACACCTAGGCATTTTTCATGCTTTTTGCATTTTGCGGATTTGCAATACAGTCCATTTAACATGGTTTCCTATGGAACACTTTCTGTAGTGCAAATCTGCAAAATGCACTAAAAATGTATAGGTGTGAATCAGGCCTAACAGCTGGCTCTAGCTCCAGGTACACCTGCCCCCTCTGCAGTCCTACAGGCGGAGAGCGGTGACTGACAGTGACCAATCTCCGCTCCGAGAAGACCAAGAACTGATTGATCATCGGTCATGTGACTGCTCAGTTCTCAGTCTTAGAGCCTGCGGGGGGCAGCTGCAGCATCACACTGATGCTGCAGCATTGAGGTAAGTATAAAGGTTTGTTTTTTATTCTTTTTATACCCCCAAACGTCTCCTTTATGTTCAAACTCAATTTAACATATACAGCTGTAAGGAATCTCTTTTTCCAGTCTCCTTTCATTGAAGATAATTAGGGCCGAAACAACTAATCGATTAATCGACAACTAATCAATTATGAAAATAGTCAACTACTTTCATAATCGATTAATCGGCCAGCCGATTAGTTGTCCTGTATACAGAATGCATTAATTCTTTACATACCAGGAAATACAGTGCAGCACACATACAGCTCAGTACACCGTCCATACATGTCAGTAAGTGCATGAGAATTTGTGAATGTGTGAGGAGCAATGCCTCATGGGACATGTAGTCCTGGGCAGGAAGTTAATGGTTCTAAAGGCAGAAGTTTTTTTTTTTTACCTTGCTTTAAAGGGCACTCTATACTGTAATTTGCAGCTTGCTTTTGGGGCACTCTGAAGCCAGGAGGACCCCAGAAAAGGGGAATCAGGACTGCTCTGTGCAAACCACTGCACGGAGCAGGTAAGTATAACATGTTTGTTGTTTAAAAAAAAAAAAGTCACTTTAAAGACTCTGTGCAGGGAAGATCAGCATCTGAACCCAATGAAAGTGGAGGCTGATAGACTGGAGGTAATAGAAGGCATTACATCTACATTTAAAGTAAACTTTTACCAGTATTGTGCATTATATTTAAAATGATCATATCCATGAAAAAAAAAAATTCTCAGCTTTTAGTACTGCTTTAATATAAAAGATGTATATCTCCCTTCCACCTTTCATGTCTGATCCCTAGTTAAAATGCCCATATATCCTACTTATGGGTGTATTATATGCAGTGGAACCTTGGATTGTGAGCATAATCCGTTTCAGTAGAAGGCTTGTAATCCAAAGCACTCGCATATCAAAGCGAGTTTCCCCATAGAAGTCAATGGAAACAAAGATAATTCGTTCCGCATTGACTTCTATCACATGCAATACTGCATGTGGCCAGAGGTTGGGGGGGGGGGGCGCCGGAGAGCCTCGGAAATACTCGGGGACAGCTCGGAAACAAACGGGAACGGAGTATATCTGAGTGTTTCTGAGTATATCTGAGTCGTTCCGAGTATTTCCGAACAGCTCCAAACCGTTCCGAGCGTCCCCGGCACCCCTGCACCTCTGGCCATATGCGGTACTGCACCGCCCATTAGCTTGAATTCTGCTCGTTTTGCGAGACAACACTCACAAACCGAGTCAGGATTTTTTTTTTTAAAGTTGCTCGTCTTTCAAAACGCTCGTTTACCGCGTTACTCGTAAACCAAGATTCCACTGTATATGATATAAGTAATATATATTATTACTTTCACTGTTTCACAGTATAAATGAACCCCTTATAGTAGCGATTATCTGCTCTTTTTGTGCTATAAAGGGCTAATTTTAGGGTTGTTTTTTTTTTTTTTTTTTAACCCCATTATGACAGTCCATGTTACATGGTTTCCTATGGGACACGTTTCCATATTATCCGATTAATTGAAACAATAATCGGCCATCTAATCGATTATGAAAAAAATCGTTAGTTGCAGCCCTGAAGATAGTAGATTGTACCTGGTCATAGGTGGTGTTTACACATAAAAAAAAAAAAAATCAGAAGTGAAAAAAGGTACGCACTGCCTAGCATTGTAGCTCCTGCATGCAAGCAAATTTCCCTTATCTTTTATTACAGTTTTTTGCAAAGAAAAAGTTTGCTTTTAGTCCTTTGCTGTAGTATGCAGTTTGGGCAGATCAAAGGTCTAACCTGGTAAATGCAGATTCGTTTCCTTACTGCTGTAATGTTACAGTCACCGTCATTTTCCGGCACAATTAGTCTGTGTTGTGCATTAAATGACATTAAACGGTCATCTTGCTCATTCAGGGGAAGGTGACGTTGTGTAAAGTGCCCCCTCCGCCCCAGGCATACTCACACCTTACCAGCGCTCACTCACAGTTTCTTCCTCTGCTGCAGCCGGCACTGAAAAGAGTGGTGAAGTTATTCCCCCGGTAATCTGATAGGCCTAGTGATTGGCTGCAAGACCTGAGACTTGTCACATGTCCCCGATACCCGGAAGTACTGTACTCCTGTAGTTGAGTACGGAAGGCCCGTAGACGTGGTGTATCTGGATTTTGCAAAAGCATTTGACACAGTTCCCCATAAACGTTTACTGTACAAAATAAGGTCTGTTGACAGCCACTTGGTATAGGATCTGGAAGACAGTGAGGTCTTTCAGAAGGATTGACCATGTATAGAGTTTACCATTCCATCTAAAACTGAAAAAATATATTGATCTTTTTTTTTTTTTTCTTTTAGACGATCAGTCTGTATTTAGCATATTTACCACTTGTGGGCCAGTGCCTATGGCAGCAAGGCTAGTGGGGGAAGCACCCTGAGGACCATCTCTGGACATGCTTTAGGTGGGCATAGGTCCAGAGGATGTTGAGAGTAGTCAGAAAAGTCACAAAAAAAATGAAATTTCTTTTTTTTTCTCTTGTTTGGTGGTCTGTACACAAGTTCTGCATATAAAGTAGACCCCATTCTGTCTTTAATAGCCCCCTCTAGCAGTAGGTTTTTACTGATATAATTAAGTTTTAGTAATATAATTAGTTTGCACCAAAGGGTATCATTATTCTGTTTGCCTAGGACAGAATGGCGTCTAAATACAATCCTCCTGATCATAGTATGCAATGTTAAGGTCGTTTGCTGTTCTTACTGCAGTCTCTTACAATAGTTTTCACTTTGTTTTTTCGGCATAGCAGTCCATTACCTGGATGACCACGGATTTCTGTTCGCATCAGACTGAGAAATGGAAGCATCACCTAAAATCTCACAAAAGAGGACTCAAGAGGACTTGGGTAAATCGAAAACCAAGAAGGACCAAGAGGCCAAATGTTCGTCCAAAGGGACTAAATCCAACGAGGAGAAATGTCCAAAAGTAAAAAAGACAAAAGACCATAAGGCAGCACAAGATCCATCATCTGGGGAAGAAAAAGTGAATCAAGATCGTCAGTGGTTACGAATCCAACTAAATATGCAAACTAAGTCATTACCAATGAAGGTCAAAGAAGAAAGGCAGAACTTGTCCGATGACCTTGAGGAGCATTCTCCTGCAAGGTCCAGGCCTTATGCCTGTGTGGTTTGCCAAAAGAGTTTTGCTCAGAAGTCGAACCTTGTCACTCACTTTCGAGTGCACACTGGCTCCCGGCCTTATATGTGCATGGAATGTGGAAAGACCTTCAGCACCAGCTCTAACGCAGTCACCCACCAGAGAGTTCATACCGGGGAGCGCCCCTACAGCTGTGGCGAGTGTGGAAAAAAGTTCAGCATCAGCTCCAACTTGGTGACCCACCAAAGGGTTCATACAGGGGAAAGACCTTACACTTGCACAGATTGTGGCAAGAGTTTCACTCACCGATCCAACCTAGTCATACACCAGAGAGCCCATTCTGGGGAGAAGCCCTACATGTGCCAAAACTGCGGAAAGAATTTTACACACAGCTCTCACCTTGTAGCCCATCAAAAAGTCCACACTTAAAGCCCTTCTTCACTAAGAGTGATGGGTTTGGACACATGGCCATATCAGCCTAATCCATTGCTTGACAAAACCAGGCACTAGGTCCTGTTTGTTGTCTTTCTGGTGGGAGAGAACTGTGGACCTGAAATGCATGTTCATATAAAATGGATTTCTGCCTACTGGGTGGAATAAGGCAAGACTTGACCTAGTGTTGGTTCTTCATTGCTGTCAGGATCTATGGCAACAGGATCTACCCTGCCCTTGCCCCTCTTTGTTACTGGCCTGTTTAGTTCTTTATATACTCCTAGAATACAGAGCCTAAGATGTAGGTCTTCTGCACTTTCTAGAATATACGGAGCACTGTTGGTGACAACAGTAGCATAGCTTGCAACTGATTTATGAAATGTTACCAGCTGTTTCTTTCTTGGTGGTGCGGAGGGCTAGGTTTCCACGCCAGGGTCCCAGACAGCAGTAAAGGTCTACAATAGCTCAAGTCCTGACCCTTTCCATCCATTCTAAAGCACTCTCTTTTCAGTTGAGATGCTCAATTATATGCTGTTTATTATTTATATTACATGCTGTGTAATGTTTGACTGCCGATTATGGGTGTCTTAAAAAAAATTCCTGTTGGTCAGTATGTAAAGCAATAACCTTCTGACCAACAATCCTTTCATTTGTGAGATGTATGACAGACACTGCATGTAACGAAAGGAAACAAGATTAAAGTCTGGTACACACAATGAGAAATTCGGACGGAAAAAAAAACACATTTTCGGATAATAATCTGATCATTAGTACCCAGTTTTCAAGAGCCGATCATGACAGTTATTGCGAAATTATCCGAAGGAACAATCTTATAAGATAACAGAAGGAATGATTTTAGTGTAATTAGGATTGTATTTGTACGAAAAAAGTCACGTGACCAAGACCATGCATGCTCGGAAACGAAAGAATACATTACAAAATTAGGATGTTGTATTATGTCTTACGAGAATTTTTGTAACTCTAGTAACCTACTCGTTTTCAATATGAGACTAGCATGCAAAAAAAAAAAACAGACGATTATTCGTCTGATATTCTCATTGTGTGTACTAGACCAGGTATCCACCCCACAGAGATGAGAAAACCAGGTCATTCTTCCGCCGTCATTTACATAAGTATTTTTGTCTGATAGCAGAAGATACGGTATATCCAAATGGTTCAGTCAAGCATAGTTTGGTGGTCATCTATTTGATTCTGATTTGCTTCTGTTTTCATTCTTCCACTGGATTTATAGACATTTAATAGTGTGCTCTGTAGTAGTCCTGTGGTCCAGAAAGGGTCAGTCCTAACAAAACTGATATTTCTGGTTTTGGAAACTGCTGGAGAAGTAAAGCACCCGTTTTCTAGAGCACTTGTAGACTGTGGTGATGAGATCTCTGTGCTTGACCTTACGGTTCTATACTTCTGCCACAAGGGGTTCTAACACTTTAGCTTCATTTTTCATAGTAAAAAAAAAAAGAAAAAAAAAAAATCGAAAGAAGTGGCACTACCTAAAGTTGAGTGGGAACACAAAACTTCCAAAGTGGGCATCAACAGAGTCAGGACATGTCTAGGAGTTCTTAACACTGCAGTCTCCATGGCATGTAAGATGTCAGTGGATTACTTAGCCTATCAGTAGAAGTCCTGTAATGATGTCAACCTCCTGTTTTCAAGGCTTCAATAACAAGAAATTCAGGGACAACATACAAAAGGATTGTGATATCGTCATAATAGAATGAAAGAATGGTTGCTGGCAGAGACTTATGACAGAAAGGGTAGATCAGCTTTCGATGTACTAGGCCTTCAAAATGTTCCTTCTTCCTAATTGATACAATTGATAAATAATACATTATGCACCTATTACCTCTCATGTTCCATTACACCTATACAGTCTGTGTCCAATGGGAAATGTTCAGATTTTGCATGTTGTCATAGGGGAACGGTGGACATCTCTCTACACTTGGCATTCGAATGGTCGCTTAGACAAGAAATTCATGTACCTACATTTCCCTAATGGCGTATAAACAAAATGTCTACATTTGCCTTTTGATGCCGTAAATATTGTATTGTAAGTAATGACCCCTGGCTTGTAGTATGAAAAGTGTCAGGTGGAGTTGGGATTTGGCCGTCTCTTGGCCAGGCAGCTTATTTTTTTTTTTTTTATTACATATTGGATACATGTTGTGAATTTTGTCCGCAACCACTGGCTAAGCATTATGCGACCTTTATAAATACCAACCATGGATTACTCTTCTTTATAGCCCTTATTTTCTGATGATGTAAAAGCACTGGGGCTGGTGTGACAAAAAAGTAGAACTTTGCAATTAAAATGCTTTGGAGGGTTCTTGCCTGAGAAAAATATATAGATCATAGTGTTGGCAGTATACTACAAGGTACCCTGTTTCCCCAAAAATAAGACCTAGCGTGATTGCCAGTGATGGCTGCAATATAAGCCCTACCCCCCAAATAAGCCCTAGTTAAAGTCCTTGTAGGTCTTATTTTCAGGGTAGGGCTTATTTTCGGGGAAACAGGGTAGGGCTTATTTGGGGGGTAGGGCTTATATTGCAGCCATCACTGGCAATCACGCTAGGTCTTATTTTCGGGGAAACAGGGTAACCAGAGAACGACTGTGAATAAGTATTAAAGTTCAACTAAAGGCAAAACTTTTTTCTTTAGTTTAGAGTGGAGAGGAATTAGAGCACTTTGTCAGTTTTTATTGCTGTCTATATCCACATTATGGAGATTCACCCTCTTTCTTTGTCCTGTTTACCATTATCATTGAAAGTGAAAATAAAATAAAATACCAAAATGTAATTTCCAGAAAAGTAATAGAGGGGAAATCTTCAAATGGGGACACTAGTTCTGGTGACCCGGGGGTCCCCACGAGATTCCCATAATTTGCAGGAATTTCCTCTAACTTCCTGTTTTGGCTATTGGACAGGAAGTGAAGGTAAATCTCCCCATTGGGACAAAGAGAGCAAAAATAAATCATACAGGGGTTAAAAAAAAAACATGCATGTTGGAGGGGCAATATACTGTAGAAACAAGTTTCCCAACCCTTAGTCCTGCTAAGCAGCAAAGGAGACCTAGCTAAAAACTGCTTCTAACTTATAAGTCTGCATGTGTTTGCAGACATACTGTAGATTAAAATCTACCGGGGAGGGAAAATGGCTAATTGGGCCCAATTTGGACATTTTCACTTAGGGGTGTACTCATTTTTGTTGCCAGCAGTTTAGACATTAATGGCTGTGTGTTGAGTTATTTTGAGGGGACGGCAAATTTACACTGTTATACAAGCTGTACACTCACTACTTTACATTGTAGCAAAGTGTCATTTCTTCAGTGTTGTCACATGAAAAGATAGAATAAAATATTTACAAAAATGTGAGGGGTGTACTCACTTTTGTGAGATACTGTAATAGATTACTTACAGGTGCTGACCCCGGCTCTCTACCGCAGTGACATGCAAATGAGAAGAAAACTGGTCGCAGTTGTAATCCAATAAAACGTCCTTTATTCTTCAAACAGAAACTTTCTCCAGAAGTTGTTAGGGGTTCCTTGAGCTGTGGCTAATTGACCTCCCATCTTATGGTTCCAGGTTCAATGCCACTTGGAAGAACAAGTGGTATGATACCAATGAACATTTAGCTGTCTGTGGCATTCAGACCATCAGAGAATTGAGTTATTCCTACTGACCACCAATGTAAGGGGCAATCTTTCCATGGACCCCTGATGATTACATTTTTGCATGGGTTCCCTAAGACCTGAAAATTATCTAAATGGTTCCTCTGGGGTAAAATGGTTGAGAAAAGGCTGTTCAAGACACAGCAAAGAAAGCACTAGTTCTGTAACACTTATTACATATGTATTAAACAGTGGTTCAAGGAAACCTGTCATGGCAGAAACATAGAAGCGACCATTGGTGAACTGTCCTTAAAGCCTGTCTCTAGTTTTTATACATAGTCAGATCTGGCAATCAAGAATCGTAACAGTATTCTCATATATATATATATATATATATATATATATATATATATATATATATATATATATATATATATTTCATACCACTACCAAGTCCATGAACGAAAACAGACCTAGAGCTATTTTTTCAGTACAGACCTTCTGGAATTTTGTACGCGCACACAAAACATGTCAAATTGGGTAGCATGTAGGTAGGTCTTAGGATGTCCCATTACACATTTGTTGTACTTGTGTGCATCGTAGAAAATTAAATCAAAGTTAAGAATGCACAAAAATATGTAAATATGTTATATATGCTGCGTTTATATCTGAGGCCACATTTGCATGCAAGAGTACATTTGACAACATAAAGATGGGGCAGGCATAAATAATGGGGCTCTGATTTTTAGGAAGTGTTTGCCTGTCATTGTGGGAGGAGTCTGGGGTATCATACTTGCACCCCCGTTTCCCCTTTTCTTCTGATCTGGCATCTTTTCCCTGGTTATTTGACAATGTTGATAGGGCCAGCTCTATAAAGGATGACCTCCAGTGGGCTTCCCACCCACCTTCTGCTGGGGGGACCAGCACTATACTCATAGAATGGGACATGCCGCCCCAATTTCCAGTTTGTCTCATACAAATTCGGATAACATCACCAACAACTATATATATATATAGATATATATATCTCTATATATATAGATATATATATAGAGATATATATATCTCTCTATATATATATATAAATTGGAAAGGTTTCCCTATGGGGTTTTGTGTTGCAAGAAATTCAAAATTCATAAATTTAAAAAATATAAATATAAATTTATTGGAAAAGTGTAACATACAAAAACATTGATTTATATTAAAACATGAGCTCTGTGATTGAGGCTAATACAAGTACATCATGATACAGCCGTTGGGTAAACATAAAAAGCATAGCATTTTATAGGTATAAAAAAATCATATACCAACGCGTTTCGACCATTAACAGTAGTGTTTTGCCGCATCACCTGGATCATTGAGCAACCATTAGGCACAGCACTTGGGAGGCTACTTTTACAGTCGTCAGTGGTAAATATAATTGAAGAATTACAATTCACGTTTCAACAACTATATATACTGTTGTCCGTTTTCTAAATGTGTATCTTTACAATGCATTTTTTCTCTAGAGTTATTTTACTCTTTCCCCCAGAAGAAGACCTCTACTGTTAATGGTCGAAACGCGTCTGGTTCTTCAGTATGATTATATACCTTTTTAATTTATATTCCAAATTGGGGTGTGCAGCAAATTTTATCTCACTATTAGTATCGCCTTCTACTTATAAATTTTTTTTTTGTGGAAAATTCTCTTTATTGCTTTTCAATAACCAACAATATTTTTATTCTGGAGATCCTTTTTAGAACTTTATGGAATACAAGGGCTTATTGAAAGGAGGACCAGCCTGATCCATTTACCTGAAGGCTAATGCCCTGATTTTGGTCCAAAATGCGCCAGTGGTGGATTATTTTCAATTGTGCCTTAAGTTCCAGCAAAACTGTAGCCAGATATAAAATGCCAATTAAAAACATCCGTAATTGTATTTTAAATAGTACTTCAATCTCTTCTGGGCAGGTTGATTGGAAGGGCGATCCTTGACCATGCTGTATCTCTCTATTTGCAATTGATAAACATTTGATCAGATCCTGGCCCGGGTGTCTGGATAAGAAAACTGATTGAACAAAACGACCACATTTTTCAGTGGATAATTCTTTTCACGTTTTGCATTTAGGCTACAAATGTATCTGTTTACCTTAAAGTGGAGTTCCGCCGAAAAATTAAAAGTCAGCAGCTACAAAAAGTGTATCTGCTGACTTTTAATAATCGGACACTCACCTTTCCCACGGTCCAGCGATGGGGGTGTACGAAGCCCCACTCATCTCCCCCTCCTCTCCACGGCGCCGGCATTCTTACTGTGGGCGCAGTACACAGCCGGGGCACGCACTGCGCATGCGCGCGCTGCGAATGGCCGTGCAATCTTCTGGGACCTGTGACGTGTCCCAGATGATGGCAGGGAGGGGGTAGAAGTGAACTTCCTTCCGGCGCCGCACAGCCCCAGGAGGAAGTGGGAGCTGGATGCCTCTAAAAAGAGGGCATCTGCCCCCCCCCCCCCAAAAAAAATGACATTCCAAATGTGGCATGTCAGGGGGTCACCATCACTTAAAGCGGAAGTTCCATTTTTGGGTGGAACTCTGCTTTAATTTCCACTATCAGTACATATTTAAAGGGGATCTCCGGATGCTGGTCACTATTATCTGATCTGCTGCAGACCATTACACAATTAATGTTTCAGGTATGCCTTGCTCAATTTCTGAGAGTGCCATTGTTTGTCAGAATGTCAAGTACAGTTGTGTCTATCACTCTGAATGTTTTATATAGTTGTATAATCAGTGTTATGTAAAAAGATCATGACTGTTTTCTGTACTGTTTATGTACAATAAAATCCATTTACTTTAATCCTTCCTCTTAAAGGGCATGTAAAGTATATTTCAGTGTTGTGTTACAGACATACTTGTAAGGAGATCAACTTAAAGTGTCACTAAACCCACAACAGTAAAATCAGTCTGTATATGCAGTAAAGCATGCCTGTTATACTCACTGTGGAACCTAAGGGGTTAATCCTCTGCATTGTGTAAAAAGGCTATTTGATCCTGTCTTCTCTGATCCTCCCCTTCTTCCACAGTCCCCAAACCATCTCCTGATAGTACAGAGCCTTGAGGGCAATCTGCACATGCTCAGTTTGGTGCGTATTGCTAGAGAGATTTTTTTTTTTCTTGGGAGAGTGCATGTGATAAGCACAGGGCCAATCAGCACTGTCCAGACAGAGGGTTAGGGAATCCTGCAGCCTCATAGGACAGTCAAGGGGGAATTATAACGCCTCCTACAAGCTTTAACCAGACACCAATAGAAGTCACAAGACTGCTATATACTGCTGATGGGGTATTTAGCAGTTTAAAGTTACCGTACTAAAAATATTTGCATTTCCATGTTCTGTGTACTGTGGGAGACCAGATATAGTGAATGCAGAGTCCTGCGTTTAGTAACACTTTAAAAAAGGGACTTTGACACATGGAAAAAAAATGCAAAAAAAAAAAAGTCTCGTAATTCTTTTCGTTGGATGGCAAGTTCTCATTTTTTGTATACAATCCAGATAACAGACAAACAGGAAAAAAACCCTCTCCAGGTGTCCGAGTCACAAGATCTCCCCCTCCACAGGGTACAGGTGCTGGCTCAGTATGCAAATAGCATATAAAAAGAATTCAATCCGGATGGCCGCAATCCATCAAAGATTTCTTTATTGGTTAAAATCTGGATTTTAACCAATAAAGAAATCTTTGATGGAGTGCGGCCATCTGGATTTAATTCTTTTTATATTCTCACTTTTTTGTCTCTGGGCTCACGCACACATGCTGCTTTCAGAGCGGTACTTTGTTTTTTGTTTTTTCTTTCAGATCTGAACATAGCTCTGTTATAGTTAAAGCGGTTGTACCCCGGAAAAAAAAAAAAAAAGATCCTGTTAAGGACCGCCCACTGCATATATACTGTGGCAGGGCGGCCCTATTGCGCAAAACGACGTACCTGTACTTCGTTTCATGCCGGAGTTACTGTGGGTGCGCTGCAGAGCAGGAGAGCCGATGTGCAGGTCTGGCGGTCGGGATGTCTGCCGGCCGGCACCGCATTCATTTGTAGGCGTGGTGTAGCCGGGTGGTGAAAAATGCGGCGCAGCGCAAAATGGGCATGGTTTAAACAAAATATTGGGCGTTGCTTAAAAGGGGTGTGGTTAGAGTCTGAGATGAACGAGGAATGGAGGGAGAAAGAAAGGTAGAAAAAGAGAGAAGGAAGGAAAGAAAGAGGGATGGAGGGACAGCAGGCCCAGATCCCACACCAAAATAGAAATATGTGTATTCCAGAAAGTTTAACAATCAGCAGATAAAGATACTCCAAACATTCGGTGTTAGTGCTTCAATCATCACGGCACCATGAATGATATGGTGTCAGGATGATTGAAGCGCATTATTTCTATTATTACATTGTATTATAAAATGAAATAGTTCAACTCCCCATAATGCAGAATCCGTGGGAGCCCTGAGTGTGTCACCTGCCACCAGATGCAGCTTGTCAATTGAAGTACACCCAAGAGGACATACTAATCAAACCATTGAACTTTGCAGAGGCTTTGTAAGAGGCCAACACGTTTTGCCTATTAGCTTTCTCAAGGTCTCATAATCTTGATCGCACAGATAGCAAAGTGGTCTAACCAAAAAAGAAGGCACAGTAAATCAGTGGTGTATTTAGGTTTTGTGCTGCCCTAGGCCTAACTAAACTCATGCACCCCTAATTTAAATACAACCCACCCCTTCCTGTCAAGGCCACACCCCTGCCATTTAAGACCCGTTGTATAATCTGTAAACCACACCCCTTCTTATTTAGGCTCCAACTTTTTCTCTTAGAACTCCACCTCTTTATCTCTGTACATTCGCACACACCATTCACTCAATACTTACATCAATCACTAGGCCTGACTAAACTCATGCACCCCCTAATTTAAATACGACCCACCCCTTCCTGTCAAGGCCACACCCCTGCAGTTTAAGACTCGCCCTATAATCTGTAAACCACACCCTTTCTTATTTAGGCTCCAACTTTTTCTCTTAGAACTCCACCTCTTTATCTCTGTACATTCGCACACACCATTCACTCAATACTTACATCAATCACTCATCAGTGTCCATCAGTAGAGCCTCGTCAGGGGCCACCAGTGCAGCCTCGTCAGGGGCCACCAGTGCAGCCTATCAGTGCCGCCTCATCAGGGGCCATCAGTACAGCATATCAGTGCCACCTTATCAGTGCAGTTTAAGAGTGCCGCTTCATCAGTTTCATAATATCACAGATTAGTGTACCGTATATACTCGAGTATAAGCCGAGTTTTTAAGCACTTTTTTTGTGCTGAAAATGCCCCCCTCGGCTTATACTCGAGTCAAGCACTTTTCTGCAGCAGAATGGGGAAATGCTTGTTTACATTAGCATCTCCCCGTTGGTGTGCAAACCCATTGGAACAAGCACTACAAAATATCCAAAGCTGGGGTTCCTAGCACCAAGTGGCCCCGAGATACGGGGCCCCAAAGTCAGTTCAGAAAATGTCATTCTCTGCTGTAGAAAAGTGCTTGACATTTTCCGAACCGACTTTGGGGCCCCATACCTCGGGGCCACTTGGTGCTAGGAACCCTGGCTTTGGATATGTTGTAGTGCTAGTTCCACTGGGTTTGCAAATTTGGGGTTTCTAGCACCAAGTGGCCCTGAGATACGGGGCCCCAAAGATGGTCAACTGTGTCCATCTGCAGGGACCCTTTGAGTCCAGAGACCCCAAATTTTGGCTGCAGCTAGGGGGCATCTAGGAACCCTTAACTACCAAGTTTGAAGTTCAGGGGACCTATGGCTGCAAATGGGCACAGAGAGGCATGCAAATGGGCACAGTGAGGCTGCAAATGGGCATTGCTGACCCTCTTTTCCACTTACAGTAGCTGTGCATTTCCCACCCTAGGCTTATATTTGAGTCAATAAGTTTTCCCAGTTTTTTTGTGGTAAAATTAGGTGCCTCAGCTTATATAAGGGTCGGCTTATACTGGAGTATATACGGTACATGAATTATGTATTTATTATAGCACAGAGCACTTTGCAGTACATGAATTTTCACTGAATGTGGACTGTTTAATGGGTTTGCATTGATTTCAGCATGGAGCACTTTGCACATGCTGAAATTAATGCAAACTCTTTAAGCCCAGGTTCACACTACTGCGATCACAGACATCGCACGTGATTCGCACCATATTACATGCGATGTCTGTGAGATGCAAGTTCAGCCATACAGTTGTATGGCTGAACTCGCACTAGATTTGCAGGAAATAAAGTGCAGGGACTTTTCTTCAGCCCCCCTCCCACTCTGAAATCGGATCACATGGGTGTTCTCACCTATGTGATCCGATTCCTGTGCGAGTTCACAGTTTGCACTGCAATCCGATCTGGGGGTGTCATTAACAATGTAATGACACCCGCAGTGGTTCGCAGAAGGTAGTGTGAACTGCCTGCAGGATAGATGCGATGCGGGAACCAACGCTGTAATCGCGCTGGTTCCTGCATGGCACAAGTGTGAACCCAGGGTAAACAGTCCACATTTAGTGAAAGTTTATGTACTGCAAAGTGCTCTGTGCATGCTGAAATCAATGCAAACTTATTAAACAAAGTACACGAACGTTCACTGAATGGGTGGACTGTTTAATGAGTTTGCAGCATGCATGGAGCGCTGTATTGCAATCTGATCTGTATACTCATTTAATCCACGATAAGCACTTTATATTGTCTGGCTGTTTGGCACACCCGCACATGATGATTTACAAAAGTACTGTAATAGTATATAGTAATAGTATAATTTAAAGAAAATGGACTTTGAGGCAATAAGACTTTAATGGTGGATTGAATAATCGATCAGGAAGTATCAATTCCAAAAGTATTATTATATAAAAAGAGAAATTTTATTTAAACAATGTTAAAAGACATAAGACCAATTGAAATACAAAAGATTCCATAACATCCAGTGACAAATCATGATAAGAGTACAACTTTTCTCAGCATGTTTCGCTCAATGGAGCTTCTTCAGGAGACTTAGCATGTGGCATCATATTATACTAGAAGTTACACAAAAAACACTGTAATAGTAATTGATTTATACCTGCTGCTGTCCTGGCCGCCACTGCCTGAGCGTTCCTGTCGTCCTCCTCTCTCCCTCTCCTCCTCGTCACACTCAGTTCCCACCCCAGGCCGGGGAGAAGATGGAAGGTAAGGATGCAGCACGGAGGAGGGTAGGCGGAGCCTGATACTTCACCTCCGCTAGTTATATTACATACACAAAGTCTGGCCAGTCACCGACCGTTTTATGGGGGCGCCGTTCGCTCCCCCCGTACACCCTTCACTGCCCATAATATTAGCAAGGGCCGTGCTACCGCAAGCCGGCTGTATTTGTGCGGGAGGCGGCCACGGGGGGGGCTTCTTTTGTTTGGGGGGGTCGGCTTTTTTGCCACCCCCCGCAAACTGCCGCCCCCGGGTCTGGGCCTTGTCAGCCTAGGCCAAGACTCAGCACTGCAGTAAATAACATGGAATACATTCAGTGTTTCTCTGTGTAAACTTACACATCGCTTGAGCAATATAGCCTAGAGATGGTGAAACATATGTAGTATAACATGGAATGCTTAACCGCCTCACACAGATATACTGCGGCAGAAGGGCACGTACAGGCAGATTGACGTACCTGTAGGTTGCCCTTTTGGAGGCGGCTCGCGGCGCACGTGCGCCCGCCGGGAGCTCCGTGACCACGATTGCGTCCCCCGCGGACATCGGGTCCACGGGGATACCCGCGATCGTCTTACAGTGAGGAAGAACGGGAAGATGCTAATGTAAACAAGCATTTCCCCATTCTGCCTAGTCACAGGACACTGATTAGCTCTCCCTGTAATCGAGAGCGGTGATCAGTGACGTGTCACACACAGCCCCTCCCCCCCACAGTTAGAATCACTCCCTAGGACACACTTAACCACTACAGCGCAACCTAGTGGTTAACCCCTTCACTGTCAGTGACATTTTTACAGTAATCAATGCCATTTTTTAGCATTGATCGTTGTATTAATGCCAATGGTCCCAATTGTCTGATCTGTCCGCCATAATGTCGCAGACACGATAAAAATCGCTGATCGCTGCCATTACTAGTAAAAAAAAAAAAAAAATTATAAATAAAAATGCCATAAAACTATCCCCCTATTTTGTAGGCGCTATAACTTTTGCACAAACCAATCAATAAACGTTTATTGTTAATTTTTTTAACAAACATATGTAGAAGAATACATATCGGCCTAAACTGAGGGAAAAAAAATGTTTTTTTAAATATTTTTTGGGGATACTTATTATAGCAAAAAGTTAAAAAATAATGCGTTTTTTTCAAAATTGTCGCAATTTTTTTTGTTTATAGCGCAAAAAATAAAAACGGCAGAGGTGATCAAATACCGCCAAAAGAAAGCTCTATTTGTGGGAAAAAAAAGGACGTCAGTTTTGTTTGGGAGCCACGTCGCACGACCGCGCAATTGTCAGTTAAAGCGACGCAGTGCCGAAACGCAAAAAGTGCTCTGGTCAGGAAGGGGGTAAATTCTTCCGGGGCTGAAGTGGTTAAAGCAGTTGAACAGGCCTAACTTACTTTAGATGGAAAGCAAGTAGAAGCAGGGGAATCCCAATCAAGACAGCATTCCATGTTATACTATATATGTTGTCACCATCTCTAGGCTATATTGCTCAAGTGATGCGTACGTTTAGAGAAACACTGTATGTACTGTATATTATTATGTTGTATGTATTCCATGCTATTTACTGTGCCTTCTTTTTTGGCTAGACCACTTTGCTATCTGTTTGCTATCTATTTGCTATCTCGGCCTCTTACAACGCCTCTGCAAAGTTCAATGGTTTGATTAATATGTCCTCTTTGGTGTACTTCTAATATGGTGGTGGCTTAGTAATAGGCCAATTGAACAGGACATGGGAGATTATGTTTGTATCTGTCTTTTTTTATATATTTTGCAGTATTTTTTTTTTTTTTTTACATATATAATGCGGTCGTTCCTCGCTGATACTGGTAGTAATGTCCAAATTATTTCAGGTTCTTTATAGTGTAGCACCTTTTCACAATGCAAGTCAGCCAACTTGCTAAAAGTAATGTGTGTGGCCGATACCATACCTTAGCCACTATTCAGTATTTCACCAGATCTTTAAAAACCTCTATATGGAATAACATAACAGGGATATGAAACAGCAAGTCTGTAAAATCTGGACACAGACTGAAATTGCTGACCTTTCCCTCTGAAAACGCTAATTGCTCAGCAGCTGTGCTGATGCTTTATCTTCAGCACTTTGAGTCACTGACCCATAACAAGTATGGAGATAATTGCATGCTTCTTCCAGGTCTGTGGCTCAGGACCTTAGATACCAACCACAGCCAAGCAACAATGTATTCTCAGGAAGTCAGCAATGGAAGTTCCTCATTGAAGAAAATGGTTATAAAAGAAACTTGTCAGTTTCCATCGGTGACACTCTTCTAAAAATGCTAGATGTCTGACCACTGCTTCTTTGGCTTAAAAGGGAAAAAATACTTGACAACCAATGTTATGTTAGATCACTAACAGCAGCCTATTGGATTCAGCAACACGGGACACGGTATTGATTGTTTGCTCTGCTAAGATCCTCTTCCATCTGTTCCTTCTGTTACTCAGATAGGAGATGCTGGGAGACTGGGAGTCTATGTTTCTTTTGGAAAATGGGAGTTCCAACCACTTCAGCATGACCATGAGCATGGTCATTTTAACATCTGCAGTATGTTAAAAATATTTTCATTTTTTTAAATTCATTTTGCGATTTTATTTCCTAATTGTTGCTAAATTCGTTTATTTTATGAACATTTAAAAAGTGTAAATTACTATTAGTTTTTATTGTTGCTAATCAATTTAATGTGTATTTTATAAAAGTTTTCAGATATATTGTTTGTGTTATTATTTTTTTGCATTGTTGCTAATCCTTTTATATATCCTATTGTATACTAATTTTGATTGTACGTTTACTTTTTTTTCTCTCCATGCTAATCATTTTGACATGTATTTATAAACATTTCTATTTTTTATTGCTGCTAATCATTTTAACATGTACAGTATTTTATACTCACTTACATTTTTTGTATTATTATTTTGTTCTCTTTTTGCAAATCATTTAACACATATTTTATACTCATTTATATATTTTTGTTATATTATTTGTTTTCTATTTTGCTAATAACTTGAAGATGTACAATATTTTTTATTCGTTTACATGTTTTGTATTATTATTTTTTCTGTTTTTGCTAATTATTCAACATGTATTTTATACTCATTTACATTTTTTTTTAAATATTATTTTTTTTTTATTTTGGCTAATCATTTTAACATGTATTTGTAAACATTTGTAATTTTTTTAATTGCTGCTAAACATTTTAGCCCTTATTCTAAACTTTTTTTTATATTTTTGCTTATAATTTAACATGTATTTTATATTTATTTACATTTTTTTTGTCTTTCCTAATCATTTTAACATGTATTTGTAAGCATTTTTTTTAGCTTTTAATCATTTTAACACATATTTTAAAAAGATTTTGTATTAATTTATATTTTTTTTCTATTTTCACTAATCATCTTAACATGAACATTATTTTATACTCATTTCAATTTTTGTATTATTTTTGCTATTTTTGCTAATCATTTAACATGTATTTTATACTAATTTACATTTTTTTTAATATTATTTTTCTCTGTTTCTGCTAATCATTTTAACATGTATTTGTAAACATTTGTATTTTTTTTTTATTGCTGCTAAACATATTAACCCTTATTCTACATTTTTTTGTATTTTTTATTTATATTCTTGCTTATTATTTAACATGTATTTTATACTCATTTACATTTTTTGTAATATTATTTTTTTTCTGTTCTTGCTAATAATTTTAACATGTATTTGTAAACATTTGTATTTTTTATAATGCTGCTAAACATTTTAACCCTTATTCTACATTTTTTTTGTATTTTTTATTTCTATTTTTGCTTATCATTTAACATGTATTTTATACTCATTTACATTTTTTGTAATATTTTTTGGTCTTTCCTAATCATTTTAACATGTATTTGTGAGCATTTTTTTTAGTTTTTAATCATTTTAACACATATTTAAAAAACCTTTTGTATTATTATTTTTTTCTATTTTTGCTAATCATCTTAACATGTACATTATTTTATACTCATTTCAGTTTTTTGTATTAATATTTTTTCTATTTTTGCTAATCATTTAACATGTATTTTATACTCATTTAAATTTTTTGTAATATTATTTTTTTTTGTAATTTTGCTAATAATTTTAACACGCATTTGTAAACATTTGGATTTTTTAAAAATTGCTGCTGAATTTTGCGCGTCGGAATTGGTACAGACGATCGGAATTTCCGATCAGAACTTTTTCCGACCGAAAAATAGAGAACCCGCCAGCAAAAGTCCGATGGAGCATACACACGGTCGGAATTTCCAACCAAAAGCTTACATCGGACTTCTGCTGGGGGAATTTCCAATCGTGTGTACAGGGCATTGTTCTACATTTTTTTTTTTTTTTGTATTTTTTATTTCTATTTTTGCTTATCGGTGTAAGTGAAAAAAGTTGGGCTACTAGTGAATCTGTGAAACAGTAGATCAGGCAGCCAGCATCAACAATGTAGTGATCTGTGTAAAAACCAAAAAAAAACATGAAAAAAATGCAGCGCTTATGTAATATACACAGAGTGGCCCCCAGGAGTAAGTATAGGACCAATAGCTGTTCCTAGATGAGAAGCCAATATCTTGTGAATATAACATAAAATATATCACAAAATCAGTGTACGGTGAATAACAAAAAAAAAAATAAAAAACATATGAGGGTTTTGTGACCAAAAAACCAACAAGCAGTCCGTGGTGAACAAAAATTTCAACTGTAATGCTCCTCTATAGAGTGTGATGTAGTCCAATGTAAGGGAAATAATAGAGTGATGTCCCTTCCACAGATGATAGGTGAAACTGTATGGGGCTTCTCCATATATCATTCGCAGATATACATGTGAAATAAAGGGAGATTGGGTACGCTTACCACAAAAGATGGACACACACGCCGTACGGGGGTGGGTCAGACAAGCATTTGGACCATTCAATTCAGCAGGTCTTTAATGGAGGACACGGATGGTGTGATGGTGTACTTCAATGGTTCCATCAAGGATGATGAAGGTTAGACGGTACACACCTGGAATTCCAATAGACAGGCGTGTCTAGATCCCCAAACATCCGCCAGCTGGGTGAAATGTATGGTACTTTCAAGGACATCCGATCAGCATGTTAAATCGTGAGGAAGAGAGAAAAAGAGAGCCTCCACATAGTGCATGAATCCGGATAAAAAAATTTACTAAAAAAATATCAAAGTTAAAAGTTGCACCAGTAGAAGGACTATGGTCCGAAACATGTCGAGTTGCTAGCCTACTGTGCATCTGGCACCACGCAATCTTTCTTTTTCTATGTGATCACTTCTTGTACCCACCTTGGCTGGTGTTTGTACTTTTAACTTTGATATTTTTTTAATACATTTTTTTATCCGGATTCATAATTGTATTATTCTATCTGTATTATTTCTATTTTTGCTAATCATCCTAACATGTACATTATTTTATACTCATTTCAATTTTTTATATTATTATTTTTTCTATTTTTGCTAACTATCTTAACATGTACATTATTTTATACTCATTTGAATTTTTTGTATTATTGTGTTTTCTATATTTGCTAATCATTTAACACATATTTTATACTCATTTATATTTTTTTGTAATATTATTTGTTTTCTGTTTTTGCTAATCATTTTAACATATATTTGTAAACATTTGTATTTTTTTTTATTGCTGCTAAACATTTTAACCCTTATTCTACATTTTTTTTGTATTTTTCTTTCTATTTTTGTTTATCATTTAATTATTTATTCATTTACATGTTTTGTATTATTTTTTCTGTTTTTGCTAATCATTCAACATGTACTTTATATTCTTTTTTTTATTCATTCACTATCTATTTTAGCTTATAATTTAACATGTATTTTATACTCATTTACATTTTTTTTGTAATATAATTTCTTTTCTGTCTTACCTAATCATTTTAACATGTATTTGTAAGCATATTTTTTTTTTAGCTTTTAATCATTTTAACACATATTTAAAAAAATAAATTTGTATTATTCTATCTGTATTATTTCTATTTTTGCTAATCATCCTAACATGTACATTATTTTATACTAATTTCAGTTTTTTATATTATTATTTTTTCTATTTTTGCTAATCATCCTAACGTACATTATTTTATACTCATTTCATTTTTTGTAATATAATTTTTTGTATTTTTTTTTATTGCTGATAAATATTTTAACCCTTATTCTATATTTTTTTTGTATTTCCTTTTCTATTTTTGCTTATCATTTAACATGTATTTTATACTCATTTATATATTTTGTTATATTATTTTTTTCTGTCTTTCCTAATCATTTTAACATGTATTTGTAAGCTCTTTTTATTTATTTATTTATTTATTTTTAGCTTTTAATCATTTTAACACAAATTTTTAAAAAATTGTATATTTTTTTCTATTTTTGCTAACTATCTTAACATGTACATTATTTTATACTCATTTAAATTTTTTTGTATTATTGTGTTTTCTATATTTGCTAATCATTTAACACATATTTTATACTCATTTATATTTTTTTGTAATATTATTTGTTTTCTATTTTATTTTGCTAATAATTTTAACATGTACAATATTTATTCATTTACATGTTTTGTATTATTTTTTATTCTGTTTTTGCTAATCATTTTAACATGTATTTGTAAACATTTGTATTTTTTTTATTGCTGCTATGCTAACATTTTAACCCTTATTCTATATTTTTTTTGTATTTTTCTTTCTATTTTTGCTTATCATTTAACATGTATTTTATACTCATTTACATATTTTGACATATTATTTTTTTCTGTCTTTCCTAATCATTTTAACATGTATTTGTAAGCTCTTTATATATATATATATATATATATATATATATATATATTTAGCTTTTATTCATTTTAACACAAATTAAAAAAAAAATAGTATTTTTTTTCTATTTTTGCTAACTATCTTAACATGTACATTATTTTATACTCATTTAATTTTTTTGTATTATTCTGTTTTCTATAATTGCTAATCATTTAACACGTATTTTATACTCATTATACTCATTTATATATTTTTGTAATATTATTTGTTTTCTATTTTGCTAATAATTTTAACATGTACAATATTTTTTTTACAATGTTTTTTATTCATTTACATGTTTTGTATTATTATTTTTTTCTGTTTTTGCTAATCATTTTAATATGTATTTGTAAACATTTGTATTTTTTTTATGGCTGCTAAACATTTTAACCATTATTCTTCATTTTCTTTGTATTTTTCTTTCTATTTTTGTTTATCATTTAACATGTATTTTATACTCATTTATATTTTTTGTTTTATTTTTTTTTTCTGTCTTTCCTAATCATTTTAGCATGTATTTGTAAGCATTTTTCTATTTTTATTTTTAGCTTTTATTCATTTTAACACATTTTAAATTTTTTTTGTACTATTATTTTTCTTTCTGATTTTGCTAACTATCTTAACATGTACATTATTTTATACTCTTTTCAATGTTTTGTATTATTGTGTTTTCTATATTTACTAATCATTTAACACATATTTTATACTCATTTATATTTTTTTGTAATATTATTTGTTTTCTATTTTTGCTAATAATTTTAACATGTAGAAATTTTTTTATTCATTTACATGTTTTGTATTATTATTTTTTTCTATTTTGGCTAATAATTTCAACATGTATTTGTAAACATCTGCATATTTTTTTTATTGCTGCTAAACATTTTAACCCTTATTCTACATTTTTTTGTATTTTTCTTCTATTTTAGCTTATAATTTAACATTTATTTTATATTCATTTACTTTTTTTGTAATATTATTTTTTTTGTCTTTCCTAATAATTTTAACATGTATTTGTAAGCATTTTTTTTTTTTTTTAGCTCTTAATCGTTTTAATTTGTATATATTTTTTTATTGCTGCTAAACATTTTAACCCTTATTCTATATTTTTTTTAGTATTTTTTTTTCTATTTTAGCTTATAATTTAACATGTATTTTATATTCATTTACTTTTTTTGTAACATTATTTTTTTATATTTTGGCTAATTATTTCAACATGTAATTGTAAACATTTGCATATTTTTTTATTGCTGCTAAACATTTTAACCCTTATTCTACATTTTTTTTGTGAGTTTTTTTTTTTCTATTTTAGCTTATAATTTAACATGTATTTTATATTCATTTACTTTTTTGTAATATTATTTTTTTTGTCTTTCCTAATAATTTTAACATGTATTTGTAAGCCTTTTTTTTTTTTTAGCTTTTAATCATTTTAATTTGTATATATTTTTTTATTGCTGCTGACCATTTTAACCCTTATTCTACATTTTTTTTTGTATATATTTTTTTCTATTTTGCACATATTTAAAAAAATAAATTTGTATTATTCTATCTGTATTATTTCTATTTTTGCTAATCATCCTAACATGTACATTATTTTATACTCATTTCAATTTTTTAGATTATTATTTTTTCTATTTTTGCTAACTATCTTAACATGTACATTATTTTATACTCATTTGAATTTTTTGTATTATTGTGTTTTCTATATTTGCTAATCATTTAACATGTATTTTATAATCATTTCCATTTTTTGTAATATTATTTTTTTTTCTATTTTTGCTAATCATTTTAACATGTTTTTGTAAATGTTTATAAACATTTTTATTTATTTGTATAATTATTTATTAGCAGTCATATTTGTTGTTTTGGATATTCCATAATTATTACATGTGTTTTCTGTGCTATCAAGTGTTTACAGCACCCAACCCCAACATCTGCATCACTTGATCTATATGCAGAAGCAGAGAGGATTCTGGGATTTGCAGTCCCCTGGAAAGAGATTTACTACATCTGCATGGAGGGTTCCTGATCTCCCAGAATCCTTTTCTGTGGGATGCTAGGCATGTGCAGTGTGACATAGAGGAGCAGCGTCTGCAGTCCTGAGCCCCCAGCCTGCGCCTGTGTGGGTGGTAGGTGACACGGCTCCCTCTCTCTCTCTCTCTCCCTCTCTCTCTCCCTCTCTCTCTCTCCCTCTCTCTCTCCAGGATGAGATGCAGAATAACATTGTATCGGATGTCACTGAGCCCCAGCTGGTGCCCCCAGCCCTGCAGAGATTGGATGCTGCGCTCGCTGCTGGAAGCTCATTAATTACGGCTCACGGATTGCCCATAGAATTCCGGCACAGGGGCGCGTTCTAATTTTGGGAAACAGTAATTGGTGTATTTGCTGCCAGCGTTCTGCGTCGAGGAGCCCTTTCTGCTCGGGGTGGAGGCATTCCTATTACTGGATGCACATTGGCTGAAGGAATTAAGAGCAGGTGAGTCACTATTACATTGTAGCGTGCTGTGGTTGTCAATTTGCTTCTGATCCAATATAGAGCAGTGATGGCAAACCTTGGCACCCCAGATGTTTTGGAACTACATTTCCCATGATGCCAAACCACACTGCAGAGTACATGAGCATCATGGGAAATGTAGTTCCAAAACATCTGGGATCTGCCAAGGTTCACCATCACTGCTGTAGAGGTTGTATTTATTAGAACATTATGGGGAGAGATTCGCTAAATCTGGTGCACACAGACTCGGACGCACTGTGCCTAGTAACCAATCAGCTTCTAAAGCCCCCGTACACACAATCCGAAATTCATACAGTAATTTTCGTACGATGCCCGATCGTCCGATAATCTTACCATTAGCATGGTTCATTCGACAGAGTAAAAATCGAAAATATCCTGATGTGCAGGCTATATAATTTTTGTCGTACGTGAACTCAACGTCCGATTTTCGTTTAATTAGTACGGTTTTCATCCAAAAAAAAAAAAAACCTAAGAGCAAGACTACGCATGCTCAGAAACCAAAGAACACATACAAAACGATTCAACACATGACGTCACTTCTGACGTTGCATTCTGTCGTACGAAAACATTTTCATTTGGTGAGTAACCAGTTCTCTTTCGACATTAGACTAGCATGCAACAAAAAAACGGTCATCTGAAAATCTGATCGTGTGTATGAGGCTTAAGTTCAGCTTGTTCAATTAAGCTTTAACAATTAAGACCCCTTTCACACTGGGGCCGCCCGTGCATTAGCGCTAAAGCGCCGTTCGTTTTATCGGTGGGAGCGTGGTATACACCGCTCCCAAACCGCCCCAAAGGTGCTGCTTGCAGAACTTTTCCTAACGCCCCGCAAGCGCACCGTCCCAGTGTGAAAAGTCACAATGAAATGAATGGGAGGCGATTTTCAGGCACTTTACAGGCGCTATTTTTAGGGCTAAAACACCTGAAAACTGCCTCAGGCGTTTTAGCGCTAGAAATAGCACCTGTTTGGGAGCGCTCCCAAAAGGCCCCTGCCCATTGCAATGAATGGGCAGCGCTTCCAAAGCGCCTGAAAAGCGATTCAGAAGCGCCGCAACATGGGTGCTTTTAACCCCTTCTTCGGCGGCTAGCGGGGGGTTAAAATCGCCCCACTAGTGGCCGAAAGGCGTCGCTTATACAGCGCAAAAATGTTGCCCAACTGTGCACTTTTATCCCCTTCCTGCCCAGCCTAATTTTCAGTGCTGTTGCACTTTGAATGACAGCTGCACAGTCATGCTACACTGTATCCATATGACATTTTTATAATTTTTTTTCCACACAAATAGAGTTTTCTTTTGGTGGTATTTTAACCACTTCAGCCCCGCGAGATTTTACCCCCTTCCTGACCAGAGCACTTTTTGCTATTCGGCACTGTGTCGCTTTAACCGACAATTGCGCAGTCGTGCCACATTACACTCAAAACAAAATTGACGTCCTTTTTTTTCCCCATAAATAGAGCTTTCTTTTGGTGGTATTTGATCGCCTCTGCGGTTTTTATTTTTTGCGCTATAAACAAAAAAAAGCAACAATTTTGGAAAAAAAATGCATTATTTTTTACTTTTTGCTATAATAAATATCCCCCAAAAATATATAAAAAAAACTAATTTTTTCCCTCAGTTTAGGCCGATATGTATTCTTCTACATATTTTTGGTAAAAAAATCTCAATAAGCATATATTGATTGGTTTGCGCAAAAGTTATAGCGTCTACAAAATAGGGGATAGTTTTATAGCATTTTAATTTTTTTTTTTAATTACTAATGGCAGCGATCTGTGATTTTGCGATTCGGGACTTTGACATTATGGCGGATACATTGGACACATTTTGGGACCATTGTCATTTATACAGTGATCAGTGCTATAAAAATGCAGGGAAGGGGTTAAACACTAGGGGGCGATTAAGGGGTTATGTGTGTCCTAGGGAGTGACTCTAACTGTGGGGGGGATGGGCTACCATTGACATGACAGTGATCACTGCTCCCGATTACAGGGAGCAGTGAAGTGATCTCTGTCATGTCACTAGGCAGAACGGGGAAATGCCTTGTTTACATAGGCATCTCCCCGTTCTGTGGCTCCGTGACACGATCACTGGGACACCGTCGGACATCGAGTCCGCGGGGACCCGCGGGCACAGTCACGCTGTGCGCTAGCCCCGCCAACTAAAGAGGACGTACAGGTACGCCAATTTGCCCACTACTGCCATTGTGCTGACGTATGTAGGCGTGCAGAGGTCTGCAAGTAGTTAATCACCACTGGGTTTTTTATTGTTACCGAATTTTGAAAAAAAAAAATACTATTTTCATAGTTTGTTATAAAAATTTGCAAATAGGTAAGTTTTCTCCTTCACTGATGGGCACTGATGAGGCAGCACTGATGGGGCTGCGCTGATGGGAACTGATGAGGCTGCGCTGATGGGCACTGATGAGGCTGCGCTGATGGGCACTGATGAGGCTGCGCTGATGGGCATTGATGAGGCTGCGCTGATGGGCACTGATGAGGCAGCACTGATGGGAACTGATAAAGCTGCGCTGATGGGCACTGATGAGGCAGCACTGATGGGAACTGATAAAGCTGCGCTGATGGGCACTGATGAGGCAGCAGTGGTGGGAACTGATAAAGCTGCGCTGATGGGCACTGATGAGGCAGCACTGATGGGAATTGATGAGGCTGCGCTGATGGGCACTGATGAGGTTGCGCTGATGGGCACTGATGAGGCAGCACTGATAAATGGCACTGCTAGACAGCACTGATTGGTAGCACTGGTGGGCACTTTTGGGACTGCACTGAAAATCAGGACGCTGATTATCAGTGTAGATGTCCCTTTCACACAAGCTGGTTATCAGCTCTCCTCTCATCATGCTGTCAGCATGAGGAAAGGAATGCCGATAACCGGCAAGTGTGTTTACATCATGATCAGCTGTGATTGGATACAGCTGATCACATGATAAAAGGGGTGCTGTGATTGGCGCTTTACCCCAATCTGTGGTCAGCTGTGTTCTAAGCTTCACAGAGCGTTCCACCCACGTGCCGCCGGGCTTGCGTGGGCAGCGCGATCACGGGAGGACGTCAGTGGATTCCCTCCCAGCAATGTAAGCCCGTGCTGTAGCTGTCTTTCGGCCATAGCGCAGGCGGGAATGGGTCAAGCTGCAATAGGCAGCAGACAGAAGTGTTTACATGCCGCGATCGCGATGCCTTCACAGCATACCTGACATGGACCTACACACTCAAGCATATGGGGAAGCACCACAAACAGCAAATCAGTTAAAGCCCGTAGGCTAAATGAAATAAATATATTGGTGTATGGGCAGCTTCATTTTTGTGCTCCACATTTAAAATGCAACATCAGGATGAAGGCCAGTTGCCTTTACCATGCTTTTGGCATTAGAGCCGTCATCTCCAACTAGGAGGTCATGCAGCTGGTGCCTCAAGGGTTTTCACACCAGGACAGCTTTGATAAAGCTACTTATCCTCATATATGAAGGAGCTAATCCCCTTAACCAGGAACTGATTTCTGTGTTCAGTCTGCTTTATTGCTGCCTACAAGCCATTGTTTCCATGCACTGCCCTGTTGATGGCCAAAAAAACTGAAATGGCTCTATAGAATAGGCTGTACTGTGCTTTAAACCCAGGAATACATACATTTGGCCAAAAAGTAATGTGCATGGCTCCATCCACTATCCTAAAATCAAGAATAATCCCGATTACTTTTGGATGTGTGATGGAATAAGAAATGTAAATACATTTAGTACTTGATGCGCTTTAAAATGAACGGCGTCCAGGTTTTGATTGGTTCTTTTGTCCGTTGGGGAGATTTGCTCCGCACTTCCTGAAAGGCCAGGAAGTGATTTGAAAAGTATCTTTAATGGAAAGGCAAAAACAGAAACACGTAGATTAAGGAAAGTTTAGAACACATGGTCACAGGAACAGGAAGTAAAGGTAGATCTCCCCCA
The DNA here is from genome assembly GCF_042186555.1 of Aquarana catesbeiana. Classification (NCBI taxonomy): domain Eukaryota; kingdom Metazoa; phylum Chordata; class Amphibia; order Anura; family Ranidae; genus Aquarana; species Aquarana catesbeiana. The sequence goes on from NC_133335.1 coordinate 209,717,274, forward strand.
TTAACCTCCACAGGCATAAATAGAAATTTTAAATACTAAGTAAGCAAGGCACTGGATGTGTATCTGCAGCTGACAGGATAAGATGTCTTTAATAAAGCCAAATAGCTTGAGTTCAGCAGCTCTTCACAAATTGTGGGTTCTCCCAGAGACAGGGGTTCCAATTCCAGAAGTCTATCTGTATTTGAACCAGAAGGAGTTCCAAACAGACATCCTTGAAGTTCAGAAGTGTTTTGCTAAATCCAAAAATGACAACAGAAGAAGAAAACGGTATCCAACACGTTTTGGAGTCATCAACCCCCTTCATCAGGGCTTTAGCACTTGTCAGACTGTTTATACGATTTATTAATCTAGACCAGGGGTCTCCAAACTTTCTAAACAAAGAGTCAGTTTATTGTTCTCCAGACTTTAGGGGTGGGGGGGGGACTGTGGCCATCAGAGGTGGAAATTTTCTTGGCATCAGTTAGAGTAAACATCGCCACATTTGGTATTAGGGGGAAGAATAGCACCCTATCATTGGTATCATAGGGAAGAACAGTGGTGGGGGAAATGGTATCATAGGGAAGAACAGTGGTGGGGGAAATGGTGCCTTGTTGTTGGTGTCATTGCTGATCTAGACCAGGGGTCTCCAAACTTTCTAAACACAGGGCCAGTTTACTCTTCTTCAGACTTTAGAGGGGCTCGACTGTGGTCAGTGGGAGTAGTAAATGTCCTGGCGTTGGTGGAAGTTAACAGTCATTGGTGTCAGAGGAATAGTGCCCCATCATTGTTGTCAGTAAGAGGAATCGTACCCCATTAGTGGTGTCAGTGGGAGGAATAGTGCCCTATCTTTGGTGTTATTGGGAGGAATAGTGCCCCATTGTTGGTGTTATTAGGAGGAATAGTGCCCCATTGTTGGTGTTATTGGGAGGAATAGTGCCCCATTGTTGGTGTTATTGGGAGGCATAGTGCCCCATTGTTGGTGTTATTGGGAGGCATAGTGCCCCATTGTTGGTGTTATTGGGAGGAATAGTGCCCCATCATTGGTGTTATTGGGAGGAATAGTGCCCCATCGTTGGTGTTATTGGGAGGAATAGTGCCCCATTGTTGGTGTTATTGGGAGGCATAGTGCCCCATTGTTGGTGTTATTGGGAGGAATAGTGCCCCATCATTGGTGTTATTGGGAGGAATAGTGCCCCATTGTTGGTGTTATTGGGAGGAATAGTGCCCCATTGTTGGTGTTATTGGGAGGAATAGTGCCCCATCATTGGTGTTATTGGGAGGAATAGTGCCCCATCGTTGGTGTTATTGGGAGGAATAGTGCCCCATTGTTGGTGTTATTGGGAGGAATAGTGCCCCATCATTGGTGTTATTGGGAGGAATAGTGCCCCATTGTTGGTGTTATTGGGAGGAATAGTGCCCCATTGTTGGTGTTATTGGGAGGAATAGTGCCCCATCATTGGTGTTATTGGGAGGAATAGTGCCCCATCGTTGGTGTTATTGGGAGGAATAGTGCCCCATCGTTGGTGTTATTGGGAGGAATAGTGCCCCATCGTTGGTGTTATTGGGAGGAATAGTGCCCCATCGTTGGTGTTATTGGGAGGAATAGTGCCCCATTGTTGGTGTTATTGGGAGGCATAGTGCCCCATTGTTGGTGTTATTGGGAGGCATAGTGCCCCATTGTTGGTGTTATTGGGAGGCATAGTGCCCCATTGTTGGTGTTATTGGGAGGCATAGTGCCCCATTGTTGGTGTTATTGGGAGGCATAGTGCCCCATTGTTGGTGTTATTGGGAGGAATAGTGCCCCATCATTGGTGTTATTGGGAGGAATAAGTGCTCCACTGTTGGTGTCAGTGGCAGCAATTATGCCCCCTTGTTAATGTCAGTGGGAGGAATACTGCCCCAAGGGCCAGATAAAAGCAAGCAAAGGGCCGCATCCGACCCCCAGGCTACAGTTTGGAGACCACTGATCTAGGCCAGGAGGGTGATCAGTAAGTGAAAGCTTGTGTCAGGAACAGATCTTCCTAAAAACATTCTGACAAGTGCTAAAGCCCTGATGAAGGGGGGGGTTTTGGACCCAAAATGTGTCGGCTGCCTTTTTCTTCTCCTATTGTCATTTGTGGAATTATTAAAACATTTTTGGACTCCAAGAATATCTGATTTGCACTCTTTTTTTGGTTCAGGTTAAAAAAGAAACCTGACAGAAATTTGAACTCTTGACAACGCTATCCAAAATTGAAAAAAAAAATAGCTGAAGTTGAATTGTAAAATGACTCTTTTAGCAACATGACTATATAATTATAAATTGGTCAGATTTTATTTTTATTTTTTTTATTTTTAGTAATTCCCGAAGGTTCTAATGGGCTGCCAGGAGGTGCACGCTATTACTCTGCTTGCCTTTGTCTGCGGTACGGCCTCCGTCTCGGGACTGTTTGCTGCCACTCTTCTTCCCCAATGGAGACAGATGAAGCTGTACACCTTCAACAGGAACGAGAAGAATCTGACAGTGAGCATGGGATTATGGGTAAAGTGCACTCGCTTAGAGTGGAGCAGGGAGTGCATGATCTACGACCGGGACTGGTACGCCAGCGTGGACCAGCTTGACATCCGAATCCTGCAGTTTGCACTTCCTTTCAGCATTTTGACTGCCGCCTCGGCCCTTGTCCTGTGCCTGATGGGGATCTGCAACACCACCTTCAGCACCAACATGCCGAGTCTTAAGCTGGCTAAGTGCCTGGTCAACAGTGCCGGATGCCACCTCGTGGCGGGCATGTTGTTCTGCTTGGCGGGAGTGATGAGTGCCACTCCATCTACCTGGGTAATACTCTATAACAGCATTTTGAACAGCAAGTATGGACCGTATTTCACCTATGATATCGCCGTCTTTGTCGCTTTAGGGAGCTCTGGCGGGATGTTTTTCACAGCTGCTCTCCTGTTCGGGTGGTACTGTAACTGCAAATCTCTGACAGCGTCATATTGGCAGCCATTGTACTCCCATATTCCCAACATGCAGAATTATATCCCCCCATCCTACTCTTCCCAGGCCCACCTGTCACCCATTGAAATAGACTTTCCCGTCACGTACACTGTGTAGTGAAAACGTCTTTTCCGATTTTTAGGTAGATACTCATAAGAAAAGCAAAAAGAAAATATATATAAAAGTATAATTCATTGTCAGATGTTGTGATTGGAGCAAATGATTTATTTATTTTTAATTAAAGGGTAAATTGATTTAAAGCAGAACTCCAGACAGACTTCTAAATACACAGATGAAATACATATATTGGAACTGTTTAACCACTTAAGGACCGGAAGGATTTGCCCCCTTAATGACCAGACCATTTTTTGCGATTCGGCACTGCGTCGCTTTAACTGACAATTGTGCGGTCGTGCGATGTTGTACCCAAAGTTTGATCACCTCTGTGGTTTTGCATTTTTTGCGGTATAAACAAAAAAAGAGCGACAATTTAAAAAAAAAAAAAAAAAAAAAACATTTTTTTTTAGTTTTTTGCTATAATAAATACCCCCCCCCAAAAAATGTAAAAAAACAAATTTCTTTCTCAGTTTAGGCCAATATGTATTCTGCTACATATTTTTGGTAAGAAAAAAAAAAATCGCAATAAAAGCATATATTGAAAGTTATATTGTCTACAAACTATGGGATAGATTTATGGCATTTTTATTACTTTTATTTTTTTTACTCGCAATGGCTGTGATCTGCGATTTTTAGCGGGACTGCGACATTGTGGCAGACAGATCGGACACTTTTGACACTTTTTTGGGACCACTGACATTTGTACAGCGATCAGAGCTAAAAATAGACATTGATTACTGTATAAATGTCACTGGCAGGGAAGGGGTTAACACTAGGGGGCGATCAAGGGGTTAAGTGTGTTCCCTGGGAGGTGTTGCTAACTGTATGGGGGCTGGGCTCACTAGAGGAGGAGAGAGATCATTGTTCCTAATCACTAGGAACAGACGATCTGTCTCTCCTCCCCTGACAGAACGGGGATCTGTTTGTTTACACTGACAGATCCCCGTTCTGCCTGTTTCTGGAGCGATCGCGGGTGGCCGGCAGACATCGAGTCTGCCAGACCCGTTGGTTGGCTCCCTCGCTCGTTAATGGGCCCTACTGAATCCACTATTTTCTGGCAGTGCGGGCTCGAGGGGCAGCTCCTTTGGGCCCAACAACAATGACTGGGCGCGGGGCAGCTGCCCCTTTTGCCCCGCGTTAAAGACGGCCCTTATATAACCTTACAAAGAACATGTACTTCTGTCAAGCTGTTCCTGAGGTTTATACAGCTCTCCCAGACAGCAAAGCTAAACCGATGACTTTACTTTTTTTTCTGCTGCAGTTAATCAATACAGCCAGGTCACCGCCCCGCCCCTGACCTGTCATTGGACAGCTAAGCAGAGGCAGCAGACTAAAGAGCACATACCAGTTCATGCTGCTTTCTCCTCCTGTCAGTAAGCTACTTGTACAACTCCACTGCGGCACAATTGATTGGCTGTCGGTGCTGCTCCTCCCACTACCAATCTAAGATCTGTTGTGCAGAAGATTTCAAGAAGGTTAATAGCGAGTCAAATTCATGTACTTACAATGTTTGCCATTAAAATACACTAATACGTTTTAAATAATATATAACCGCATTACATGGTGTTTTTATTATATCTACATGGAGTTCAGCTTTTTTTCAAAGTGTGTTTGACTTGCTGTATGAAGTCTTGTACTTCCCATTTCTCTATTTTTGGGATGACCCTTTAAAGTGCAGGCAATGGACAGTAAAGTTTTTGCATATTCTTAATAAGAAGTTGATTTAAAACAAGCCCTCACTGATCTCAGTAGCTGCAATCACTGTGACGCAATCCATCTTGAAATTTCACAACAAAAGCACTGAAGTCCTTCAAGTAATTTTCTCAGCAGCTCAGCTCCCCCTCCAAGAGCACTGGCTCTGTGTTTACTTTGGAGATTGGAGAGCTGGAAGGCCTATGAGTCACTACTAGGAGGGAGAGCTGATATTCTAAGTCACACTTGGGAGGGGGAGCAGGGGGATCTGAGCTGCTAAGTCACTACTAGGAGTGGGAGTCGAGTTGAGCTGATGAATTGCAGCTTGTAGGAGAGCAAGGTGTGCTTAGCTGCAGAATCAAGGACATTGGGAGTGAATCGCTCCACAGTGCCTACAGCTATAAAGTTTAGTGAGGGGCTTTTTTTTTTTTTTTTTAACTTCAATCTTTACTGTAGAAAACTCTCAAAAACTGAGTCGCAATAGTAGAAAATACTATTCCAGAGGCATATAAGAATTATAAATTAAATAGAATCCATATGCATTTACAGGTGTGGGCTTGTTTTAACTGTTTGTTATGTAAAAACTTCCATGTCCTTAGCCTGGGCACAGATTCTCTTGAAGCTTAAAAGTGGCAGACTTTGTTTCTTGGTTTTTACAGCTTTCATTTTATTTGGTCATATCTAGTGCCCATGTAAAGGATTATCCAGGGAAAGAGTGTGCAGTATCCTAATACAGCCAATCAAAATTCACCTTCCAATAATCAATTAAATTAAAAGTGAAATCTGACTATTGGTTATACTCAGACTGCATATAATTGTACGTATAATTTAATAATAGTTTAATACTGATATTTTTATAGAAGTGGAATGAGAAATCAAAAGGCATTTAGACAAGAAAAGACATAGCTCCCAACTGTCCCTGATTTCGAAGGACTGTCCCCTATTTGGAGCAATGTCCCTCTGTCCCTCTTTCCTCCTCATTTGTCCCTCATTTTGGTCTGATCTATATAGTTGTAGATAAAATGCACTTTTTATCTTTCAAAAAGTGTTTCCCAGTGCTAAACCTTTCATCCAATTTCTAAATGGCTGCATTTGTAAATGTTAAAAGCCAATATAAAAGCATAGGAGTGGCAAAAAAAAGTCCTTGTGGATTTAATTAACCTTTTTTTTGGGTTAATTCTCCTTTAAGGGGGTGTGTCAGGGGGTGTGTCCTATGCCTACATACGTTTGTGAGTAGGTTGTCCCTCATTCCCATCTCAAAATGTTGGGAGGTATGAAAAGATGTTGTCTAAGCCCCTCCTGCATTCGGTTGAGCTTAGTGGTTTTGCTGAATCTGGGTCTGGATAGGTTGCAGATCGCTGCTTGAAGGCTTCATGTAGTCTGTAAATAGCGGTCGGAGGGTCTTCCAGCTGGGCCAGATATAAGAAAGGCTTAGAAAACACCTGTCTTTGCCCTTTAAGAATTTACAACAAAAATAAAAGGTCAGAATATAAAGATTTGATTCATGCTGCAGTTCCCTCATTTGTATTACAGTATTTGGTCCTGTTCTTCATAATTAACTTTACGAATTTAAATATATAAAATATTTATATATGTAATATATAAATATTTTACATATACATATACACATATATGTAAAATAAGTTCTTATTTTTTTTGAGTAGTGAGCAAATTGTGACTAGCTGGGAAGCAATTACTGAGTCTGGATTCATACTTATGCACATACAGTAGTATGTCATTCCCTATGATGTGGAAGGCCAGCACTATTCTGGAACACTGATATAGATAATTTAGGAACAAGTAAATGAAAAAAGCGGAAATTTAATCCAGAGCAACTAACTAGTTACTATGGTCAACAACTACCCCTTGGCTTCAGCTTTTATAAATTATATTATAAATGTTTTGTACATATCATTTCTGTATGTTGTCTTTCTTGAACTGTAATGTACAGTAGATGGAACCTCTGGAGAACAATACCTCACTTGCTGGCCTTCCTTCATCCAATTAGGTAAACCAGGAATGAGTCCATGTATTTGATGTATACATTTATATACACTACATGACCAAAAGTATAAGTGGAATCCCCTAATTTATGGAGTTCTGGTGTGTAAAAGTTGGGTCGCTGTGGAGGTCTGAAGACCACAGTTTTGGTGTGTGTCTCCTTTAGCAGCCAACTTTGGAGGATGCATTATGTACATCGCTGGTACTTGGGTGCCCCCAGGATTTAACAGTCAGAACCAGAAGCACCAGATTATCAGATCTTAACAGGAGGTCATTTCCGAAGAAAGTGAGCTAAGAACTGGAGTAATCGAGGTGGCCAATGGGTTAAGCATGGATGTAGTCATTAACAAAGGAAAGGGTAGAAGGTGTACGGGTAAGTTATGGTGGGTGGTCCAATTTAGAAGTCCAGCAGGTCAAAAATAGCAGGCAAAGCAGAGAACAGGGATTTAAACTAGACATGAATCAGGAGTGAAAACTAAATGGGAGACAAGAGTACCAGGATTTGGACTAGGAATGCTTCAGGGACAGGATAACAAGACCAATGGCTGACATGGAGACCAAGACAAAGATAAAAGATATCAGGATCACACCTTGGCAGGCAACAGCATGGATAGGTTATGGTCACCACCCACCTGAACAGATAAATAGGGTAGGTACACTTGTGCCAGAACGCAGGAAAGGGACCTGGAATGCAGTGAGCCAGGTGTGACTCAAGCAGTGGGCATGGGTGGACAGCAGGAACAACAACAAATGCAACAGGTGGACACAGCAAGCAGAGCACAAGTAAATTCTTGTTATGGCATTTCCAGTAAAGGGTAACATTTAATACTAGAGCATGCAAAGACATTTTATCCAAGCTTGCGGGAACAGTTTGTGGAAGACCCTTTTCTATTCTAGCATGACCGTGTCCCTGTGCACAAAGCTCTTTAAAGACATAGTTTGGGGTGGAGGAACTTGAGTGTGCTGCACAGAGCCCTGACCGCAACCCTGCTGAACACCTTTGTGATAAATTGTAACACCAACTGTGAATCAGGTCTTCTCATCCAACATTAGTTCCTGACCTCAAAAATGGTCTTTTGGCTGAACCTTGTGGAAAGCCTTCCCAGAAAAGCGGACACTGTTATGTCCACAAACAGAGTAGGGGGAGGTAACTTCGTAAAGTTACCGGTGGTTAAGGAATGAGATGTCCAGCAAGCTCATATAGATGGCCATATAGCATTTCTGCACATACACACATATCACCAGGGCAGAAAAAAAACCCAACATAGTTAAAAACTCTTCTTCACTCCACGCCAATCTAAAGAATAACCTTTTGGCTGGAGTTCCAGGTTAAAAAAACACTTACACCAAAAAGTTTACCTAGTAGGAATCAGAGGATCAGGCAGTATGTAAATGGTATTGACTTTTACGAACACTTCAAAGCTGCACATTTAGGGCTACAGGTTCAGTTTATGATGGAACATTTCACATTTATGTTAGAATGACACACCTAAATTCTGCCAGGCATGAGCGGCACCACCAGCACAGCGTTTGGTGCTGTTATGCTTACTTAGGAGCTGGAAGACAGTACTGGGGTTGATTTACTAAAACTGGAGTGCAAGATCTGGTGGCAGCTGTGCATGGTAGCCGATCAGCTTCTAACTTCAGTTTGTTCAATTAAGCTTTGACAAAGAAACTTGAAAGATGATTGGATTCTATGCAGAGCTGCATCAGTTTTTGCACTCTCCAGTTTTAGTAAATTAAGCCCAGTGTGTGTTAGGGCTGTAATATTTCACTCACAGCTGCAAGAGCCATCCTCAGACAAACTAAGTGAAGAATAATGGGATAAATAAGGACCTTTATTAGCCTGCAACATTTTAATAATTTAAGACTAAGTGGTCCATTCAAAAAGCAGCGCCATGGCCCTACCATAGTCATCCTACTGCTTTAAAATCAAAACATGGCACATTTATAAAGCATTGCAGTATGTATAGAGTAAAAAACAAAAGCAGAGTACATCTTCTAATTGTCCTAATGGCATAGGACATTGCAAAAATAAGAGAAATTATGCTGCTATTATCCTCAGGACAGAAAAATTAAAGAGAATCTGTCATGACTGAGCCCATGTAAGAATTTGAACACCTAGGTCAGTGATGGTGAACCTTGGCACCCCGGATGTTTTAGAACTACATTTCCCATGACGCTCAACTACACTGCAGAGTGCATGAGCATCATGGGAAACGTATTTCCAAAACATCTGGGGTGCCAAGGTTCACCATCACTGACCTAGGGTCCGATTTATAATGGAGAGCAAATATAGCTATTCACTATAAATACACTGCTAGGCTACACCACACTTTTCCTCAATTTTGCAGTCCATTCATAAAATGCAGGCAGTGATGGGAAGTCTTTATTATGTTAAGGAGTTACGGTATATCTACTTAGTGCAGCAGAGATAAATCCATGATCGGAGGAGAGCCTGTTCACTTGACTTTGACGGGTCTTCTCCCAGCTTTTATTTATACACTATACACACTGCAGTGCTTTATAAATGTGCCATGTTTTTATTTTAAAGCAGTGGTAAGGCCATGCTGCTACTTTGTAAATGGACTCCTTAGTCTTAAATCATTAAAATGTTACAGGCTTGGCTAATAAAGATCCATGTTTATCCCATTATTCTTGATTTGGTTTGTCGGAGGACGGCTCTTGAAACCTAGAGTCAAGTATTAAAAGCAGTGGAAGTACCATCATTTCCTCCATGTAGATAAATCCTTGCTGTAGATGTGCACAAATGTACTATATGATGGAATGTTTTCACCGGTGTAACCTTCATTACTTCATTACATTAGGTTGTATATATTGAAAGTGTACAATGTTGTCAGATTTACCATCGATGAATGCACCTCCTAGACCTGTTACAAACAACTCGTTGTTTTTTGTACTTGTATGTGGTAATTCTGTGATCTTTTTGGAAGTCTTATTCTTGTAATAAAGTTAATAATGGTGTATTAGGTGTGGTGAAATGCTACTTTTTTTTCAGTGCACATTATATAATGGACTTATGTGAAATGTTAGGGGATAAAACTGGTGCTGACCAGTGAGTGGCGGCTAATGCTCAATATTTTGGGGGGGCGGCAAACCAAGTCCTAAGACTCCCTGGCCAATCGGGTCTCGGGAACTGCTTCCTGAATGGCCAGGAGGAGAATCAGGAAAACAGACAATAGCAAATATTAATACGCTATTGTCACACAAGTGGGTAGGCTTGGGGCGCCGTGTTCTGCGCCCCAAGCCCACCCTTTTTTAAAAGCCAATTAGAGCCTCATGTGCTTCAAAAAAAAAAAAAAAAAGAAAAAACCCATTGAAATCCATGTGTCCGACGCCCCGCATGTAGATTAGGGGGCCAGACGCATGGACTGGGGGTCTGGTCAATATTCCTATCGCACACGTTCCTGGCAAATATGGCTCATAAAATGGTGGGTGCTGCAGCGATTACCAGTTGGGTCCTGGAAACATCAAGCAATTGTACATATTCACCAGCACACCATGGATCGACAACTTCCGTCCTAAGGTTTCTTTTAATGAAAGAGATCACATCACAAAGATAAGTGCAACGTTTCGGAGCCACGCAGGGCCCCTTCTTCAGGCATGTCTGACGAAGGGGCCCTGCGTGGCTCTGAAATGTTGCACTTATCTTGGTGATGTGATTTCTTTCATTAAAAGAAACCTTAGGACAGAAGTTGTCGTTCCATGGTGTTGCTGGCGAATATGTACACTTACATCTGATGTGTCTATCCAAAAGATAAGATACTTAAAGCAGATATAGTAAACCCCCACCTCCACCCCACCCTTCTAGATGGGCAATATAGCGAAGTACGCTTGTGGAAGACTTCGGTGTTACAGAGTTAGTCTAAAGTCCTCAATCACAAGTGAAAATAAAGCACTAGATACGGATTCTCAATGGGACAATGGAATTCTCACTGGGCATACTTGCTCTGGTTTGGGAGCTCTCCACAAAATGGAGATACCCCTCAAAAAATGAGGGGAAAACACAGAGTTGACAATCTATGCATATACAGTCCAGTGAGGGCACCAGACAAATTCCCCAAAAATCCAAAGTTTTTAATGATAGTATTGGTTCATAGCAGAATAAAACCCAACCCATCCTGTGGGCCAGAGATACACTATATTGTCCAAAGTATTGGGATGCCTGCCTTTACACGCACATGAACTTTAATAGCATCCCAGTCTTAGTCCATAGGGTTCAATATTGAGTTGGCCAACCCTTTACAGCTATAAGGGTCCTTTCACACTGGGGCGGTTTGCAGGCGCTATTGCGCTAATAATAGCGCCTGCAAACCGACCCGAAAGTGCCGCTGCTTTCATTCCAGTGTGAAGGCCCCGAGGGTTTTCACACTGGAGCGATGCGCTGGCAGGACGGTAAAAAAAGTCCTGCCAGCAGCATCTTCGGAGCGGTGAAGGAGCGGAGTGTATACCGCTCCTGCCCATTGAAATCAATGGAACGGCGCGGCTATACCGCCGGCAAAGCGCCTCTGCAGAGGCGCTTTGCGGTGGTTTTAACCCTTTTTCGGCCGCTAGCAGGGGGGTAAAACCGCCCCGCTAGTGGCCGCATACCGACGGTAAAGCGCCGCTTACAATAGCGGCGCTTTACCGCTGACAACGCCCCCGCCCCAGTGTGAAAGGAGCCTTACAGCTTCAACTCTTCTGGGAAGGCCGTCCACAAGGTTTAGGAGTGTGTCTATGGGAATGTTTGACCATTCTTCCAGAAGTGCATTTGTGAGGTCAGGCACTAATGAACTTTGCTTTGTGCACTGGTCCAAATCATTTGGTGGAGGGGGGATTATGGTGCGGGGCTGTTTTTCAGGGGTTGGGCTTGGCACCTTAGTTCCAGTGAAAAGAACTCTTAAGGCGTCAGCATATCAAGACATTTTGGACAATTTCACGCTCCCAACTTTTTGGTAACAGTTTGGGGATGGCCCCTTCCTGTTCCAGCATGACTGCTCACCAGTGCACAAAGCAAAGTCCATAAAGACATGGATGAGCGAGTTTGGGGTGGAGGAACTTGACTGGCCTGCACAGAGTCCTGACCTCAACCCGATAGAACACCTTTGGGATGAATTAGAGTGGAGACTGCAAGCCAGGCCTTCTTGTCCAACATCAGTTCCTGACCTCACAAATGCGCTTCTGGAAGGATGGTCAAACCTTCCCATAGACACACTCCTAAACCTTGTGGACAGCCTTCCCAGAACAGTTGAAGCTGTTATAGCTGCAAAGGGTGGGCCAGCACAATATTGAACCCTACAGACTAAGACTGGGATGCCATCAAGTTTCAGGTTGCCTGTAAAGGCAGGCGTCACAATACTTTTGACAATATAGTGGAATTGTGACTATGCTTTAATGGACTCAGATAAGCAGATAACAGAAAAATCTGTATTGTGCTTTTCTGCATGAATTTTTTTTTAGTGTTAACAACAGTGTAGCAAATCAATTTCCATTTAAAGCGTAGGTTCACACAAAAATTGAACCTCCGCTTTTCGGAACCCTCCCCCCCCTCCGGTGTCACATTTGGCACCTTTCAGGGGGGTGCAGATACCTGTCTAAGACAGGTATTTGCACCCACTTCCGGCATATACTCCCACGGGACTCCTCTTCCCGTCCCCACTGTACTGTCTGCTGTGACACACACGGGTCCCAGAGACAGCGGGGACCAGTTAGGAAGCGCAGCGCGACTCGCGCATGCGCAGTAGGGAACCGGGAAGTGAAGCCGCCGCGCTTCGCTTCCTAATTCCCTTACAGAGAATGGGGGCGGCAGCACCCGAGGACCGATTCGGTCTCGGGTGCCGACATCGCTGGGCCCTGGGACAGTTAGGTGTCCTTATTTTAAAAGTCAGCAGCTGCAGTATTTGTAGCTGCTGACTTTTACATTTTTTTTTTCCGTGGGACTCCCTCTTTAAGCAAAGCCAAAATTCGAGTCCTGATGAAGTTGTATTTTTTTTCTGCTATGAACCAATTTTATCTTTAAAATCGTTGTACTTCTGGATGTTTGGCGCTCTCATTGAACTGTATATACTAAAGTGCTCAATGACAGCTTAAGTTGGTTACACTGGACTCTCTCCTCCCCTCATTTCACTCAGCTATGACAATTACAAGTGGGAGTCGGAAATAGCAATCACATTATCCTCAATGCACTATAACGATTGTTATTTGTCAAAACAACCATTATATGTAGCAATCAGACCTAAAAATAATATGTGCTGTGAGAAATGACACACACGTTATAGATTAGCAATTTTGGCTATCGGGCGAAAATCTATTATTTTCAGCCATGCGTTTCAGCTCTCATTTGCAGGAAAATAAGGATTGCTATACAATATCTAAAAAGATTGAGCTTATAATCTACCAGCAGTGCCATGATAATAGGGAAATAGTATAGGGTTACACAAGAAATGTAGAAATAGTATGGGGGTACAAATGAAGTGTAGAAATAGTATGGGGGTACACAGGAAATGTAGAAATAGTATGGGGGTACACAGGAAGCGTAGAATTAGTATGGGGGTACAAAGGAAGTGTAGAAATAGCATGGGGGTACACAGGAAATGTAGAAATAGTATGGGGGTACACAAGAAGTGTAGAAATAATATGGGGGTGCACAGGGAATGTAGAAATAGTATGGGGGTACACAGGAAGTGTAGAAATATTATGGGGGTACACAGGAAGTGTAGAAATAATATGGGGGTGCACAGGGAATGTAGAAATAGTATAGGGGTACACAGGAAGTGTAGAAATAGTATGGGGGTACACAGGAAGCGTAGAAATAGTATGGGGGTGCACAGGGAATGTAGAAATAGTATGGGGGTACACAGGAAATGTAGAAATAGTATGGGGGTACACAGGAAGTGTAGAAATAGTATGGGGGTACACAGGAAGTGTAGAAATAATATGGTGGTGCACAGGGAATGTAGAAATAGTATGGGGGTACACAGGAAGCGTAGAAATAGTATGGGGGTACACAGGAAGCGTAGAAATAGTATGGGGGTGCACAGGGAATGTAGAAATAGTATGGGGGTACACAGGAAATGTAGAAATAGTATGGGGGTACACAGGAAGTGTAGAAATAGTATGGGGGTACACAGGAAGTGTAGAAATAATATGGTGGTGCACAGGGAATGTAGAAATAGTATGGGGGTACACAGGAAGCGTAGAAATAGTATGGGGGTGCACAGGGAATGTAGAAATAGTATCGGGGTACACAGGAAGTGTAGAAATAGTATGGGGTACACAGGGTATGTAGAAATAGTATGGGGGTACATAGGAAGTGCAGAACTAGTATGGGGTTACACAGGAAATGTAGAAATAGTATGGGGGTACACAGGAAGTGTAGAAATAGTATGGGGGTACACAGGAAGTGTAGAAATAATATGGGGGTGCACAGGGAATGTAGAAATAGTATGGGGGTACACAGGAAATGTAGAAATAGTATGGGGGTACACAGGAAGTGTAGAAATAGTATGGGGGTGCACAGGGAATGTAGAAATAGTATGGGGGTACACAGGAAGTGTAGAAATAGTATGGGGTACACAGGGAATGTAGAAATAGTATGGGGGTACACAGGAAGTGTAGAAATAGTATGGGGTACACAGGGAATGTAGAAATAGTATGGGGGTACACAGGAAGGGCAGAACTAGTATGGGGTTACACAGGAAATGTAGAAATAGTATGGGGGTACACAGGAAGTGTAGAAATAGTATGGGGGTACACAGGAAGAGTAGAAATAGTTTGGAAGTACAGAGGAAGTGTAGAAATAGTATGGGGTACACAGGAAGTGTAGAAATAATATGGAGGTGCACGGCAAATGTAGAAATAGGTTGTGCTACGCTGTACCCAAATGAAATTTATGTCATTTTTTCCCCCCACAAATAGAGCTTCCTTTTGGCGGTATTTGATCACCTCTGCACTTTTTTTTTTTGCGCTATAACTAAAAAAAGGCTGACAGCTTTGAAAAAAAAAAAGAAAAACTATTTTTTACTTTCTGCTATAAAATACATCCAATAAATAAAAAAAAATCTAATTTCTTCATAGATTAAGGCCAATACGTATTCTGATACATATTTTTGGTAAAAAAAAAAATCCCAATAAGCGTATATTGATTGGTTTGCGCAAAAGTTATAGCATCTACAAACTATGGTATATATCATGGAATTTTTTTTTTAATATAATAGTAATAGTCGGCGATCAGCGACTTCTAGCAGGACTGTGATATTGCAGGGGACAATCTGACACTACACAGGAAGTGTAGAAAAAGCATGGACATAAAAGTTACACTAATACAGTGATCAGTGTTAAAGGTCACTGTACTAATGGCACTGGCTGGGAAGGGGTTAAAGAACTAGGGCAATCAAAGGGTTAACTGTGTGCCTAACCAGTGTTTTTGTGCACTATGTGCGCTGTTTTTACTGCTTTGCAGGGAAACAAAATCCATCACATCCCTGCTGACAGGATGGATCTTTCCATTGTTTACATATGCAGAGCCCCATCCTGTGTCTCTCCTCAATGATCAACAGATTCCAGCAGACATCCATTGGCCCGGAACCCGCTGATCGACTTCTGTTGTGACTAATCACAGCAGAAGCGGCGTGCCAGTGGCTTGCGCGCGCGCCCCCTTACCCAGAAGTGCAGAATCACATATACTGTATATACGGGATCCTGCACAGAACGGCCGCCCTGTAGCAGCAAATTTGCTATAGGGAGGTTGGGAAGTGCTTCATTTTGAACAAAGCTGCAGTTTGTTTTTTATCCACAGGTGCCCCTTACCTGCATAGGCCGTTATTGGTAAAGGTGAACTATGCCTTTAAACTCTGCCCACTGAGGTGACATTGCTCATTCATCACTTGGAGAGAGGCAGAGCAATCACACCGAACACAAGCCTCTTCTGCCCTGCCCGTATCTGCCTAGAACAATTTACATTGTTAGTGTTTAGAGGTAAATATATACCATATTTTTAGTTCACATGAAAAAAAAAAACTGTAAACAGTACAAGGTGTATATCTGCGGTTCAGAGTTACGACATAGATATGTAGACCCCCGAAACAGGTTAGGGCTAGGATATGCGGTCGTATAATCAAAAACTATAAACAAGCATAGATCGAAGCCAATCAGTAGTACCCTGTTTCCCCCAAAATAAGACCTAGCGTGATTGTCGGTGATGGCTGCAACATAAGCCCTACCCCCCAACTAAACCCTAGTTAAAGTCTTTGTAGGTCTTATTTTCAGGGTAGGGCTTATTTTCAGGGAAACAGGGTAGGGCTTATTTGGGGGGTAGGGCTTATACTGCAGCCATCACCGACAATCACGCTAGGTCTTATTTTCGGGGAAACAGGGTAGTAGGTAGGCTTGTCAGATAAGAGTGTCGAAAGAGAAGAAAAAGAAAGCGAATGGTAATCATGTGTTAGTAAATTAGCAGGGAGTAAAGAAGAAGAGGTAGAGAAAGGAAGGAAAAAAAGAAAGAGAAATGAGTCTGGGGGAAGACTAGAGAAAGGGGGAGAAAGGCGTCTTGAGCGTCTCTCGTGGCCATGCAGGTATACATTTGTGCTAGGGGGCATAAAAAAAAAAAAAAAAAAAAAGGAGGAGAATCTTTATAATTTATATTTTAGAAAGGAGCTTTAAGGGCGTCGGAAGTGGAAAAATCAATGCAGACATACCACAAAGCTTTGAACTTCTCAAAGGTGTCATTATCCATTGCCAGCATCTCCTCCATCTGCATCATATCCCTCACCGTAGAGACCCACAGAGCCAAAGAAGGAGGCACGTCTGACTTCCAGAATAGAGGAATCAATTGTCTTGCGGCTGAGAGGAAGGAACGAAGCAGACTCCACTTTTGTGAGGCAATCGAGCCAGGGAGTACAGATAGCAATGCCACGTCAGGTGAAGGCAATAGGGAAGTATTGTATATTGTATTATATACAGTGAAGACCTGAGACCAAAAGGGTCGCTTCCTGCTGCACTCCCACCAGATGTGTATGTAGGTCTCTTCTGCTGATCCACATCTCCAACAGTTGGCAGGCGTGGATGGGAATATTCTGTGTAAGGAGGAGGGATCTCTGTACCATCTAGAAATAAGCTTAAAGTTTTTTCTCCTGAGCATAGCAGGAAATAATGGATTTGTGGGTGAAGTGAAAGGAGGTCTGCCAGTTGGCTGTTGTGAGCTCCCTTCCCAAGTCCCTGGACCACATCCTTGTGTAAGTAGGGAGCTCATTATTGCTAACCCGTGGAGTAGTTGATAAATCGCAGATAACACATGTCTGGGCATTTCGGAAAGGGAGCACAGTTGCTCGTATTCAGTAAGGGGGCGGTGAATCTGGGTAGAGCGGAATAGTCCCGTACAGAAGGTAGAGAGTTGGAGGGCGGTGAGCAAATTGTCATCACCCCCTGGGATAGCCGGCTGCCCAGTAGTCTGGTGACATGGCAGGACTTTTGCCTCACACCAAGATCCCGGGACAGCCATCGCGGGAGTATCCCGGCAAATTTGGGACAGTTGGCAAGTATAAACATGCAAAACTACACTGAGAAAAAAAATTGTAGGAAACGAGAAGAAAATGCATGGGGCCACTTCACATGGCATGAGTTTTTAGGCACTAAAAATGTTTATTATGGTTACCATGACAATAACTTCAGGAGATACACCATATTGCTATGTCTATCCTGTTGCCAGGGCAGCTTGTTGAAGGCCTAAGTGTCCAGGGTCACAAATTAGAGAGGAGTAACTAGGGCAAAGATATGATGGCAGTGAGTTTAATGTAATCAATTCAGTGACAGTAAAAGTTGTTACTATGACAACAAATACAACCTGTTACATAGATATTCTGTCTGTCACCATGGCGAATAATTAAAAGGCAGTACGTGTCTGAAAACAAATTTACAAATTGCAGGGCGAAGAGCAGGTAGCATGTGACCAGCATCGCAAAGTTATGGTACTGAAATCATCGGAGCCCTCTTACTCCACCCAATATTAGAATCCCATTAGTAGAGTGAAAGTTGTGAAATATTCAGGATCGAAAATAAATATTAAGAATTCTCATTGCTCAATTCAACTCCAGTTTAATCAGCAAAAAAAAGGGCTCAATAAAGATTAAAATGAAATGCTGTCACTGCATAATAAATAATGAAAAATATAAGTTTCACAGCACCGCGGTAAAAATTAGAATGATCTCTTCAATGTAAAAACTGGTCCAGCTTTTTCTGGATATTCTCGAAAGAATGTCTTCCCATGTAATCCATGTGACCTTCCTCCCATTCCCTGCGCTCCTCTCTTTGCAGTTTCTCTTCTGCCTCGCGGAGGGACAACTCCGATGCAGACTGCACAAGATGAACCTGGGGAATATGAAACACAAACTTAACCCATCAGCATTGAATAAGGCCAACAGCAACCACAAATGATATTTCACTTATAGATGGGCAATGGTGGTCTTCTAGAGCAATGGTTCTTAGCAACGGGCCTGTGACTCACTGCTCAGCTGTGGTCTCCCTTCTCCTGAGCCTCCAGCCAACTGCAGATCCCTTAACCTCCCACAATGCCCCCCAGCTCCCGTAGTGCATCTCAACCTCCCTTAGGGGCCCATAGTGCCCCCAGAAAGCCCTCAGCCTTAACAGTGCTACACAGCCACCCACAGTGCCCCCCAGCCTGCTGCAAAGCCTTCGGCCCTGCATATTGTCCCGAACCTCCAACAGTGTCTTCCAGCCAACTGCAGATCCCGCCAACCAACTGTGAGCCTCCAGCCAATTACAGATCCCTTAACCTTCCACAATGCCCCCAGCTCCCATAGTGTCTCTCAACCTCCGTTAGGAGCCCATAGTGCCCTTAGCCTTCACAGTGCTGTGCAGCCTCCCACAGTGCCCCCCAGTCTGTGGCAAAGCCTTTGGCGTTCCATAGTGCACCCAACCTCCAACAGTGTCCCCCCCCCCCCAGCTTCCTCTATAAACCTCACCAAGGGCCACTAAGTCTACTGCAGTCTCCTAACCCCCTCCACATCCTCCATATCCCCCACAATGATACCCAATCCCAGTCACAGCCTTCCAGCATTTCAGTACATGTTATGCATTCTCATACTTTTATTGTTTGAGAATAGACTTTTTTGTTTTACTGTTGGTGCATGGAAGAATGTGGAATTATTTGCTGGACCTGGTCTTAAAAAGGTTGAGAACCACTGTTCTAGAAGCTTATGCATCTGCCCCTCCAAGACAGCCATAGCACGTATCACTCCCTTATTTATTTGTTTATTGCAGACTGTGGACATTACATCTGTAGAATGTGAAAATATATTGACCATCAGAACAAAACCTACATGGTTTGTTGGCTCAAAGCTACAAATACCGACTGAACACAACATCATAAACTCATACAGCATATCTGTAGACCATCCTTTCTCAACCTTTTTTAACATTGGGGAACCCTTGAAACAACTTTTCGATCTCAGGGAACCCCTGCTAATAATTACTCTATCAACAGCTCATGGTACATTAGTGCGGTGATCACTGGGAAGGATGCTCTTTACATCTTTGGTCATTGGGAAGAATCCCCCAATAGATTAAAAGATCAATGGTGTCAGCAGTTAGTTATCTGTGAAGCAGAAATTGATCATTACTCAAGGAAACCCTAGCAACCTCTGGATGAACCTTAGGGTTTCCACGGACCCTGGTTGAAAAAGGCTGCCGTAGACAGTAATATACTGCAAAACATACAATCATTTTTAAAACTTCTTGGAACAGCAACTAAAATGGGTTGGCTGCATAGCAATTTGTTTAGCAGAAGGAATTGCTGAAAGATAATTACAAATAATTAAGGTATTCAGTTCAGGGGAAAGAAAGAATGAAGATGCACCAAAAAATATAACAAATTCCAACCAATGTAACAAATACTGTATAACAGTGCATGTTTTCTTATTTCTTTTAAAGACCCAGACCTGTCTATTATATTTCTATTTTCGGTGAACTCTCTGAAGAGAGGTAGGCTAATATGTACGGGCAAATGTTCTGTAGGTCTTGCTCACATACATTCCACCCATTTATATCCCATGGCCCTCAACAGGCTTTCATGCATCAGAAGACACAAATAAACCTAACACACTGTAACACAAACACCTGAGCTGCAGAGTTGGGGGCTCATAGAAGATGGATGGGCGTGAGAAAAAACTTTACGTCACCTCATAAAGATGCATATTGGAAGGTAAACTAACAGACATACTTAGGTATGAATACACCATAAAACCTGCTTTAGTTTTGGGGTGGAAAGTAGTAATAATGGCACTAAAAAACCCTTTCATGGCTGCATCCCTGACACTTTAAATAATAGACCTCCATACCTTAGATCAGCCTTTCTCAAACTTTTTACCCCAGAGGAATCTCTAAAACAATTGTCAGGTCTTAGGGAACCCTTACTTAACCAATAATTCAAGAGATCAATGGGATAAATGTCCTCCACGTTGGTGATCAGTAAGAGGAATGTAACCCTTACAATGGTGGTCAGAATACTGTCCTTACAGACAGCTAAATATATCATTGGTGTCATTCTAACGGCTTTGCCAAGTGGCATTGGCCCTGTAACTACACATGTACCATCACATGGAAGGACAATCAGTCACAGCTCAAGGAACCCTCAGCAACTTCTGGAGGAACCCTGGTTGAGAATGGCTGCTTTAGATGGACCTTGCATTGACTGTACACTCTTTAAGCTGAAGGTACACATGCAACCCAATGCAGGTGCCAGGATGAGAAGGAGGGGGAACATCAAGAGTAATATAAGATTCTGTCTTCAATGTATTGCATCCTCTCCTGGATTGGCCTCCCCATCTTCACTCTGATGTGGTGAGGTTTTTGGTAAAAGTGCAGTTCTCCTTTAATACTAGTGGTTAATAAGCACATTCTTGCTGTATGGGTAATGGTAAAGTTGAAGGTTTCACCACTTCCACCTTCATAGTTACCCCCTAATAGTTGGTTATGCAACAGGTGAAGCACCTCTCACATTTTAGGACAGGGGTCTCAAAACTGTGGCCCTTTGCTAGCCTTTTTTCAGCCCTTGGAGCACTATTCCTCCCATGGACACCAACAATGGGGAACTATTTCTTCTACTGATACCAGATACTATTATACCCACTAATACCAATGATGGGGCACCACTCTTCTTCCTCCTGACCACAAATCCTGGAGGCAATGTTTATTCTCACTGATACTGGGCTCGGCATATTTTTCCACCCTCACTGGCTACAATCCAGCCCTCCTAAAGTCCGAAAGACAATAAAGTGGCCCTTTGTTTAAAAATATTTGGAGGCCTCTGTTTTAAGATGCATGAGCAACCCCACTACAGATAAATGGAGGAACATGTGTTAAGTAGTCAGCTAAATGGTTACACTCTCGCCTAGCAATGTTTGGGTCTAGAGCTCATACTCCTAAGGATATTATCTCCAATGGGTTTGGAAGTTCTTCCCATGTTTACAAGGGGTAGCACAGGGTTCCACAAACCCAAACTTGTTGATTCACTGACTTCCACTCAAATTGGCCCTACAGCGTGCATGAATGTGGTAGGAACTTTAAATCTTAAACTTGTCCGGGGACTTATGGGATTGGTCAAATGCTCTCAACGTTAATGTTCTTCAAATGTACTCTTTAAATAATAGATACAAAATGTAAAATAAATACGCAAGACCCTGGAGGACTTCTTTTTAGGTAGGGAAGGCTTAAGAAATGTTGGAATGATAAATTTTCCAGAAAAGTATGCATTCTTGTATGATGTCCACCTCAAAGGAGCACCCAAATGTCACTTTTTAATTACACCACTGGGTCTGGGTCTAGCCAAATTGATTAGATAATTTACAGCTGAAACAATACAAAAGTTATATTTTTTGGTGTTATCAGACACCTAATAAAGCATCTAGAAAATCTAAAAACAGAAATAAGCATGAACTGGTCAAAATCAAAGTTGAAGCCGTTATCAAATGGGTTTGACGCATTATTTTTTCATTGCAATGTAATTAAAGGCACGATTAATGACAAAACAAGTGAGGTCAATCTGGAGTGGAGGAGAAGCAATGATGGTGGAGAATCTAGTAATAATACCATATAGATGTTATCTTCGTTTACAGGCTCATGGTTGACCGGGGATGAGAGCAGAAGATCTTGATCTTGTACATTGTCATCTGCTGGAGGCTGCACAGAGCTAGTATCCGGCAGCTAGAAAGACAGCAGTTAGATGTATTCATTATGTCTTCATTACCACCTTCTGCTACAGTGAGGAGAAAAAAGTATTTGATCCCCTGCTGATTTTGTATGTTTGCTCACTGACAAAGAAATGATCAGTCTATAATTTTAATGGTAGTTTTTTTTTTTTTTTTTTTTAACAGTGAGAGACAGAATAACAACAAAAATATCCAGAAAAACGCAATTAAAAAAAGTTATAAATTTGTTTGCATTTTAATGAGTGAAATAAGTATCTGATCCCCTATCAATCAGCAAGATTTCTGGCTCCCAGGTCTCTCTCAAAGGGAGTGCTTCTAATCTCAGCTGGTTACCTGTATAAAAGACACCTGTCCACAGAAGCAATCAGATTCTAAACTCCCCACCATGGTCAACACCAAGGAGCTGCCCAAGGATGTCAGGGACAAGATTGTAGACCTACACAAGGTTGGAATGGGCTACAAGACCATTGACAAACAGCTTGGTGAGAGGGTGACAACAGTTGGAGCGATTATTCGCAAATGGAAGAAACACAAAAAAACTGTCAATCTCCCTCGGTCTGGGGCTCCATGCAAGATCTCATCTCGTGGAGTTTCAATGATCATGAGAACGGTGAGGAATCAGCCCAGAACTACATGGGAGAATCTTGTCAATTATCTCAAGGCAGCTAGGACCAAAGTCACCAAGAAAACAATTGGTAACACAATACGCTGTGATGAACTGGAATTCTGCAGCGCCCGCAAGGTCCCCCCTGCTCAAGAAAGCACATGTACAGGCCCGTCTGAAGTTTGCTAATGAACATCTAAATGATTCAGAGGAGAACTGGGTAAAAGTGTTGTGGTCAGATGGGACCAAAATTAAGCTCTTTGGCATTAACTCAACTTGCCGTGTTTGAAGGAGGTGGAATGCTGCCTAGGACCCCAAAAACACCATCCCCACCGTCAAGCATGGAGGTGGAAACATTATGCTTTGGGGGTGTTTTTCTGCTAAAGGGACAGGACAACTTTACCACATCAAAGGGACAATGGATGGGGCCATGTACCGTCACATCTTGGGTGAGAACCTCCTTCCCTCAGCCAGGGCATTGAAAATAGGTCGTAGATGGATATTCAAGCATGACAATGACCCAAAAAACACAGCCACGGCAACAAAGGAGTCGCTCAACAAGAAACACATTAAGGCCCTGGAGTGGGCTAGCCAGTCTTCAGACCTTAATCCCATAGAAAATATGTGGGGGTAGCTGAAGGTTCGTGTTACCAAACGTCAGCCTCAAAACCTTAATGACTTGGAGAGGATTTGCAAAGAGGAGTGGCATAATTTTCTGCTGAGATGTTTGCAAACTTGGTTGCCAACTACAAGAAACGTCTGACCTCTGTGATTGACAACAAGGGTTTCTCCACTAAGTCATGTTTTGCAAAGGGGCCAAATACTCAACTTCACTCATTAAAATGCAAATCAATTTATAACTTTTTTGAAATGCGGTTTTCTGGATTTTTTTGTTATTAGTCTGTCTCCCACTGTTAAAATAAACCTACCAATAAAATTATAGACTGATACGGATGACTAAGGTGATTAGTCTCTATGCGGACGACATGCTCCTCTATTTGGAAGATGCAGGCCCCTCCTTGACTGCGGCCTTGCATCTAATCCAGCACTTTGGCACTTTCTCGTGCCAAAGCGCTTGCAAATTAATTGGTCCAAGTCCCAAATCCTCCCTATAGACGTCACTGCCCCTACTGACACGCAAGAGGCTCTTCCCCTGGTGTGGACCAACCAACTCAAATATCTGGGCGTACAGTGCTCCCGCTCCCTCGCAGATTACATACAATTAAATGTAGAACCACTCTATGAACTTCTTAAATGCAAAACCCAGGTCTGGTCCAGACTTCCTCTTGGGGTCATGGGACGTATCAACCTAGTAAAAATGATACTCCTCCCCAAACTACTCTACCTCTTCTGGCACGCCCTACTATACATCCCAGCCCATATGTTTAGAAATATGGAATCCAACCTTAACACATTTGTCTGGGGCTCCTCTAGGCACAAGCTGGCATGGCAGACACTGAAGCGTCCTGTCCATCTGTCTTGTCCAGTCCTGATCTGGCACTATATTACTTAGCCTCCCAGTTATCCCACGGAGCCCTGGTTGAAAAAGGCTGCCGTAGACAGTAATATACTGCAAAACAATACTAATAAAGTGATTTCGCGCTTCAAATCTATCACATTAAAGCGTAAACAATATATACGTACTAATGCATGCAGCTATAGTGCCTATATATATTGGTGTGCTCAGTGAATATGTACCAACAGTGCAAAACATAAAAAATGCAAAGTGCTGACAAAGATTATCCAAAGTGCTGATGTGCATAAATAAATCAAAAGTTCATAATAATGTGTTCAATCCACTGGGATCAGTTATGGGGGGGTGGAAGTGATGGTGATATCCTTAAAGTGGAGGGATCTGGTGAAACCGGGCTCTCTAAACTCTCACCTCAAGACAGGTGAACATAAGCATCAAACAGGTTCTTTTAATGGATGTTGTATTATGTAAATCAGGTGGGACTTCTCTAATGACTTGATGGTCCTCCCGGTATATGGAACCTATCAAAAGCTGAAGGGGGGATTGCCCACCTTGCTGATGTTCTTATTATCTTGTATTGCTGATTGTCTTATTGAGGAGGCAATAAGAACATCAGCAAGGTGGGCAATCCCCCCTTCATTTTTTGATAGGTTCCATATACCGGGAGGACCATCAAGTCATTAGAGAAGTCCCACCTGATTTACATAATACAACATCCATTAAAAGAACCTGTTTGATGCTTATGTTCACCTGTCTTGAGGTGAGAGTTTAGAGAGCCCGGTTTCACCAGATCCCTCCACTTTAAGGATATCACCACCACTTCCACCCCCCCACAACTGATCCCAGTGGATTGAAAACGTTATTATGAACTTTTGATTTATTTATGCACATCAGCACTTTGGATAATCTTTGTCAGCACTTTGCATTTTTTATGTTTTGCACTGTTGGTACATATTCACTGAGCACACCAATTTATATAGGCACTATAGCTGCATGCATTAGTACGTATATATTGTTTACGCTTTTATGTGATAGATTTGAAGCGCGAAATCACTTTATTAGTATTATTATGTTGAGTGTATGTGAACACTTTTGATTTTGCTGCAGTCCATAGAGACATCATCACGATTCACACCATTTTTTAATACTGAGTTATTTCATTCCATTCCGGCATTGACATAGTCCGTATACTCAATATAGCGCGAGGGACAACACCACAATATACTGCAAAACATACAATCATATTTAAAACAACTTGGAACAGCAACTAAAATGGGTTGGCTGCATAGGGATTTGTTTAGCAGAAGGAATTGCTGAAAGAAAATTAAAAATAATTACGGTATTCAGTTCAGGGGAAAGAAAGAATGAAGATGCACCAAAAAATATAACACATTCCAACCAATGTAACAAATACTGTATAACAGTGCATGTTTTCTCATTTCTTTTAAAGACCCAAACCTGTCTATTATATTTCTATTTTCGGTGAACTCTGAAGAGAGGTAGGCTAATATGTAGGGGCAAATGTTCCGTAGGTCTTCCTCACATGCGTTCCAACCATTTATATCCCATGGCCCTCAACAGGCTTTCATGCATCAGAAGACACACATAAACCTAACACACTGTAACACAAACACCTGAGCTGCAGAGTTGGGGGCTCATAGAAGATGTATGGGCGTGAGAGAAAACTTTGCGTCACCTCAAAGATGCATATTGGAAGGTAAACTAACAGACATACCCAAGTATGAATACACCATAAAACCTGCTTTAGTTTAGGGTGGAAAGTAGTAATAATGGCACTAAAAAAAACTTTCATGGCTGCTTCCCTGACTCTTTAAATAATAGACCTCCATACCTTAGATCAGCCTTTCTCAACCTTTTTACCCCAGAGGAATCCCTAAAATAATTGTCAGGTCTTAGGGAACCCTTACTTAACCAATAATTCAAGAGATCAATGGGATAAATGTCCTCCACGTTGGTGATCAGTAAGAGGAATGTAACCCTTACAATGGTGGTCAGAATACTGTCTTTACAGACAGCTAAATATATCATTGGTGTCATCCTAATGGCTTTGCCAAGTGGCATTGGCCCTGCAACTACACATGTACCATTAAATGGAAGGACAATCAGTCACAGCTCAAGGAACCCCCAGCAACTTCTGGAGGAACCCTGGTTGAGAATGGCTGCTTTAGATGGACCTTGCATTGACTGTACACTCTTTAAGCTGAATGTACACATGCAACCCAATGCAGGTGCCAGGATGAGAAGGAGGGGGAACATCAAGAGTAATAAAATATTCTGTCTTCAATGTATTGCATCCTCTCCTGGATTGGCCTCCTCATCTTCACCCTGAAGTGGTGAGGTTTTTGGTAAAAGTGCAGTTCTCCTTTAATACTAGTGGTTCATATGCATATTCTTCTGTATGGGTAATGGTAAAGTTGAAGGTTTCACCACTTCCACCTTCATAGTTACCCCCTAATAGTTGGTAATGCGACAGGTGAAGCCACCTCTCACATTTTAGGACAGGGGTCTCCAAACTGTGGCCCTTTGCTAGCCTTTTTTCAGCCCTTGGAGCACTATTCCTCCCATGGACACCAACAATGGGGCACTATTTCTTCTAATGATACCAGGTACTATTATACCCACTAATACCAATGATGGGGCACCACTCCTCCTCCTCCTCCTGACCACAAATCCTGGAGGCAATGTTTATTCTCACTGATACTGGGCCCGGCACATTTTTCCACCCTCAGTGGCTACAATCCAGCCCTCCTAAAGTCCAAAAGACAGCAAAGTGGCCCTTTGTTTAAAAATATTTGGAGGCCTCTGTTTTAGGATGCATGAGCAACCCCACTACAGATAAATGGAGGAACATGTGTTAAGTAGTCAGCTAAATGGTTACACTCTCGCCTAGCAATGTTTGGGTCTTGGGCTCATACTCCTAAGGATATTATCTCCAATGGGTTTGGAAGTTCTTCCCACGTTTACAAGGGGTAGCACAGGGTCCCACAAACCCAAACTTGTTGATTCACTGACTTCCACCCAAATTGGCCCTACAGCGTGCATGAATGTGGTAGGAACTTTAAATCTTAAACTCGTCCGGGGACTTATGGGATTGGTCAAATGCTCTCAACGTTAATGTTCTTCAAATGTACTCTTTAAAAAATAGATATAAAATGTAAAATAAATACGCAAGACCCTGGAGGACTTCTTTTTAGGTCGGGAAGGCTTAAGAAATGTTGGAATGTTAAATTTTTCAGAAAACTATGCATTCTTGTATGATGTCCACCTCAATGGAGCACCCAAATGTCACTTTTTAATTGCACCACTGGGTCTGGGTCTAGCCAAACTGATTAGATCATTTACAGCTGAAACAATACAAAAGTTATATTTTTTGGTGTTATCAGTCACCTAATAAAGCATCTAGAAAATCTAAAAACAGAAATAAGCATGAACTGGTCAAAATCAAAGTTGAAGCCGTTATCAAATGGGTTTGACTCATTATTTTTTCATTGCAACGTAATTAAAAGGCACGATTAATGACAAAACAAGTGAGGTCAATCTGGAGTGGAGGAGAAGCGATGATGGTGGAAAATCTAGTATTAATACCATATAGATGTTATCTTCGTTTACAGGCTCATGGTTGACCGGGGATGAGAGCAGGAGATCTTGATCTTGTACATTGTCATCTGCTGGAGGCTGCACAGAGCTAGTATCCGGCAGCTAGAAAGACAGCAGTTAGATGTATTCATTATGTCTTCATTACCACCTTCTGCTACAGTGAGGAGAAAAAAGTAT
Organism: Aquarana catesbeiana; assembly: GCF_042186555.1. Lineage (NCBI taxonomy): Eukaryota > Metazoa > Chordata > Amphibia > Anura > Ranidae > Aquarana > Aquarana catesbeiana. The sequence continues at coordinate 209,745,131 of NC_133335.1, forward strand.
TTGATCCCCTGCTGATTTTGTATGTTTGCTCACTGACAAAGAAATGATTAGTCTATAATTTTAATGGTAGGTTTTTTTTTAACAGTGAGAGACAGAATAATAACAAAAATATCCAGAAAAACGCAATTAAAAAAAGTTATAAATTTGTTTGCATTTTAATGAGTGAAATAAGTATCTGATCCCCTATCAATCAGCAAGATTTCTGGCTCCCAGGTCTCTCTCAAAGGGAGTGCTTCTAATCTCAGCTGGTTACCTGTATAAAAGACACCTGTCCACAGAAGCAATCAGATTCCAAACTCCCCACCATGGTCAAGACCAAGGAGCTGTCCAAGGAAGTCAGGGACAAGATTGTAGACCAACACAAGGCTGGAATGGGCTACAAGACCATTGACAAACAGCTTGGTGAGAGGGTGACAACAGTTGATGCGATTATTCGCAAATGGAAGAAACACAAAAAAACTGTCAATCTCCCTCGGTCTGGGGCTCCATGCAAGATCTCATTTCGTGGAGTTTCAATGATCATGAGAATGGTGAAGAATCAGCCCAGAACTACATGGGAGAATCTTGTCAATGATCTCAAGGCAGCTGGGACCAAAGTCACCAAGAAAACAATTGGTAACACACTACGCTGTGAAGGACTGAAATCCTGCAAAGCCTGCAAGGTCCCCCCTGCTCAAGAAAGCACATGTACAGGCCCATCTGAAGTTTGCTAATGAACATCTGAATGATTCAGAGGAGAACTGGGTGAAAGTGTTGTGGTCAGATGAGACCAAAATCGAGCTCTTTGGCATTAACTCAACTCGCCATGTTTGAAGGAGGTGGAATGCTGCCTAGGACCCCAAAAACACCATCCCCACCGTCAAACATGGAGGTGGAAACATTATGCTTTGGGGGTGTTTTTCTGCTAAAGCGACAGGACAACTTTACTACATCAAAGGGACAATGAATGGGGCCATGTACTGTCACATCTTGGGTGAGAACCTCCTTCCCTCAGCCAGGGCATTGAAAATAGGTCATAGATGGATATTCAAGCATGACAATGACCCAAAAAACACAGCCACGGCAACAAAGGAGTCGCTCAACAAGAAACACATTAAGGTCCTGGAGTGCCCTAGCCAGGCTTCAGACCTTAAAGGGGTTGTAAAGGTAATTTTTTTTTTTTTTTTAAATAACAAACATATCATACTTACCTTCACTGTGCAGCTCGTTCTGCACAGAGTGGCCCCGAACCTGGTCTTCTGGGGTCCCTCGGCGGCTGTTTCAGCTCCTCCCCGCAAGCATTTACCACCTTAATGCGAGCTCCCTCGCATGGTGGTGAGTGCTTGCGGGCGCGCTCCCGTGATACAGCCGGCGGCTATAGCCGCTCGCTGTATCACTCGGCCCCGCCCCCCGGCGCGCCGCGTCATCGTATGTGATTGACAGCAGCGCGAGCCAGTGGCTGCGCTGCTTTCAATCCATCCACTGCAGCCAATCAGCGACCAGGCTGAGCTGCAATGAGGACGAGCAGCGAAGATTCGAGGCGTCAGGTAAGTAAAACGGGGGGCCTGGGGGCGGCGGTACTGTCAAAAGTTTTTTCACCTTAATGCATAGAATGCATTAAGGTGAAAAAATTTTTATCTTTACAACCCCTTTAATCCTATAGAAAATATGTTGGGGGAGCTGAAGGTTCGTGTTACCAAATGTCATCCTCAAAACCTTAATGACTTGGAGAGGATCTGCAAAGAGGAGTGGCCCAATTTTCTGCTGAGATGTGTGCAAACTTGGTTGCCAACTACAAGAAACGTCTGACCTCTGTGATTGACAACAAGGGTTTCTCCACTAAGTCGTGCTTTGCGAAGGGGCCAAATACTCAATTTCACTCATTAACCACTTGACCACTGGGCACTTAAACCCCCTTCCTAACCAGACCAATTTTCAGCTTTCGGTGCTCTCACACTTTGAATGACAATTACTCAGTCATACAACACTTTAGCCCTATGAAATTTTTGTCCTTTTTTTCACACAAATAGAGCTTTCTTTTGGTGGTATTTAATCACCGTTGGGTTTTTTATTTTTTGCGCTATAAAAGAAAAAAGACTGAAAATTTGGTAAAAAAATTAATTTTTCTTTGTTTCTGTTATAAAATTTAGCAAATTAGTAATTTTTCTTCGTAAATTTTGGCCAAAATTTATACTGCTACATATCTTTGGTAAAAATAAGTACAACTTGGTGTATATTATTTGGTCTTTGTGAATGTTAGAGAGTCCAAAAGCTATGGTGCCAATATCTGAAAATTGATCACACCTGAAGTACTGACGGCCTATCTAATTTCTTGAGACCCTAACATGCCAGAAAAGTACAAATACCTCCCAAATGACCCCTACTTGGAAAGAAGACATTCCAAGGTATTTAGAAAGATGCATGATGAGTTTTTTTGAAATTGTCATCTTTTCCCACAATTCTTTGCAAAATCAAGATTTTTTTTTTTCTTTTTTTTTTTCACAAAATTGTCATATTAGAAGGTTATTTCTCACACACCGCATATGCATACCACAAATTACACCCCAAAACACATTCTGCTATTACTCCCGAGTACGGCGATACCACATGTGTGAGACTTTTACACAGCGTGGCCACATACAGAGGCCCAACATGCACGGAGCACCTCCAGGCGTTCTGGAGCACCCAGGCCAATTCTTATATTTCTCTCCTACATGTAAAAATAATAATTTATTTGCTAGAAAATTACATAGAACCCCAAAACATTATATATATATATATATATTTTTTTTAAGCAAAGACCCTAGAGAATACAATGGCGGTTGTTGCAACTTTTTATCTCGCACGGTATTTGCGCAGCAATTTTTAGAACGCGTTTTTTTGGGAAAAAAAACAGTTTTGTGCTTTAAAAAAAAACAAAACAGTAAAGTTAGCCCAATGTTTTTGCATAAGGTGAAAGATGAAGTTACGCCGAGTAAATAGATACCTAACATGTCACCCTTCAAAATTGCACACTCTCGTGGAATGGTGCCAAACGTCACTACTTAAAAGTCTCCATAGGTGACGCTTTAAAATTTTTTACTGGTTACATGTTTTGAGTTACAGAGGAGGTCTAGGGCCAAAATTATTGCTCTCGCTCCAACGTTCGCAGTGATACCTCACATGTGTGGTTTGAACACCGTTTTCATATGTGGGCGGGACTTACGTATGTGTTCGCTTCTGCATGCGAGCACACGGAAATGGGTGCTTTAAAATTTTTTTTTTTTTTTATTGTTTATTTTACTTTATCTATTTTAGTTTGACACTTTTTCCCCCCCAAAAAAATTTTTGATCACTTTTATTTCTATTACAAGGAATGTAAACATCCCATGTAATAGGAATATGGCATGACAGGTCCTCTTTACAGTGAGATATGGGGTCAATAAGACCCCACATCTCACCTCTAGGCTGGGAAGCCTGAAATAAAAAAAAAAAAAAAACGATCTTGGCTTCGATCGTAGCGGTGAGTCGGTAGAAGCACCGGAGGGTGGCGGGAAGGGGGGGGCGTCCCCTCTCGCCTCCCGTAAGAACGATCAAGCAGTGGAACAGCCGCTATGATCATTCTTATGGTGTAGGAAATCGCCGGCTAAAAAAGCTGATATCTGAATGATGCCTGTAGCTGCATGCATCATTCAGATATCACCGCACAAAGTCAAGGACGTCATATGATGGAAGGCGGGAAGTGGTTAAAAATTGCGGAGTATTGCGGGGTATTGCAGAGTATTGCGGAGTAGTGCAGGGTATATTGCGGGGTATATTGCAGAGTATTGCTGGGTATATTGCAGAGTATTGCTGGGTATATTGCAGAGTATTGCTGGGTATATTGCAGAGTATTGCTGGGTATATTGCAGAGTATTGCTGGGTATATTGCAGAGTATTGCTGGGTATATTGCAGAGTACTGCTGGGTATATTGCAGAGTAGTGCCGGGTATATTGCAGAGTATTGCGGAGTAGTGCAGGGTATATTGCAGAGTATTGCGGAGTAGTGCAGGGTATATTGCAGAGTATTGCGGAGTAGTGCAGGGTATATTGCAGAGTATTGCGGAGTAGTGCAGGGTATATTGCTGGGTATATTGCAGAGTAGTGCCGGGTATATTGCAGAGTATTGCTGTGTATATTGCAGAGTAGTGCAGGGTATATTGCTGGGTATATTGCAGAGTAGTGCCGGGTATATTGCAGAGTAGGAAAAACAAAAGGAAAACACCGCGCTGTGAGGGGATATTAGTGAATAATACTTGTGCAAGGACAAATTAAAATTATGAAACCATAAAACAATCAATGATCAAAAACAATATACAAAAGCAGCTGCTAAAAGTAAGATACACGTTACTTATATAAATGGTTATAAAGGAACAGCGCTGCTCCTTTATAACCATATTGCAGAGTAGTGCCGGGTATATTGCAGAGTAGTGCCGGGTATATTGCAGAGTAGTGCCGGGTATAATGCAGAGTATTGCGGGGTATTATGCAGAGTATTGCGGGGTATTATGCAGAGTATTGCGGGGTATTATGCAGAGTATTGCAGGGTATTATGCAGAGTATTGCAGGGTATTATGCAGAGTATTGCAGGGTATTATGCAGAGTATTGCAGGGTATTATGCAGAGTACTGTAGGGTATTATGCAGGGATGGCTGAGCATGGACGGATGGATGGATGTGACTGCAATTGTCACTGAGCACCGCTGTGGGCACTACACATGCAGCACACAGCGGTGCTGCCATCCGATCCCTCCCCCTCTCCCCTCGCACTGTACCGATCGGTACAGAGAGGGGAGGGAGGAACTGGCGTCATGACATGACGCCGGTCTGTTGACATGTGATCGCTCCGTCATTTGACGGAGCGATCACATGGTAAACGGCCGCGATCAGCGGCCATTTACCGTGATCCGTGATGCACCGGGTCCTCAGGACCCGGCGGTCACGGAAGTTCTCGGGTGCGCGCCCCAGGGGGCGCGCGAGAGCAGTATTCTGGGAGGACGTCCATGGACGTCCACCCAGAACTAGCCGACCGCGCTGTTGCCGTCTTTCGGCTATGGCCCGGTCGGCAAGTGGTTAAAGTGCAAATCAATTTATAACTTTTTTGAAATGCGGTTTTCTGGATTTTTTTGTTATTAGTCTGTCTCTCACTGTTAAAATAAACCTACTATTAAAATTATAGACTGATACGGATGACTGAGGTGATTAGTCTCTATGCGGATGACATGCTCCTCTATTTGGAAGATGCAGGCCCCTCTTTGACTGCGGCCTTGCATCTAATCCAGCACTTTGGCACTTTCTCGTGATTGCAAATTAATTGGTCCAACTCCCAAATCCTCCCTATAGACGCCAACTTCCTCTTGGGGTCATGGGCCGTATCATCCTAGTAAAAATGATACTCCCCCCCCCAAACTACTCTACCTCTTCTGGCATGCCCCACTATACATCCCAGCCCATATGTTTAGAAAAATGGAATCCATCTTTAACACATTTGTCTGGGGCTCCTCTAGGCACAAGCTGGCATGGCAGACACTAAAGCGTCCTGTCCATCTGGGGGGCACTGCCCTTCCCGATCTGGCACTATATTACTTAGCCTCCCAGTTGTCCCATTTTTACTATCTCAATAGGCACGATAAGATCCGCTACTCCATGCTAGTATGCATGGCGGCTACTGATGTAGTGGCTCACCCCTTTCAGATACTTTTTTGTAGACACCGGGGCCTACCTCGCTCGGGTAACAGGCGACTTATGCTAGCACACCACAGTAAAATCTGGCATCTAGCGCAAACCGTTATTGCCCCCCCCCCCGCATGCTCACATGCCACTGTGGGACAATCCCCTCCTTCTGGAATTAATGACCATCCCAGACCATAAAATATGGATAGCCAAGAGATTCATATCTGTCTCAACTTATCAATGGAAATGCTGTATTTCAAACCCTCAAGGAGGAATTTGATCTCCCCAACCACATGTTATTCCGCTACCTGCAGGTTTGACATGCCCTCCAATCTCAATTTAGTGACCCCATCCCTGGATTGGAATCGGTGACCCTGGCGGATATGGTCTTCGGTGAAGACCCTAAGAAATTAATTTCCTTTCTGTATAATCACCTTCTTACACCCAAGGCCACAACACATGCATACCAACTGAAATCCAAAAGGGAGACTAACCTTGGGGAGATAGAGGATGAAAAGTGGGGGGCTGTATTAGGGACATCCAAAAAGGTATCACCTAAATTGTCAGACTGACTCACCCACCTTTACATCCTCCATAAGTCTTACATCACTCCCTCCCGTCTGTCCAAATATAAACCAGATGCCTAACCAACATGCCCCAGGTGTGGCAATACTAACAGCCCCTTTTACCATCTCATATGGTCTTGTCCACCTATCCAACATTATTGGTCACAGGTTATCAAATTCCTCCACAATCATATGGGATCCCCCTTAACACTATGCCCACGTCAGTGCATACTTGGTCTTCGTCCCTTACCTGAGGAAGAGAAATATCTTACAACATTTCTGCAAGAAACTCTCTTCACTGCTAGAATGCAAAAAGCCCAATTGTGGCTCAGACCTACCTCTCCCACTGTTCAACAAATGAAGAGGGCGGTGAATCTTACCCTTCCTTATAAAAAAGTCCTAAATTGTCATCGAGGATGTCCTGGCAAATTTAATAAAATTTGGGACAGATGGGTGGACGACTCTTCTTCCTGAGCAGATTAATACCGACTGCTTCTTAAAACCAGGCAGCAAGGCTAATTAACAAACATCTCCACAGTCCGTGGCAGCGGGGATCACATGCATTCATGTTTTTATTCCAGAAATGTATGTCTGAAATTATCCTAGATGTTTGCACGATCTGTCAGACAATCTTATGTACCCTATCAGTTTATGTTGGTGCTTGTTGCACCTTATATTTTGTGTAAAATATCCTGTACTGACTTGTATGCTCAATGATTAAAAAAAAAAAAAAGATAATTTCTCGGTCATTGGGCAAACATACAAAATCAGCAGGGGATCAAATACTTTTTTTTCCTTACTGTATTACTGGGGCTGGTGTATAGAACCTAAGCAAAGAAAAGAATCATGCTTATCCATACCAACTGAGATGTTTGCTGTCATTTTAAAACTTCAAAAGTAAAAATCATTTATGCATCAGTATTTTCTACTATAGGAAACACAAGTAGTTCTGTCGTCCAGTTTTTTAATGAACGTCAGTATATGGTGAATGGTGATGCAGTCTGTCACTAGCATTAGCAAATCAGTTCTGACCCCCCCACCCCATTCTACAGTGGGGAAAATAATAAATTTGATTCCCTGCAGATTTTGTAAGTTTGCCCACTTACAAAGAAATGAAGGGTCTATAATTTGTATCACAGGTGTATTTTAAATGATAGAGAGAATATCAGCCAAAAATCCAGCACAAGTTTGTGTTATAAACTGAGTCTCAGTTCAGTGAATAAAATTAGTATTTGATCCCCAAGCAAAACATGACTTCGTACTTGGTGGAGAAACCCTTGTTGGCAAGGTAAGGTGTTTCTTGTAGTTGGCCACCAGTTTTGCACACATCTCAGGAGGGATTTTGGTCCATTCTTCTTTACAGATCTTCTCTAAATCCTTAAGGGTTCTTGGCTGTCGCTTGGCAACTCGAAGTTTCAGCTCCCTGCATACATTTTCTATAGGATTAAGGTTTGGAGACTGGCAAGGCCACACCATGACCTTAATGTGCTTCTTCTTGAGTCACTCCTTTAATGCTTTGATGGTATGTTTTGGGTCATTGTCATGCTGGAAGATGCATCCATTACGCATCTTTAGAATTCTGGTGAGAGAAGAAGGTTCTCATTCAAGATTTTACAATACATGGCCCTGTCCATTGGCCCCTCAATGCGGCAAAGTCGACCTGTACCTTTAGCAGTGAAACAGCCGCAAAGCATAATGTTTCCACCCCCGTGCTTGAGTGTAGGGATGTGTTCCTAGGGTCATAGTCAGCATTTTTCTTCCTCCAAACACAGTTGAGTTGAGTTAATCCCAAAAAACTAAATTTTGGTCTCATCTGACCACAGCACTTTCTCCCAAATCTTTCTCTGAATCATTTAGATGTTCACTGGCAAAATTCAGATGGGCCTGTACATGTGCCTTGAGGAGGGGGACTTTGTGGGCGGTGCAGGATTTCAGTCTATGGCGGCGTATTGTGCTACCAATGGTTTTTTGGTGACTGTGGTCCCAACTGCCTTGTGATCATTCACAAGTGCCTCTCGTGTAGTTCTGGGCTGATCCCTCACTTTTCTCATGATCATCCTTACACCAATTGATCGATAGTTATTTTGTATTTCTTCCATTTGCGAATAATCGCTCCAACAGTTGTCTCCTTCTCACCAAGCTTCTTGCTGATGGTCTTGTAGCCCGTTCCAGCCTTGTGCGGGTCTACAATCTTGTCCCCGATATCTTTTGATAGCGTTTTGGTCTTGCTCATGAAAGTGAGGTTTGAATGGAAGAAAGAGATTCTGTGGACAGGTGTCTTTTATACACATAATGAGTTGTCGTTAGGAGCACCTTCTTAAATTGACAGGACTAATCTGTGTACCACATGAGCACCTACTGTAAACAGTCTGTGGGAGGCAGAATTATTGTTGGTTGGTAGGGGGGATCTAATACTTATGTTTTTCACTAAACTGCAACTCAATTAGTATCACTTTTTTTTTTTGGTTGATATTCTGATTCTATCATTTAAAATACACCTATGATAAAAAATTATAGATGGTTCATTCCTTTGTAAGTGGGCAACCTTACAAAATCTGCAGGGGATCAAATAATTATTTTCCCCACTGTAAATATGTTGATCCTGCCAGTAGATACATCATTTTTCCACTTCCTGTAACAGGCCAAGCTCTCTAGCAAAAGTGACAGTTACAGGGCCTGGGACAATCCATATAATACGGATGGAGGTGCTTACAGTGGTCAGCTTTTATTCATATGGTTTAGGGGCCAACTACAGTTTCCTGAAGGAGATTCAGCAGGGTTTCTGCAAACGGCACCTGCAGCCATTATACTTGTGGATGTTAGACTCTCAACACAAACTGTCGTCCAGGGCCAATCGCATACAGGTTCTACTACAAGTTCTACATACTACAAGTTCAATTTCATATGAATGGCCACAAATGGTTGCATGCTGAATTACTTTGTATAGGGCTTCCCGCTTTCAGCTGTTTGCTGAAGCCCCGCTAGGTCTCCTGCAGGAAACCATAGTCAGACACTAAACACACGTGTAAATAAGAACTAAAATCTTCTTTCCAAAATAAAAAAAAACACAACACATTCTGCTGTAACGGATACAAAAGCTTATCTAGCGTTCAGTCAGTTTCCTCTTACTCAAGGTTAAAACTACATGTCCATCTACCCTATCTACAAGGTGACAACACCTGTGTGATTACACTGCAAAGTGAACAGCGCTGTCTAGGTCAAATGATTTCACAGTCTACATAGGTCACATGATTTCACAAACTTTATAGGTCACATGATTTCACAAACTTTATAGGTCACATGATTTCACAAACTTTATAGGTCACTAGATTTCACAAACTTTATAGGGCACATGATCTCAGGGACAGATCCGCTATACATGTAAACTTACTGTGCTATCAGGATTGCCTGCAGGAACTTCTTTTAGGAAGTCTAAAGAAGGATTTTTCTTTATCTGAACCTCGATCCTTCCAACCTGAGGCACACAAAGAAAAGAAGATATTTACCATTACACATTACAATGCACACAGTATTTAAAGTGAACTCTTTAGGTCATACAAATTCCAATGATATTTGTTGCAACAATGCTCTGCAGCGCATACACACAATGCAAACTAGGGACTGTTGAGTACACCATAGTGCATGCCTGCTGATGTGAATAGACCCATTTTTAATGAATAGCTGCGATCAGCAGCTTGTCAACTGCTAATGAAAAGTTAATTTTCTCAGCAGAGTCTAGGGAACCCTTCTGTTATAGATTCATAGTTGCCAAGAGCTTATAGCAGGAGGGTATGCCGTTGACATAAGGGATACTGAGCTGGTCAACTGCAAGCAGTTCTGTTCTGAAGTATCCCTTACATTGGTGAATCTGTAGCTTTGCATGGGGATGAGAAAATAGGAACAAAAGCAAAGTTGTTGCCCAGTTACAGTTGGTAATTGGTGACCAATCAAATTCCCCGTTTCATTACCCAGGGATTCAAAGAAAAAACCCAGATGGCCACTATGGGTGATATTGTACCTTTTGATTTTGTTTTACTTTTTAAATTGTTTACTCATAAACTCCATACAATATTATTAAAAACTCTATGGAGTTTATGTGAATATTGGAGAAAATCACAAGAAACTCAAACTAGAGTGGAGCTATGCAGGATTGTGGAGAGCAAGGTAAAAAGTAGGAAAGTTACGACACTCGCAGAATCCCTGCCAGGACTTCCAATGGCACTCGCAGAATCTCTGCCAGGACTTCCAATGGCACTCGCAGAATTCCTGCCAGGACTTCCAATGGCAATCGCAGAATCCCTGCCAGGACTTCCAATGGCAATAGCAGAGTCCCTGCGAGGACTTCCAATGGCAATCGCAGAATCCCTGCCAGGAATTCCAATGGCAATCGCAGAATCCCTGCCAGGACTTCCAATGGCACTCGCAGAATTCCTGCCAGGACTTCCAATGGCAATCGCAGAATCCCTGCCAGGACTTCCAATGGCACTCGCAGAATCCCTAACAGGGCTTCGAGTGGCATTCGCAGAAACCATGCCAAGACTTTCTATGGCACTTGCAGAAACCCTGCCAGCACTTCCAATAGCAGTCGCAGAATTCCTTTCCAAGACCTCCAATGGAACGCAGAGAATCCATGCCAATATCTTCAATGGCATTCTATGAATCCGTGCCAGGACTTCCAGAGTTTCCTAAAAAAACACCCAGCATGTCTTCTGCCTAAATGGTATTTAAGCTCCAGCCTTTGAATTCCCCTTAAAAAGAGCTATAATACTGAAGCCTGTTATCTGTTTTTTGCTCACCCAGACCTGACCATTTTCTAGTCTCCTGCTTTCGTGGTTGCCAACCTAGACTGTCTTAATTCTTTCTGCTTGCTACCTGCCAAGACCTCTGCCTGAACCCGACTACTTTCTCATCTCCAGCCCAGTTTATCACCTGCTCATTGCAAACTATCTGCCTTCATTTTGTTTGCCAAGAACTCTGCTTAACATCCACTGTACCCGTACCCTGCTCTCCTGTCTCCACACCATAGCTACCTGGTGCTTGCTAATCCCTGGTAACAATCCCAGGGGCCCATGACCTGGTACTAACTGCAGCAAAGAGCATCAGTGGCCACAACGTTTTCTTGCCCATCTCCAACATCAGGAGGTCTGGTGAGGACCAGCTTGTACTTAGATTCTATGCCCTGGGAGAGGCTGCATCACCAGCCAGTCAGTGTCCTAACAGAAAGGCAGGAGAAGAACATAGTGGATGGATGACATCTGGGAAATGACGAGGAGTTGTGATGTAAAGCAGAACAATAACTGGGCAACAGACAAGGTAAGACAGAAAGCGATGTGGGAGGAAGTATTCAGGTTCGAAGTTCACCACAACAGTGATGGTGGTGGTAGTGGTGACTCCATACACCTTTCCTTCCTAGAGATTCTGTATATCTCAGGCACAGGGTATGGCTCCCTTCTGCAGAGATTGAAGTCAAATTACTAATCACATTTACCTTATTTTCAGGGATGTCTGGCACCTGCTGTTTTGTTAATAGTGGTAGAACATCTGATATGTACGTCTGCCACCACAGCACCAGGTATGGCAGATGCTGATTCCCACTTGAAGGTTCCTCTTCTACAATCCATTTGGTTTGTGGATTATATTTACAGTTCCAGGGCTTAGGGGTGCCGATGAAGTGAACAACCTTCGCCTCGGAGCCAAATCTGTCAAAACAAAGTATAAACTGCTCATTCACTCCTGTATATGTATATATTAACTGGAAATAATTATAGAAAATATATCTAAAGCCATTTTTTTTTTTAGATGGGGAAGATGACTTGTGCATCCCCATTGGAGAGATTAGCCATCACTTCCTTTCCCAGATAAACAACAGGTGAGAGAAAATCTCCCCAAGGTGAGTTGTCATTGCAACAAAAGTCTGCATTTGAAGATTTGCCCTTTTTTCTCTTCCAAGGGTTACTTCAAAATTTTGGATTTCCTGTGTTCTGTCCTGCTGACAATGGGTGACTAGGACAAAACGAGAGGGTGAATTTTCCATGTGTTGCAATAAAAACCTGACGGAGGTTTCATCCCCTGCACACAGACAAAAAGTTTGGCTTTAGATACACTTTCTATTGAAATGATTTTGATTATTTTAAAAGTCGCTGCTCTCATTGGTGTGTTTCAGTTTGTGCTTGAGCTATTGAGCTCTGTGCTCAATAGCTGTACAACCTCATAGCACAACTGCAAAAGATTACATAAAAATAGTTTATACCTTCTTATCATTTTCCTGTGCATTTCAGTGCTTCTACAGAGGTTGTAGAAGTAGTATGAAACCATTGGCCTACAAAACTGAATTTCACATAAGTGCTAGATGTCAAGTTGGACCAAATCAGCACCCGCAAATTTGTTCCAAGCAGAAAGCCATAATTGTTAGCAAATGTTCAGAGTCACTATTTGGGTATTAAATAGGAATACTCACTGTTTAAAGGCTGGTGAGTATGTGTATATAGAACTGATACTCAAATTATAGATGAAGGGTAGATGTTTGCTGATGTCAGCCGTTGCCCAGTTACCAAAGAAACTATTTAATAGCCCTTGGTCACCTCCTGTAATGAATAACAAATCAGGCAACAATTTCAACACAATGTTCAAAACAATAATAAAAAAAAATTATATATATATATATATATATATAAAAAAAATACAGAAATCTGTTATAGTCCCCGATTTCAAACATGGCTTTTATTAGGACCTGGAGCTTAATATACATATTTTCCCCTTCTGGTGAAATCTGGTATCAGACCTCCAGATACAGCAATAAGCAGCAATGTTCCCTATTGTTTAGACCGGGGATCTCCAGACTTTCTAGGAAAAGGGCCAGTTCACTCTCCTTTAGATTTTAGGGGCCAGACTGTGGCCAGCAGAAGTAGAAAAAGCCCCAGCATCAGTGGGAGTAATCAATGCCCAAGACTTCATGGTCAGTGGGAGTAAAGAAATTAAATAGTACCTGTGGTGAGTAGGAGGAGAAATGGTGCCCCATGATTGGTATTATTGAGAGAAAATAGTGCCTCGTTGGTGTCAGTGGAAGGAATAGGGTCTTATCATTGGTGTCAGTGGAAGAAATGGTGCCCCATCATTGGTGTCAGTAAGAGGAATATTACCTATTGATGAGATCAGTGGGATGAATAGAGCCTCATTATTGGTATCAATGGAAAGAATAGTGCCCCATCATTGGCGTCTATGGAAGGAATAGTGCTGCCACCTTAGTATAAGTTGGGGAAATAGTGCCCTATTGTTGGTGTCAGTGGAAAGAATAGAGCCCCATTATTGGTATCAGTGGAAGGAATAGTGTCCCATCATTGGCATCTATGGAAGGAATAGTGCTGCCACCTTGGTATTAGAGGAAAAAATAGTGCTCCATTGTTGGTGTCAGTGGAAAGAATAAAGCCCCATTATTAGTCTCAGTAGAAGGAATAGTGCCCCATCATTGGTGTCTATGGAAATAATAGTGTGCCACCATGGTATGATTTGGAGAAATTGTGCCCCATCACTGATGTCAGTGGAAAGGAATATTTTCCATTGCTGGTGTCATTGGAAGGAATAGTGCCCAATCCTTGGTGCCAGTGGAAGGAATACTGCCCTATCATTGGTGACAGTGAGAGGAATATTACTTAATTAATGTTGAGATTAATGGAAGGAATAGCGCCCCATTATTGGTATTAATGGAAAGAATAGTGCTCCATCATTGGTGTCTATGGAAGGAATAGTGCTGCCACCTTAGTATTAGAGGGGAAAAATAGTGCTCCATTGTTGGTGTCAATGGAAAGAATAGTGCCCGATCATTGAGGTCTATGGAAATAATAGTGCTGCCACCTTGGTATTATTTGGAGAAATAGTGCCCTATCACTGGTGTCAGTGGAAAGGAATATAGTGTCCATCATTGGTGTCAGTGGAAGGAATTGTGCCCAATTGTTGGTATCAGGAGAAGAAATAGTGCCCTATAATTGGTGTCACTGGGAGTAATTGTGCCCCCATTGTTGGTGTCAGTGGGAGGGATGGTGCCCCATTGTTGGTGTCAGTGGGAGGGATGGTGCCCCATCATTGGTATCAGTGGGAGGAATAGTGCCCCATCACTGGTATCAGTGGGAGAAATAGTGCCCCATCATTGGTATCAGTGGGAGGAATAGTGCCCAATCCTTGGTGCCAGTGGACGGAATAGTGCCCCATCATTGGTGCCAGTGAGAGGAATAGTGCCTAATATTGGTGTGAGTGAGAGGAACAGAGCCCCATTATTGGTATCAGTGCAAGGAATAGTGCCCCATCATTGGTATCAGTGGAAGGAATAGTGCCCCATCATTGGTATCAGTGGAAGGAATAGTGCCCCATCATTGGTATCAGTGCAAGGAATAGTGCCCCATCATTGGTATCAGTGCAAGGAATAGGGCTGCCGCCTTGGTATTAGTGGGAGAAAGAGCGCCCCATCGTTGGTGTCGGCGGAAAGAATATTACCCATCGGTGTCGGTGGAAGGAGTCATGCCCAATCATTTGTATCAGTGGGGGGAATAGTGCCCCATTTTTTGTGACAGTGGAAGGATCACTGTCTTATTGTTGGTGTCAGTGGGAGGAAAGGTGCCCCAAAGACTAGATATATGCAAGCAAAGGGCTGCATCCGACCCATGAACTGCAGTTTGGAGACCCCTGATTTAAACCACAGGTGTCCAGGAACTATAAACAACAGAATGAGGGTCCAGCTGTCTAGAAGGGGAATGCAGGAGACGGACATCCACAGCTGTTACTATATGGTACAGTCTCAAGGAGATGGGGATTTACATTTAACCTTGCAATCCAGCAGAGGAATATGAAAGTAAACACTTGTTTTTAAAAGGCGCAAGATGTCATCTTCATACTTTGAGTGTTTAGGCTGAAATCACACTTTGTGTTGTAATGCATGCAGTTTTGTGTGTTTTTATAGTGTTTGTATGATTTTGATCACTGAAGACGTTTTTAATTGACACCAACATGCACATTGTATTTCCCTACAAATACTATGTAAATTTTTACCTAAAAAAAAATAAAAAAATAAAAATAAAATTCAGTTTTTGTCTACTTCATGTACATGTTAATGCATTTTTAGTCACTTTTATGGGTACCCAGAACATGCCAATGCAGTATATTTAATGCAGGGTGTGCGTCCTTTAATGCAATTAAGTGCAGAGATAAAACCACATCATAATGATCCGTACGACAATCATTGTAGCGATTTTCCTGTTGTAAAAGACTATTATACTGCTGGGAACCAATCAGATCTCAGCACAACGTGTGCAACATGGGAGTCCTGACTTTACTGGCTGCATGCTTGTTCTACCATAGTGACTTGCTAAACCTTGAAGATGGCGGCCTTTAAAAAGCCAGCAAAGGTAGCTTCCATATCTTTCTTCTAACAGTTACCTTTTAAAGTGTAAGTAAACCCTCCTGTCGTTTCCAGCCAAGGAAGCTGCCATCTTTGCCTCTTTGTTTAATCTACAACTGCCATGATCAGGCTGTCAGTTGGGAGCCACGTGAAGAAGCACAATGACAAGACTTGGCTTACCATCAAAGCTGCCGTGATCTTCTGCATACTTAAGAAGCCGTCCGAAGGTCTCCAGGGACGGTCTGAACACAAACACTCCGCTGTTAAAGCAATCCGGCCAACCAGAGTCAGGAGCAGCTGAGAACTCCTCCCGGTCAAAGAGCTCGTCTATGTTACAGAGAGCCTATAAAAAGAGAGCACAGGCAAGTCTTCCAAGAAATATACACTCATATAGACTAAAACGGGTCAAGTATCAGCAGGCGAGCTTCTGCAAATCCTCATTCATATCCAGATAACCAGCCGGTGAACGACAATGGGGTGAGGGCACGGCTGGCGTGGGCTAGAAGGCTTTGGGAGGTTTAAGGTTTGCTATTCCTTACATACATAATACCGCGTACACACGGTCAGACTTTTCGACCGGACTTGTCTGACGGACGCCGACGGACCAAATCCGGCGAACAATCCGATCGTGTGTGGGCTTCACCGGACCTTCAGCGGACTTTTCCAGTCGCAAATCTGATAGAGTTTAGATTTGGAACATGCTTCAAATCTTTATGTCGTAACTCCACCGGACCCAGAAATCCGCTCGTCTGTATGCTGGTCCGACGGCCAAAAACCGACGCTAGGGCAGCTATTGGCTACCGGCTATAAACGTCCTTATTTTAGTCCGGTGTACGTCATCACGTACGAATCCGTCGGACCTTGGTGTGATCGTGTGTAGGCAAATCAGGTCGTTAGAAAGTCCGCCAAAAGTCCGATGAAAGTCTGTCAGACGGGCTGTCGGACTTTTGTAGCTGAAAAGTCAGACCGTGTGTACGCGGCATTAGTCTAAACCATTTGACTTTTTTTTTTTCTTTAAAGCATTAGTGCACCAAAAACTGGTATTTTAGCTAGTTTAGTAACCCATTGAGTAGTGGTGGAACTACCAGGGTCGCAAAGGTTGCACTTGTGACCGGGCCCTGGTGTTCCACCACTGTGGGGAGGGGGCCAAAACATGTAAACGGTCCGGCTGCGGGGCCATAAAGCTTGGTTCGCACTGATGCAACCCCCAAAGTCATGCGACTGCTTGCAATTTCCTTGCGACTTGCTTGCCACTTTTGTGATTTAACATTGGAGTCTATGGCACTCAAATCGCACCAAAGTAGTCGTGCAGGAGCCTTTTCTTATTTTGTCGCTGTGACTTGAGTTGTAATGATTAAGACGGCACCTATGGAATCATTGAATGTGTTTTGACCTGTAATGCAACTTTATGGGGTTTGATTTACTAAAACTGGAGAGTGGAAAATCTGGTGCAACTCTGCATAGAAACCAATCAGCTTCCAGGTTTTTTTGTCAAATCTTAATTGAACAAGCTGAAGTTAGACTGGCCATACATTATACAATTTTCTTATTCAATTTCCTTTAGATTTACCTTCAACTATGTAGTGCAAAGGGCCTGCCTGATTGCATACACATTGAAAGGGTTTAGGTTTGAGCTCATATTACATAGTTTTAGTAAATCTAAAGGAAAATGGTACAAGAAAATTGTATAATGTATGGCCAGCCTTAGAAGCTGATTGGCTATCGTGCACAGCTGCACAAGATTTTGCACTCTCCAGTTTTAGTAAATCAAACTCTATGTGTCGCAAGTTGCATGATAAGTTGCAGCAGTGTGAACCGGGGCTCATAAAGGGCCCAGCAACAGGAGTGAGGCTGGGTTCACACCTCCGACGGATGCGGATCCCAGCAGGGGTCCGGTGCGTCCCGGTTCTTCGTTTCAAGGCCGAATTTTTGGAATTTGAATTCGGCCCTGAAACAGAGCCACAGATGCACAGCACTCCTGTGCAAGCCACTGTGCAGCCGCAATGGAGATATGGGAACAAGCTCCATAGAGAGCCGGTCACAATCTCCTGTCATGCGAATTGGATGCGGAGAAAACCCACATAGGTGTGAACCCAGCCTAAAGGGCCTCCGGGATCAGTGGGAAGGGCCCCAGGCCTGGAGTGAAGGGCCCCGGACTCAGAGGAAAAGGCCCCGGGGCCAGGAGGAAAGCACCACAGTGGTCAGGGGGGCCCTTCATGGCTTCTTGCATCAGGGCCTTGAAGGTTCAAGTTATACCTCTGCCATTGAGATCTCCATTTTTAAACTTGGCCCTGGCTCTGTTCCTGCCCACTTTGTTACATCCTCTATACAATACATTAAAATCCCTCTAGGACAGTGATGGCGAACCTTGGCACCCCAGATGTTTTGGAACTACATTTCCCATGATACTCAACTACACTGCAGAGTGCATGAGCATCATGGGAAATGTAGTTCCAAAACATCTGGGGTGCCAAGGTTCGCCTTCACTGCTCTAGGGCGAGAACCCCTCATATTGGGCATGCTAGGTCTACAGACTCGGGAACCCAGCACAGAGATCTCACCTGATCTGAGGTTGTCATGTGGTTGAACACATCTATCTACCAAATATTAGTGTTGGGTGGACTGGATTTTCCCCACCTTTCACTGAAATTCACATCAGCATGCAGCTTTGCATGGCCATGTGCAATCAAACAATCATTTCTTTGAGAAACTATTTTTGCTTTTACTCACCTATGTTGTAAAAGGGTTCCCACTTCTTGGTACTTCTTAGGCATGGGTGACTAGGGATGAGCTCAGGTGTGTTCAGATCATAGTCCAACCCCTCCTGAGCGATCCCACTAGGAAGCCATCAGTGTACTGGGCAAATCATAAGTGGCCAAGGCATTCCTCACCTCTTGTAAGATCTCAGGGAAGAGGCTTCCTCCAGCAGTGTAATTTTGCATGGTGCATGCGCAAGATAAGGCACATGATGTCCCCGGTGGGCCGGCAAAGGAGAAAGAAGAAGCTGGTTGCCAATGGCATTTTTCGGTAAATGGCGACATGTGTTTCCCAGTAGAAACTGGGGAAACAATGTGAGGAGGAGGCAGGTAAGTACCGCTATCTTTATTCGTTTTAGTTAATAGAATGTATTTAAGTAATCAGGTTTAGTAAACAGGGTGGGGGGTCTGCTTTAACAGTTGTAATTCACTAGTAAGTTTGCTTATAACACAACTGCTGTTGCATCCCTGCTAGGGAGGCCCCCCTACCCGTCTGTTTCCCTTCCTGTCCAAGGTGACACCACATGTTTCAGAGTATGGCCTGGTGTCAACGAGACAACAGGACTGCAACAGAGAGGAGTAGAGTGGTGAGACCAAAACTGAACTTATGGTCGCAACCATAAAAGCCATGTTTGAATAGGAGTCAACAAGGCCTATGAAGGGAAGCACACCATCCCTACTGTGAAGCATGGCGGTGAACCTCTGCTGTTTCAGGGTTTGCCAGCTACGGGGGCATGTAATTTAGTCAAAACTGATGGCATGACCAATGCAACATATCAGAAAATATTGGAGAAAAAATTGCATACACGTGCATGGAGTAAGCTTGGACTTTCCAACATGACAATGATTCAAAATATAAGGCTAAGTCAACACGTCAGTGGCTGTAGCAGAAATAAAAGTGAAGGTTCAGGACTTCCTGACTTCAGCATCGATGAACCACTTTGGGGAGATCGTAAATATACACTTCACCCCAGACAACTCTTGAATGTACAGGAGCTGGAGACTTTGTGCCAGTGATAAGAGGCATGGAGGAGCTCAGCTATGAGGAAAAAGATTATAAGAACTAAATGTATTCTATTGAGAAGAGGCTATTAAGAGGGGATATGATCAACATGTACAAATACATGAGGGGTCCAGATAGTGAACTTGGTGTTGAGTTATTCACTTTAAGGTCATCACAGAGGACAAGGGGGCACTCTTTACGTCTAGAGGAAGAGAGATTTCATCAATAAATACGGAAAGGTTTCTTCACAGTAAGAGTTGTGAAAACGTGGAATAGAATCCCTCCAGAGGTGGTTCTGGCCAGCTCAGTAGATTGCTTTAACCACTTCAGCCCCCGAAGGATTTACCCCCTTCCTGACCAGAGCACTTTTTTGCGATTCGGCACTGCGTCGCTTTAACTGACAATTGCGCAGTCGTGCGATGTGGCTCTGAAACAAAATTGACGTCCTTTTTTTCCCCACAAATAGAGCTTTCTTTTGGTGGTATTTAACAATCTCTGCAATTTTTTTTTTTTTTTTGCGTTATAAACAAAATAAGAGCGACAATTTTGAAAAAAACGCATTTTTTTTTACTTTTTGTTATAATAAATATCCCCAAAAAATATATAAAAAACATTTTTTTTCCTCAGTTTAGGCCGATACGTATTCTTCTACATATTTTTGGTAAAAAAAAAAAATCGCAATAAGCATTTATTGATTGGTTTTCGCAAAAGTTATAGTGTTTACAAAATAGGGGATAGATTTATGGCATTTTTATGAATAATTTTTTTTTTTTACTAGTAATGGCAGCGATCAGCGATTTTTATCGGGCCTGCGACATTATGGCGGACACATCGGACATTTTTGACACTTTTTGGGACCATTGTCATTTATACAGCAATCAGTGCTATAAAAATGCACTGATTCCTGTGTAAATGACACTGGCAGTGAAGGGGCGGGGAGGGGTTAAGTATGTCCTAGGGGAGTGATTCTAACTGTGGGGGGGAGGGGCTGTGTGGGACACGTCATTGATCTCTGCTCCCGATGACAGGGAGCAGAGATGGAGTGACACTGTCACTAGGCAGAAAGGGGAGATGCTGTTTACAACGGCATCTCCCTGTTCGTCCTCTCCGTGAGGCGATCGCAGGTATCCCCGTGGCGATCGAGTCCGCGGGACCCGCGACCTGACTCACGGAGATCATGACAGGCGCACGCGCACACGGCGGCAAATTCAAAGTAACGTACGGGTACGTTACTTTGCGCAGCCGTGCCATTCTGCCGACGTATATCTACAGGAGCCGGTCGGGAACCGGTTAACCACTTAAGGACCGAGCCTCTTTTTGAGATTTGTCGTTTACAAGTTAAAAACAGTTTTTTTTGCTAGAAAATTACTTAAAACCCCCAAACATTATACATTTTTTTCTAACACCCTAGAGAATAAAATGGTGGTCGTTGCAATCCATTTGTTACACCGTATTTGCGCAGCGGTCTTACAAGCACACTTTTTTGGAAAAAATACACTTTTTTTAATTAAAAAATAAGACAACAGTAAAATTAGCCCAATTTTGTTTTCTATTGTGAAAGATAATGTTACGCCGAGTAAATTGCCCAACATGTCACGCTTCAAAATTGCGCCCGCTCGTGGAATGGCGACAAACTTTTTCCCTTAAAAATCTCCATAGTCAACGATTAAAAAATTCTACAGGTTACATGTTTTGAGATACAGAGGAGGTCTAAGGCTAGAATTATTGCTCTCGCTCTACCGATCGCGGCGATACCTCACATGTGTGGTTTGAGCACCATTTTCATATGCGGGAGCTACTCACTTATGTGTTCGCTTCTGCGCGCAAGCTCGGCGGGACGGGGCGTGTTTAAAATATTTTTTTTTTCTTATTTATTTTACCTTTTATTTTTACACTGTTCTTTACAAAAAAATTGGGTCACTTTTATTCCTATTACAAGGAATGTAAACATCCCTTGTAATAAAAAAAAAGCATGACAGGACCTCTTAAATCTGAGATCTGGGGTCAAAAAGACTTCAGATCTCATATTTACACTAAAATGCAATTAAAAAAAAACAAAAAAAAAAAACAATTTTGTCATTTAAAAAAAAAATATTGCCCTTTAAGAGCTATGGGTGGAAGTGACGTTTTGACGTCGCTTCTGCCCTGCAATGATATGGAGACGAGTGGGGGGCCATCTTCCCTTCACTCGTCTCCGTACCCAGCAAGGGAGGAGATCTGATCGCCTCCGCCACTGCCAGCGGCTCCAGTAAGCGGCGGAAGGCACCAGTAAGCGACAGAGGGCACCAGAGCGCGGCGGGGGGTCCCCTCTCCCACTGCCGAAAAAAGTCATCTTGCAGCGAATCCACCGCAAAGACCACTATTATTGGAAAGCGGACCGCTGCCATAACAATATTATTCCTCTTCAAATTTAGGACGTATATCGCGTGTTGCGGTCCGGAAGTGGTTAAGAAAGGCCTGGATTCCTTCCTAAATGTACATAATATAACTGGGTACTGACATTTATAGGTAAGGATGATCCAGGGAAAATCCGATTGCCTCTCGGGGGATCAGGAAGGAAATTTTTTCCCCTGCTGTAGTAAATCGGATCATGCTTTGCTGGGGTTTTTTCTCCTTCCTCTGGATCAACTGTGGGTGAAGGATTGTGTATATGGGATTGTATATTTTTTATTTATTTATTTTTATGGTAGAACTAGATGTACTCGTGTCTTTTTTCAAACTGACTAACTACCGTATATACTCGAGTATAAGTCATTCCGAGTATAAGTCGAGGCCTTAATTTACCACAAAAAAAATGGGAAAAACTTATTGACCCGAGTATAAGACGAGGGTGAGAAAGGCGCAGCTACTGAAGTGGAAAAGAGGGTCAACAATGCCCATTTGCAGCCTCACTGTGCCCATTTGCATGCCTCACTGTGCCCATTTGCAGCCATAGGTCCCCCAAACTTCAAACTCGGTAGTTAAGGATTCCTAGATGCCCCCTAGCTGCAGCCAAAATTTGGGGTCTCTGAACCCAAAGGGTCCCTAAATGACATTGCTGCAGATGGACACAGTTGACCGATTTGGGGCCCCGTATCTCGGGGCCACTTAGTGCTAGGAACCCCAAATTTTGTGTGCAAACCCAGTGGAACTAGCACCATAAAATATCTAAAGCTGGGGTTTCTAGCACTAAGTGGCACCGAGATACAGGGCCCCAAAAATCGGTTCAGAAAATGTCAAGCACTTTTCTGCAGCAGAGAATGACATTTTCCGAACCTATTTTGGGGCCCCGCATCTCGGGGCCACTTGGTGCTAGGAACCCCAGCTTTGGATATGTTATGGCACCAGTTACACTGGGTCTGCACATCAAATTTGGGGTTCCTAGCTCCAAGTGGCTCTGAGATAGGGGGCCCCAAAGTCGTTTCGGAAAATGAATTTTTTTGCTGCAGAAAAGTGCTTGACTCCAGTATAAGTCGAGGGGGGCACTTTCAGCACAAAAAAATGTGCTGAAAAACTCGACTTATACTCGAGTATATACAGTATGTAACTATAAGAAGTGGCAGCTTTGATAAAATAATGGGCCTCATTCACAGCTGTCACAAAAGACTGCAAGCTTTCTATGATGCTAAAAGGAGAAATACATGATATCAACATATAAGAGGTGTATTTATAAAATAATGTGCTATGCATATTTCACAGCATTCGCAAAACCATGACAAACAATCCCTGTAATGTGTCTGTTTATTTCCAATAATCGTCAACTCCATCTGGTGGCCATAATGTATTATTTTCCTGATTGAGAATTTTCAGGAAAATACTGCATTATGGCCACCAGATAGCACTGTTGATCATAGGAAATAAACATATTAGACACATTAAAACGGACCTTCACTCTAAAGCTGACCTGGCTCCTTCTGCCTCCCTCTCTTACGACTGGACATTCTTTTTATTCATTTTTTTAATGAAGACGTTTATTTGTGTTGCAAAGCAGCATTTCCGCATTTGGTGCTTGGGTGAGAACTATAAGGTTTCTCCCCACCCCTTGTGTGTGTACAGACGTGCTGCAAAGCTTTGAATCCCGAGATAGCATGAGATAGCTTGCTTGACTCTCTGTGCACACAGATGGCCTGGTAGAGCCCGTCGGCACATCTGCGCATGCGCTATAACGGCTTGGGGGCAAACCCACCTGGAAGGCAGACTGAAGTTTCGCTTTAAGGGGATTATTCTTAAAGGATTGGCGAATGCTGACAGCACATTTTTATACCTAGAACATTGGAGTGCTGACAAAAAGTCCTGCTTTTTTCAGGGAAGGACCACTATAGGTCCACGTGGGGTTTTGCCGTACTCACGATGGTGTCGGCATCCAGGAACACGCACTTTGTGTACTGTGTGAGGGTCCAGCATCGGATCTTGGTGAAGGTCACCCCAAGTTCTGGTCTCTTCAGCAAAGACAGTCGTACCGAGTCTGCGCTGTCCAAGAGGTCCACCTCAACTACTTCATCAAAAACTTCCCGCAGGATTCCCCTGCAAATAGAAAAGCAACAACTGGTATAAGGCTAACTTTATACAGGAGCCCTTTGATCTCTGTGGAAAAAAAAAAAAAAAACACAGGGGGAAGACAGGACCACCCACTAGATTTTCTCCAGTGTTTTTCAATAGATACCATGCCAGAATAAGGAAACAATAGAGGGTATTTAATTAAAAAAAAATAAAAAAAAATGCAGAGTATTTGTCCTGTGAAACTGCATGGACATTCGTTCTGTGCTAACTGGTGCAAAATTCAATCCTTTTCAGCTATATTTTCTCCAGGACAAAAGTTTTCATTTATTCAGAATAGAAGAAATTAGAAAAATACTGTTTCTTGTTCATACATCAGGGGACACAGAGCCTTTGATAATTACTTAGTGGGTTAGATAGTCACCATCAGGTGATTGGACACTGGCAAACCTAATTACAAGGCGAGTTCCTCCCCTATATAACCCCTCCCATATGGAGAGCACCTCAGTTTTTTCGCCAGTGTCTAAGGTGGTTGGTCCCTTTAAAGATGTGCTAAGAAGAAAGCTCTGCTTGATGGTCTCTGCGGGGGCCTAGGAGCTATACAACTGGATCCATGCCTCGGGCCAATAAAAACGCCTAAGATGGATGTTACCCGGGCCTCGTGAAAAAAAGAAACGAGGTTTTGCCTGTAATGTCTTTCTCTGAGGACTGGGCTCTGGGATCCAGCACTTTGGGGCACAAATTAAAAGTTGCTCGATAAGTTTCTGGCAGAGTCTTCTACAGGTCCATGGAAGAGGATCCTGTAAGTAGGAACCCAGAACCCTGAAGGTTGGCACAACGTTACCCGCCGTGATGGGTGAAGGTTGGATCTGTCTATTCTCCGCAGTGGGGATAAGGTGTATACTTGCGTGCCTTCCATGCTCAGTGAAGCCGGTCTGTGAAGCCGCTCACCTCCTCCACTGCAGGCTCTGCCACATGATGTGAAAAGGGGGATCCCACGAAGTCTAGAGGGTCCCACGTAGTCCTCCGGTTGCCTCCACCCCCCCCCCCCTCGCCCCCGGCCGCTGCCATGTTGGTCCTACACGCGCAGGGGGCGCGCTTTTACAGCGGATTCATCGGGGAAGGAGGGGGGGCGTGGTTGCTAGCGCCGTGCACAACGCATTAGTGCGCAGGCACGAGGTGGCTGTTTTTAAAAGCCCAGAACGCCAGAGGCCTGTAAGCGGTTAGACACAGAGCTGTGGGGAGTAAGCATCTCGGTGGGTTCGGATCCAGGCATATCTAAGATACCTACGCGGCATCAGGTTGTGCAGACTAAGCTAATAATAATATTGTAAGACTAGGCACAACAGTGATTGCATTTATACTAGTACCTCTGCTTTTGTCAGCTTAGGACTATGTCTACCCGTAAGAGGGCTTCAGGGGCAGGTAAAAGAGCCTAGATCTAAGGGTTCTATTCCCCCCTGAAAGACTGGAGGCAGCCGCTCAGGATGAGCCATTGCCCCTGTCAGGCTTGCAGCCTCTCCCGAAATTGCAGCTCTGCATAGGTCTTTTAAAGATGGTTGTTTGCATTTACAGTGTGTGGTGTACAGGAGAAGTTAGCTGCATAGTCGAAGCATCCTCACAAGAGGGCAGAAATTGGGGTAGTTCCCCTTCCCCTGCCCTAAATCCTCAATCAAGAGAATCAACAATCTGATGATGAAAGATCACCGACAGGGAACAGGTGCAATTTGAAGAGGTGGAGGTATCAGAGGCCTCACAAGCTCTGGAGTTGCAATCTTTTTCAGAGATTCAGGCTGCCTATAACTTACCCTCAGCCTAGACGGCCAAAGCCTCTGTCTCCTACTTGGGCTTTTTTCTTAAATTCCCATTGGCTTCTTGTACCTTTCCAAGCCTGTCCATTACTACAAAGAGGTGTAGAACCTCCACAAGGTCCTCATGCAGGTGCTTGCTTACAAACTAGCCAAACGCACAACTGCGGAGATGCCTACTGCCATATCTCGCTGAAAGCGCCCGATCTCGTCTGATCTCAGAGGCTAAGCAGGGTCGGCCTGGTTAGTACCTGAATGGGAGACCGTCTGGGAATACCAGGTGCTGAACACAGTTCTGTACACATTGTTGCTAACACAAACAGCTAAACACATGAGTGCGGGTACGCACGTCAGCGGAGGATAACTTCCTTTTTATCAGTCCACATATTTGCATAAATTACCTGAGTATTGGAATGTACAAGATGCATGTGGCAGAACATGTAATACACATAGAGATACATGTTTTTTTCCGTTTGTGGTGGACTTACATAGTCGTGAATGAGAATGCTTGGTCGTTAAGTGCTTATTTGTGCAGAAATGCCTAAAAATCTCATGAATGCCTAAAAAGGCATAATTGCCTAAAAACGCATAAATGCCTGTTTACATAAAGATACGGCGTCGCACAAGAGTGCTTGACCCCACAAGAGCCCTTGTTTGCCCAGGGATACTTGCTCACGCAGAAAGGCTTGTTTTTACAGAAATACCTAAATTGCATAAGAATGCTTGGGTTCACAAAGTTGCGGGTTCACACCAGGGTGTTTGACCTCACAAGAGTCCTTGATCACCCAAGGATACTTGGTCACGCGGAGAGGCCTGTTTCACAGAAATGCCTAAAAACGCATAAAGATGCTTGATTGCATAAAGATGCTGGATCGCACATGGGTGCTTGACCTCACAAGTGTCCTTGATTACTCTAGGATACTTGGTCACGCGGAGAAGCTATTTTTTTTCAGAAATGCTTAAAAACGCATAAAGATGCTTGATTGCATAGAGATGCTGGATCGCACAGGGGTGCTTAATCACACAAGAGTCCTTGGTCTCCCAAGGGTACTTGTCCGCACAGTAGTGCTTATAATCCATAGAATGTTTGGTCGCATAAAAGATGCTGAATCGCATAAGAATGCATGATCGCCTAAGGTTGCATGATCACCTAGATTTGCATGGTTGCATAACAAGGCATGTTAATTTAGCCTCCTAAATTATACAGGATTCCTTATGTTCACATAGGAATACGTGTCTGCCTGGATACAGGATGTGTAATCTTGCATTACACATTCCGAGACGCATGCTTGCTTGCAAGGTGCCCGTTCCATAGCACATGTGCTATAGGTATGCGTGTGTACAGCACACACGTTTCATGTTTTAAACATATTATAGAAAATTCATGCTTCCATGAACGCACGCTTCTTTTGAGGCATATGGTGTTAACTCTTGCCACTTACACATATGGAGAATCGTTTGCACATGTGTTTTTCAGAACTTGTCTGCATGTCACAGGGAAACAGCACCTCTTCTGGTTGGTAGGCTTGCCCTTGTGGTTTGCCACCATGCTCAAGTCTTTTATAAACTGCTAGGGTCTGCCTCTAGCGGGTCTAAATGGCTCAGGGTATAGCTGTAATGGCATACCAAGGCAGTCTGCTGCCGATAGATCAGTCGGTAGCATGGCTGGACCTAAGTGTGTCCAGCATGGTCTTTATAGCCCCTATGGAGGCTAGAGTGGGGACATAGCCCAAAGCAGGGTATCTTTTATCCGAATCGAAGGTCAAGACCATAAAGATTTGGCCCAAGTGGGCAATGCAAGGGATAGACCTTCCATTTGCCTTTTGTATGAGGTTGTTCGGGAAGATGGTAGCCTCATTTAAGGCTGTTCCTTTCGCCCAGTTTTCACTCAATGCCATTACTGAACAGCATACTGTCTGTTTGGAGTAAGAGGATCCAAGCCTTAGTTTTTCCCAGGCGCCTGACGTTAGAAGTACGTAAGAGCCTCAGTTGGTGGTTGTTAGTGAAAATTCTACAGGAAAATCCTTTATTCCAGTCACCAGGAAAGTGGTAGCTATGGATTACCAGCCTTATAGGCTGGGGTGCAGTCCTAAAAGAGCTTTCGCTCCAAGGAAAGTGGTCCAAACTGAAAGGTTCCTGCCCGTCAATATTCTGGAGATTCAGTACATTTGGCCCTCAGGGCCTGGACTTACAGGTCACAAGGCTGTCCTGTCCGGATACATGCCGACAATGCTACAGCAGTGACCTATATCAATCAAGCAGGCACCAGGAGTCCAAATGCCCAGAGGGAGGTAAACCATTTTTGTTCATTCCACAGATGAAAATTTGGCAGGCGAATTATCTAAGCCGTCAGCAGCTGTGTCCAGGAGAATGGTCTCTACACCCCTCCATATTTTGGGCTAAATGCCAGAAATGGGGTACCCCGGATGTAGATCTTCTAGCCTCCATGTTCAACATGTCAAGAACAAAGGGTCCACTAGCATGCGGAACAGACACATTGATAATTCCTTGGGATCAGTTCTCTCTGACCTAGGTGTTTTCTCCGGTTCTGCTCCTTACGCGTCTCCTTCACAGGATCGGGGTGGTGAAGTAACCGGTTATTCTGGTGGCTCCAGCCTGGCCCAGAAGGGCCTTGGTATACAGGAATCGTAAAGATTGCGGTAGGAAGGCTGTGGATTCTTCCACTATGCCTAGACCTGCTCTCGCAGGGACTAGTATTCCATCCTTCCTTACGGAATCTAAATTGGATGGTTTGACTGTTGATACCTACATCCTGAAAAGTCGTGGGCTTTCGGTTCCAGTTCTCTCTACTCTGGTTAATGCTATGGGGTCGGCCTCCAGGCTCGTCTATCACAGAGCCTGGAAGGCATATGTTTCCTGGCGTGAATCCAGGGGTTGGCACCCTCAAAGGTATGCCAGTGGCAGAAGTCTCGCCTTTCTACAGTTAGAGGTAGAAATGAAACTGGCCTTGAGCACATCAAGGGTCAGTTCCCAGCCTTATCAGTTTTTTCAGAGACTCATCTCTCATTCCTTAGTCCAGGCTTTTTATCCAAGGGATGTTGCGTTTAATTCTGCCAGTTGAGTCTCCCTTGTGCCTGTGGGATTTGAATGGTCTGTTTTTACAAAAACAGCTTTCTGAACCAATACGCCATATTCCTTTAGTTCTTTTGACTAGAAGATCGAGTTTCTTGTTGTGGTTGTCATATCCTCTGCTAGAGGGGTATCAGAATTAACAGCTTTTTGCTGCCTAAGGTGGTATCAGGATTTCATCTGAACCAAGATGTTGTCCTACCGTCCTTGTACGGGTCCGCATTCTGCGGATGAAAGGTTGTTACACTCTCTTGATGTAGTAAGAGCAGTCAAGGTCTATCTGAAAGCGATTGCTCTGATACGAAAAGCTGATGCTTTGTTTGTGCTGCCGGAAGGTCCTAGAAAGGGCCAGGCAGCGTCGAAATCCACTATCTCTAGATGGATTCGACAGGTTATTGTTCAGGCTTATGGTGTAAAGAAGAAGATTCCTCCTTTTCAGTTTAAAGCGCACTCAACTAGAGCCATTAGTGCTTCATGGGCAGTGCATCACCAGGCCTCCATGGCTCAGATCTGTAAGGCTGCAACTTGGTCTTCATTCCATACATTCACTAGATTCTATCAGATGGATAGAAGAGGACATAAGGATGCCGCTTTCGGGCGCAGTGTGCTGCAGGCAGCAGTATAGGTCCTCTTATCCGTTGGCGGTCTATGTTTTCTGATCTGTGTCTCCCTCCCCTCAAATTTGGGCATTGCTTTAGGACATCCCACTTATCAAAGGCTCTGTGTCCCGTGATGTATGAACAAGAAAATAGGCTTTTTTAAAAGCAGCTTACCTGTAAAATCCTTTTCTTGGGAATACATCACGGGACACAGAGCCCCGCCCCTCTTCGGGATTATACGTTGGGGTACTTATTTCTTTGCTACAAAACGGAGGTACTCTCCATATGGGATGGGTTATATAGGGGAGGAACTCACCTTGTAATTAGGGTTACCATCGTCCAACCACCTGATGGTGACTATCTAACCCACTAAGTAATTATCAAAGGCTCTGTGTCCCCTGATGTATTCCCAAGAAAAGGATTTTTACAGG
The DNA here is from genome assembly GCF_042186555.1 of Aquarana catesbeiana. Classification (NCBI taxonomy): domain Eukaryota; kingdom Metazoa; phylum Chordata; class Amphibia; order Anura; family Ranidae; genus Aquarana; species Aquarana catesbeiana. The sequence goes on from NC_133335.1 coordinate 209,774,917, forward strand.
TAAGCAGTTTTTAAAAAATCCTATTATTACAGTGGCCTCCAAACTTAGAGAACTACATTCAGTGACACAATTCCTCCCACTGATACCAATGATGGGGCACTATTTCTCCCACTGATACCAGGGATGGGGCACTACTCATTCCACTAATACCAATGATGGGGCGCTATTCCTTCCCGATACCAACAATAGGGAACTATTCCTCCGAGTGACACCAACAATGGGGCACTATTCCCGCCAATGATGGGGTACTATTCTTCCCACTGACACCAACAATGGGGGCGCTATTCCTCTGACTGACATCAACAATGGGGCACTATTTCTTCCCCTGATGCCAACAATTGGGCACGATTCCTCCCACTGACACCAATGATAGGGCACAATTCCTCCCACTGACACCAACAATGGAAGCACAATTCCTCCCAGTGACACCAATGATGGGGTACTATTTCTTCCCGATACCAACAATGGGGCACTATTTCTTCCCCTAATGCCAACTGGGCACTAATCCTCCCACTGACACCAATGATGGAGCACTAATCCTCCCACTGACATCAATGATGGGGTACTATTCATCCCACTGATACTAATGATTCAGTACTATGCCTCCCATTGATACCAATGATGGGGCACTATTCCTTCCACTGATACCAATGATGGGGCACTATTCCTTCCACTGATACCAATGATGGGGCATGGGTTACTCCCATGGATGCCAGTTCATTTTCAACTCACACAGACTGCACCCCCCCCAAAATCTGAAAAACAGTAAACTGGCCCCTTGTTTAGAAAGTTACGACCAGTGGAGGGAGCTGAGGACCATAGTAAATAAGTATTTCCTATGATCATTAGTTCCATCTAGTGACCATAATGTTTTATTTTCCTGATTCACTTTACCCTGTATGAATAACATTCGACCCGGAGAGAAAATAGCTTAGTAACCTTTGATTTTGAACAAACCTCTTAAATCTTCTTTTACTTTCCCTGACTGAACCAAATCCTCCTTCATTTGTGTCTCACATGCTCCCCTTCCAAGACACTAGTTTAAAGTGGGAGGATTTCAGCCACAGGGGAAGTGCCATCAATCCAGAAAGCAGTGGGCAGGGCTGGGCATGGCCAGGTGCTGAGTGACAAGCTACAGGCCTGAAGGTCAGCAGTCACAATGCTGATAGCCACAATGTCCCTTCCAACATTTTTTTTATTCCACTGTAGTGCAAGCAGTTGCAGCCCTTCTGCTCTGAATTCAGGAGTAGTGCAGGTGAACTAACCTTTTAAGTGTCAGGGCAAAGTAAAAAAAAAAAAAAAAATATATGTATGCAGTATAATACAATATTCAATACAATCACAATTTTTCCATGCTTCATTTCTTTAAAGACTGTACAAGTACAGAGAAATACCTGTTCACCTGCCAAAAATGTATGCAGTATAATACAATATTCAATACAATCACAATTTTTCCATGATTCATTTCTTTAAAGATTGTACAAGTACAGAAAAATACCCGTTCACCTGCCAAAAATATACTAAAGCTCCTAAACCCTATTTTGGGCTGACAACCCATAGCATTTTAGTGGAATGAGTGGTGTCAGCCCTGCCCAGTTGTCTTTTGCTTAACTACTGAAACCCTAGCACTCTTCTAGCTCTACAATGTAGACACTAATTATTCTGTAGCCCATAGAAAAGAACTTGGAGGGCTGATTAGACTCCCCGACATAACTCAGGAAGCGAGCACAGGAATGCTGGGAACAGGCATTTTTTGCACTTATCGAACAGATATAACAAAACACATCCAAACAGTATGTTTAACAGACCAAAAGGAAGAAAATGAGAGGTTCGTTGTCAGGGTTTACATACACAAACCCTCATTCGTTTGCCTTGTACCAATGGCTCTAATGCATTTTACCAAAATTTTGCCAACATGTCCAGATTTTCTTTCAAATCCCATTGCCGTCCTACAACGCAGCCAGGGGCATGCCGCCAATGAGGCAAAGTCTGCACTGAGGCTGGAGTGTCCATACCAGACATTCTGCCCTCACTGCAGCTCAGTAACACTGCTCTGTATACAAAGGGCAGCATTACTAAGCTGGTTGCTAGGATGCTGGCGGCTGGGTAGTACAGCACCACTGGTTGTTATGCTGCAGGCACCTGACTGCACCATACAACCAATGACACGGTATGGCCCAGTCACTGGCATCCTAGCAACCAACCGTCGTGTCAGTGTCATTGGTTACTAGGTGGTAGGGCCACGGTATCATTGGTCGCTGCGCCAGCATCCCAGCAACCAAAGGGGGAGGAATAGCAAAAATGAGGTGGCATCCGTGGAATTAGGGGTGGTGGCATACCTGGAAAGGGTTGTGCCAAAAACAGCCTCCTCAGGTGGCGATTAACCTAGGCACGCTCCTGAGCACAGCTTACCTCATTCGATCGGTAACCTCCGACGTCACTATGACCACCAGCTGATGGGATGTTTTATGATTTCTTAGCGATTTCCCGACAACTAAAGCTCCTTGACAATAGAGATCATTGGTGCCGAGGGTGACAAACGCTTGGGTTGTAACTGAGAGACAAAAAGAGAAATGAAGTGAATCTTTGATTTGGTGGCACTGAGACACACATACTTTTTTCCATGCGTCCTTTTAAAATGGCGCCACACAAGCAATGGTACTGCCCTACTTATCTAGTCACACGCAGCCGGCACCACACTCTTTTATTTACAGTGAGGGGAAAAAGTATTTGATCCCCTGCTGATTTTGTACGTTTGTCCACCGACAAAGAAATCATCAGTCTATCATTTTATTGGTAGGTTTATTTTAACAGTGAGAGACAGAATAACAAAAATATCCAGAAAAACGCATTTCAAAAAAGTTAATAGAAAAAACACCTAGTACCAAAAGGTACGGTGAGAGATCCCTTAGGGTCGTTAATAGACAGACCAAACCAAGGAGGTAAAAAAGGTATACATTTTATTACAAATTGACAATAATTTACATGTAAGAACAAAGCATGTGGGTGGGGCGGCTCGGGACGCCCACTAATTGGCACAGTAGGTCCTTCTGGGCCTCCACCACGCTGCGTTCCAGCTTGGAGCCCGTACGGTGCCATTTGCGCGTCGGCGGCGTGATGACGCAGTTCTGCCCCTCTGTATGGGGGTGGACCTGTGCCGCCCGCCGTGATGCCCGGGGGACTCTAGGGAGGATGATCGTGCGAGGTCTTCGCACGAGCCCTCCCACCCACTGCACCAGCTGACGGCAATCGCGATTAACCGCGATTGGACGCCAACTATCTTGCACGTGCTCTTATACCGTCTCCTCTGCCTCTTTTTAGATGCTGAAGGAGCGCTCGGTCAAGAGGCAGCACATTTCATTTTCCAGGTTGGTCTATTCAATCTAACTGTTATTAGCACATATTGACCCACGTCCATACTTTTTCTGGATGCAGGGGGCAATTGATTGCTCCAGTTTTTGACTTTTTTGGGCATTCTTCAACAGCATTTGATTTTGATACCAATTTCTTATACAATTTACAGCAACATTGGTTCAGTATTAGTGGTAGCTGTTCCGCACTGCACTAATTTGAGTCCTCGCAGCGAAGTAAGGTCCGTTCTCCCTTTTTTGACGCAGTTGCTTGATGGACCTGGTAGACGCATGCCCCCATGATCTAAGAGGATTTTTTATCACGTCATTCCCTTCAGATATATGCTCAATGTGAATTGTTTACCATGTAAGTAAATCAGCTCAAGTTTATCATCATATGTCATGTTAATGTACTGCATAGTCTGTTTAGCTGAAATATTATGGATTATTACCACTTTTTATTAATGTATAATTTTACTTGTATACTCTCTCTTGTAGAAAATCTATACCCATCTGAATTAATAACAAAAACCTCTGAAGAAGGACCTGTAGTCCGTAAGGTGTTATATACACTGGATCGTCACTAGTCCTTCCTGCACCAGGATAGTGACTAGTCTATACAATTTTATTATTCAGGGTATTAGATATGGCTTTTACGCTTCACATGCTTTGTTCTTACATGTATATTATTGTCAATTTGTAATAAAATTTATACCTTTTTACCTCTTGGTTTGATTTATTAATGACCCTAAGGGGTCTCTCACTGTACCTTTGGTACTAGGTGTTTTTTCTACTTTCTCAATATTTGGGTCAGACAGACCTGAATGACCCAATATTGACCCAAATCGGTTCCTTTATATGCAGCCACCCACTTGCGACCGGGCCCTGGCGTTCTGCCACTGGACTCGGAGGAAAGGGCACTGCCCAGGCGTCAGGGGGACCCCTTCATGGTTTCTTTCACCGGGGCCCTGAAGGTTCTAGTTACGCCACTGCTTCACTGGAACTAAGGGACCAAGCCCAACCCCCGGAAAAACAACCGCACACCATAATCACCGCTCCACCAAATGATTTGGAAGCAAGGTCCATAAAGACATGGATGAATGAGTTTGGGGTGGAGGAACTTGACTGGCCTGACCTCAACCTGATAGAACACCTTTGGGGTGAATTAGAGCAGAGACTGCGAGCCAGGCCTTCTCATCCAACATCAGTGCCTGACCTCACAAATGCGCTTCTGGAAGAATGGTCAAACATTCCCATAGACACACTCCTAAACCTTGTGGACAGCCTTCCCAGAAGAGTTGAAGCTCTTATAGCTGCAAAGGGTGAGCCAACTTAATATTAAACCCTACGGACTAAGACTGGGATGCCATTAAAGTTAATGTGTGTGTAAGGGCAGGCGTCCCAATACTTTCGGTAATATAGTGTATATATGCATGTGCTAGAGCTGCATGATTCTGGCTAAAATGAGAATCACATTTTTTTGCTTAACATCATCTTTCACATTATACAAAAAAAAAAGAAAAAAATGGGCTAACTTTACTGTTTAGTTATTTTTTTAAAATTCATTAAAGTGTATTTTAAAGTGTGTAAAAGTCCGCTGCGCAAATACAGTGTGACATGAAATATTGAAACAGCAATGTGGTCTTTGCTAAAAAAAAATATAATGTTTGGGGGTTCTAAGTAATTGTCTAGCAAAAAATACGGATTTTAAACTTGTAAGCAAGTGTCAGAAAAAGATTCAGTGGTTAAACTGCCCTCATCTACAGACAGAAGTTCATCCCTTTGATCTAAAAGAACTAAATGTTACAATGTTTCTCTTTAGCTATGTTGTGAGAAACTTAGCAGGCTGCCTGTTTTATTTTTTTTTTTGACAGCTGTCAGCTTGAGCAGAGAACTCTCTACACTAAATTGAGAAAAAAGCTTTTTTTTTTTTTTTTTTTTAAGACCGGCAAGGGGAGGTAGAATCGCGATCTCGATTCTTTAAGGATTAATTGTGCAGCTCTAGCATGGGCCTATATGAGATGGGAGGGGAGGTACATCTCATCCTTGCAGACAAATCACATGACGGAAGCCACAGCTGATGCCATGGCAGACACGGGTCTGAGTGGAGGAGCAGGAACACACAGTCACCGCAGGGCACTGACCTGTGGGATGCAATGGCCAGGCAAAGTTGTAATGCAATATCACTGCTGTTAGAAGGGGGCCCTTAGAGCATGGTGGACCCCGAGTCATTGTCCAGTTTGCACCCCCCCCCCTAATGCCTACCTTGCTTAGGAAGGTGAAGCTCCTGCAGTGTAATACAGATGGAATTCTACAGCGGATGGAAAGTCTAACATTACTTACCGGGCATTCTGGATGGATGTTGGGTAAGCCTCGGTTGAAATCGTGAGACTCTTCAACGTATTTCTAGAAGTAATAACAGTAACAGATCATCATGTTCTTATATAATGGCCACACATGTCATTTAGTGCACATAGCAGAAATTCCATTCTGTAAATCAATAGCTCAGCTGTATACACCGACACAGGAACACACATGATACTAGTTATGGCAGGGAGGGATTCCTAGAATGATTAATATAAAGAGGGGGGAGGCATGGGGACCTTTGCAATAAACTGAATGAGTGCAACATGTCAGAACCCACAATTTGTGTTAATAAAGTCAGGCTATTATTAGGCGTTATTAGAGTCAAGGCTTCTGATGGCTGCTATGGGTTCTGCACTCTGCAGTTGGCTCCTTGCATTTATGGTAGACACGTGCAGTTCCTTTTTTTTAATTTTTTTTTCTCTATTCCTTTACTTTCTATTTTATTCTCTTTGGAAATTGGAAAACTATTTGAATCAATTCGAATTTCGGCAGAATTTTTTTTTTTGCCGTTATTTCGGATTCGTTTAAATTCGGTACTATTGTAATCCGGAAATTCGGATACATCCGAATTTTCGAATTACAATAGTAACAAATTTAAACGAATCCGAAATAACAGCAAGAAAAAAAAAATTGTCCGAAATTTGAATCGATTCGAATAGTTTTCCAATTTCCAAAGAGAAATAAAATAGAAAGTAAAGGAATAGAATAGAAAATAAAATATATAATAGAACAGAAAATAATATAACAGAAAAGAATATAATAGAGTAAAACAGAACAAAATAGAATAGAAAATAAAACAGAGTAGAATAGAATAAAAATGAATAGAAAAAAACAGAATAGAATAAACTATAATAGAATAGAAAAGAACAGAATTAAAAAAAACCCCCAAAAGAATAGAATGAAAGGCTTCTGATGGCTTGCTATGGGTTCTGCACTCTGCAGTTGGCTCCTTGCATTCATGGTAGACACGTGCAGTTTCTTTCGTTCCGAATTGAAATTCGGAAGAATTTTCATTTTTCGGAAATTCGGATGTATCCGAATTTCCAAATTACAATAGTACCAAATTTAAACTAATCCAAAATAACGGCAAAAATTTTTATTTTATAATTTTTTTCTCTATTCCTTTATTTTCTATTTTATTCTCTTTGGAAATTGGAAAACTATTCGAATTAATTCGAATTTCGACAGAATTTTTTTTTTGCCGTTATTTCGGATTCGTTTAAATTCGGTACTATTGTAATTCGGAAATTCGGATACATTCGAATTTTCGAATTACAATAGTACCAAATTTAAATGAATCCGAAATAACAGCAAGAAAAAAAAAATTGTCCGAAATTCGAATCGATTCGAATAGTTTTCCAATTTCCAAAGAGAAATAAAATAGAAAGTAAAGGAATAGAAAAAATAAATAAATATATATATATATATATATATATATATATGAAATAGAATAGAAAAGAATATAAACAGAAAAGAATATAATATAATAGTGTAAAACAGAACAAAATAGAATAGAAAATAAAAGAACAGATTAGAATAAAAATGAATAGAAAAAATAGAATAGAATAGACTATAATAGAATAGAAAAGAATAGAATTAAAAAAAACAATAGGATGAATATAACCATTTCCCAAAATTCAAATAGAATCTATTTGAATTTGAATAGAATAGAAAAGAATAAAATAAATTTCTATTCTATTATTTTTTCTATACTATTCTGTTATTTTCTATTTTAATCTATTCTTTTCAAATTTGAATTGATTCTATTTAAAGTGATTGTAAAGGCTATTTTTTTTTCTTAAAAATAACAAACGTGTTATACTTACCTCCTCTGTGCAGTTGGTTTTGCACAGAGCAGCCCCCGATCCTCCTCTTCTCGGTTCCCTCTTTGCTGCTGCTAGCCCCTCCCTCCTTTGAATGCCCCTCAGCCAGCAGCTTGTTAAAGGGGGCACGCAAGCTGAGTCAGAGCTCCATGTATCCATTCAGACACGGAACCCCCGACCTGGCCCCACCTCCTCTCTCCCCTGATTGGCTGACTTACTTTGATTGACATCAGCAGGAGCCAATGGCGCCGCTGCTCTGTCTCTGCCAATCAGGGGGAGTGTCCTGGATGCCTGAGGGGATCATGGAAATCGCTGGAGAAAGAAGGGGCTCAGGTAGGTAATTAGGCGGTAATTAGACTTTACAAGTCCTTTAAATTTTAGGAAATGGCTATATTATTTCTATTTTATTCTATTTGAATTTAAGAAGATAGTTATATTCTATTTTATTCTATTTTTTTTTATTCTATTCTATTTGTTTATATTACATTATATTATATTTTCTATTTTGTTATATTCTTTTCTATTTTTTCTATTTTATTCCTTTATTTTCTATTTTATTCTACTTGGAAATTGGAAAACCATTCGAAAACTACTTGAAATTGACGCGAAAACTATTCGAATCGATACAAACTCGAATAATTTGAATACGAATAAACAAAACGAATTCCGAAAATGAATTAAACAGATTAAACAAATTTAACTAAACAAATTTTTTTCGTTTTGCACATGTCTAATTTATGGGCTTGATAGTATCAGGACTCTTTTTCAATCAGTTTTCCATCTCCCGGTTACCCAAGCAGGAAGTTTGAACCAGACCACATAGAATATCAAGTAACTTTAGTGAACAGATAATAATAAAAATAATAATACATTGTGAGGAATCTATCAACACTGGAACAGCTATAATCTGGAGCAGCTGTGCATTGGCAACCAATCAGCTTCCAGCTTTTTTTTGCAAAGCTTAACCACTTGCCATCCAGGCCAATTCTGACATTTCTCACATCTATGTAAAAATTTGTGTTTTTTTGTTAGAAAATTACTTGGAACCCCTAAAACGTTATAAATATTTTTCAGCAGAGACCCTAGGGAATAAAATGGCAGTCGTTGCAATTTTTTATGTCACACTGTATTTGCGCCAGCAATTTTTCAAGTGCAATTTTTTTTGAAAAAAAAAAACACTTTCATTTTTGGGGAAAAAAAAATATCCGAATGATGCCTGCAGCTGCATCATTCAGATATCTCCACTAAAAGTCCAGGACGTCATATGACAGCCTTCCGGCGGGAAGTGATTGTAAGCCCTTACATACACCCAGTGAAGGAACTGGACACAGAGATGAAACAAATCCTCCTGCATAAGTTGTACCTGTTTATCTGCAGTCTTCTCTTCTCTACATCTGTTCAAAGTCAAGCATTGATACAACTTGTCTGAGCTTTCAGAAAGCAGGGGGAGGGGAGCTGAAGTTACACTTCACCAGAGTGCAGTAAGAGCTGATTGCAGGGAAGAGACACACCCCCCTTCACACAGCACACAGGAACAGAGCTGAAGCTGTCAACACAGGGTGGGTACTGGAGGTCCCTCCCCTGTCACCTTTTTTTTTTTCTCCTGGTGTCAGGAAAACTTGTCAGAAGTGACTGATAGCAGAGGAATGAGGCAGCAGACAGAAATGACACTTAGTGCTCTGGATTGAGATAAATACACACTATAGAGGGATATGCTTTGTTCATTTTTGAGTTTTCTATCTTGAACAAGGTGAAGATAGAAACTGATTGGTTGCCATGCACAGCTGCTGCCGATTCTGTTGGCTCCAGTTTTGATAAATTCCGCGTAACCACTTGCTTTTTGAGCACTCAAACCCCCTTCCTGCCCAGGCCAATTTTCAGCTTTCAGCGCTGTAGCATAAAAACTATCATTTTTTTTTTCACACGAATAAAGTTTTCTTTTGGTGGTATTTAATCAACACTGGATTTTTTCATTTTTGCTAAACAAATAAAAAAAATCCAAAAAAAAAACAAAACATTTTTCATAGTTTGTTATAAAATTTTGCAAACAGGTAATTTTTCTCCTTCATTCGTGTTCACTGATGAGGCTGCAATTATGGGCACTGATAGGCAGCACTGATGAGGCTGCACTGATAGGTGGCACTGATGCTGGGGCACCGATTGGCAGCACTGATGGGCACAGAAAGGTGGCACTGGTAGGTGGCACTGCTTAGCAGTGCTGATTTGCACTGGTAGTTGGCACTGATGAGGCAGAACTGGTGGGCACTGATGAGGCTGCACTGATAACACTGATAGGTGGCACTGCTGGGAACAGATAGGTGGCACTGCTGAGCAGTGCTGATTTGCACTGGTAGGTGGCACCGATTGACAGCACTGATAGGTGGCACTGCTTAGCAATGCTGATTTGTACTGGTAGGTGGCACTAGTGGACACTGTATGGTTTGGAGTACGTGGGACCAATGCGCCGTTTACTCCAGACAGTAATTACTTTTTTTTTTCTCTTCATGTTGTCAGCGTGAGGGGAAAAAATAAAGACGATTACCGGTAGGGATGCACCGAAATTTCGTCCGAAAATGGCCCTTTCGGCAAAAAAGCCGAAAGCCAGGGGGGCTTCCTATATCGTAGGAGAGCCGCCACCTGTTTGATTACAGCGCCGGGAACATCACAGCTTTCATTTCAATAGCTGTGTGTTCCCTGCTGCGCGCCGTCACATACAGCCCCTCCCCCTTGTCCGGGCACTTTGATAGACAGATCACCCGTGCCATGTCTGCAGTCTCTGACCATCTCCTGTATCATGTCCGCAGTCTCTGATCATCTCCTGTACCATGCCTGCCGTCTCTGATCATCTCCTGTACCATGTCTGCAGTCTCTGACCATCTCCTGTACCATGTCTGCAGTCTCTGACCATCTCCTGTACCATGTCCCCAGTCTCTGACCATCTCCTGTACCATGTCCCCAGTCTCTGACCATCTCCTGTACCATGTCCGCAGTCTCTGACCATCTCCTGTACCATGTCCGCAGTCTCTGACCATCTCCTGTACCATGTCTGCAGTCTCTGACCATCTCCTGTACCATGTCTGCAGTCTCTGATCATCTCCTGTACCATGTCTGCAGTCTCTGACCATCTCCTGTACCATGTCTGCAGTCTCTGACCATCTCCTGTACCATGTCTGCGCTCCCTGACCATCTCCTGTACCATGTCTGCGCTCCCTGACCATCTCCTGTACCATGTCTGCGCTCTCTGACCATCTCCTGTACCATGTCTGGAGTCTCTGATCATCTCCTGTACCATGTCTGCAGTCTCTGATCATCTCCTGTACCATGTCTGCAGTCTCTGATCATCTCCTGTACCATGTCTGCAGTCTCTGATCATCTCTTGTACCATGTCTGCAGTCTCTGACCATCTCCTGTACCATGTCTGCAGTCTCTGATCATCTCCTGTACCATGTCTGCAGTCTCTGATCATCTCCTGTACCATGTCTGCAGTCTCTGACCATCTCCTGTACCATGTCTGCAGTCTCTGATCTTCTCCTGTACCATGTCTGCAGTCTCTGACCATCTCCTGTACCATGTCTGCAGTCTCTGATCATCTCCTGTACCATGTCCCCAGTCTCTGACCATCTCCTGTACCATGTCCCCAGTCTCTGACCATCTCCTGTACCATGTCCCCAGTCTATGACTATCTCCTGTACCATGTCTGCAGTCTCTGACCATCTCCTGTACTATGTCCCCAGTCTCTGACCATCTCCTGTATAAAGATATTTTTAACTGGTATCGGTGCTGTTTCGGTATCGGTTTTCGGGATCAAGGAAGATTTATTTCCGGTATCGGTTTGGGCCCCAAAAAAACCCATTCGGTGCATTCCTAATAACCGGCTCTGTTTACATCACGTGATCAGTTGTCATTGGCTGACAGCTGATCACGTGTTAAGGGACCGGGATCGGCCCTTACTCCAATCTGTGACCAGCCAAGTCTCATTGACTCGCTGATCACAGAGCAAAACGTGCGTGCCCGGGAGGCAGGCAGCTCATGCACGGGAGGACATACATGGACGCCGTCCCGGCAATTTAGGCCCCTGCTAAAGTGTAAAGTTACTTGAGATTTCTTCAGTTTTAGTACAACACCCACACACTACATCTAAAGCAAAATGTATAAATTTTTTTCTTTCTTTAAAAATATTATTATTATCTTCTTTCCGGCGAGCGCACGCATATATGTGGCCTCATAGAAGTGCTACTGCACAGCATGCACACCATTATTTAATACACTGCTCAAAAAAGTAAAGGAACACTTTTTAACTGGTATAACATCAAGTCAATTAAACTCCTGGGATATTGATCTGGTCAGTTAAGTAGCAGAGAAGGTTGTTAATCAGTTTTATCTGCTTTGGTATTAATAAAATTAACAATAGGTGCACTAGATGGGCAACAATGAGACGACCTCCAAAACAGGAATGGTTTTATAGGTGGAGGCTACTGACATTTTTTTCCCTGCTCATCTTTTCTGACTGTTTTTCACTTATTTTGCATGTGGCTAGGGTCAGCGTCACTACTGGTAGCATGAGGCCATACCTGGACCCTATACAGGTTGCACAGGCAGTCCAACTCCTCCAAGATGGCACATCAATATGTGCCATTGCCAGAAGGTTTGCTGTGTCTCCTAGCACAGTTTCAAGAGCATGAAGGAGATTCCAGGAGACAGGCAGTTACTCTAGGAGAGCTGGATAGGGCCTTAGAAGGTCCTTAAACCATCAGCAGGACAGGTATCTGCTTCTTTGTGCAAGGAGGAACAGGGTGAGCACTGCCAGACCCCTACAGAATGACCTCCAGCAGGCCACTGGTGTGAATGTCTCCGACCAATCAGAAACAGACTTTATGAGGGTGGCCTGAGGGACCAAAGTCCTCTAGTGGGCCCTGTGCTTATGGCCCGGCACAGAGGAGCTTGATTGGCATTAAAAACCAGAATTGGCAGGTCCGCCACTGGCGCCCTGTGCTTTTCACAGATGAGAGCAGGTTCACCCTGAGCACATGTGACAGACGTGAAAGGGTCTGGAGAAGCCGCGGAGAAAGTTATGCTGCCTGTAACATCGTTCAGCATGATTGGTTTGGTGGTGGGTCAGCGATGGTCTGGGGAGGCATATCCATGGAGGGATGAACAGACCTCTACAGGGTAGACAATGGCACCCTGACTGCCATTAGGTATCAGGATGAAATCCTTGGACCCATTGTCAGACCCTACGCTGGTGTAGTGGGTCCTGGGTTCCTCCTGGTGCATGACAAGGCCCGGCCTTATGTGGTGAGAGTATCCAGCCAGTTCCTGGAGGATGAAGGAATTGATACCATTGAATGGCCTCCACTATGGCCCTCCTGTCCTAAATCCAATAGAACACCTCTGGGGCATTATGTTTTGGTTCATCCGACACCACCAGGTTGTACCCCAGTGTGTTCAGGAGGTCAGTGATGTCCTGGTCCAGATCTGGGAGGAGATACCCCAGGACACCATCAATCGTCTCATTAGGAGCACGCCCCGACGTTGTCAGGCATGCATATAATCACCTGGAGGGGCCATACAAAATACTGAGGACTATTTTGAGTTGAAATTTCAGCAAAATGGACTAGCCTGCTGCATCATTTTTTCACTTTGATTTTCGGGGTGTCTTTGAATTCAGCCCTCTGTAGGTTGATGATTTTCATCAAATGATGTGACATCCTTTCGTTCCTAACACATTACCCCGTCTATATCAGTATAGAGATCCAGCATGAGATTTCTCCCCATTGAGATCTGATGCGTTTTCAAAGAGTTCCTTTATTTTTTTTTTGAGCAGTGTACATCGTATACATGCAGGATTCATTATATATTACATTTCATCTTTTTCTCCATACTAGAGGAGAAAAATGTAAAAAAAAAAAAAAAAATTATAATAATAAAAAATAAAGATAAAATACCTAGATCAGGGTTTGATCCAGGCCAAGGTTAAGGTCAAAGGTCATGGGCAGGGTCAAAGGTCAGTGTGTTTTAGGATGGATAAAAAAGCAAAATACACACTTTTGTTTCCAGGACCTACTACGGGTGCAAACAATAAATAACATAAAGTGTGTAGTATCGCTGCGATCAATAGGAGCAGGAGAATTTATTTTAGGTGGTTCTTTTGGTGGAAGGTATTAGTAAAAAATATACAGCTAAATAAACAAAAAAATAATATTTTATAATGATAGATGTTCTAATCCCTCTCCATTCTACCAAAAAGTAAAAAAAAAAAAATAAAAAAAAAAGTTTTGCCTTGAGCTACACTTTAAAATGACCATAACTGTATATTTCATGTACACAGAACCGGGAATGTTGGGAAGATACTTCTATACATTTAGGAAGTGATGGATATTAAGGTATAAATAAAAGCAAAGAGACATCAGAAATCCAATTCACCGCCCCCCCCCCCCCCCAATCCCCTGACCTTATATGCTGACAGCTGGATTCTCAGCTCCGCCTACTTGTCACCTTTCTTGGTAGAGCCTTCATTTGTAATGGAGTAATCCTTTCAATCCATGTTGTGAAAGGGGTTACCCACTTGCTGACTGCAATATATATATATTGCGGTTTGAAGGTGGCTTATCTGAGTTATGGATGAAGCTATAAGTCATTTCCCCCCGGTATTTTTCAGCTGGCAACTGGCTTTCTCATGAAAGTGGTGTGAGCATCTAACTAGCCGCTGGATCGCTTTCAGAAGCAGTGGGAGGGGATGACACCCCTCCCCCACCCCCTGTTGCTTCCCAGTTTTTCGGGCTTACTGCTTTTACCGGCGCACCCAAGCATGTCATGACACCACTTCTGGTCTGGGGCGGAAAGAATCCATTTTCTTTTCTTCTTTTTTTTTAAAAAAAACAAAAGGATCATTTTTTTTTTTTTTTTTTTGGTAAAGAAGAGATTTGGGGTTTTATTGACCCCAAATCTCTCCATAAATAGTTACAAAAGAGGTTTACATTTCTTGTAATAGGAATAAAAAATAAAGAGAGTGTAAAAAAAAAAAAAAAAAATTAAAAACAAAAAATTAAAAGTGCCCCAATTCCTCCTGTTTGATAGAAATAAAAGTGATAAAAAAAATAAAGGGACAGTGTAAAAATAAAATAAGAAAAAAAATAAAATTTAAAGCGCCCCATCCCTCCCGTGTGATAGAAATAAAAGTGATATAAAGAAATAAAGGGACGGTGTAAAAATAAAATGAGAAAAAATAAATAAAATTTAAAGCGCCCCTATCCCTCCTGTGTTATAGAAATAAAAGTCATATAAAGAAATAAAGGATCATTTTTTTTTGGTAAAGAAGAGATTTGGGGTTTTATTGACCCCAGATCTCTCCATAAATAGTTACAAAAGAGGTTTATATTTCTTGTAATAGGAATAAAAAATAAAGAGAGTATAAAAAAAAAAAAAGAAGAAAAAAAAAATAAAAAACAAAAAATTAAAAGTGCACCAATTCCTCCTGTTTGATAGAAATAAAAGTGATAAAAAAAATAAAGGGACAGTGTAAAAATAAAATAGGAAAAAAATAAATAAAATTTAAAGCGTCCCCATCCCTCCCGTGTGATAGAAATAAAAGTGATATAAAGAAATAAAGGGACGGTGTAAAAATAAAAGAAGAAAAAATGAATAAAATTTAAAGCGCCCCTATCCCTCCCGTGTTATAGAAATAAAAGTGATAAAAGAAATAAAGGTACGGTGTAAAAATAAAATAAGAAAAAAAAACAAACATTTAGGCGCCCCCATCCCTCCCGTGTGATAGAAATAAAAGTGATACAAAAAAAATAAAGAAATAAAAGGGACAGTGTAAAAATAAAATAAGAAAATTTAAAACGCCCCCATCCCTCACGTGTGATAGGAATAAAAGTGATAAAAAAAAATAAAGGGACAGTGTAAAACATATAAAAAAAAAAAAAATTTAAAACATTTCTTAAAGCACCCCCCGTCCTCGCATGCAAAAATGAACGCATATATAAGTCGCGCACGCATATTGAAACGGTATTCGCACCACACATGTGAGTTATCGCCGCGAACGTTACAGCGAGGGCAATAATTTTACTGCTAGACCTCCTCTAACTCTAAACAGGTAACCTGTAAAAAAACAAACAAAAAAAACAAAAAAAAAACAAAATGAAAGCGTCGCCTATGGAGATTTTTAAGTATCGTAGTTTGTCGCCATTCCACGAACGTGCGCACTTTTAAAGCGTGACATGTTAGGTATCCATTTACTTGGAATAACATCATTTTTTTTAAATTTTACCAAATATTTGAGTTATATATATATTTTTTATATTATTTATTAAAGTGCGTTCGAAAAAATTCAAAAAATTGTGTTCGAAAAACCGCTGACATAAAATATTGCAAGGATTGTAATTTTTTTTTTTCTAGGGTCTTTGCTAAAATATATTATTATTATATAGCGCCAACAAATATATACATATTTATAATGTTTGGGGGGGTTCTAAGTAATTTTTCATGAAAAATAAGAGATTTAATCTATGGGGGGGGGGGGGGGTCAGACCCAGTGCTTGTCCTCCCTGCACACCCCCTGATCCTTCATGTAGGTGATTTCTCAATGCCAGCTCCCTGCACCCCACCCTCCAGCCTGCACACACCTCCCCATGCACTGTGATTAGTAGAGGGGAGCTCGCAGGGCAGTCCCCGGTACCGGCGGTACACAGACAATCATGCAATCCGGAGACCTGGGTGCGGGAAGTCCTCTGTCTGCCCTTGTGTGCGGTGCCGCTCCGAGGGGTCTGCGGGCTCCCGTGACGTTTCTGCTGATGGGCGTTCGGGGAGGCGGGTCGGGGCTGCTTGACAGGGGGGGGGGCGGGGCTCAATGCACGGCCCCATCTGCAGTCGGCCGAGAGGCGGGGCTGCTTGACAAAGGGGGCGGGGCTCAGTGTATGGCCCTATCTGTAGTTGGCGGAGAGGCGGTGCTGTTGGGCATGGGGGGGGGGGGGGGGGCGGAGCTTTGCGCATGGCACCATCTGCAGTGTGCTGAGCCAGTCCTCAGTGCCAGGGAGACACGTACGGTGCGGACATCACCTGACCCTTTTATTAACCACTTAAGGACCGAGCCTCTTTTTTGGAGATTTGTTGTTTACAAGTTAAAAACAGTTTTTTTTTTTCTAGAAAATTACTTAGAACCCCCCAACATTATACTGTTTTGTTTTTTGTTTTTTTTCTAACACCCTTGAGAATAAAATGGCGGTCGTTGCAATACTTTCTGTCACACCGTATTTGCGCAGCGGTCTTACAAGCGCACTTTTTTTTTTTTTTTTTTTGGAAAAAAATAATTTTTTTTTTTTTAGATTAACCACTTCAATACCAGGCACTTAGACACCTTCCCGCCCAGCCCAATTTTCACCTTTCAGCGCTGTTGCAATTTGAATGACAATTGCGCGGTCATGCTACGCTGTACCCAAACAAATTTTTTATCATTTTGTTCCCACAAATAGAGCTTTCTTTTGGTGGTATTTGATCACCTCCACGGTTTTTATTTTTTGCGCAACAAATAAAAAAAGACCGAAAATTTCGAAAAAAAAACTAGTTTTTCTTTGATTCTGTTAAATTTTTTTGTAAATAAGTACGTTTTCTCCTTCAATAATGGGCACTGATATGGCTGCACTGATGGGCACCGATACGGCAGCACTGATGGGCACCAATGAGGCGGCACTGGTATGCGGCACTGATGGGCACCGATGGGCACACATAGGTGGCACTGATGGGCACTCGTAGGTGGCATTGATTGGTATATATGGGTGGCACTGATGGGTACTTACGTGTGGCACTGATGGGCACTGATAGGTGGGCACTGATGGGCAATGACAGGTGGCACTGATAAAGCATTGCTGGGCAGATCATTGACATAATAGTGCCAATCAGTGCCCATTTGTGGGCACTGATTGGCACAGATTGGGCACATGTGGATGGCCATGGGGTACATACCTGGCCATCCACGTTGCCCCTTCCCTGGTGGTCCTAGTGGCATCCCTGGTAGTCCAGTGGGGTGATCTGAGGGGGGGCTGCGCTGATAAACAATCAGCGCAGACCCCCCCCCCCCCTGCCAGGAGAGCCGCCGATCAGCTCTCCTCTACTTGCGTCTGTCAGACGCGAGTGAGGAAGAGCTGATCAACGGCTCTTCCTATTGACAGCGTGATCAGCCGTGATTGGACACGGCTGATCACGTGGTAAAGAGCCTCCGCCGGAGGCTTTTTGCCAAGATCAGTGTAGCGATGTGTCAGACGGGGGGCGCTGCGGCATGGTATCCTGCTGGACGTCATATGACGTCCAGTCAGGATAACAGAACCACTTCCCGAACGTCAATCCACTATAGGGCGGGCGGGAAGTGGCTAAAAAATAAAACAGTAAAGTTAGCCCAATTTTTTTAATATATTGCGAAAGATAATGTTAACGCCGAGTAAATGGATACCCAACATGTCACGCTTCAAAATTGCGCCAGCTCGTGGAACGGCGACAAACTTTTACCCTTAAAAATCTCCATAGGCGATGTTTAAAAAAATTCTACAGGTTGCCTGTTTTGAGATACAGAGGAGGTCTAAGGGCTAGAATTATTGCTCTTGCTCTACCGATCGCGGCGATACCTCACATGTGTGGTTTGAACGGCGTTTTCATAGGCGGGCGCTGCTCATGTATGCGTTCGCTTCTGCACGCGAGCTCGGCGGGATGGGGCATGTGTAAAAAAAAAAAAAAATGTAAACATCCCTTATAGTAGGAAAAAAAGCATGACAGGGCCTCTTAAATATGAGATCTGTGGTCAAAAAGACCTTAGATCTCATATTTACACTAAAATGCAATTAAAAAAAAAAAAACCTTCCTTTCTTTTACCCTGCAATGTAAAAGCATAATGTGCTAGTATGCATCACATACAAGCACCTTACGTGCCACCTGCAAATGAAGCCCGCGCTGTCCCCGCTGCATCCATGTTCACCCCTCTTCCTTCCAGGGCCGCGGACTCTGGCTCTGTTACTGGCCGGGGTCGCGTGACGTCACTTCCACGCAGGAGCTTCACAGCACACTTGCCTGAAGAAACGGCACCGGGGGGGTGTTTATTCACAGCACATGCCCCGATGACATAATTGGCGCAGTATACAGTAAATATATCCTAAACGGCGCACGCCTTGTTCTAGGCTTACCTATAGCTACAACCTGCAAAAGGGAGGTTTACAACCTCTTTAAGCCCGGGTTCACATTGCTGCGATCTCAGAGATTGCATGCGATTCGCACCCGCACTGCGGGGAGTGAGCAATGCGAGTTCAGCCATACAGTTGTATGGCTGAACTTGCATTAGATTCGCACAGAAAATAGTACAGGGACTTGTCCCCCCCCCCCACCACCACTAGATTCGGATCGCATGGATGTTCTCACCTATGCGATCCGTTTCCTGTTACAGTCTCGCACTGCGATCGGTGAACTAAACGCAGCGGTTCGCAGAAGGCAGCGTGAACTGCCTGCGGGACGTTGGCGATGCGGGAACCGGCGCTGGAATCACACAAAGAAAAAAGGGAGAGAAAGAATAAGAGAAAGAACAAGAAAGACGACTAGAGAGAGGGATGAAAACAAACAAGAAATTAGGATAGAGAGAGAAAGGAGAACAAAGAGAGAGAGAGAGGTACATCCTAAAATGTACCATAAGGGGTTTCAATACTGTACGAGTGGAAGGGACTCAGGGACCCTGTCACAACGGGGTGCTTTGCAGGCGCTACAAATAGCGTCTATAAAGCACCCTGAAACAGCCGCTGCTGTGTCTCCAGTGTGAAAGCCCCAAGGGCTTTCACACTGGAGCGGTGCGCTTGCAGGACGGGAAAAAAACTCCTGCTAGCAGCATCTTTGGAACAGTGAAGGAGCGGAGTGTATGGACCACTCCTGCCCATTGAAAACAGTGGGGCAGCGCGGCTATACCGCCGGCAAAATGCCACTTCGGCGCTCTGCAGGCGGCGTTAACTCTTTGTCGGGGGAAACTAGCGGGGGTTAAAACCACGCCGCTAAAACGACTGGAAAGCGGCACTAAAAATAGCACTGTTTTACTGCCGACGCCACTCCCGCCTTAGGGGTGCAAATTATTTGTCTTGCCCTGGGTGCCGACAACCCACGCTACGAAAATACATTTTACTGTTAGGGGTCCCCACAACTTGGGAAATCTTATCAAGGGGTCAGGGCCCTAGTAAGGTTGAGAACCACTGCTGTACTCCAATGGCCTCCACAGTCACCGGATCTCATCCAATAGAGCACCTTTGGGATGTGGTGAAACGGGAGACTCGTATCATGGATGTGCAGCCGACAAATCTGCAGCAACTGTGTGATGCTATCATGTCACTATGGACCAAAATCTCTGAGGAATGTTTCCAACATCTTGTTGAATCTATGCAGTGAAGAACGAAGGCCGTTCTGAAGGCAAAAGGGGATCCAACCCGGTGCTAGCGAGGTGTACCTAATAAAGTGGCCGGGGAGTGTATATGGCCTGGGCAGCAAGCAGTTGTACCCGGACCGTGGCTCAGCCATGATCCTGGTATTGCTTCTTTTTTTTTTTTTTTAGCCTGCGCTCGGCTTTCCAGTTCCACTTTTTCAGCGCCCCCACCCTTCCCTGCCATTCCTGAGCTCTCCTGTTCCACGGGGCAGGACAGAACCGCTAAAAGTGGTCGAATCAGCCGGCCACAGAGACAATCATCAGAGGAATGAAGCCGAAAGCAACAAGGTCTTCATCACTTTCAGTGCGGTCATTCCTTGCCCGGTACAGCCAGGGACACGTCTGATCAAACACTGATCATGTGAAAAAGAGAGAAGGGATAGACCACTTGTGCACCAACCATGATGTAAATGATGAAAAACAGATATAAAAGAAAGATAAAAAAAGCTGCCAACACTATAATGTGTTCCACAAGAGTATATATATATATATATATATATATATATATATATATATATATATATATATATATATATATATATATATATATATATATTAAAAAAGAGAGAGAGTGTAGTGCCAACTTAAAATGAAATGTATAAACTAAATAACTAGATAACCGTAGGCAATGAAGCTCGCCAACAATGATGAAACAAGTGAATATGACACAGCACGTAATACAAAGCTGTGTACAAGGAACATAATATCCTGCTGTGTAGTGTACCACATTCCAACGCTGTAAATACCATATGACTAATTTTGTAAGTATGTGATAAATAACCTCAAAGTATAACCAGGCAAAACTTTGTTTTTTTTTTTTCGTTTTGGACAGAGTGGAGAGGGATTAGAACACCTGTCAGTTTTTATAGCTGTCTGTGCCCCCTGTTAGGGAGATTCCCCCTCTCTATTTGTCCTGTTTACCATGATCATTGAAAGTAAAAGAAAATCCCATATTTTGGGTTGTCCCCAGAAAAGTAAAAGAGGGGAAATCTTCCAATGGGGACACTAGTTCTGGTGACCTGGGGGACCTCACACCCCCCCCCCCAAGGAATATCCTTTAATTTGCAGGGATTTCCTCTCATTTACTGTTTGGCTATAGGACAGGAAGTGAACAGGAAATCTCCGCAATGGGACACAGATGGCAAAAAAAAAAACCCTCCCTTGTTCTTTTTTTCCATTTTGGACAGGTTTTGCCTTATATTTCTACTGTAAGTATTCAAAACAAAAATATGAATAATATACCCTTCTTGGTAGTGAAACCATCTACCAGTGCTGTAAATCATACATAAAAGTTACACCCATGATTAAATATATAGTGCAAATATGGGTGCAATCAAACAGTTTCTTGTGTAATGTATCCTACTGGATAGAAAGATCAACTTCCAGTGCTGTAAATCCTATATTTGGACTATATATTTAATCACGGGTCTAATTTTGATGTATGATTTGCAGCACTGGAAGATGGCTTCACTACCCAGAAAGGTATAATATTCATATTTTGTTTTGAATACTTAAGGATATTTATCACATCCTTACAGAATTAGTCATATGGTATTACACTGGAATCTGGTACACTACCCAGCAGTGTTATAAAGGAATAAACTTGCACGCTACTATGTATAATTTTAAAGAAAATATAAACCATCAACCTACAGTGAATAAAATCCAAATAAACTCAGAAAAGAAAAAAAAAAAAAAATTATATAATATATATATATATATATATATATATATATATATATATATATATATATATATATATATATATATATATATATATATAAAAAATAAATGTATAGTGACCGTGAATTAGCTGCAACCACTTGGTAGTGTACCCAAAAAACACTGCGTAATCAAAATATAAAAAAAAAGAAATAAGAGTGGTGCTCTTATTCAGTAACATGACATGAATTAATATACTTAAAGAATGAACATAAGTATCCAAAACATACAAATAAATAAAATGTGCATAAAAACTAAAGCCCAATGGTAGGAGTCAGTTCATATAAAGATGAAAAATCTCATAGGGGTAAGTTGATAGAAGAAAAAAAAGACAACACATCAATCCAAAACATTGACTGTTATATTTATGAATTGGCCGCTCACCTCCAAAAATGATCCAAAAGGTCAAACAAGGCTCATCAGATAGTCAGATAAGAAATCCTGCTGATGGATCTGTAAAGACATCCAGGTCCCAGGCAAAGACGAAGAACTACATCCAGATCTTAGTATGAAAACATCTTGGGAAACTCCATACGTAGAGGAAACAGCTCGCTCCAAGAAATAGCACTTCTTGTATAAATGGCAATCAAGTAAGAATAAAAATCGCAGTAAGAAACATTGGGAGTAGTGACACACTCGCCTCCTCACCGCACTTCTGTAAAACGCCACCGGAAATGATGTCATGAGGCTCCACCCGACGCGTTGCGTCACTGGTCACGTCACTTCTTTTTACACTACCAAGCAGGGTATTATGTTCCTTGTACACAGCTTTTTATTATGTGCTGTGTCATATTCACTTATTTTATCACGGTTATTGAGCTTCATTGCCTAGGAGGCTATTTATTACATTTATACATTTAATTTTAAGCGCTACATGCTTTCTCTTTTTCGATATCAAACATTGATCATATAAGCTCTGGAGATAAGTTACCTCATCCACCAGGAATGCATTATTTGTGAACAGAGCCTGTGGCTGCCAGGTAGACCACATCCAGGCAATGTAGAGCCATCTCCTTGTCATGTTTTGGGGCAGGATAAAAGAAAAGAAGAACAATGTCCTCAATGAGGTGGAGGTTGTTGTTGAACATGGAGATCAGGATGCTCACATATGGTTTTCCATACCACCTTTGGAAAGATCTTGGGGTGCAGAGACCACTCCCCCGGGTTTATGCATTGACAGCTTAGCAAGTCCGACTGCCAATTGTCCACTGCAGGGATATGGATGATAAAGAGAAATGGACTGTAGGTTTCTGCCCTAGGGGGTTATTAGGCTTGTTTCTTTGAGGCCGCATTACTTCTGATGTCCCCCTGATGGTTTGTAAAGGTAATTTCTGTGGCATTGTCCGACTGCACCCTGACTGGGTGACCTTGCAAAAGAGAGGTCCAGTGTTGTAGAGATAATCTGATGAGTTGTAAATTGGAAGTTTGACTTCTACAGGGGCCATTTCTCCTGGACAGTAGGGGAACTGTAAACTCATCCATTGTCGACCACCTTCCAGGGCATGTGAAAGAATGATTTTTCCACTTTCAAAGGCAGGATTGGAGATGTTCCATGTTAGTGAGAGCTTTGGCTAGAAAGAAGCACTGGGCAATCCAAGGATTGGATATCCTTTTTCCACATTGTATGTTGGATTGAATAGGTCTGAAGTGAAACTGGTTAACGGGAACTACCTTGATGAAGGCTACTATCAAGCCAAGAAGCATCATGCATAAAACAACTGAGGCATGTCTATGTGGCCTGAAGGTCCACGTGTGGGACCTTAGGGAAGGAAAATTCTGTCTTGGGCTGTGTCCAAGAGCAGACCCAGGTGGTAGAGATATGTGAGGGCTGGAGAGAAGACTTTGGTAAGTAGATTATTGAAGGAACTTGACAATGTATGAATTCCCTTGGGTACAGAGAAGAGCCAAAAATAGGGGCAAGTTCTTTTGTGAACATTTGGGGTGCTGTGGTTCATACATTTCAGGGAAATAAAAAACTGTCTGGTCTCAAAATCAGGGTCCTCAATACTTTCCTTTATATCCCCTCAGTAAAGGAATTTCCACCTCCGATTCCTGAATAGGGTCAGGGGGAATTAAGGACATGTGTTTTTGGCTTCTGGAAACTGGGTTTCAGAATCTCAAGAGAATTTTCCAAAGAATTCAATGGCAGAGAAATCTGCTTTTGTCAGACAGGTCACATGATGCATGTCTGAAAGGGAGCTAGAGTCAGGGGAGTGGAACAGTGTCATAATAGGACATTGCTCCAGGACAAGAGAACAGCAGTGTTTTGAGTTACCTGAAGGCCAACTGTGGAATGCATGCTATTTGGTCCTTTTGTCCTAGCTCTATTCCACTTATGATCTGCTATTCCTAACCCAGGCGCTGGCCATGTTGATGTTCCCATGGCTGCGTCTCTGTAGAAGATGGCAACAGGAGTGCAAGAACATGATGTGTGCATTTTTGGTGGAAAAGGTTTAACTAATTCTAAAATATTCTGAATTGTAACTTATTAGCCTTTGTGGATTTGTACAGTGTTCTTGTCCTGTGCGAGGATGTATTCCCCTTCAAAACAAATAATCTTTAGGGCCAGTTAAATGTGAAAATGTGGCATGTAAACTTAGTGAGGGGACACAGCAGGAGGGCTGCGGGGGAAAAAAATGGTCCATTGTGTTGCCTGGTGCAAGCACTGCCTTTATTCTCAGTTTAATTCGGCCCCAACCACACCTATTAGACCCCAGATCTCTCCTTTGCCTTTGGAAGCATCTGACCAAACCAAGATGGTAGAAGTCTATGGGGCAGTAATGTGCAGAGCAGCCTGGACAATGAAGACTTGCAGCACTGAGGGTATACAAACAGTGGCCATCAGATCAAGGTATGCAGATGTGGAGCAGGAAGGATTGATTAGGATATACAATTTCCCCATCCCTTTCGTTCTGGTGACAATGGTAAAAGGTTGGATCTTCAATCACTTCCTGTCCTGATAAAAAATTGTCACCAAGACAAAGAAAGGGTCTAACCCGTCCCTACTTTTGGCTATACATGTATCTGTAGAATCTTGTACCAAGTTAGAAACTGTATCAATTAATGCATAAAGTTTCCAATTTAAAGTGATAAAACCTTTAATGGCTAACTTGCGTAATTAACAATGCAAGCATTTGGGATGCCATAGAACCCTACTTCAGGCTTTATACAACCTATACATGCCGAAAGCTTGCATCCTTAATAACTTAGTGTTACTAAACCCAGGACCTGCATTCACTATATCTGGTCTCCCACAGAACATGGAAATGCAATTATTATAGTAAATATAAATTGCTAAATACCTTTTCTCATCAGTAGTATATAGCAATACACACCAAACTGAGCATGTGCAGAGTGCCTCCAAGGCTCTCTTCTATCAGGAGATGGCTTGGGGACAGACAGTAAAAAAAAAGGGGAGGATCAGAGAAGACAGGATCAAACAGCCTTTTTACACAATGTAAAGGATTACCCCCTTAGGTTCCACAATGAGTATAGCAAGCCTGCTTTACTGCATATACAGACCGATTTTACTGTTGTGGGTTTAGTAACACTTTAATTTAGCCAATAAGGGGTATCAAACTCCAAACTTTCTAATATACATGCATTTCAAATTATTATTATGGCTTTTGTTTAACCACTTGCTTACTGGGCACTTAAATCCCCCTCCTGCCCAGTCCAATTTTCACCTTTCAGTGCTGTCACACTTTGAATACTGCATACAACACTGTACCCAAATAAAAAATTCCTATAATTTTTTTCACACAAATAGAGCTTCCTTTTGTTGGTATTTAATCACTGCTGAGGTTTATATTTTTTGCTAAACAAAAAAAAAAAAAGACGGAAAATTTTGAAAAAAAAAACAAAACTGTTAGCATAATTTGTTATAAAATTTTGCAAACAGGTAATTTTTCTCCTTCATTGATATGCGCTGATGAGGCTGCACTGAGAGGCACAGATAAGGCAGCACTGATAGGAGGCACTGTTGTGCACTGGTAGGTGGCACAGGTGGGCACAGACAAGGCGGTGGCTGCTCTCCTTGATCGGGACTGATGCCCCTCTGATAGCTGCCAGTGATGGGCTTTTTTTTTACCAGCTCTGTTTACATCACATGATCAGTTGTCATTGGCTGACAGCCGATCATGTGGTAAGGGGGACGGGATCGACCCTTTACTGTGATCAGCCGAGTCCCATTGACTCGCTGATCAGAGCACGCTGCGCACGTCCTGCAGGGGTCGGGTTGGCCGCTCAAGCACAGGAGGACATCATAGGATGGCCTCCAGGCAAAGTAGGTCCACGCTGTAGCCGTCATTTGACTATAGTGCGGATGGGAAGTGGTTAAAGTGGGAGTAAACCCATTTTTTTTTTACTTGTACCTACCGGTAAGCCTATAAGGCTTACTGGTAGGTACTGTGCATATTTCCTAAATCTGCACCATTTAGGAGATTATCACACTGCATGCAGCCGTTGACGTCACCGGTGCAAGCGCTCCGAAGGGTCAGCATACCCATGCTGTCCCTTCAGAGCTCTGTGACATGATCACAGCAAGGCCAATCAGACAGCCGGAGGACGTGAACCCAGGAGGACGACCAGGTAAAAATGGAAGCCCCATCAGTGGAAGGCTTCGTTCTAAAGGTATTTCATAATGTGCTAGTATGTGGTGCATACCTAGCACAATATTCAATTATCTTGCTTGGTTTAACTTAGAACAATCCCACTTTAGCTTTGGATTAATTAAATGGTTGGCGGTCTTTTTTCATTTTACAACAGCCTTGAAATTTAATACTCCAGGAGAATAAGTGGAGCTCAATATAAAAAAAAATATATCACATAAAAATAAAAAGATTTTAATACAGCAATAATACGTGTTGGGAGAAGCCTTGCATGATGTAGATCTTATTCTTTATACATCCTCACCAAATGGATAAGCACCTTTTTAAAGAGACATTTATAAGACTGTGTATCACAGATTCTGCATTTGTTCAAAACAGCACATTAACACAGTAATTCTGCAGTAATTGCCACAATAACTCAAAATGCACACTTTATTATTTTTTTTTCATATTCTTTAATTTAAGGCTATAGGAGATCACTTAAGGCATTATTCATAAAAAATAATAAAACAAAAATATACAATTTACAGAACAATATGGAATTTCCAAACAGTAAATGTGCCAAAACTGGAATTATAAACTCCTAACTTGTCTGCATTCCATGCTTAACAAATATAAATGAATTGCTTATGATTTTGTACTTTTCTGATTTCCATCAAGAGAAAACTTCTATGGAATAGTAGAGGGTACACTCATCTCATATGCAGTGTTCATTGTGCCAAAATGCAAATTCAGAACATGACAGGGTGGGCTTTCATGGTTTTTTTTTCTAGGCTATCATTGTGTAAACAAAAAGTGCACGTCCACCAAAATTTTTCTCTTTATTTTTGGGTTTGAGAGGGGAAGGATTGGACACCCCTTTTGAATTTTTGAGTTTGCGCCCAATTGATGTCCCCAGAACTGCGACTGAGCTCACAGTTAACTACCAATGATCAGGAGGGCTCCTGATAACATCACTGTGCAGCCAATCACATTGTCGCATGACCGGGTGCCCCTCCTACCAGCCTCAGGTGTCAAGACCTACTTAAAGGACCGGATTCCACCATCAGAAAGGGGTTAACAGAACCCAGGATAGCAAAAATATAAACAAAAAAATCCAAAAAAACAAAAACAAAACAAAAAACTGACGGATTCCTATCCTTCCCCAATCTATCCAAAACAAAAGTTTTGAATGGATTTACACTTTAAAACATAAGCGCAGTTTTACTCTACCAACAAACTTGATAAAGATGGCTGTACAGGGTTAAATAAAAGTAAGCAATCTGAGCATTCCTTAGGGCAGTGATGGCGAACCTTGGCACCCCAGATGTTTTGGAACTACATTTTCCATGATGCCCAACTACCATGCACAGTGCATGAGCATCATGGGAAATGTAGTTCCAAAACACCTGGGGTGCCAAGGTTCACCATCACTGCCTTAGGATGAATTAGCAGAGAGCTTATTACTTCTGCAGTGGTTTTCTGCACAAACTCTTCCAGCTCAGTGATATGGGGAAATTAGTAATTTGCTGTATTGGATAATCTCTGCATAAAACGTATGATTCCCCTGAGATTATTTGGTAAGGGAGCTTACAAAAATGCATGCTCACGGTAAACCAAGTGTGCATGTTTAAGTAACAGCAGTAACAGGGTGTCATGTGATCATATTTTGCCTACACATGTGACCTACCTGTATGGCAAACTTTATCCAGGACAGTGAAATTATTAAGTTTATAATAGGCTCTAAACAGCATCTAGCATTTGGCTCCTATAAAGGATTTAGTTATACAATATGCCTTGTTGTGTCTCCAGTTAGCAACAACCAAATGTTTTTCACAGAGCCCGTAGAGGCATAACAGAACGAGGAGTGGAAGTACTATGGATAAACCCAATTATTTCAGCACCCTGCCTTAAAAAAAAAACATAAAGTAAATTGAAATCTAGATGCCCCCAGTCATTGGATATGCAACTAAAATGGTTATATGATCACTGCAACATCAAAGCTGTCACAGCAATTTGAGCTGGGTGTCGGCTGGGGTGGGCTTACCGTGGCAATGGAACTGAGCTAATCTCTCATAACTCGCCTAGATATTTTCTGGCTTTAAGTTGTAGGCAGAGGCAATGTAAGGTGTCTACGAGACAAGTCTGTCATGTCAATCAAATGTTTTCAGAACAATTTTGTAGCAACCTTCATGCCTATAGAATATGAACAGTTGCATTACTGGAGCTGGAGGCTGGCAATAGTGCCATAAGAATGGAGAATCGGAATGTTAGGCTAATGAAGTGATTAACTCAGCGCTCTACATTGTGGTGTGAGTAGATAGATCCCCAATATGTACAGGTGGTGGGAGGACCGAATTGGGCCCCAAGGGATTCTCTTGCATGGACAACATTATGAAATCAAGTTGGTTAGAATGGGGAAGAAGAATAAAGTTTTGAAAATATATCCGTGTCGTAGAACATGGGTTATCCTGATACTAATGCAGAGGGCTAGTAAATATAAAGAGGAAAGGATCGCCGCTACTCCTGACCAGCCCATGTGAACAAACGATAAGGAGCAGCCTCAGCCTACATGTCTCCACTATACCACACACCCTGATGCATTTTGCCGTGGCCACCGGGGCTTAGTTATAGGCTGAGGCCACTCCTTATGGTTTGGTCACCTGGGCTAGTCGGGAGTAGCGGCGATCCTTTCATCTTTATTTTATGCATGACGACTTAGGCCCAACACCTAAAGTGCTGCCGAAACCCTAAACTGGGCACCATTCCCTAGATTGTCCACTCATCTGTCTCAAGATGGTCTCAAAATATAAAATACATTGCTACCTGTTGATTGGTCAATTTACATTTATTATTGGTCAATTTACATGCATTATTGGGCAATTTAAGAAAATGCTTATTGGTCAACTTCAATTTAATGCTATGCTATATAATGGCCTCCCACTACCCCATATATGAAGGGTGGGTTACACTTATTTCTATGTATTGCCTATAACCCCCTGCTATAGCAAGTAACAAAATAATATAATTTGGAAGAACTCCCTCAACAATATATATCCCTGCTAAGGACACGATCTTTAAAAAGCCCAAAGCCACTATAACTATTAGTATTAATAGTAGAAGGACAGGATGCTGAAAGAATCATCTCACTGCATTTAAAAAAAAATTAAACAAAAACTGTCAATCTCTAAAGAAAAAAAAAAAAAAATTTATATACTACAACAGGAATAATACTTTATCTTCAATGCCGATGGCTTTTGGGCGAAGTTGTATATCTATTTTTTGTTGGCTAAAATATCTGTGCTTGTTTTAAAGTGAACCTGTGCTTTAGCCATGCAAGCCAAACCAACAGGTTGACTTTAATGTTGCCAACCTGCAACAGCTTGTATTATCCTTTTGCTTCCCCATTGGTCTGCACATTAAGTCAGGAAGACCTGTGCATGGTCCAAGTCATGACTTGAAGTCTACACAGAACTAGGGAACAACCCCCCCCCCCCACTTCCCTATGTGACAACGCTGGATACCGGAGTATCCAATTGTCAAGCACTAAACGCCATCACATTGTATAGTGGGGAATGAGCTGCATGTTTCAACGCACCAGAGTGCCAGTTATGTCTCTTTCTTCCTGGTGGCAAAATGGAGTAGCAGGAAAGCAAAAAGGACTGTCCATATAAACTGCATCAGAAGGCGGCATTGAACAGTGCTTTCATAAAGCAAAGATTAATTTTAAAGGGTCAAAACACCCAAAACTAATATTTCAGTTAAGGGAGGGTTCTGGTTGCCTGTATCCCCTACCTGCTTCTTGTCACTCTTGAAAGTGCTGGAGGCAAGATTTATGCACCAAAGATCCAAGCTTTGCCATGCCAACACCACCAAGTCCTGCTGTTCTTGGTGCACCCGCCAATGAAAATTAAGAAATATGCAAGAAAGAGAACAAGACTTATCCATAATGGCTGCGGCAGATAGGCAGAGTTGGGAACTTAGGTAGAAAGATCTTACCACCAGAGACAGACTCCCAAAACAAACATCAAAAAGCAATTAGTTGGTCAACTTTCCAATAAGGATGGGTTTAGACGTGTTCGGGATCCTAGTCCCCACCCACCTGCCCAATCCCACCAAGAAGCTGGCAATGTAAACCGCTAATCACAGGCAGAGGCATTTCCCGGTCTGTGCAGTTGCGGACCAGGAAATGCCTCACTGCCTGTGGTTAGCTGTGTGCAGTGTCGGCTTCCTGGCGGGATCAGGCAGGTGGATTGGGACTAGGATCCCAAACACGCCTGAGCCCATCTCTACTTGCCAACAATGAAAATTCGAGATTGGAATATGACATCAAAATTTATATTTTATTTATCCATATATAGATATTCTCAAGGTAAGAAAAAAAAAAAAATTTGAAAGATTAATTTTTAATTATTCATTTATTATGAATTAATTTTGATGTGGCACTTCAATCTCAGATTTTTTTTTTCAGTTATAAACACAGGGGAGCAGTATAAACACCAGGCCGTAAGCTGAAATACCAGTTTAGGTAAAATGACCCTTTGTGCAAAAGCAGCTCCACCCTAAACCTCAAGATGACCAATTTTAGCCTCATGGAATTGAGTAAGGTAAAGATATGACCTCACATTTCAATTTCAAACTGTAAAAACGGCACTCAAAATATTGAATATTTTAGACGGATACCCAGACCTGCTGAGCCAATCCTATAATAATAAAGAAAAAAAAACAAAAAACAAAAAAAACAAAAACATATTTTACAAATATTATCCAGGCTCTTTTTTTTTTAGCACATTCTAATCTTTTTTTTTTCCAAAGCATTATTAAGGTCAGTTTTGTCTGAACTGTCATATATATTTTTTTCCAATCGAAAACAAAGAAAAACAATTCTAAAACATTAATTAGCAAACTTTGTAATAAAGTGATCAGATGATCTCTGCGCTAAACTAAGAAATATTTTTTACATCTATACCTAATAAGATTTATCCCCCCCCCCCCCCCAACAAAAAAAATATATAACTACAGTAGATGTGTAACTTTTTTTTTCTTAATAATTAAAGTTAAAGCAGAACTTGAGGCAAATATAAATATAAAACACTTTTTTTTCTGTTTGTGTAGTAATTCAAAAATTAAATTACATTTTTTCATTAAATACTGCTAATCTAACTACCTGGATTCTGTCTTTATATTAGCTTCCTATTTTCCACTGTGCACCAAAAAATAACAACGGAGGGTTTAAGCAGGGAAGAGCACAGGGTTGCACCACCGGGGCAGGGTGGTGATGCTGATTCACAGGCCAATGTACAGGCCTGGAGACTCGACACAGGAAGCCGCAAAGTTAAATGACTGAACAAAGGTGTCACCCACTTTAAATGGTGTCGTGGATGTAAACTGCAAGACTAACTGAACAGATTTACAATTATTTTGGCAGGTACCACAGTTCACATATATGCCAATGAGCTGTGTATATTGCTGCTTGGCCAGAGTTCTGCTTTACATATTAACAAGCTTAATAAAAATAATATACAACAATAATCCGAAGCAAAATGCCTTTAACCAAAAAAAAAAAAAAAAAGTAGTACAGGGAATACGCCCAACATCTGCAATAAAGAAATCTTAAAATATATTTACATTGATGTTAAAGACGAAGCGAGAGATCGCACAGAATACAATAAATTTTAAAGAAAATATATCTCAAAATGATTTAACAATATAAAAACACAAATATTTATTAAGAACTGAATCAGTGAGAGCATGTGTGCTCCTTTTGTTTCAGGTCAGAATAGGAATAAAGCTTTTCATGGCCGGAAAATAAACAAGCAATAGTAAAAGCGTAAAAACTGTAATATTTGCACCTAAACTGGCCACATAACATCACCCTAAAGCAATAGCAGCTAATTTTTAATGTTGAAACAAAAATCTTTATAGGGTCCCAATGCCTCAACAGTCAGGCACATATGAAAGTAATAAAAAAAAAAAAAAGAAGGATCAGGTAGGGTAAGGTCTGCATATATATTATCTGCATTCTATTGTAAAAGAAAGGAAAACATTTTAATTTATGATTCATTTTAAATAGATATGCTTAAATGCATCTATTCTCTAGTATTATACTTCTGAGCTAGGAGGGATGAATAAGGAATGGAGAAGAAGGGCTGAGATACACATCTTTTCTGGAGAAAATGGTGCTCCAAGTTCTCTCCAATGCCGACCACGTTTGAAGGCTTAAGTTCCCCATAGACGGGAATCTATTTTCTGTCAAATTTTCACTTGATTCCTGCTGAATCAGTTGTATTTCAAGCTGTGGGTGGCCTTTGACACCACCCAGTTCGCCAAAAGTCAAATCTGCTTAGCCAGGTGGAATATTTTCGACTAAACGGTGACTACATCCTATCACATATAGTGTCACTGTTCGGCAACGGTAGTAGGCACAGCTGCCTGAATACAATGGTGATTCAAGTGGTTTATGGCTACCCTTCTCTACTGAAGAGAAAAATCAACCAAGTGGACCTCTGATCAATCCAAGTGGACCTTTAAACCTACTCCTTCAACAGAGTTCAACTTCTACCCAGGCCTCCAGACGTGATTAGCCCCTGAGGTAGCCTGCAAGAGCATTTTCTCCAAGAGAGGCAAGTATTTCAGTCCTCAGAATTACTCCATTAGCCATCCCAGCAAGACTGATACTGTGGTTTTATGTAAACATTTTAGCACGGGTTTATTTAGAGTCCTCAAAAACACATACTGCTATAAACACAGTGAAGGAATTGTGACTAGCAGTTTTTGCCTGCTAATAAATTTCACAATCCCAAATATATGGCTGGATAAATTGATGTATTTCAAAAACTGGACGAATTCAGTGCATGCCGTGGGAAAGAATTCCGAATGCTAGATGCCTATTGTTAATTTTGGAGCGCTGCTTCTTTTACACTTTTCTCAGACTTCTCCCAAAATACTTCACAATACAAGCTTAAGGGTAAATTTAAATTTTGAAAAACTGTAAATATATATAACAATTTAATACATGGCCATCGGCCATAAACATCTATGTTTAAGATGATACGAATGACAGCAGTGATCTAGATCTCCCAAACTCCAACGAGATTTCACAGCCAGAGTTTATGGTGCAGCTCCCAACCAAAGATGTGACATCACTTCAGTGGCCACAGTAACTGGATGGAACTGGAAATTCTTGTGGGGTTATCAAGCATGCTGGAGTTGGCTTTTTGGGAAGCCAAAACGTGACTCAACATCCCAGTAAACATGCAAAACCGAATGTCACATTTCAGTGGACCTGGCCCTGAATGGGTTATCCCTACCCTGGGGGTGCATGGTTACCTTTAGATAGTCAAATGACTTTGCTGCAATACCATCTCACCCATCCATTAACATAATAAAAAAACATTCTTAGACTCGCTAGCTCCAAGCCTATTCTATTACACATTCTGCAACTATAGGAAAACATTGATTGGCACTGCTTACAGAACTAGCTCTTGGCAGGTGGAAGCAGGCCAGAACTCTCCAACACCTACTTTTCCAGGTATGGTTCCAACTCAGACAAAGTATAATTTAGCAAAGTCTTTGCTAAATACACCCAAAGGGTCTTGTGTTCTGACACTAAAGGGACGAAAAATGCTCTCTCAATTTCAACTATCCTGCTGTCTTTCTTCTACAGCAATATGAACATAAATGGTAACCTCTGTTGGGTTTCTATAGCAAATTCAGTCCCTTCATCTTCCCACCAGTTTTACACATGGGTTAAACCATCAACAATGTTCTAAAGAAAAAAAAGCCTATAGTAAAGGCTGACCTTCCGGTTATAACTAAAACAAAATATCTTGTAAACCAATTATTAAACAAATGAATAAGCTGCTAATATAAGTACCTTAAACTTGGCTTTATATTAGCTTTACATAATCCCCCAGGGTTCACACAGAAAGGAAAGGCCAGCACTGCAAGCCAACTAGGCTCTACTGAAATGATCAATGTTTTAAGCTAAAGACTATGAACTGGTTACGGAGGGAGAGTGCTGCTCCATCTTTTCTGTCCAATCGGCAAAGGTATCAGTGACCAAAGGAAATAATCTTTGGCATCCATAAATTTAAATAGTCACCCATCAGCTGGGTGAGTACTGCTACTATAATTTGGAGGTAAGGTTCCACATTCAGGTGGAGGAAACAAGATTCTAAGATCATAGTTTTTGTAATTTTTACATTATTCCACCAGTGGGCTTTGCTTTAGAACATATATGCAAATTGCTCAACTTTTCCCCTATTAAGGTGGTAAACTTCAGAATTCCAAACCCCAGAATGGCATGACCTTGCCAAATGTAGCCAATTTTCAGAGACTTTCCAAACTGAATATTGCTCTATATTACCTTATTTAGTGAAGGAGACCCTTAATTTCACTATTTTTTGAAACTTCTATAATCACCTGTTATCAAAAATAACCCAAACTTTACAAGAAATGTATACTTTTTCAAAACCAGAATTAAAGAGCACCGGCACTGTGCCTTTATCTGCAAAGCTAAGCTGACCCTGAATATTAGATCTCATAAGGTGCCAAATGATAACCTTGGGTTAGGTCCTTTTCTATTGAGCACCAATGGACTCCACAAAGTTCCAATGCAAATACCAACTTTATAAAGTCTGTATTTGCAGATGTTTAGGTCTGTAACCAATGTGCCATGTCCTGGTGACGGTTTATTCAGGTACGTGAGAGGTATTGCCCAATAACTGGAAATGAGATGAAATTTTCCCAAAAGGGCCAGTGGCACCACCTGGCACCATATATTGCCTGGTATCTGGGGGAGAGCCCTGCTTAGTAGATTTAGAGTATAGGTTTTCTTTTAGCAGTGTTCTAATATGTGATTTTTTTTAAAGTCATTAATTTTGGCAACACATTTTCCAAACGCGTTGATAAAACTTAAATTACCATAATGCACTGCAACAAACCAGTGAGTTTAGTTTGACTACTGAGTGTCATGTTTGAATGATAACAACTGTCAGGAAGAACTAGATTACAGTTTACTGTAAAGACAAAATCCAAGCAAAAAGAACTTGATGTAATTTTAACCCGTGCTATGCGGAATAACCTGTGATCCTTTATAAATTTTTAACAATTTTCCACCTTCATACCAGCTGAAATTTCCAACAGTGCTCACAATGCGAGTACCTTTCCAGCGTTCTTATAAGAGACAAAGTGCAGAAAAGGCCTGAATGATGAATTTAAATCCATAGGGTCTATTTTATGGACAGAAGCCCCGACAGCTTCTGTCGCAGTGGGAGGGATACCACTGACAGAGTATAAGCATTGGTCAGGGGGTAGAGCAAAGGAAACCAAAACCGTTGCAGGCCTTGACAATGTATCAGTGTCCAGCAGGCATATAACCAGGGTTGAAGAATTGAGGACTGACTGTATAAAAATTGACCATTATAACATTACTTGGCTCCAGTTGGTGGTATAACCAAAACCTTATGGCATCACTACATGACCAGCACTTGAACAGAAGCTATGTTTGTGTAGATGTATCATGTATAGACTGCTTTATAGGTCAAGGCACTTTGCTATTAACTCTTCAGCCTGAAAAATAAACCACCCAATGCAAAATAAGAACTGTAAAATGCATAGCACTAAAATAACAGTTTAAAAGAACCCAACAACAAAAAAATAAAGGTTAAATGAAGTTACAGAGCGAACGGTAACAAGACTTTGAATTAAGGGCATCTAGCTGAGCCGATGACATTAAACAATGGGAACTCAGGTCCTTAGGAAAAAAAAAAGAACATTGTCTCTTTAGAAAAGAGAACGAAGGCGAGTGTTATGCGTAGGGCCCATCCATGTCTCATTTCAAGAAAGGTGCCGACCGATCATTGCTAATTGTTTTTCTAAGCCTCACTCCCCGTTTGATCATTGACAGCATATTGTCCTGAGGTGGAGCCTCGGAATTTGAATGAATCGAATTTTCTATGCTGCTTACTTCCTGTGGGGCACTTGGGCTTATTGATTCATTGGCTGGTGTGTTATCTACCCTGACGTCATTGCTTTCAGACACCTTCTGTGCATTTTGTGGCAGCAGATTAATACTTTGAGAATAGGTGTATGTTTGCTTGGGGATGAAGGCACAATACGTGTTCTGTATAGCATTGAGGCTTTGAGCTGAGCCACACAGACCTTGTCTGATGTGAGAAAAATCAGATTTTGGATCCTGAAGATAAGAAAATCTTTCACTGTGTGTCCTCTCTCCATAAGGGCTAACTGGAGCATCCGGTAACGTTGGGGTCTTAACAGGCACCACAGGAGTCCGGATAGGAATGGGAACACCACTGACGGTTCCTCTTCTAAGTGTTGGCTTGTTGGAGGGATTTCTCTTTATGGTGGCGACATACGGCGATCGAACCAGTGGGTCGGGCTCGGCTAGAAGACTGACAGTAGAAGCAGGCCTCTTAGCTTGGAACATTCTTCTGTAATTCTGGCTTATGTCACTGTTTCTTGGAATAGTAGATGACTTGTCGAAGTCCAATTGGTCGGTCTCTTCTTGTTCACCATGTAACGAGATGTAATCGTAATCTGCAACTAAGGAGAGAAAAGAGTTATAAGCATGAACACCACCAAACTAGCTATTCTACAAAAAAAAACAATAGGAGCTAAAGTGAACAATAAAATCAGCACCAAACTCAGCTAAAAGCATTTTCCTGAAGCTGAAATGCAGTTTAAGACAAAATGTTGAGTGCTTTTGCTATACCAGGGTTTTTGAAGATTTGAGGATATGGTATTTAAGGCTGAACTCAATGGACATGTCTTTTTTCAACCTATGTACCCCATATATTGTCCTCCTAGCATCTAAATTTTACAGTAAGCTTACAACTATGATCTCCACTAAATGATGTAGGGGACTGAGCTACAAAATG
Source organism: Aquarana catesbeiana (assembly GCF_042186555.1). Lineage (NCBI taxonomy): Eukaryota > Metazoa > Chordata > Amphibia > Anura > Ranidae > Aquarana > Aquarana catesbeiana. The sequence goes on from NC_133335.1 coordinate 209,812,111, forward strand.
TTCTATCAGCAAGACTTATAAGTAACATAAGGTCCAGCACTGTTAAGCCTTCCAACCGTCTCCTTTTGTCAAGACCAGAAATTTGGAATTTTACCATCTTACGACCTGACCAATTAGAATGAACAGAAGGCTTTGGTTGGACATGCAGCTTGATCTGAGCTATGTCCAAGGTCCTGATGATGTGAAGAAGTTTAGGTTCTGAAGTCTCATTAAAGCAGTTGGGCTGCTCGGGAAACCAGGGTTATTCTCTATACTAGGGGTGTTCAAACTTTAACAAAAGGCCGGATTACTGTCTTTCAGATTTTAAGGGGGCCAGGGTGTGGCCAGCAGGAGTTAAAAAATGTCCCAGTGTCAGTGGGATTAAACAATGAATCAGGCTTGATGGTCAGTGGGAGGAAGAAAATTATTTGGCACCTGTGGTCAGTAAGGAAAGGAATAGTGTCCCATCATTGGTGTCAGTTGGAGGAATGGTGCCCCATCATTGGTTTCAGTGGGTGGAATAGTGCCCCATTGTTGGTATCAGTAGGAGGAATAGGGGCCCATAGTTGGTGGTGTCAATGGGAGGAATAGGGCCTCATTATTGGTGTCAGTGGGAAAAAAATGGTGCTCATCAGTGGCGTCAGTAGAAAAAAATAGGCCCCGAGGGCCAGATGAATGCAAGTAAAGGGCTACAGTTTGGAGACCACTGCTCTATTTCATGAGGGGCCTTGGGTCCATGAAGGGCAGACAAAAAAAATAAGCTCCAGAAAGGAAGAACTGAAGTGCAAATGACTGTCTATTAAAAGCGGACAGCCAAAACGTCTTGGATAATAAACTCCCTTCTTCAGGGCTTCCATGAAATGGAGAGTGATTTGGCAGCTTATATGTATAGCAGCTGCAGTAACGATGTATATCAATAAAGACGACACCTCAGCATCTCATTAAATAAAGAGTTTGGGAAAGGAAATGCCGTCATGCACTAAGACTGCTCCTTCGGCAGCTGCACCTAAAAGTGCAAAGTTAATCACATTTTTTATTTCTTTGATGCCATGGGGGGGGGGGGGGGGGATTTTAACCCCTGAAATGTGTTGGCTCCCCACTTATACTCCTTTTCCTCTACACTTAAGACAGGATGAACGTGATTCAATGGGTGCTGATAAATCTGAACTAGTGAAGCACCGAATTTTCGGCCGCCAAAACATATCGGGCGAAAATTGCCTTTTCATCTCGCCAATAACGGCACCGCAAATGGGGGCGGGGCCCCGTCCCTGGTGCTGCCCGTTACAGGGTTGTCCTTATGGCGCAGCGCAGTCCTCTCCTCCCTCCTCGCTGCGATCTCCGTTGTGTCACGGAGCTTAACTACACAAACCGCAGTAAGAATGTCCCGCCTCCTGTGACAGACGGCACATTGATCCGATGGTGGGACATTGAATCAGTGTGACGTGATTACAGGAGGCAGGACATCGTGCAATTCAAATGCAGCTCCGTGACACACGGAGATCGCCTCTCTGATTCGAGAACTGGCAAGCTGCATGACGGGCACTGGTAGGCTGCATCTTATGGGCACATGTGGGCTGCATCGAAGGGGCAAACGCAGGCTGCGTGACGGGCACTGGTGAAGCTGCATTGATCTCTTGTATCATGTCCGCAGTCTCTGACCCTCTCCTGTACCATGTCCGCAGTCTCTGACCCTCTCCTGTACCATGTCCGCAGTCTCTGACCCTCTCCTGTACCATGTCCGCAGTCTCTGACCCTCTCCTCTACCATGTCCGCAGTCTCTGACCCTCTCCTCTACCATGTCCGCAGTCTCTGACCCTCTCCTCTACCATGTCCGCAGTCTCTGACCCTCTCCTCTACCATGTCCGCAGTCTCTGACCCTCTCCTCTACCATGTCCGCAGTCTCTGACCCTCTCCTCTACCATGTCCGCAGTCTCTGACCCTCTCCTCTACCATGTCCGCAGTCTCTGACCATCTCCTCTACCATGTCCGCAGTCTCTGACCATCTCCTCTACCATGTCCGCAGTCTCTGACCATCTCCTCTACCATGTCCGCAGTCTCTGACCATCTCCTCTACCATGTCCGCAGTCTCTGACCATCTCCTCTACCATGTCCGCAGTCTCTGACCAGCTCCTCTACCATGTCCGCAGTCTCTGACCAGCTCCTCTACCATGTCCGCAGTCTCTGACCATCTCCTCTACCATGTCCGCAGTCTCTGACCATCTCCTCTACCATGTCCGCAGTCTCTGACCATCTCCTCTACCATGTCCGCAGTCTCTGACCATCTCCTCTACCATGTCCGCAGTCTCTGACCATCTCCTCTACCATGTCCGCAGTCTCTGACCATCTCCTCTACCATGTCCGCAGTCTCTGACCATCTCCTCTACCATGTCCGCAGTCTCTGACCATCTCCTCTACCATGTCCGCAGTCTCGGACCATCTCCTCTACCATGTCCGCAGTCTCTGACCATCTCCTCTACCATGTCCGCAGTCTCTGACCATCTCCTCTACCATATCCGCAGTCTCTGACCATCTCCTCTACCATATCCGCAGTCTCTGACCATCTCCTCTACCATGTCCGCAGTCTCTGACCATCTCCTCTACCATGTCCGCAGTCTCTGACCATCTCCTCTACCATGTCCGCAGTCTCTGACCATCTCCTCTACCATGTCCGCAGTCTCTGACCATCTCCTCTACCATGTCCGCAGTCTCTGACCATCTCCTCTACCATGTCCGCAGTCTCTGACCATCTCCTCTACCATGTCCGCAGTCTCTGACCATCTCCTCTACCATGTCCGCAGTCTCTGACCATCTCCTCTACCATGTCCGCAGTTTCTGACCATCTCCTCTACCATGTCTGCAGTCTCTGACCATCTCCTCTACCATGTCCCCAGTGTCTGACCATCTCCTGTAATGTGTCTGCAGTCTCTGACAATCTCCTGTACCATGTCCCCATTCTCTGACCATCTCCTGTATAAAAATATTTTTAAAAACAGTCACTTTCGGTATCGGTGCTGTTTCGGTATCAGTTTCGGTTTTCGGGATCAAGGATGATTTATTTTCGGTATCGGTTTTGGCACCAAAAAACCCATTCGGTGCATCCCTAATCTGAACTGTTCTATCTTGTGACCTGAAGGTTCATTACATAAGGTCCACACTAATGAAGACATGTGGGCACCTTCGTTGCAGCCTTTGCCTACCATAAAGAGCCAACAATCTTTTGCACATCTTAACTGTTTATAACAATGCAAAGCGATAATGCAAAGCCAAGATGTTGGCTGCAGAAGCCTCCCCAGCTTAATGTACAAGAGGAGCAGGTAAAGAATTTAGCATCCCTAGAGCAGAAGGTACAAAACCCATTCATACATTAGCTTGTATCCAGCAGGGAAACAAAGGTCTCTGTGTTGCTTAAGAGGCTAGAGCAGGGGTCTCAAACTATCGGCCCTTCAGCTGTTGCAAAACTACAAATCCCATGAGGCATTGCAAGGCTGATAGTTACAGCCACAAGCAGAGGCATGATGGGACTTGTCGTTTTGCAACAGCTGGAGGGCCGCCAGTTTGAGACTCCTGGGCTAGAGTAATGAGGGGCTCCCATCTTAAAAACACAGAGCAGTAAGATCTTGGGACTTTTTATTTGGACCGGGGCAATTTTAGAGCAAAATTATAGGGGACAGGGTCTTTAACCGACACTTTCAAGGGAATGTCCCCTATAATGGCAATAATTAATAAAAAAACAAAAAAAAACAGAAGCACTGTTCCAAATCTAAACCATTTGCGTAACCATTTCTTTTTCAATAAAAGAAAACTAGGCACGGAATAGAGTAAATGCAATGTTTTTAAAATTTTTATTCTTGATTTCAAATTGTCCACTTTAAGAAAGAGAGAAAAGCATGACATTAGCGAAAGTGCACACTGCAATTCTGTGAGAGCAAAGGTTCAATTAACAGGATCTGATAGGTAAAAGAAAGGGGAATCGATTTGCTGCAGTCTTGTTGAAATCACAAGGAAACATAATACTAAGTACATTCTAGTGTTGACAGCACAATCACCCACAATAAAAGCTTGGGAGAAAAAGTGGTGGGAAGACAAAGGTCAGTTAAGCAAGGAACATTATCGACTACATACACCTATATAAACAAACATGGACACAGGGGCTTCGAAGCCTGACTGTCCCCAAAAAAGCTATTTGTTTTTTTATTGTCATTTCTTATTGGTTAGTATCCTGCAGGTGTCATCCGCTTGACTCAGTCAAAAGCCAATTACCAATTGGGAATGGTCCTCTGCCTGCGAGGATCACTGGCGTTGGGCTAATGCCGTCATTTCTTAAGCTTGGTACACACATACTTTTTTTGGTTCCACACTATCAGCTCCGGTCGGAGCCACTGTACTAACGATCCGACGTTAGTACAGCGATCTCCCCCCGCTGAACACTCTGATCAGTGCTCTCAGCCATTGGCCAAATGGCCGACTTCTGTTGGACTGGCTGGCATACACACGGGCCAAATGTCGGCCAGTTTTTAATGAACCGGCCGATGTTGCCTGGCATTCGGCCCGTCTGTACGGGGCTGTAGTCCTGCATCTACATCAGGTATGGGCTTCTGTAGGACATCGAATAAGCTTCTGAGATTGCCCGATACCTGAATCTCCAGTTATAAGCTTCAGACACTATTTTTTGGAATCAGCATATTCTGATTATAGATGTTCTCTGTGGTCAGCATATTGACCTGCTTACATGCTACGTGTTCTTACAGCATAGCCACGTTTTCCAAAAAAAAATAGTGTATAAAGGGAACCTGTACTGACATACATTGAGGCAGCCATTGGTAAACCCCTTAAAAATGCTGGTTGACACCATTTTATTGCATGATGGCAAAAAGGAATTCTAGTTATGGAAGGGACTAGTATGGTTACAGTGATGTTCTGCCATGCTAAAAGAAATTTGAGCTTATCATGCCTAATTCTTCCTCGGGTTAATGTGCTTACAAAAGAACAGAATGGAGACTAGAGAAGAAGAACATGTCATTTCCAAATATACTACAAAGCAGAAGATCAAAAAAAAAAAATCTACCTTTCCCACCCTTCTACTTCGCAACACTTAAAGTGGGCCTGAATTTAGAAAGTGAAGAGGGAAGATCAAAAGGGTAATTTGGCCCCAAATAGTACCCTATTGTCCAGAACTGCTCCTAAAAAATAGCAGTGCCGTTCCTGTTATGAAGAGTGTGCCTACGCACTCCTGTGCCTACAGACCCATAGTTGTATGTCTACAGTGTGAGATATAAGGTACTGCACCCTCTGACTGCTAGTCACAGGACATTTGGAGTAAGGCGAGCCAAAAAACGGAAAGAAAATCAGTCCATTCCCCCATCAATACATTCAGTGTTGATGGGGGAATCCCTCCCGCGGCGCTATTGTGTTTTGCCAACGTGGAGCTTTCCAGGTCGGCAGAACGCAATGATTACTAATAGTGGCTATAGCCGCCGGCACTCATCATATTTATAATAAAAATCAGACAGACTGGTTGTATCCAAGTTGATTGATGGATTGAGTTGGGTAAAACCAGCCTTCCCATAGATGGATCGAATCTTGGCTGGCCCCTGCTGAACTGGCTGAGATTCAAACCATCTGTGGTTGGCTTAAGATTTGTTGACTGTGCTGTCCACTGCTCTGCTTGCTGGAGGCCTTTACCAAGATGGCCTCCTCCACACAGGCATGGTGCAGAAAAAAAACATACGCATCAAAAACGCATCAGAAGTCAGTAATTGGGGAAATATTGGCTGCAGGCAGACCACAGGCAGTGACTATTTGTTTGACCCCCGCCTGTCTTTTTTTTGGGCACTGCTTCTAAAGTTTAGTCCCTCTTTAAGTTACTACTACTGACAGGTATGCTGAGAGTAACAAAGGCCTAACTAGAAGACAGAAGCGCTTCTTTTTTTTTTTCTCTCTTTCTTTTTGCTGGGAGATGCAGCTTATCCAATTGCTTCTTTCAGTGCATACAAACACATTATTTGTCATAATGTTCTTAACACTTCTATCCAGCAATTTATCTTATGGGGCTTTGCACACAGAACAATGCAATTTAATAGATATCCTAGCCGGGGACAGTTTCTTTAGTAGTTTTTTGTTTTTGCCACACATCGCTGCCACACGAAACAGGCACAACACCCAAGTCATACATGATTGGAGCAGCTCAGTCCAATCTAATTAAAAAGCAGATTCTTACCAAAAAGAGAGGGATCCTTCTTTATTGCTGTGGAAAGAATGCACATATGTTGGTTGAGAGAGAATGAAGGAACTTATCAACTAGATGATTACAATATGCCCTCTGTGCAGCACAACCCCTTTCAAGATAGAGCAATCTGCTCCACTGTGAGATGGACTATTGCACCCAACATGGCAGTCTACTGGATGGAATCTTGTAGTTATATGAGCACAAAACTTTTCCTTTTGAAACCATGTATTCATCAGTTTATTGCTACTTATGGACATTTCTCCTTTTTATACAGTTATCTCCCTCCTACAAAAAACAGCCAAAAGTTTGGGAACACCTGACCATCAAACCTATATGAGCTTGTTGGGCACCCAATTCCAAAACCTTTGGCATTAATATGAAGTTGGCCTTCCCTCGCGGCTAGTATGGGCCTTCAATCTGCTGTGAACCCTCAAGATTGGTGCGTGTGCTTGTGGATATTTGTGTCCATTCAGCCAAAAAGCATTTGTGAGGTCAGGAACGGATGAGAAGACTTGACTCACAATCAGTGTTCCAAATCATTCCAAAGGTGAACGTTCGGTAGTGTTGAGGTCGGAGCTCTGTGGGGGTCACTTGAGTTTATACACAACATTCTGGTCGGTTATTATGGGGGTGACTGTGCACCATAGCCATTCTGGGACACAAAAGTGCCTTCCCCAGTAACCAAAAAAGATTAATGCTGCACAATTGTGATTAGCAGGAATAGTGCCCCATCATTGGTACTAGTGGGAGGAATAGTGCCCCATCATTGGTATTAGCGAGAGGAATAGTGCCCCATCATTGGTATTAGCGAGAGGAATAGTGCCCCATCATTGGTATTAGCGAGAGGAATAGTGCCCCATCATTGGTATTAGCGAGAGGAATAGTGCCCCATCATTGGTGTCAGTGGGAGGAATAGTGCCCCATCACTGGTATCAGCGAAAGGAATAGTGCCCCATCACTGGTATCAGCGAAAGGAATAGTGCCCCATCACTGGTATCAGCGAAAGGAATAGTGCCCCATCACTGGTATCAGCGAAAGGAATAGTGCCCCATCACTGGTATCAGCGAGAGGAATAGTGCCCCATTCATTGGTGTCAGCGAGAGGAATAGTGCCCCATTCATTGATATCAGTGAGAGAAATAGTGCCCCATTCATTGATATCAGTGAGAGGAATAGTGCCCCATTCACTGGATTAACCAAGAGGAGAACTACCCCATCATTGGTGTCAGTGGGAGGAATAGTGCCCCATCATTGGTGTCACTAGGAGGAATAGTATCTTACTTTTGGTGTCAGTGGAAGGAATGGTGCTTCATCGCTGGTGTTAGTGGGAGGAACAGTCCCCTAAGGGCTGGATAAAGGCAAGCATTTGGCCCATGGGACAGAGTTTGGAGACCACTGGTCTAAAACATCTTTGCATGCTGTACCATTAACAGTACCCTATATTTAAAACATATGAACTAAAATTACCTGCATGGGGTTGCTACATACTTTTGGCCTTATAGGATAGGTGCGACACTCAGGTGTCCAAACACATTTGACCATATAGTGTACATAGCACTTTTCACCTGTTCTCCTTCCAACCTCCCTAACATAGCCATTGGATCTTACCTTTATAGCTCTGTCTGCTGCTCTGTCCCCTGCAACAACTGGTGCTTCTAGGTGTGGGCTGAACACAGGGTTTTTTTCAGCTGGAACGCAGTTCCGGCTCCTCCAGCACCAAATGTATGTAATAGCAAGGGGTGTGCTGGAGGGTCTATTGATGCTGTCTGCTGGGGGATTTATGGTCACTGGTGGGGATCTAAATTTGTGTGAGGGTCTATTATTGCTTGTGGGGGATCTGTTGTTGCTGGGGGGGGGTGTCTTATGGTGCTTGTAGGGATCTACTGTTGAGGGAGAGGGCTATTGCTGCTGGCTGCTGGAGGGTCTAATAATGCTGACCGCTGGGAGATCTGTTTATATTGCTGGGAGGGGGGGGTCTAATGTTGCAGGGGTGGTATTTTGTTGTGGATGGTCCATTGTTGCTGGGGGGGTGGGGACCATTGTTGCTGGAGGGGTGGGGACCATTGTTGCTGGAGGGTTGGGGACCATTGTTGCTGGGGGGTTGGGGACCATTGTTGCTGGGGGGTTGGGGACCATTGTTGCTGGGGGGTTGGGGACCATTGTTGCTGGGGGGTTGGGGACCATTGTTGCTGGGGGGTTGGGGACCATTGTTGCTGGGGACCATTGTTGCTGGGGACCATTGTTGCTGGGGACCATTGTTGCTGGGGACCATTGTTGCTGGGGAGGTGGGGACCATTGTTGCTGGGGAGGTGGGGACCATTGTTGCTGGGGAGGTGGGGACCATTGTTGCTGGGGAGGTGGGGACCATTGTTGCTGGGGAGGTGGGGACCATTGTTGCTGGGGAGGTGGGGACCATTGTTGCTGGGGGGTGTTGCTGCCCTAGAGGCCTAGCACCTGTGCAACACAGATTGAACAGTCTTGTATTCACTGTGCTGGACGGAGAAAAGTGAAATATGCCGGAATGCACAGGACATCTGCTTCTAGGATAGAAATTTTGCTTTGTAGCAGATTCCTTTAACAGCAAAGCCAAAACTGCAATGATGAGCTGTGACTCAAGACAATGGATGACCAGAAGCAAGAGATTTGGCTGGGTTGATTAGAAGAGTTAAAGAAAAACTCGAATCGCAAATTAAAATGCATAGATGTAAATTGTTTAGAGTTTATTATCCCAACATTTCATATTCCTAATACGTGCCTGCTGTACCATGTACTTGTATGAGAAAGTATCCTGTACTCTCTATATTGCCTCCCTTGTGCGAAATCCCTGGTGTTCCTGTTCATTTCTAATTCAAACTGAATGGCTCGTTTCAGAAGGTGATCGTTCACAATCACTTTAAACTGTCAGAAATTGTCCAAATTGGTTTAGCCAGTCTTGTGATAGAAAACCTTTACAAGGCATTGGCAGGACCCTTCTTAGCTACTTTAGCTTTACAGCTTCTGTTGCCACCTCCCTGCAAACTGGGCTGTTAGGCTAGCCATACACATATACATTTCATTCATTTGGCCCAGGGGCTAAAGTAAAGTAGAGCAATGTAATAGATTCCTCCATTCACGGCCCCCTGCGGCTATTGTATTCTTACAGCCAGCACCCAGGGCTGTCAAAATGCCCTAACAGTGACTGCATCTGATTGGATGCAGTCACCATTCATTTTAATATTTTTCCACTTAGCTACTTCAACAAAAGTCAATTGAAATTGAAAATTGGCTTTCGTTGAGCTGGGTGTTTAAAGGGGAGTTCCAGTGCCCCCCCCCAAAAAATTAAAAGTCAGCAGCTACAAACTCTGTAGCTGCTGACTTTTACTATTAGGGCATCTACCTGTCCAGGCATCCAGCTGTGTCCTCACATGAGCCAATTCTTGAATCGGGTCTTGGGTACTAGTGCCTCCATCTTGGATGAAGGAAACCAGCAGTGAACCTTGAGGCTTCACAACCAGTTTCCTACTGCGAATCCTCCGCTCCCACCCAAAAGGTGCCAAATGTGGCAGGGGGGGGGGGGGGCGCAGACACGCGGAGCTTCCCCTTTTGGGTAGAGCTCTGCTTTAAGACCGGGCCACCCACGGCTCGAATTTCAGCAGGAATCGTTGGAAATTCAAGCCATGTATGGCAGATATATATATATATATATATATATATATTTAATTACTGGATCTCACCCACACCAGACGCATTATGCTTTCATGTGTGGGCAGGGCAGAATTTTGGATTCATTGATCCCATATAACTCAAATGAAAGGGGTCCTTCAGCATACATCCTGGACCCTTATGACCCATATCTGAATCAAATTTAAAAAGGTGCTCATGTTAATAAGTATTTATCAATTGCATCTGGAATAAAGTTACGAGCGCTCCAAATAACCCCCTCCCTTATAAAAGAAAAGCCCTTTTTCAGTAAAAACAATGATCAACTTATACTTGTGTACAAAGGTAAAGTGGCTCCAGTGTATCATTATTTAAGGAATGGTTTCAACTATATATGATCTATATTGCTCACCATGAGAGGGGATGGTGTCATCGGAACATGACGGGGTGGTAGTCTGTGTGCTGTATCCGCTCGAGCAATGCAGAGAGTCCCGGCTAAGTTGTATTTCTGCGCTGAGTCCTTGGCTTAAAGCCAAAGCTAGGTGGTCCCGTGGAAGCTTGGGCTGAAAGGAAAACAAGAGGTGTCAGACCGTGCCAGACCTTCAGGGCACCGTGCCGCAGCTGATGGCTCCAGTGCGCATGTGCGGGAGTGACGTCACCGTGGCTCGGCCATACAGCCGAAGCCTGCGAGCCTGGAAGACAGACCGGGTGAAGATGGAAACCCTCTCAGCGGTGACAGCGCACTGCTGGAAGGCTTAGACCCCATACACACTATTAGATTTTCTGCAGTATTTTGTCTTCAGATTTACCAAAACCATGTAGTGCCAGGCCTGCCTGATTGCATACAAATTGAAACTCTTAAGGTTTGACCTCATATTATATGGCTTTGGTAAATTTGAAGACAAAAATCTGCAGAAAATCTAATAGTGTGTATGGTGTCTAAATTTTAAGGTAAGATGAATACTAGCACATTATACCATTGCCTTTGCAGGGGATTTTTCTTTTGCCAGCCGTGGTAAAAGCATCGTTCCCATAAAAGACCAATCAAAGCAGAGATTTTAGAAACTTACTTTAGCCATGACCTGGGGAGGTGGAGGCCGAAATCCATCGTTGGTCTGGATTGGTTTTGGGAACTCCTCACTTGGACTACTGGAGGAAGACATCTGCAGATTGCTATTCATCTTGGGATCCTAAAGAGAAAGATTTGTGGTGTGAATTATTATAACATAAGTGCATTTTGTTTGCACGTGAAAGAGAGAGAAAAATCATCTATACTGACTGCAAGACGGCAAAGATTGAAGTAATTACAAACAACGGACCTAAGGTAAGATGGTCCAACTGTAAAATTGAATATGTGATGTAGGCTGCCCATATTAATAGGACATGCTCGAAGCACCCCTTGCAACATTAAGACAGCTTTCACACCGAGCTGCGGGGGGCGTCGGCGGTAAAGCGGCAGCGTTTTGTGGGCGGATCTAACCCCTTTTCGGCCACTAGTGGGGTGGTTTTAACCCGAATAGCGCTGCTAAAACGGCGGTAAAGCGCTGCTAACACAAGCGCCGCTTGACCACGAACGCACAGGCAGCCCCAATGTGAAAAGGGTCTTTGTAAATGTGTGGATTTTTCCAGTAGGACCATTGGATAGGCACTTCCGTTGAACAACAGTGATTGGAAGTGTGTGCAAGCGAGTGAAAAACACAATGCAGGTGGCAGCATGTAAACACGTTCTTCCCACCTTTTGGGTCTATTTGTAAAGCAATCTGTAAAAAATATGTGATTGATACCCTAGTTAAATAACTTTAAAGCTTAATGTTTATTAAAAGCCAGCAGCTACAAAAACTGTAGCTGCTGACTTTAATTAACAGACACTCACCTGTCCCACGGTCCAGAGATGTGCTCACCTGAACCGTCTGCTCCCTCTGTCTTCTGTTCCTGGCGCCGGCATCTTAACTGTGGGCACTCAGCTGTGATAGCTTGCGGCTTTACAACCAGGTGCCCACTATGCATGCGTACCCAAAACCAGGTGCCCATTCTAACCCCCCCCCAAAAAAAAGTGCCATTTGGGGAAAAGGAGGGGATTGGAGGCCTTAAAGCGGAACTTCCCCTTTTGGGAAAGACGAAGGAGTGAAGGGGAGACAAGTCATGCCAGGTGCCTCAATACAAAAGGGTATGCAAAGTCTAAGGGTCGGTTCACACCATAAATTGCACAGGGACACGCCGTGTGCCTTCCTGTGCCATTCACATACAATCTGGGTGCAGTGCATTTCAGCCCATTCATTTGAATTGGCTGCAATCGCTTCGTTTAATAGCAACTTGCAAAGCAGGGAAACGCACTGCACTAACATCTGCTGCAGATAGCAGTAGGTTTTGAAGATGGTGCAGGAAATGCACACGGAATGTGGGTTTCCTGCATCACATTTTGGTGTGAACTGGTCCTTAGAAAGCAGCCCCCTGCTGAGTCAGACCTATAGCTGTGCAACCAGAACATCTCTTGCTCCCAGTTGAAGCTCTAGTTTGGACTTGAACCTTTGCAGAGGAACCACTGCTTCCACACAGAGCAAAGATCATTCCCTGCAGCATGCTGACAGGCTTTCCTTCTCAGGCTGTGGCTGCTTTCTAAGGAATGTTGGGCCTTGCTCAAAACGGAGGTTGGGCTTTAGAGACTGAATTTCAAGGGTTCCTCTTATAGCAGGGTCTCCAAACTTTCTAAAGAAAGGGCCAGTTTACTGTCCTTCAGACTTAAGTGGGGCACAGCCCGATCTTTGGTATTAGGGGGAGAAATAGTTGGTGTCAGCGGGGAGAATGGCGCCCCCATTGTCGGGGGTCAGCGGGGAGAATGGCGCCCCCATTGTCGGGGGTCAGCGGGGAGAATGGCGCCCCCATTGTCGGGGGTCAGCGGGGAGAATGGCGCCCCCATCGTCGGGGGTCAGCGGGGAGAATGGCGCCCCCATCGTCGGGGGTCAGCGGGGAGAATGGCGCCCCCATCGTCGGGGGTCAGCGGGGAGAATGGCGCCCCCATCGTCGGGGGTCAGCGGGGAGAATGGCGCCCCCATCGTCGGGGGTCAGCGGGGAGAATGGCGCCCCCATCGTCGGGGGTCAGCGGGGAGAATGGCGCCCCCATCGTCGGGGGTCAGCGGGGAGAATGGCGCCCCCATCGTCGGGGGTCAGCGGGGAGAATAGCGCCCCCATCGTCGGGGGGTCAGCGGGGAGAATAGCGCCCCCATCGTCGGGGGTCAGCGGGGAGAATAGCGCCCCCATCGTCGGGGGTCAGCGGGGAGAATAGCGCCCCCATCGTCGGGGGTCAGCGGGGAGAATAGCGCCCCCATCGTCGGGGGTCAGCGGGGAGAATAGCGCCCCCATCGTCGGGGGTCAGCGCGGAGAATGGCGCCCCCATCGTCGGCGGTCAGAATAGCTCCCCATCGTCGGGGGTCAGCGGGGAGAATAGCTCCCCCATCGTCGGGGGGTCAGCGGGGTGAATAGTGCCCCATCATCGGGGGTCAGCGGGGAGAATAGCGCCCCATCGTCGGGGGTCAGCGGGGAGAATAGCGCCCCATCGTCGGGGGTCAGCGGGGAGAATAGTGCCCCCATCGTTGGGGGTCAGCGGGGAGAATAGTGCCCCCATCGTTGGGGGTCAGCGGGGAGAATAGTGCCCCCATCGTCGGGGGTTCAGCGGGGAGAATAGCGCCCCATCGTCGGGGTGTCAGCGGGGAGAATAGCGCCCCATCGTCGGGGGTCAGCGGGGAGAATAGTGATCTAAATTCAGCAGGTCCACATTTCCAGTTGGCACATTTCAATCAGTGTATTAAGCTTCATGTACACGGGACGTTCTTCAACCTCTCCTGAATGGATTTAACTTGACAGCTAGAAAGCGGCGTTTAAAAGCGGACGTACATGCCACGTTTGCGTCTAGAAGTGGTGGAAAGAAAAATGTATTTTTTTTTTGTTAAAATGCTGCTAAACGAGAGTTACCAGTTTACAGGCTGTTACAGGCATTTAGCGTTTCAAATGCCTCTGAACATCCATCTGAACAGTTTTTTGCGTTCCAAAAAAAGCTTCTAAACTCAACTGCCTAGAAACCACTATAAACTCCCCTGTGTACATGTACTGATAAGATAACAGAGGAGAGTTCAGGGGCAGCTGAAAAAAAAATGCCCAACTGCTCCTAAACATCCGTTTACCAGCAGCAGAATGAGGTCTTATAGCCTTAGAATGTAAGGTCGCCTCGCCCCCCCCCCCCAGTATAAGACCGGACTTACCCGTGATGGTGAGCCCCTAATGAAAATAGCTTCCTGTACATGAAAGCAGAGTGTGCTGTTATGTACTTAAAGTGAGATATAAAAGGAAAAAAAAAAGAGCCAGCCATGGAATGCTTTGCTGAAGGGGCAAGAGTCAAGTGTGTCTCCATGTGAAGCACTTCCCTTACCACTTGCACTAATACTACACCTGACCGAGTGTTTGCTGGCACTGTGCGCAGCAGAGGAAGCTTCTGTCAGGTCAAGTGCTCTTAAGACCTTCTCACAGGCTGAATGGAGAGATTCGTATCTATAGAGAGCTCTGTGTGTTTAATCACCGGTGCATGTGAGATCGGTATGAATTGGGCGCAGAAAGGAGGGCTGAGCTATTACTGCAGCAGGAACGATGAAAGATCAAAACGTGCTTTACCTTCATCGAGGCCAAACGTCTGTTATCAGACCTGGGATATTTAAAAGCTGAAGTTTAATCCGCCTAGATTTTGCCCTCCCTGGTTCTCCTTCCTCCATTCATCAACACGCTAATTACATTTTTAAATAAAACCGGCTTCCATTACATATCCAGTGAGGTCATTTCTGGGTCTCTGTACTTCTCTATGCAATGCAGGCAGATCATGGCTGGTGGGAGAGGCCAGCAGGTTGCGGGCACATAGCTTCCTGAAAATATCATACCACCATCCGTACTTCTCTCAAGAGCCCTCAGCCCTGTTGCAAGCAGTGGGCTGGCTCTTGGAAGGAGAAATGCAAATATCAAAATGCCCTAATAGGTGGGTGTCCACCTGGAGTTACGACCGTTTGTAGGTGGGTTACATTTGCAGGCGTACTTACCTAGGTACTGCCCACATGTGATGCAGAGCCTCTATGTTTGAAAGAGCTGAAATCCAAGGAATAAAAGGGGCAGGCCAGAGACAGTCAGGCTTGGGAGGAAAGGGCTAGACCGGTGTTCTGCCGAGAAAGTTCCTCTCGGCGGATAAGGACCCCCCTCTACTGCGCAGGCGCAGCGCCTGCGTAGTAGGAGCCGGCGGAAATAGCCAAAGCGAAATAAAGAAACCAGCTGTACACGGCGCCTGTAAGAGGGCCCCTCGCGGGCTCACTTCGCTCGCTACTTTTTTATTCCCCCTCTAGGTCCACTTGGATGGTGGGGCTTGAACCTGGACCAAGGGCGCAGGCGCCGTGTACAGCTGATTGAAGTTTTTCAGCTTCGGCTATTTTCGGGGGCTCCTAGTCCTTCGTACTGCGCAAGCACAGCGCTTGCGCAGTACAGGGGGGTCCTTATCCGCCGAGGGAACTTTCTCGGCAAGACACCGGCATGAGTGCTCAACCTGTGGCCCTCCAGCTGTTGCGGAACTACAAGTCCCATGAGGCACTGCAAGGCTGACAGTTACAAGCATGACTGCCAAAGGCAGAGGCATTATGGGACATGTAGTTCCGCAACAGCTTGAGTCGCACAGGTTGGGCACCCATGATTTATTGCTGGATGTCCTCCAGCCAGGAAATGAGGCGGGCCCTGACTTGCTTCAGCTTCCAATGCAGACTGCAAGAAGCTCACTGTGTGCAGTGAAACCAGAGTGAGCTATTTGAGTACAGGAGAAAAGCCTGTACAACTGTGCAAGACAGAAGGGAAGGTTGGAGTTCAGCTTTAACCACTTAAGGACCGAGCCTCTTGTTTAGATGTGTTGTTTACAATGTTGTGAAAGCTAATGCCAAATAAATTGATACCCAACATGTCACGCTTCAAAATTGCGCCCGCTCGTGGAATGGCGACAAACTTTTACCCTTAAAAATCTCCATAGGCGACGTTAAAACATGCAACCTGTAGAATTTTTTAGAGTTACAGAGGAGGTCTAGGGCTGGAATTATTGCTTTTGCTCTACTGATCGCGGCAAAACCTCATATGTGTGGTTTGAAGACCGTTTTCATATGCGGGCACTACTGACGTATGCGTTCGCTTCTGCACGCGAGCTTGGCGGGATGCGGCGCGTTTAAAAAAAAAAAAAAATTTCTTATTTAATTTTACCTTTTATTTTTACACTGTTTTTTTAAAAAAATAAAAATTGTGTCACTTTTATTCCTATTACAAAGAATGTAAACATCCCTTGTAATAGAAAAAAAAGCATGATAGGACCTCTTAAATATATGATCTGGGGTCAAAAAGACATCAGAGCTCATATTTACACTAAAATGCAATAATAAATTAAAAAAAAAAAAATTGTCATCTAAAAAAAAAGCTCTCTGCCTCCTGCTTTTCTGGCAGCTCAGGCAAGCTTTATAAACTCTTGGATTTTGAATGGATGTAGGGAAGAGAAGACTGCAGATAAAACAGATACAACTTATGTAGGAGGAATTGTTTAATCTCAATCACTTTATTGAGTATATGTAAAGGTTTACAACCATTTTAAATGAATAGTGACAGCCTACTGGAAAAAAAAAAGTCATGTAAACCCTGAGTGACATTTAGCTTTCTAAAGTACTTTGTATTATAAACCATTTCCTTTTTTTTTCCTAATAAAAATGAATATCTAGCTTTTTTTTTTTGTATCCTTTGTTGCATCAGCAATGCCGATCTCCTGCAGTCTCTTTGTCTCCATGCACTCCAGTGAGCTCTGCATGGCATTTCTCAGGACGGGTTTCCTGATGGTGACAACAGTGGACTATAATGCTACTCTGACAACTATAGTTATCTGACTCTTACCTGGAACATGGTCTCCAGCATCATGGCAGACGGGGGACGAATATGAAGGCCTTCCATTGAGCTTGAGATTGAGTCCATAGATGGAACGTGTCTCATTGATCCATGTAGATAGCTGATAGGGAGAGAAAGCACAAAAAATGAAGTCACATGACCTTACACTGAATATTCCAATAGTGTAACGGACATTACCCACGTCAGCTTTTATAAAGCAATTATCATTAAAGCAATTATTATTATTTATTTTTTTTTTTTAAAGGGTAAGTTCACCTTTGCACAAAAATTGAAAAGGTCAACTAACTCTGAGTTATCCTGGAGACGTCCAGACCCAGTTGCACATAGCGGCCATGATGCCCCATGCTGCTGGTGTAGCAGTCCGTATACCGTAATACAGGAGTATGAATCATGATACTTGCAATGGGAAGGGCTCATTGGTCAACGCAGTCATGTGAGGACCAATGAGAAGCGTATCTGAGGCTTCCTCTTCCTGTAAGTTGTGCCAGAAGAAGGAAGTGCTTCTCATTGGTCAGCACGGTCATGTTGACCAACGAGTGCTTGTTAGTAGGAGCATTATGGATGGATACCCACTATGGTATGTATGTGTATTGCAGTATATGGACCTCTTCACTGGCAGCATGGAGCATCACAGCTGCTATGCGTAGTGAGGTCCTGGATGGGTGGCCAGGATACTTGGAGTTAGTTCACCTTCTCATTTTTCACAAAAAGCTGAACTTGCACTTTAAATGCAGACCACTTGCCCCAACCACTTTACACAGATGACTCAATTCGGCATTTAATGGATGCTAAAATGAGGGTTGCACCGATACTAGTATCAGTGCCGATACCGAGTATTTTCAAATGCACCAATACCTGAAACCGATACTTTCAGGCTCGGTTCTTTGAGCTGTCAGTGGGTCTCCCCTGTTGACAGCTGAAGTGTAAAAGAAGTCCGGTAAGTGTAGCTGTCAAAAAAAAAAAAAAAAAAAAAAAAAAAAAAGGTTATTAATAACATTGCTCAGCAGCTGAAACACAAAAATAAAAAGAAACATTGTTTCTTTTTGTAGCTTTGTTTCTTCATCTGCAGATCAAAAGGGATGAACAAAATGTTCCTCTGTTTAACTCCTTATTAACCCTTAATTTACTCTAATCAGCCTTAATTAACTCCCTAATCTCCTCCATTTAATTATTATTTTCCTGCTTTTTTTTTGTTTAAGCCTATTTTATAAACGATAAACAATTAAAACTTTTTTTTGTTTGCTCTGTTAGTGAATATTTGTACACATATATATTAACATATATTTACACATTTTACAGCTGCAGTGAAAACAAAACATTTGCGGTAGGTATTGGTAATTGGTATCGGCCGGTACTAAAAAAAAAGTAATCGGTACTCGTACATCATTATCCGATAGTCGTGCAATATTTATGGTAATTTATCTCTCACATCAATCTCGGCTATGCAAGCAGAAATCTCTGCAGTCTTGCAAGATGACCTTCCACAACATTCCCCCTCCAGCTAAGAAAGCAAAACCGGTGACATGGCCAGCCAAGCCACATGGGGAGCGAAGGCTGGCCTGTGTAGGCTGATCCAGTGAAAGAGCTATTGTAGCCTATTATTGCTAAAAGAGCCAATGCTGGTTTCTGAAAGAAAGGTGTCAGAACACGCTGTGCATCATAGTTTGTTGTGTATAGGGCTGTGTAGTCACATATTGGTCAGGGTGCCCATGCTGAACCATGTCCACAGCCAAAAGCCCCTACAAGGATGCACATGAGTACTGGAACTGGACCACAGAGCAAAGCAATAAGGTGGCCTGGTCTGAGGAATTCAATAATGGTTTGAGGATCACAACAAGTTCAAGCCGTTGACTCCAAATTCACAACAAGTTCAAGCCGTTGACTCCAAATTCACAACAAGTTCAAGCCGTTGACTCCAAATTCACAACAAGTTCAAGCCGTTGACTCCAAATTCACAACAAGTTCAAGCCGTTGACTCCAAATTCACAACAAGTTCAAGCCGTTGACTCCAAATTCACAAGTTCAAGCGGTTGACTCCAAATTCACAAGTTCAAGCGGTTGACTCCAAATTCACAAGTTCAAGCGGTTGACTCCAAATTCACAAGTTCAAGCGGTTGACTCCAAATTCTCCAGATCTCAACCCAATCGAGCATCTGTGGGATGTGTTGGAAAAACAAGTCCGATCTATGGAGGCCCCACCTTGCAACTTACAGAACTTGGGCCAATATACCACATCATACCTTCAGAGGTCTGTTGAGAGTCCATGCCTTGACCTGTTATGGTGGATGGTCATATTGCTATGGCTGATCGGTGTAAGTACCCGAAAGTGTTAAACTTTACTTTGCATGCCAGTATGGAAATATAATTGATGATAGGTCTACTCTAAAGGGTAATCTGCCCCTTTGCGCATAAGTCTGCATTGTACTCTTCTCTGTCAAAAGTAACACCCTCAGTTATCCTTCTGCAGTCTCTTGTATATAATATACTACAGGGATTGTGAACACTCTTTGTGGCAGCCATAGCAAGTAGGCGGAGCTGGGAACTTTGCTGCAGCCCGTGGCACATATAAGAAGCAGTGATGATGACGACAATGAAATCCGCCACCTCCCACCAAAATATCAGTTACTTTGGCCATTTTAAGAACTGGCAGCCTCTCACCAAAGGCACATACATCTGACATGGGTCACAATGCCCTCTGTGTAATACATCCCACTGATCCCTAACAAGAGACCTTTGATGGAACAAATCCTGGGAATCCCCCAACAATGGATTATTATTCCATACAGTGAAACACCTTTTCTATCGGAATGTAAAAGTAGCCGGCACCAGGGAACGAGCGAAACTGGATAGCAAAGCAAAACTACACATCGAGCTGACCTATAGTAACCTCCATTAATTGGGTAATGTAAGCTACCTCTTCTGCAGAGAGGCCGAGGGATGCTGGGTAATGAAGAGATATTGATAGCAGTGTAAAGTTACAGAGGAGTCTATGCTGAAAAGCTCTGCTGATGTAACTCTATCCAGTGTGCAATAGCTGCTGACGAGACACAAACCAGCGATCATGCCAGAAGAACTTTGGTTTACAAGTGCAAGCACAATACCTGAACTGTCCACTAGATGGCACTTCTATTCTGCAGCTTTGGGTATAGGAATGTACCTGCTGATCCGGTCAGAGATCTGCAAATCCAAGCACAGCTCTACATACCAGATCCTGCAATTCCATTGCACTGTTAAACTATAGCTAGGACTAAAGACTAAACCATTAATTGGCAATACCAATTATACTTTAAAGCTGAACCCCGAGATCAGCAAACGTCATCCAAATATTCCTCCTTGAATCTTGATGTGCTTGTATATTTCCTCCAGATCTGTGCAGTGATCCGGTGAGAAACTTGACCTCTGAGCAGAAACGTCTCGTAATAAAGACCGGTCACTGCTGCGCCATCTCCTTGTGCAGGATGACCGGTCTCGTCTCCACCCACTTCTGAAAGTCTGCTAAAGAGCAGCGTTTTAAACAAGGTTTAGGAGTGTGTCTATGGGAATGTTTGACCATTCTTCCAGAAGAGTCTTTGTGAGGTCAGGCACCAATGTTGGACGAGAAGGCCTGGCTTGCAATCTCCACCCTAATTCATCTCAAAGGTGTTCTATCAGGTTGAGGTCAGGACACTGTGTAGGCCAATCAAGTTCCTCCAACCAAAACTCACTCATCCATGTCTTTGAGGACCTTGCTTTGTGCACTGGTGCGCAGTCATGTTGGAACAGAAAGGGGCCATCCCCAAAATGTACCCACAAAGTTGGGAGCATGAAATTGTCCAAAATGTCTTAGTATACTGACACCTTAAGAGTTCCCTTCACTGGAACTAAGGGGCCAAGCCCAAGCCCTAAAAGAACAACCCCACACCATAATCCCCCCTCCACCAAATGATTTGGACCAGTGCACAAAGCAAGGTCCATAATTACATGGATGAGTGAGTTTGGGGTGGAGGAACATGACTGGCCCGCACAGAGTCCCGACCTCAACCTGATAGAACACATCAGTGTCTGACCTCACAAATGCACTTCTGGAAGAATGGTCAAACATTCCCATAGACACACTCCTAAACCTTGTGGACAGCCTTCCCAGAAGAGTTGAAGCTGTTATAGCTGCAAAGGGTGGGCCAACTCAATATTGAACCCTACGGACTAAGGCTGGGATGCCAAAAAATGTTGATGTGCGTGTAAAGGCAGGCGTCCCAATATTTATTAATAATTTTGGCAATAAAGTGTACTCCATTTACTAATGATAGCAACATGAGGATTAAAAATAATCATTGCAGTTTCGACACTTTAATGAAAGCTGCAGATTTAGAAATATTAAAAATGACTTCTGGAATGACATTACTAGGTGAAAGTTATACGAGATCTTAGTGACTGGGTTTGCATCTAAGGCGTAATTTAAATACAGGATTCTCTTTCCCCCTACAGGACGGTGGAATTTTCTGTATAATATACAGGGATGTCTGTACAATGTTTAAGCAGAGAAGCACATCTACACTGGTTAAGGCCCTATGTACTCTGGTTGTCTGTTCATTATGACCTTGTCCCTGCACACAGACACACATTATCATCTCCAGCAGAACCCAAGTCTCCCGTCGCAGGCCCTGAGGGAGTTTGGAAATAGTCCTCTTTTATAAACAGTCTGTAGGTTTCCTCACTAATCCTAACCGCAAGGAGGAAAAAAAAAAACCTGACAAATCCTGCAGAGCTGGGGAATCCTTAAATGGCCATATTAAAACAAGACACTTCTGTCTAACGACTGAATCATCTATAGCAAAGAACATCCACCTTGTTAGGACATGGCTGGAGCACAGATTCCTCAATCCGGGGCTGATCAGGACCTTAAAGGAGAAGGACACCTAATATTTTCACTGTGAGCTTGAAGCTGGATGGGGGCTGCATTGTGTGCAAATGCTAAGTTGATCCCCATACCCCCCCCCCCCCCCCCCAAAGGAGTATTTTGTTTCAATGTCTAAAGTTTGGAAAAATAGGCAGAGTCCAAATACTCGTTTACTTTGTGGGACCGATTGAGGAAATATGAACTACACTGTCATGAAAGTGGAGAATCCCATGAGATGCACTATATCAGTAACATTAGAAAAGAATCTCTCTTCCTCTTCTGCTCTCTGTTCATGTGGCCAGTAGATATAAGGATCCAGGAGGCAAACTTAATCAATAGCTTAATAGCTGTTCTCCATCGTCCATTAGGTCTGATATTTCTGCAGTTAAGTAGGAGGACCTTATTGTCAAAGAGCAAGAGGAAATGTCCAGGGACTGGCTGGCCTAAGGCCACGTGACTACACAGGGATATCCTTCCAAGGGGAGTCTAATGCAGCCTGGGGATGGGGCAGTGGGGATTATGGCCCCTACTTTTGTAGTCAGTGGGGATTATGGCCCCTACTTTTGTAGCCAGTGGGGATTATGGCCCCTACTTTTGTAGCCAGTGGGGATTATGGCCCCTACTTTTGTAGCCAGTGGGGATTATGGCCCCTGCTTTTGTAGTCAGTGGGGATTAAGGCCCCTACTTTTGTAATCAGTGGGGATTAAGGCCCCTACTTTTGTAATCAGTGGGGATTAAGGCCCCTACTTTTGTAGTCAGTGGGGATTATGGCCCCTACTTTTGTAGTCAGTGGGGATTATGGCCCCTGCTTTTGTAGTCAGTGGGGATTATGGCCCCTGCTTTTGTAGTCAGTGGGGATTATGGCCCCTGCTTTTGTAGTCAGTGGGGATTATGGCCCCTGCTTTTGTAGTCAGTGGGGATTATGGCCCCTGCTTTTGTAGTCAGTGGGGATTATGGCCCCTGCTTTTGTAGTCAGTGGGGATTATGGCCCCTGCTTTTGTAGTCAGTGGGGATTATGGCCCCTACTTTTGAAGTCAGTGGGGATTATGGCCCCTACTTTTGTAGTCAGTGGGGATTATGGCCCCTACATTAGTAGTCAGGGGGGATTATGCCCCCTACATTAGTAGTCAGTGGGGTTTATAGCCTCTACATTAGTAGTTAGTGGGGATTATGGCCCCTACATTAGTAGTCAGTGGGGATTATGGCCCCTACATTAGTAGTCAGTGGGGATTATGGCCCCTACATTAGTAGCCAGTGGGGATTATGGCCCCTACATTAGTAGTCAGTGGGGATTATGGTCCCTACATTATTAGTCAGGAGGGATTATGGCCCCTACATTAGGGGTCAGTGGGGATTATGGCCCCTACATTAGGGGTCAGTGGGGATTATGGCCCCTACATTATTAGTCAGGAGGGATTATGGCCCCTACATTAGTAGTCAGGAGGGATTATGGCCCCTACATAAGTAGTCAGTAGGGATTATGGCCCCTACATTTGTAGTCAGCAGGGATCATTGCCCCTACATTAGTGGTCAGTGGGATGATCATCCTTTACTTTGATGGCCAGTGGGAAGAATAACCCTTACATCGGTGGGCAGTGGGAAGAATATCCCTTACATCGGCGGGCAGTGGGAAGAATACCCCTTACATCGGTGGTCAGTGGGAAGAATACCTCTTACATCGGTGGGAAGAATAACCCTTACATCAGTGGGCAGAATATCATTACATCGGTGGGCAGTAGGAAGAATACCCCTTACATCGGTGGGCAGTGGGAAGAATAACCCTTACATTGGTAGTCAGTGGAAATAATGGCCCCCTTACAGTGGTGGTTAGAATGCCACCCTTACAGACACAACACTTTCAAAGATCATTGTTGTAATGCCACAGACTGTGCCAACTAGCACTGGCCATCAAACTTTGGAGGCACCAATGAGGCACAGCTCAAGGAACCTTTAACAAACACTGGCGGAACCCTAGGATCCTACAGAACGCTAGTTAAAGCAAAGCTTCACCCAAAAGGGGAAGTTCTGCTTGTTTCCACCCTCCTCCTCTCCACTGTCACATTTGGAACTTTTTAGGGGGGTAAGGGGAACGGGTATCTGGTTTTGACAGCTTTTAAGCTTTGAGAATAAAACCTGGAAGCTGATTGGTTACCATGCGCCGCTGCATCAGATTCTGTGTGCCCCAGTTTTAGTAAATCTCCAACATTCCGGGACTGGATGCATGGCATTTCTCAAGGAGGTTTACTGGTGACAAAAGACCAGATCTGAGCCCATTGTAAGCTTGCTTGGCAGAGTGACAACGCAGTGGAACAACTGGGAAACATGGACAGATCATAGTCGCCCAATAACAGGAAGCGCCAGAACAGCAGGATCTTTTTTATTGAAAGCTGTAGATTTAAAAACACTAAAAATAACTTTTTAAAGCCTAAAAAAAGTAAGCCATAGATGCCGCTTGATTCACTCATCAACAGATTGTTGTTGATGGGGGGAATCCCTTCTGCAGAGCGATTGTGTTCTGCCAGTGTGGGGAGCCATCCCTGCCAAGAGGACACAATGATTATTGCTAGTGGCTAGAGCCCCTGGCAATAATCGCATGCCTAAAATCAGACATGCTGATTGTACTGAAAGTCGATTGATGGACATCCACCCTGCCCATTGGTGGTTGAAATCTCGATTGGTCCCTCCTGAACCGGCCGAAATTTGAACCATGTATGGCCGACCTAAGTGATTTTCTCATATGGGTTCAGATCAGACAGAAACACCTCTTCATGCTTTAAAAAGAAAGAAAAAAAAAGCCAAAAAACAAAAAAAACAAAACCAAAAAAAAACCAAAACCAAAAAAAAAAACCAAAACCAAAAAAAAACCAAAACCAAAAAAAACCCAAAAAACAAAATAGCAAAAAAACCAAAAAAAACCCCAAAACAATAAACCAAAAAACAATAAACCAAAAAAACAAAAAAATATTTGTATTCATCTCATAGAGGCTAAACTGCAGGGATTTTAATTCGCATGCTAAGGAGAGAGCATCTTGACCCCTGTTTCTCACTCTCTCCCCCATGAGCTGTTAGCCTCCGACAAAAGGGTCAAAGCTATTTTTAACAGCTGCAAACAGAAAAAAAGTCGGCTCTCCCCCTTTCCATTTGCTCCGTGACTTTCCAAACATCTGTTAAAACTCTTCCTGAGGAAGAGGTCTGCGGGTAATTGGCAGGCAGTCAGACAGCGATGCCATGCTCCTAGATGTGCAGGCTCGTTTTCTAAAAAAAAAAAAAAAAAAAAAAAAACAGAAAAGAAAAAAAAAAAAAAAACAACCTACACTCACTTCACAACAAAACAAAAAAGAGCAGAATCGAGAATCCGGGAGAGGGGCAGAGAGTGAAAGGTCTGGGCTTTGTGTTGGAGAAAGGTGGAATGACAAAGGGAGGGGAGCAGACAGAGCCCAATACAAAGTGGAATATACTTCTCTAGATTGACGGACAAAGTCTGACTGTATTTTCCCACCAATAGTATTTACTGTTAAAAATGTTTCAATCCCAAGCTGTAAATGTAACCAGTTTTAAAGGATATTTAACCACTTGCTTACTGGGCACTTATACCCCCCCCCCCTTCCTGCCCAGGCCAATTTTCAGCTTTCAGGGCTCTCACACTTTGAATGACAATTGCGCGGTCATACAACACTGTACACCCAAACTAGATATATTTATAATTTTTTTTCACACAAATAAAGTTTTCTTTTGGTGGCATTTAATCATGACTGAGTTTTTTTTTCTTTTGCTAAAAAAAAAAAACCAAAGACCAAAAATTTTGAAAAAAACAAAACAAAACGTTTTTGAGTTTGTTATGGACTGAGTTTTGTTATGGACTATCTCGGTACTTGGTAATAGAGAACAATTGATTGATCATAAAATAAAGTTTAATGCATACAAAAAAATTATATATACAATGTATTTCCTTATAAAAACAATTTGTATACGCCACAGTTAACAAGCTACTGACGGGTTCATCCGTAGAGTTTCTGTTGAGAGGGGGCATACATAAAAATCCTCAACTGGTTTCGTGGCAAGAGACCGCTTCTTCAGGAGGGATGGTCTATGAAAACAAATAATGCATTTACACAAAGCATAATAAACACAGCAAAGGAATTTAACAAAGGGTTACATTAAATATTAAAATAAGGAGACCAGCTCACCCACTCAAACGGGACCAGCAATCGACATGGCTCAGCAATTCCCCCCACGGCGGACACGGGGGATTGTAATTAACAGAATCTAATTGAAAGGTAATGTTGGAATTAAAAATTTGAAAGCTAAAAAGAAGCTTGGTAACACACATAGTTACAATCCCCCGTGTCCGCCGTGGGGGGAATTGCCGAGCCATGTCGATTGCTGGTCCCGTTTGAGTGGGTGAGCTGGTCTCCTTATTTTAATATTTAATGTAACCCTTTGTTAAATTCCTTTGCTGTGTTTATTATGCTTTGTGTAAATGCATTATTTGTTTTCATAGACCATCCCTCCTGAAGAAGCGGTCTCTTGCCGCGAAACCAGTTGAGGATTTTTATGTATACCCCCTCTCAACAGAAACTCTACGGATGAACCCGTTAGTAGCTTGTTAACTGTGGCGTATACAAATTGTTTTTATAAGGAAATACATTGTATATATAATTTTTTTGTATGCATTAAACTTTATTTTATGATCAATTGTTATCTATTACCAAGTACCGAGATAGTCCATAACAAAACTTCTCATGTGTGGACTTGCGTTGGTCAGCACCAGCAACTGCCCCTGCATTTCCACTTCCCCAATCTCAATCTGGATGATGGTACTCCATTGATGCGCACTGATGGGCACTGATATTTGGCACGGAGAGGTGGCACCAATGGGCACCGATAGGCAGTACTGATGAGGCGGCACTAATAGCTTGCACTGATGGGCACTGATCAGGAGGCACTGATTTGTAGCACGATCAGGACCGATGTCCCTCTAACAGCAGCCTCAGCTTCTTTTTGCTTGATGCCGACAGTGTCAGGGAAAAAAAAAAAAAAAAAAATGATAATCGCCATTTGTTTATTTACGTGATCAGCTGTCATTGGCTGACAGCTGATTATGTGGTAAAGGGCCTGCTGTGATTGACCCTTTACCCGATCTATGATCGGACGAGTCTCACGGATTCGGCTATCACAGAGCGCGCCGCCCGGGAATCGGGAGAACGTCTATGGACGCCCTCCTGGCAATTTAAGCCTGCGCTGTAGTCATCTTTTGGCTATAGCGCAGGCGGCAAGTGGTTAAAGTCATGACTACATCCTTTTTTATTTTAATTGCTTTGAGACATGCCAAGCTAATCTCTATATTTTATAGATCAAAATATAATCATTTTATACAAAGCATCCTTTGTTTTAAATGTCCACTTGCGGTCACTTCTACCTCTTCATAAGTGGGCAGCCAGATGTAGTGCCGGCCACAGACCATAGATTCTGCAGGAGCCGGCCAAAATTCGAAACCTGTATGGGCAGGCTGAATGTACCAAGTTGATCGATCGATCAAGCTGGGTTCAACCAGCCTGCTTGACTTTACTTGCAATCATCGCTAGTAGGTGATGTAGCGGCTAGCAATAATCACAGTCTTCTCCTGGTGGGGACGGCTTCCCCAGCGAGGAGAAGACAATGGCTCAGCTGGGGGGATTCCTGCATTAACACTGACTGTGTTGGTGGGGGAAAATGAGCAAAAATTTCTTTCCTGCAACCCGTGGTTGCGCAGGCACCTGCAGTAATGGGAATTTTATTTTTGGTGAGATACTCCAAGGGTTAAATATTTCTAAAGGGATGCAGACAGTGCAACTTTTCCCATCAGAACACAGAGAGTGCACCAGGTGATTATAGTGACCCTCCTATACAGAATCAGTCAGCAAAGGACATGGCAAAACAAACCGCTATTCCTTCAGAGCAGAAAAAGATAAAATTTGCCTTGTCCTTGCAATGTATATTGCTCACCCGGGGGGGGGGGGGGATTATGAAGATACACTTTATCAGCTTTAAGCACCCCTAACTCCTTCTCCCACCTGGAGTTACCTCTGTTGGGCCAAGAGACAAGCTCGCTGCAGCAGTCATAGGGAGTTGGACTCTTCCCCAGACTAACATACTGAAGGACTCTCAAAGCTCCTGGCCCGAGCGTGCAGACTGTACAGCTGGATAAGAGATTCTGCGATTTAAAGCGGAACTTTATTCAGAAAATTAAGTCCTGCTAGGTCTTCATCAGACTGGCCTCTTCTGCAGGTATAGCAAATTAAAAATAAGTGTCTATACTGCTTAATATCCAGTAATACATGGTCTCACCCTGCTCTGCACATGCTCAGTTGCTCTCTATTTTTTGGCACTGTGCCGAAAATCAGAGCCACCACTTGAGGCCGATCTGTTGACAGCCTAAAGATTTATTGCTGCTCAGGGGGCTCTGGGCTTTAGCAAAATGGCAGTCTCCAGCAAGAAGAAACAGGAGCAATGCTGGAGGCAATTTACAGCACACACTTTGGTAGCAGAATTATTATCGAGGAATGCAAGTTCCTTGCTACTAAAAGAACATTATTTTTTATTAAGTTGTTATGGATAAATTTCCACTTTAAGGAAGAAAAAGGTGGATTCGATCAACAGTCAGCGCAGTACTTTTAAACTTCTAAGCTGAAGCAAGTCGCAGTAATAACAGACGAGGAGTTTTTTTTTTTGGCCCGAACAACAGAGATTTCAGCCTATTATTTTCCCTTTAACAACACAGAGCGAGCAACAGACAACTACCAACAAGTCTGGAACAAGTAACATCTTTTCAGTGTTCGGAGAGGTTTTCTGGAATCATTCATGGGAAGGACTTATTGGCTGAGTCATGGAAACATTCCATGCAGGTGCTTACCATTTAAAGAATCAGAAAACTGAAAAACCGCCCCCCCGACTAATAAAGAGCTATTTATAACATTGGCAAAAGTGTATGTAAAAGTTTGTTAGGAAGTGAGTTCTCCAACACTCCTATGTGGTGTTATCAGAATGAGAACCGTATTTGGAAAAGCACAATTCTCATTTTTTTTTTCCCTCAACAAGGCTCGGTTCACACTGCCATGACCTGAAAGTCGCAGGACTTACAGTGCGGTGCAACTTTGCCAGGCGACTTCCTGACGACTTGAGTACTACTTGATGTGACTTTGAATAGACTTTCAGGAAATGCCTGGGTAATCCTTCCTATAATGTCAGATCCAAAGCACATCAATATAGATGAGGATCTGACTTGAAGGCAACTTCCATTAAAGTCTATGGGAACAAGTCGGATAGAAGTCGCCTCGAAGTAGTACAGGAACCTTTTCTAAGGTCAGAGCGACTTCAGTAGTGCTAGTTAAGACAGCTCTCATTGACCAACATGGGATTTCACATGTCACGCGACTTGAAGTCGAATCTCAAGTCGCGGCAGTGTGAACCGAGTCCAAGACCCCTTTCACACTGAGGCAGTTTTCAGGCGTTTTAGCGCTAGAAATAGCGCCTAAAAACTGCCTCCCATTCATGTGCACGAGTGTCTTCACACTGGGGCGGTGCGCTTGCGGAACGTTAGAATATGTCCTGCAAGTAGCATCTTTGGTGTAGGTTTGGAGCGCTGTAAAAAGCGCTCCAAAAACGCCCCTGCCCATTAAAATGAATGGGCATCGCTTCTGAAGCACCTTAAAAGTGCTGCAAAATGTGTTTTTTTGTGATTATTTTTAAGGTCACGTGACCTTTAAAAAAAAAAAAAATGCCCCACTAGCGTACGGAAAGCGCCGCAAAAACGATCAGCACTTTAGCGACGCTTCAGTGTGAAAGGGGTCTTAGTGTCCTCGTACCGATACTCTCATAGATGAGAGCAAGACTGCACTTCACCGAGGTGTCCGTTTGTGGCTTGCAACGTCCACATAGTATCTAAAAGTTAAAGAATACGTACACCCAACATTTTATATTCCTGATATGTGGCTGCTGTCCCACGTACTTGTATGAGAAAGTATCCTGTTCTCTTTGTATTGCTTCATTTATGTGAATTCCCTGGTGATCCTGCCAGTCCCTCTGCTTTCCTATTTAAAACTGATCACACTAGGCATGAGAGCACAGTGGACTTTTCTGACTGTGCTGGGAACTCAGCCTGCTCTCCTCCAATGATCAGACTTGTGCTGACATGCCCCCCCCTCCCTCCTCCAGGAAGATCAGTCTACTGCTGTTTCTCCTCCCCCAGCTCACTGAGCTCCTTATGCAGCTGAAAACAGAGGGCATGTGATCACTTAAAATAATATTTAGATATATTTTTTTTTTTTTCACATGTATACACAAATGTTGTACCTTTATTTTAAAATTAACAGGTTACTTTACAAGGGGAGGGTTTACATATACTTTAAAGTGAAAGCAAACTCTTTTTTTTGATCTTGTATCTACAGGTAAGCCTATAATAAGGCTTACCTGTAGGTATAGTGAATATCTCCTACACGGTTTATTCACACTGCATGCAGCCGGTGACGCCAACGGCGCATGCGTTCTGAAGGGACAGCATACCTGTGACCTTGCCTGATGAAGGGGAAAGGGCCTCGGAAACGCGTTGTGCTGCCCTCCCCCTCTTGGTCTTGGCCCCTGTCAGCTTTGCACATGGAGGCTCCTGACGCCACTGCCACCACACTGCCCTCTTGCTGTTGGTACCTCCTTGGGTTTCACAGCCACAGCCGAGTCCATCCTTACCACTACAGCTGCACTTTGGCATGTCTATGCATTCATCTGTTATACTTGGGACCACGTTTTTACATGTGTGTCTTGAATAAAATGTGTGTTGATTTTTACGCACGCTGACCTGGCACCCTTTTTTACTTCCCTTGCATGTTATTGAGGGATTTTCTGGTCCTGTCTGAGGAGCTACCGGTGACTGCGCGGGATCCTATTCACCCCCCTTTCAGATGATTTACACACACTGGACTGTATATGCACCTAGCTGTATACCATCTGGCACTGAGCCCTGAACTGATTGCCATTTTTCTAAAAGACAGGTTGTGCAGAGTTCACTTCTGACCCTGTAATGATAGGGACACATTAAATAAGACTGCTAGAGATTACTACGACAGCCCCTTTCGATCATTTCATGGATTTTTTTTTTACGCATCTAGGTGTTCTCACATGTTGTATTATTTAATACGTGTTTATGCCGTTAACCCCTTCTTGACCACAATAGGACTTTAGAAGTCCAAAAATAAAATGCCCCTTGCTGTGCAGAACTAGTAATTGCAGCAGAAAACTAGGAATGTGAATAGAGTGTCCCTAGTTCTCAGAACCGCTGTCAATCTGAAAAAAAAAAAAATTGGTCACAGTGTTTTTGTCAACGGACACATGGCAATGCTACCAAACTTGGTGTGGGTATTCAAGCAAAAAATAAATAAATAAATAAAATCTGGTAACAAAAGGGTTAAAAATGTGTTCGACAAATTAACTCATAACTTAGCTTAAAGCGATTGTAAAGTTAAATAAAAAATAAATAAAAAATAACAAACATCTCTATACTCTATACTACCTGCTCTGTGCAACCGCCTTTTCTCAGGTCCCCCACCTGGGCCCCTGACCCCGCCCCTCTGTCCAGTGACAACCATGGGAAGCCGCTTCCCATAGGGGCACTGGTGCATGCTCGCTCCCGAGCCCTGCTGCTGCATCCATTGACACAGACAGCGGGACTTGGCCCCGCCCCCCATCACTGGCTTTGATCAACAGCACTGGAAGCCAATGGCTCTCGGTGCCCCAGCAAAGCCAGCGAGACCCGGAAGTGAGGGGACAAAAGAGCTGCAGACGTCCACGGTGCGGGAATGAATGAGGGCTCAGGTAAGTAAAAGGCGAGGTGAGGGGGGATTCTGATGCCTAAACATTTTTTAGCTTAATGCAAAGAATGTATTGAAGGAGTAGTAAACCCTCATGGTTTTTAACCTTAATGCATTCTATGCATTAAGGTGAAAAACCTTCTGCGCTGATGCTGTCCCCCAGAGCCCCCCTCCCCATTTTTTCTCACCAGAACCCGATCGTTCCAGAGACGAGTATGAGCCTAGCAGCTCCAGCGGCTGTCTCAAGTCCTCATTGGATAGAGTGATTGCAGCAGGAGCCATTAGCTCCTGCTGCTGTCAATCAAATCCAGTGACACGGGAGCGGGGGGGGGGGGGGGGGCGGTGCCGAGTCCTGCTGTCTGTGTCAATGAACGCAGCAGCAGGACTCGTGAGCGCATCCGCAGGGGTGCCCCCATGGAAAGTCTCTCTCCGTGGGGGCACTCGATAAAGAAAAGGAAGCAGGAGCGCCTCCAGGACACCCCAGAAAAGGAGGATCAGGGCCACTCTGTGCACAACCCTTGCACAAAGCAGACAAGTATAACATGTTTTTTTTTTTTGTAAAATAACAAACTAACCTTTACAATCACGAAGGTAAAAAATGTTTAGTCTTTAGGACCACTTTAAAGGGCAAGTTCACCCTTTGTAAAATAATAAAAAAAAAAATGAATGTACATGCAGGTTAAAAAATGTGCATTATATTTTTTTACACTGCAGTGTGTAAAGCACTGCACTCGCGATCAGCGGACTGCGGGTGCAATGTTAGGCTCCTGCGGACACTCAGTACAGCTGTCTGCTTCTACCTTCCACATGGGCAGACAGTTACTGAAGTGCAGGATCATTGAGGACACTATGAGGATGCTCACCAGCGGCCTCGCAGTCCATAGAGTACTATAAGCTGTCTGCCGCAGTGGCAGTGCCGCAGTTCATTGACAGAACTCAGAAAACCCTGGAATGTTTTTAAAAAAGGAACAGCAGGTGGGGGGGAAGAGGATCCCAAGCCCGCTGTCAAGGAGGGTCAGAGGTCAGCTGCTCCAAGGTAACATGTTAAATGTTAGACCCTAAATACGAGTGCAACAAGTTACAAAGGGTGAACTTATCCTTTAATGCTGATCTAAGAACATTTTTTTTTTTTTTTGTAAAAAAAAAAAAAATAAAAAAAAAGTACAAAAGAAAAATAAACAGCTGCACATTTCAGGAGAAAAAAAAAAGAAAACTTGAATTTAATAATAGAACAAGTGTGGGTGTGAGTATCTGTGTGTTCAAGAAAGGACTGGAAGCAGGAAAGTCATTCGCCCCCTGGCTAGGCACCCTCCCGCAGCAGCAAGCCTCTGAAGAATACCTGTTGGTGCTGGTCTTTCGTGATAAGGTTCCACTTGGAGAGGCGGGTGGAGTCTGGTAAATGAAATTGTAATCGGAGTTCTTCAGATCGTGTATCACCTGTTAAAGCAGAAAAGAGGAGCGGATTATTTCTCACGAAATTTCAGGGCAGGAGGCTGCTCAGCCAGTGCAGCGAGGTTAGCAGACCCCAGCATATTAATGTATACACAAATTATTTTATTTAT
The DNA here is from genome assembly GCF_042186555.1 of Aquarana catesbeiana. Classification (NCBI taxonomy): domain Eukaryota; kingdom Metazoa; phylum Chordata; class Amphibia; order Anura; family Ranidae; genus Aquarana; species Aquarana catesbeiana. The sequence continues at coordinate 209,845,185 of NC_133335.1, forward strand.
ATATATATATATATATATATATATATATATATATATATATATATATATATATCTAAAACTATATATATCAGCTGCCATCTTCCTTCAAAACGATCCTGTTTTAGATATATATATATTTATGTTTATAAAAAAAAAAACAAATTTTAAGACCAAGAACGTGAAGCATGATCATGGGTGTCTTACGAGTGAGAAAAGTTTTTAAGTAAAAGATTTGCGGATTTCACACGGTTAGGAAGCAGATCAGAGGAAGGAAGCAAGACGGAGTTCACTCTCCAACAATACAAATTAGACCTCTTCATGCTCCCTGGACATTACACCCGCCAATGTAATCACCATGATTACACCCCCACTGCACTACTTACTAAATACAGATCTGATTAGGAACATCCAGACCTGTATGCAAAGACTGTGACTCTGTGGCAGCGTAAAGGTTATTAAATTGGCGAGGAAATGTAAGCACCTCAAGGTACCTTTAAATCCATACAATGCCTGTTCTATAGCCCCTGAAGCCCATATTTCTGTGTATCCGAAGCACTTCTGAGACAGCGTTCTGCCATTCAGCCCAGCATGTCCATCAATTGCAAGGACCTCTTCACTGGATCCATAGGATCTATATGTAGGAGAAGCCATGCTGAGGTTTCCAATTTTCAGAGCAGGTTTTCCTTTAAAGTGGTACCACCGACACTTGCTGCAGACGGTCACCCTGTACATCCGACACTTGCTGCAGACTGTCACCCTGTTTATCCGAAACTTGTACCTGTACCACCGACACTTGCTGCAGACTGTCACCCTGTACCACCGACACTTGCTGCAGACTGTCACCCTGTACCACCGACACTTGCTGCAGACGGTCACCCTGTACCACCGACACTTGCTGCAGACGGTCACCCTGTACCACTGACACTTGCTGCAGACGGTCACCCTGTACCACCGACACTTGCTGCAGACGGTCACCCTGTACCACCGACACTTGCTGCAGACGGTCACCCTGTACATCCGACACTTGCTGCAGACGGTCACCCTGTACATCCGACACTTGCTGCAGACGGTCACCCTGTACCACCGACACTTGCTGCAGACTGTCACCCTGTACCACCGACACTTGCTGCAGACTGTCACCCTGTACCACTGACACTTGCTGCAGATGGTCACCTTGTACCACCGACACTTGCTGCAGACGGTCACCCTGTACATCTGACACTTGCTGCAGACGGTCACCCTGTACCACTGACACCTGTTGCAGACTGTCACCCTGTACCACTGACACCTGTTGCAGACTGTCACCCTGTACCACTGACACCTGTTGCAGACTGTCACCCTGTACCACCGACACTTGCTGCAGACGGTCACCCTGTACATCCGACACCTGCTACCAGACTGGCTAGAAGATTCATATTTGCAGAATAGTTAATGGAGAATACATACCTGTTCACTCAATGGAGGCAGTTTATTTGGTTCGGCTGTCAGACTTGTCAGGTCCTCTAGGATGGTTTGTAAATGAGTAATTTCTCCCAGCATCCCGATTTCTTCATCCTATTTAAGTACAGTAGAGGTTAAAGCTAAAATGCGGGCAAAAAAAAAAAAAAAAGCAAGTTTTCCCTTGCAGTGGGGATTATTTAGCCACACATTTTTACTCTTTACAGCTGAAAAATGATTATGTGATCATAGAAACAGGGTCCTCCTTCAAATCGTAGGGGGGGGCAGTGTTCGGCTACTTTCTCTCCAGGTTGAATATCTTCCATACAGTAAATCAGGAAAATACCACATTATGGCCAATAGATGGAGCGGTCAATCATAGGAAACAAAAGTATTTATTGTGATCGTCCGCACCATCTAGTGGCCATACCAATGTAGAATTGTCCAGATTCACTTTATTCTGCATGGAAGAAAAACATTCAACCTGGAGAGAAAATAGCCAAATAAAGTTTTACTTTGCCGGCATTCTCAGAGAACGAACGTACATGCACGATCACAGGACATATAGCTCTACAATTTTTTTCTTTTTTTATATAAATGCACCTCTTAAGAGTTCTCCATTAAATTGGAAAAAGCCACCAGACAGGACTTACCAGGACGGGCTTTAGGAAGGACACGAACATGCAGAAGCGGCCTCGTTCCTCTACCAGCGCTCTGGACACGGCTCTCTTCTCGGTTTCTTCCAGAAGTACGTACTTATCAGTCATATCCTGCAGAGCGCTGTCCAGTTGCAAACGCACATCGTCTTTACCTGTGTGACAAACAGAGACGTATTACAGACCAACATTGAAGGAAGGTTCAACCCCTGACACTCATAATACACAAGGCTGCAGAGAGCCTGTCAAGCGGGTAATTCGTATTTTTCAAAAGGAAAGAGCAGCAATGGTGCCTCCCAAGAAGAAAAATGTAATATATTGCAGTTTACCAGTCCTTAGATATGGTGGCTGCAGTAGTTCTCTAATTTAGGGTAAGAACATTTTAAGTAAGTACAGAAAAATACCAGAAATGCAATGTCCCCTCACTTTTCAGTGAGCTGAACTGAAAAGAAAACCAATGCTCTCTTCATTCTGCAAACTACTAATCTCCCTGACCCCCTATGTCCCTGGAACCCAACACACGGCCCACAGGCTATTGGGCCATGACCACCAATAGAGAGAGTATGGGGTGCTAACTTGCCATGAACCCCAATGCGGGGTGCGGTTGGGGTGTTTAATTTCACTTCCAATGACCACCAAAGCAGAGTTGGTGGGGTTAAATTTAATTGCCACTGACCACCAACGCAGGGGAGGGATAGGGGCGTGTTAACTTTCATTGCCACAGACCACCAATGTATGTTAATGTTAATAGTACTACACCAATGCTGGGGGGAAATTACTACTGTCACTGACTCCAATGCTGGGGGTAATTATTACTAACGACTCCAATGCTGGGGGTAATTATTACTAACGACTCCAATGCAGGGTGTTATTATTACTGCCACCACTGCTGGGGGTTATTATTACTGCCACCACCGCTGGGGGTTATTATTATTGCCACCACCGCTGGGGGTTATTACTGCCACCCCTTGCTGAAGGTTATTATTACTGCCACCACTGCTGGGGGTTATTATTATTGCCACCACCGCTGCGCTGGGGGTTATTACTGCCACCCCTTGCTGAAGGTTATTATTACTGCCACCACTGCTGGGGGTTATTATTACTGCCACCACTGCTGGGGGTTATTATTACTGCCACCACTGCTGGGGGTTATTATTACTGCCACCACTGCTGGGGGTTATTATTACTGCCACCACTGCTGGGGGTTATTATTACTGCCACCACTGCTGGGGGTTATTATTACTGCCACCACTGCTGGGGGTTATTATTACTGCCACTTCAACTATTGCTCCAACTTCTTCAGTGAGCATCGAGATATGCTTCAAAAAATGCAGCAGGGCTGAAATCTTTGGGCATTGAGGTGCGAAAATGTGCCCTTATTGTGTGGTCCTTTGGAAGTGTCAGGGGCCACAATTGAGACCCTCTATATTTTTCCAGTTGACCACCACTGACTATATAATGGAAAAGGAGAGAGGAAGTTATGTGATGCCCAACCATGGCTCCCCCCCCATAGATCCCCACATTCAGTAGAGTTGTGAATGTTGTCATCCAGGGACAGGAAGTGTGTTATTTGCAGGATTACCGGGTAAAGAAAAAAAAACTAAAGCAGGCAACCCATCTAAAGACTGATAAGCTGCAACACAATACATTTTTTGTTTCAGGGTTTAGATATACTTTACCAGTGTGGATGCCTGTGAAGTTCCAGCAACCAATCAGAATTCAGCTTTCTTTATTCTGATTGCTGCATCCTGAGTGGTTGCTGCTTCCCCTCGTGCCCTCATAAATCCCTGGAATTATTCTGGAAAAGTCACTTGTGGCAGCTAAAGAATCCGAAAGGAACAAATGGCTGGAATGACAAACCCCGCCATAGCCCTGACACAGCGGATACGCAGCAGTTGTTGTTCTGTCAGGTGCTTCAGCAATCATTATCAAACAAAAGGCCAGACAGCCTGAGCCAGCCAAAGGAAAAACATTCACAAATTAAAGATATTTGTATTACTATAAGGCAGGGTAGACAAAAATCAATGATAAAAATAAATTAAAAAATATGTTTTTTTTTTAAATCAAATTTATTTTAATAAAATGCTTTTGGAGTAAAAATCTATCTATCCAAAGAAAGTTTTCTTTTTAAGGTACATTAATAATTTAGTTTATTCAGCATGAAATGGAGCTTAATTATGTAGCATGAGGCTGTATATATTCTGCAATATTTTTGGTAAACTCATTCACACAATTGCACAGTAACCATAAGATAAAACAAAGTTCAGGAATATTCCTTTGTCCCCATTGTTTTGCAAATCTATGTACACTACAAACTGTATGATTGAATCGGTTCGGATATCGCATTTAAAGAGCACCTGTCATTTCAGATCCATCATGGCAGTGCCTGTTAGCGGGCATCCACTCACCTGCTGCCGCCACGCCCCTCTCCTTGTTGTGTCACTGCCGCATCACCAGCCATCCCATTAAAGTGAATGGGACTGTCGGTGAGTCAACAGTGGGTCAGAGGAGGAGCCGCTGCGGGACAGAGATGACAGTTGCTCTTTAAAAATTATGATTTCAATCGAGTTAATTCAAATCAAGCGTTTTTACTAGTGATTTCAATTGTGATTTAAATCGACTTGATTTAAATCAAATCCACCCTGCTATAAAGGGCCTGTTCACGTCAGAATGCGTTTCCCACACTGCGTTCAAAATGCGCTGCAGTTGCGATCTGCATAGGGGCGTCAATGTTAACGACACCCCAACACAGGTCGCAAATGCAGTGCGTTTGCCTGCATCGGATCGCATGGTACAGAAGTACTATGCAATCCGGTTGCAGCACATCTTTTATTGTAGTGCATGCACAGGTTGGAACAGTGGGCTGGATCCTTTTCCTCCCGGGTTGATTCTGGCCTGATTTACCAAGCTTGTCCCCAGTTGAAGGCAGGACCCTCCCTAAGTTCTAATGCATTTGTCTGGCCGGGGGCCACGAAGCACAAGGAGCTCCTGGTGATGCGCCCCCTAGTGGTGGCATCCCGGGGGTGCCGTAAAAAGGAAACTTTGGAAGTGGTACACCATTGAATTTTTTGTAGGACATGTCACCAACTGCTTCACTTGCACGCACCTCCTGGGTAGGCTTTTTGGCAATTCCAGGGAAAATGTTTACACTGCCCGGAAGGCCTGTCTCCTCATTGCACTTGGCACTTTTTTTATTTTTCACTATTTATTCAGTCACTTGCACTGCACGTGTGTTTTTTTTGTTGTGTATTTCGATCATAAAGGGATCAGAATGCAAAGCGATCGAACTGCAAAGCGATCGAACGAGGCAATAAGTCGCTTCACTCAACTGCAAGGAAATGGAATCAAACTTGCCTTGATCGAACCTGGTGGTCTCACAGTAAAATCCTTCTCTTGATGTCCATAGCTTGATAATAAAGTAGAATTAAAGGCAAAAGTTTTTTTTCCCCATTTTGTATAGAGTAGGGGAGGGTTAAAATGCTGTCATTGTAGTTTTTTCCATCTGTGTTCCATACCCAAAACAGGAAGCGAGAGGAAATCCCTCCAAAGTGAGGAAATCCCTGGTTGTTACCAGAACTAGTGTCCCCATTGGATGATGCCCCTCTATTACTGTTCTAGGGACAACCCAAAATTTTGGATTTTCTATTTACGTTTACTTTCTGTGATAACAGCAAACATGAGAAACAGAGAGGGTAAATCTCCCTAATGGGTTCACAGACAGCAATAAAAGCCTCACAGATATTCTATCCATCCCCACTGTTCTAAAACGAAGTAGAACTATAGGCAAAACTTTTTTTTTTTTCATTTTGGCTAAAGTAAGGGAGGGTTATAACTGCCGTCAGGTTTATTTTTACCATCTGTCTTCCATCGGGGAGATTTCTCTTCACTTCCTGTCCCACATAGCCAAAACAGGAAGTGAGAAGAAATCCCTGAAAATTAAGGGAATACCTTTGAACCCCCAGGTCGCCAGAACTAGTGTCCCCATTGGAAAATTTCCCCTCTATTACTTGTCCGAAACAAACCCAAAATTTGGGATTTTTCTTTTACTTTCCCTTTTAATGATAATGGTAAACAGGACAAATAGGGGTAACCTCCCTAACGGGGCAGAGGTAGCAATGAAAACCTGACAGGTGTTCTAATCCCTCTCCACTCTATCTACAACTGCAAGAAAAAAAAAAGTGGCCTTTAGTTATACTCTAAGCAACGTAGGGTTATACTGCCACCTACAGGAGACCAGTTCTGCTGTGGGCAGCGGTATAACTCTACACTGCTTAATACTGTTCATCTGTGTCCCTTAATGGATAAGAGAAGATAGGATTTTTGAACTCACCATAAAATTCTTTTCTCTGAGTTCACTGAGGGACACACAGCTGGCAAGTATTAGGCATTGTGGGGTTATTCTACCACCTACAGGAGAAATGTAGGAGAAATGTCTCCTGCAGATGGCAGTACAGTCCTACTTTGTTTAAAGTAGAAGTAGACTCCCATCTCTGACTTTAATCTATAGGTAAGCCTATAATAAGGCTTACCTATGGGTAATGTAAATATCTCCTAAACGTGCACCATTTAGGAAATATTTAATGTAAATGTAACCAGTGACATCACTGGTGCATGCGCTTTGAAGGAACGGCCACCCGGGCCGTTCCTTTCATAGCCCTGTACCGTAAACGGCGGCTCCCACGCGCAAGTGACGTCATCGCAGCTCTGGCCAGTCACAGAGTCAGAATCCGCAAACCTGGAAGCAAGACAGGTGAAGATGGGAGCGCCTGCAGCTCTGACATTTTGGTGCTGGAAGAGCTTAGTTTTAAGGTAAGTTTAACATAATGTGCTAGTATGCGATGCATACTAGCACATTATGACATTACCTTGCAGGGTACAAAAAATAAAGAAAAATACATTTAAAAAAAACATTCGGCGGTTTACAACCGTTTTGTGTCACTCAATGGATGACAGAGAAATTTTTTTTTTTTTTTTCTACTTTTTTTAGTAACTATAGACAAGTTGTGATTTCTTAGGACAACACTTTTTTTTTTCCCACACCAGATTGTGCTGTGCTCTACTTTTGAGCAAAATAAAAAAAAGTTTATTGCAGAGGATACCAGATCCGCAAATGATTTACCAAACAACTAAAAACAGAGGAAGAAACTAAGAATAGGAACAGACATCATGAATCTTCATTTTGTAATGTTAGGATTTGGAAAGTCTATAAAAAAGTCATCTCTCCCCAGCCAGCCAGCATAAATATTTGTCACAAAATGAAAACTTGCAATGTTTTTCTATTACACAGCCTTTGGCCATTAGCAACCGCTGGAAATTCTGATGCGACAGGCTTGTCTGGAGTTGTCGAGATTTGGAGAAAGTTAATTAAACGCTTAAAAGGGAACACACGCTAACATACACCCACGTGCAGGACAGGAATGATAAATCGCTGCCTGAGAGGAGAATCTTTCGTTAGAAGGTTCAGGAACAAGTTAAAACGGAACTTAACCCCGAATCTAAAAACTTGCAAGCAGGAAGGATTTTATTCCAGAAGAGGCACACTACAACTCCTCTGCAATAAAGTCTTCTTACCTTACTCCTTGACCTGCAGAAGCACGATTTGGTGCTGGTAGTGCTTGAGCAGGAGTTACGTCATCCCAGACAATCAAAGGGACCCCGAACCCAGAAGAAGCCAAGCAGCGACACCACTCTGGCCAGTCAAGATGACAGAGGGCCTCAAAACATGGAAGAAGCCAGACAGTTAAGTCATCCCGGCCAATCAGAAATGTCTGAAGACTCGGAACCCAGGATACACCCGGGCATTGAATTATCCCAGCCAATCAAGATGGCCGAGGACTCCAAACATGAACAAAGCTGGGGGCCTATGCCATTCCAGCCAGTTAAGATGGTCTGGGGACCCCAAACTTGGAAGAAGCCTGGGAAGTTATGACATACCAGACAATCAGAATGTCCGAAGACCCTGAACCTGCAAGAAGCTTGGGTGTTATATCATTCTGGCCAATTAAGACTGCTAAAGACTCCAAATGTGGAAGAAGCCGAGGACTTGTAACATCCCATCCAATCAAGACGGCTGAAGACTCCAAACCTGGAAGAAGCTGGGGAGTTACATCATTCCAGCCAGTCAAGATGGCCCGAGGAGGCCAAACTCCCAAACTTGGAAGAAGCCAGGGAGTTATGTTATACCATCCAATCAGGATGGCCAAGGACCCCAAATGTGGAAGCCGCCAAAGAGTTATGTCATCCCAGCGAAACAGGATGTCCAAAGACCCAGAACTCAGGAGAAGCCTGGAGTTTTATCATTCCAGCCAATTAAGATGGCTGAGGACCCCGAAAGTGGAAGAAGCCAAGAAGTTATGTCACCCCAGCCATTTAGGATGTCTGAAGACCCTGAAACCATAAGCCGCCTGGGAGTTATCATTCCAGTCAATCAAGATGGCCAAGAACCTCAAATATGGAATAAGCCAGGAAGTTATGTCATCCCAGCCAATCAAGATGGCTGAAGATCCCGAACCCAGGCAAAGCTGGGCAGTTATATCGTCCCAGCCAATCACGATGGTGAGGCTGTAGGGTGTTTAATTTTTTTTCTGAAAAGGCGAACCTACACTTTAAGAGCATATGATGGAATGGGCAATTGAATGCAAGTGTGTGTGTACAGTATAAATCATGACGACCATTCAGTTATGGGATGGCAGAAGATTATTCTGCATAGACAGTCTGCTGTAAATAGAAAATGCTAATTCGTTTATGCAAACCTGAATATCATTTACAGAACCATCCTGAAAATTGAGGCCATGCCCACAGATCTTTATGCTGATTAACTATTTTGCTTAGTCACCTGGAAGGCTCACCTATATATTCTCAGTACGTCTTATAAACCAGAAAAAAAAAGCTGAAATAAACAGATTATGGTATGATTTTTTAAATCTGTGTTTGGTTCAAGAATGTGTCTTATCTCTGTTCCTGGGTCACCCTAGAACTAAGCAAAGAGCCAACGATAGCTTTGTTTTGGATTAAGCATTCAGCAAGAAAAATGCAAGAAAATAAAAGCTAAATCAGCCTTTCTGAACCTCAGAGGAACCTTAGAAATCATTTTAAGGTCTCAGGGAACCACCCCTAAACTTTATTCATCAGGGGTCAGTGGGAAATGTGTCCCTTACATTGGTGGTAAGTAGAAAGAATGTGCCCCCCCCCCTTTACACTGGTGATCAGCAGGAAGAATGCCCCCCTTACACTGGTGATTAGTAGGAAGAATGCTCCCCTTACACTGGTGATTAGTATGAAGAATGCCCCCAGTACACTGGTGATCAGAAGGAAGAATTCCACCCTTACATTGGTGATCAGTAGGAAGAATGCCCCCCTTACATTGGGGATCAGTAGGAAGAATGCCCCCCTTACATTGGGGATCAGTAGGAAGAATGTCCTCCTTACATTGGGGATCAGTAGAAAGAATCCCTTACACTGGTGATCAGAAAGAAAAATGCCCCCCTTTACAATGATGGTCAGAAGGAGGAATGCACCCCTTACATGGGGGGGATCAGAAGGAAGAATGGTCTCCTTACACTGGTGATCAGAAGAAGGAATGGCCCCCTTAGATTTGGTGATCAGTAGAAAGAATGCCCCCTTACATTGGGGATCAATAGGAAGAATCCCTTACATTGGGGATCAGTAGGAAGAATCCCTTACATTGGGGATCAGTAGGAAGAATCCCTTACATTGGGGATCAGTAGGAAGAATCCCTTACATTGGGGATCAGTAGGAAGAATCCCTTACATTGGGGATCAGTAGGAAGAATCCCTTACATTGGGGATCAGTAGGAAGAATCCCTTACATTGGGGATCAGTAGGAAGAATCCCTTACATTGGGGATCAGTAGGAAGAATCCCTTACATTGGGGATCAGTAGGAAGAATCCCTTACATTGGGGATCAGTAGGAAGAATCCCTTACATTGGGGATCAGTAGGAAGAATCCCTTACATTGGGGATCAGTAGGAAGAATCCCTTACATTGGGGATCAGTAGGAAGAATCCCTTACATTGGGAATCAGTAGGACGAATCCCTTACATTGGGAATCAGTAGGACGAATCCCTTACATTGGAGATCAGTAGCAGGAATCCCTTACATTGGAGATCAGTAGGACGAATGCCTTCCAGAATTCCCCAAAGTATGCCTACATCTGATCTAATCCAGTAGAATGTTTGACTTATTTTATTCTGTTTGGACTCGTTTCCTACACTCCACCACTGTGATGACTCAGTCTGTAATATACGATGTCTTGGCTGTGCGTGGACAAGGATGACTCCATGTGTAGGAGAGCCTGTGGAGGGGGAGCCCATCATCCCCCTTTCCTTGTAGAGTTTACAGAGATTGGGAAGTGATTATTTGCGGTCTGACATATCGGCATTGCCAGACGTCCTGGGATAACAGCTGTATTAGCTGCACGGGAATTCTGTGCTCTGTGAACTGCAGGGATTGCTCCGGCTTTAACCCGTCAGATAAGTCATCACATTTTTCGGAAATTCTGTTATTTTTAACACGATTCCCAACAAAATTCCCAAGGGAAACCCACAGATTTTCTCATGCAGGACAGCAAAGCTTACAGCTCCAAATGCTTCAGATAAATATTTAAATGATAGCTTCCCTTCCACTGTGAATAATGTAGTTCTTCCAGCTGGAAGATCGCTCCACTATACAGTCCCGCCACTGGCCATAGGGGGGCAGGCTGCATCCAGCGATACTAAACTCCTTCCTACTTCCTGTTAGAGGGTGGCTACGTTCATTCTCTATGGTCCCACTGTATGTAGGAATGTAGACACCTTCTCTTGCTCCAGCGATAGACTTGGGATTAGTAGTGCACATAGAGCAGTGCACATGAACTCAGCTAACATGCATCACTTGTTCCAAACAAACAGAAGTGAGGGGGGGGGGGAAGGACAGGTTCAGGAGCTCACGGAGACTATGGTAGCCTCTTGCATACTCACAAAAAAAAAATTAATCGCTCAAATAAAAACACCTGAAATCCGCTCAACATCCAAAATCCCATGTATTGTAAATGTGGCTTGGGGCCTGACCCTCCAAAAGCTGCTTTCAAGGCAGAATTGGGCATTTTGGCTCCATAGGCTTGAATAGAAACGTCTGAAAAAGCATGAATCATTTTTGTTGTTTTTAGTGTGGTGAACTCCTTCCGCTAGTGCTTTTCATAGGTTAAAGCAAAAATGGCTGAAGTTTATAAAATGCATGAAAAACGTTAAAAAAAAAAAAAAAAAAAAAATTCTCCTGGGACTCAATCTGCTCAGGTGAAAATGCAGAAAGATAAAAAACAAAAACAAAAAAATAGAAAAACAAAAACAAAAAAAAAAGCTTATAAAAATGCATGAAGAACACTCAACAAATACTACCTTTCAACAAATACAACCTTTTCCGGTGAAAATGCAGAAAAAAATAAAAATAAAAAAAAGCTTATTAAAAAAAACACACTAAAACACTCACAAAATACTATTGAGAATCAATCCGCTCAGGTGAAAATGCAGAAAGATTAAAAAAAAAGAAAAGAAAAAAGCTTATAAAATGCACGAAAAACGCCCAAAAACTAGTCCTGAGACTCAATCTGCTAAAACGAAAAATACTCCTGAGAAATAATATGCTCAGGGGAAAATGCAGCCTTAAAGGCATAGTCCACCTTTAAAAAAAAAACTGCCTATGCAGGTTAACGGATGTCTGTAGATAAAAACAAGCTGTGCAGCTCTGATCAAAGTTGAATAATGCCCTTGCTATAGATGTAGGCCATTTACATACCTTTATGAAGCCTGACTGGAAAACTCCCAGGATGTTATTAAGAGAGGCCTAGCTTACTACTGCTTACTTCACAGGAGTGAGCTTCTTTCTCTGTTCTCCCCCCTGAAGCAGTAGTTTTGAGCTAAACGTTTATAAGTTTGCTCCAGTGATGGTGAAGGTGAACAGTAACTGCTAGGAGTCTTTTAGCCACTTCCTAGGAGTTTTCCAGCCAGGCGTCATGAGGTACAGTTGTGCTCATAAGTTTACATACCCTGGCAGAATTTATGATTTCTTGGCCATTTTTCAGAGAACATGCATGATAACACAAACATTTTTCACTCATGGTTAGTGTTTGGCTAAAGCCATTTATTATCAATCAACTGTGTTTAGTCTTTTTAAATCATAATGACAACAGAAACTACTCAAATGACCCTGATCAAAAGTTTACATACCCCAGTTCTTAATACTGTGTATTGTCCCCTTTAACATCAATGACAGCTTGAAGTCTTTTGTGGTATTTATGGATGAGGCTCTTTATCTTCTCAGAAGGTAAAGCTGCCCATTCCTCTTGGCAAAAAGCCTCCAGTTCCTGTAAATTCTTGGGTTGTCTTGCATGAACTGCACATTTGAGATCTCCCCAGAGTGGCTCAATGATATTGAGGTCAGGAGACTGAGATGACCACTCCAGAACCTTCACTTTATTCTGCTGTAGCCAATGACAGGTCCACTTGGCCTTGTGTTTTGGATCATTGTCATGTTCGAATGTTCAAGTACGTCCCATGCACAGCTTACTGGCTGATAAATGCAAATGTTCCTCCAGTATTTTTTGATAACATACTGCATTCATCTTGCCATCAATTTTGACCAAATTTCCTGTGCCTTTGTAGCTCACACATCCTCAAAATATCAGTGATCCACCTCCGTGTTTCACAGTAGGAATGGTGTACCTTTCATCATAGGCCTTGTTGACTCCTCTCCAAATGTAGCGTTTCTGGTTGTTTCAACAGAACCCCTCATTTTCCACTTCTTGATTAGAGTTTGAACACTGCTGATTGGCATTCTCAATTCCTTGGATATCTTTTTATATCCCTTTCCTGTTTTATACAGTTCAACTACCTTTTCCCGCAGATCCTTTGACTATTCTTTTGCTTTCCCCATGACTCACAATCCAAAAACGTCAGTGCAGCACTGGATGAAAGATGCAAGGGTCTGTCAGAAGTCCAGAAACTCATTGACCTTTTATACACACACACTATTTACAAGCAAACAGATCACAGGTGAGGATGGTTACCTTTAATAGCCATTCAAACCCCTTTGTGTCAACTTGTGTGCATGTTATCAGACCAGGGTATGTAAACTTTTGATCAGGGAAATTTGGGTAGTTTCTGTTGTCATTATGATTTAAAAAGAGTAAACACAGTTGATTGATAATAAATGACTTCAGCCAAACACTAACCACCAGTGAAAGAAAAGTTTATCATTCATATTCTCTGAAAAATGGCCAAGAAATCATTCATTCTGACAGGGTATGTAAACTTATTAGCACAACTGTAGAAGCGGCCTACACCTATAGCAAGAGCATTATTTAACTTTGGCAGGGTTGCCAACCTCCTGCAGGATTTTTTTACTCACAAAACACGGAAAATTTACTGGCGGAGCACATATTTTTTTGCCGGCAACCTGAGAAATTACAGAACCCCCAATTAAAACTAACACAGTTAATATTTGAACAGTATAAATATGATATGGAAACACTAACAATACCTATAACAAAGTAATTTGCTTAATTTTTACGTAAAAAGTCAACACGGCATGAAATTATCAGCCCCTGATATTTACTGGCAGTTGTAAAAAAAAAAAAAATCACAGATTTTTACAAACTCTCAGTAAATTTACTGGCGGTTGGCAACCCTGACCTTTGGTAAAAGCTGCAGTGATTGTTTTCATCTACAGACGCCCCTTACCTGCAAAGGCAGTTTTAAGGTGAACTATGCCTTTAATGCGAGATCTATACTCCTAATAGCAGCCAATGCTGTTTTATGCAAAGTAGCATTAGGTCTGTTAAAATACAAAAGAAAGTACAGTACAATGGCTCATATCACACTGCAGTGACCTCATCCAACATGGCCGCCGCTCCTTCCCTTCATAGATCCCCCACAGACCTGGGCCTTGTGTCGGTACGCAGGCCAGAGTAAAGTAACAGGCAGAGCATTGAGAAAAATGGAAACGTTCAGAACGCGCGCAGCAACGCTAACAATGTGGTTTTCAGAGATGTGTTCTCCGACTCCGGCTGGTTGGTGGTTTAAGAGTTTCTTTTTCCAGAAAGAAACACATTCATCCCTATGTATGTGCTAAAGAAGATCTTTGTGTTCAGAAATTGGCCAAGCCCCCAACGCCAAGAAAAGAAATTTGTGCCAGCGACAAAACCCCCTTTCAGCAAAGAAAACCCATGAGGTAACTTCTTTACATGGCTCTGGAAACTCGCTTCTGCTCGCCAAAAAGACAAATAAAATGAGGGCTGACCAGAGCAGAGGCCGAGGCACCGACACAAACCGTTAAGGAGACTTAAATCCGGGGCCCTGGTCCATCGCACCTCCACTGACAGGCTCGCTAAACAATGCCAGTTCAGTTTTTTAGTAGCTGTCAAAGGCATTCTCTGTTACCATGACAACCTGGACAAACCGCAGACCGGCTCGCCAATCCTACCAACCGTCCCAAGATTTCAGCGGGATTATCCTGCAGCAAAATTTAGTAAATCTTTTTTGTTTGTTTTTAAAGTAGAACTAAAAAGGAAAAACTTTTCTTTCCATTTTCCTTATAACAGCTGTCAGGTTTTTGTTGTGGGGGAATTTACCTTCACTTCCTGTCCCATATTCACTTTCCGCCCCATATTGACTTCCCCGTCCCATTCAAAACAGGAAGTCAGGGAATTTCTGGTTGTCACCAGAACTAGTGTCCCCATTTGAAGATTTTCTCAGTTTCTGTTCTGGTGGCAACCCAGAATTTGGGATTTTCTTTCACTTTTAATGATAATGGTAAACAGGACAAATAGAGAGGGTGAATCTCCATAATCGGGACACAGACAGCAATAAAAACTGACAGGTGTTCTAATCCCCCTTTACAAAAAATATGAAAGAAAAGTTTTGCTTAAAAAGTAGGGTTGCATCAATACGGTAAAAAAAAAAAAAAAACACGTCTTAGGTGAAGACACTGCTGGATTTCTGGACAGGTAAGTGTCCTAATATTAAAAGTCAGCAGCTACAGTATCTGTAGCTGCTGACTTAATTTTTTCTTAAAGGGGTTGTAAAGGTAAAACATTTTTCACCTTAATGCATTCTATGCATTAAGGTGAAAAAACTTCCGACAATACCGCCGCCCCCAGCCCCCCCGTTTTACTTACCTGACCCCTTGAAAGTCAGCCGCTCGCTCTCGACATCCATTTTGCTGCTCAGCCTGGCCGCTGATTGGCTACAGTGGATGGATTGAAAGCAGCGCAGCCATTGGCTCGCGCTGCTGTCAATCACATCCAACGATGCGGCGCGTCGGGGGCGGGGCCGAGTGATACAGTGAGCGGCTATAGCCGCCGGCTGTATCATGGGAGCGCGCCCGCAAGAACTAACCACTATGCGAGGGAGCTCGCATTAAGGTGGTTAGTTCTTGCGGGGAGGAGCTGAAACAGCCGCCGAGGGACCCCAGAAGAGCAGGTTCGGGGCCACTCTGTGCAAAACGAGCTGCACAGCGAAGGTAAGTATAACATGTTTGTTATATTTTTTTTTTAATTACCTTTACGACCCCTTTAAGGATCATGGAGCTCCTCCTTAATTGAGACAAGTACACACTATAGAAGGATATGCTTTGTTCATATTTCATATCTGAGGTTTACAACCACTTTAGGTCGGCTGCAGTGGCCACCCTTGAAAGACAACGTCTGACACTAGCACTGCAAAGTGGGAACAGGCGATTGTACGAAGGATCACCACTTATAGAACGTGGACACTGGAAATTTGCTTCTCTTCATCACTAGAAGAGTTGGCCCACCACCACCGTTTCCTGCCTTTCCTATTTCCTCTGTCAGACTTCCTTCCCCACAAAACAAGTCGATCAATCTGAGTATATACTAAAAGCAGGAAGTGTTCATTCTGCACTACAACTTGAGGAATGGCCATCATCGCATGGAATCCCAAACTCTTCCAACAGATCTAAGAAATCATGCATTGGACAATCACAGCACACTTCATTACAATGACATGTGACAGAACCAGGAATAGTGCCGAGCAAATATACAGCCATAGGCACGACAGCTGCAAAAATAATCAACTGCTACGAAGCCACTAAAAAAAGTACCTCCCGGCTAATGTAAAAATTGTGCTTGTTAACCATATGATCAAATATATTAAAGTATCACAAAGTTGTCCACCTTGGTCCTTCCCCAAAGATGTACATCCTAGGCCTAGAAAATCCTAGAAAATCTGGCTCCTACTACTGCTGCTGAAAGGGTTATGCTTTGTCTTCTTCTACGTACAGAAGGCTATTGCCATGTGTTGGAGAAAACTGGAACTCTAACCTACCACTATACATGGACACCAAAGCAAATAGCAATTGTGCCAATAAATTTGCATGGGCACTGCCTTTAAATGCCACACATGAACCAACTCAATTATATGTCTGTTATGTAAGTTGTTTGTAATATATTATAATTATATTATATTATATTTATTTATATATATATATATATATATATATATATATATATATATATATATATATATATATATATATACATATACATATATATACATACACATACACACACATACACACACACTATATTACAGGTCCATAAAGACATGGATGAGCGATGTTGGGGTGGAGGAACTTGACTGTCCTGCACATAGTCCTGACCTCAACCTGATAGAACACATTTGGTATGAATCTGAACAGAGACTGCGAGCCAGGCCTTCTCGTCCACATAAGTGCCTGGACTAACAAATGCGCTTCTGGAAGAATTATCAAACATTCCCATAGACACACTCCTAAACCTTGTGGACAGCCTTCCCAGAATATAGTGTATATAGGCTCCCACTACTGTCAATCACAGCCAGTGAGCCAATCAGGAGACGGAGGGAGCAGGGCAGGGCTGAGGCTCTGTGTGTGTGAATGGACACACAGAGCCGTGGCTCGGGAGCACGCCTGCTTGGGTGCCCCCACAGCAAACTGCTTGCTGTGGAGGCACCTGGCAGGAGGCAGAAGCCAGGAGTGTCAATGTGGGACCAGAGAAGAGGAGGATCCAGGCTGAACATATTTGTTATTTTTTAATATCACTTTAAGTTCCCAGACAACAAAACTGGCAACACGGAGAACACAACACATGGAAGGAAGCAGAACACGTAACAGCTAGTATCAATATCCAACAGAAATTAAATAGACTATTACCTTTCTTTACTTTCTTCTGTAATTTTATTGTGTCGGAAGATTTCTTCTTAATCTCTGCCCGGGCCTTTTTGTACTCTGGAAGCAGACACAGAACAGAGGGAAGTAAGACATATTGAAAAGCAATTGAGAATTGGAAACACAATTTAAATTGTTTTACCAACCATGAAGACTCATGGCAGAATAAGTAGCCAATTTTTTGTTTTACATTGGAAAAACGCTACAATGGGCTGCTTCTAAACAGAGCTGATCTCATGCGATTTGGTGCAGCAAATTCAGCTCACTTTCAACCACTGCCAATGAAGCTGGTGTTGAGAAAAGTGGCCTTGTCAAAAGAATTCCTCCCTGACCTCCCACTATTGTTTGCATTATTCTCTCTATACAAAAGTAGAAAAAAAAAAAAGAACCTTTGTTCTAAAATATACTAGTCAAAGCGGCGTGGTCTTAATAGCTCTTTAAAGGCAAAGTCTACCTTTTGCAAAAAAGTAATAAATGCACCCACATTGATATTATAAAAACTGTGCCTATATTACATTTCTGGGATTGATGCCTGCAGAGCACTGCAACTGTGGTCAGTGCACCTCGAGCACAGTGCATGGTCTCCTGCACTCTTCCTCAAGCCCCAGGTTCGTACGGAGGTACGGAGGTACGGATCTTCTATTATGGGGCTGGAGGAAGTAAACAAAGGACTACAAGTTCAGCGATATCACAGCACTTGTGAAAACATTGTGGGTAAAATATGGCGCCTGAAGTGATATTTTACAATATACGATAGCTGCCCCTTTAAGAAAAAGTGTAAACTTGGTAAGTGAATAAGCAAAGGTAAAAGGCGTTGGCTCTATAAAACATCATGAATGAATAAATAAATACAACACATGAATTGGTATAGGTATACCATGTGCAAAAAAAAGCAAACTATTAAAGTCCAAAGTGACAATCCCAACACCATAAACATAAAATCTTCTGGTTTATTGTTCCTTCAAATACAAGCTTCACCACGAGTGCTCATGAGGTAGATGGCAACTCACCAGAGGTGTTGGACCACTTTTTAAAGTAGGTCAAATTGAGCTTTGATTGAATGGACCAGGTGGATCCTAAGTAGACATCTCTCCGCTATGAGACCCCCCCTCCAAGAAAGGCTGAAGATAAGGGAACAGACTCCACCAAAGGACACAAAGAAGAGCTCTTAAAGTGTAGTAAGTTTTATAAAAATGGTTTAAAAATGATCAAAGGTTGCACTCGCATGTGACTGTGCTATTCCCAGCACTAAGGTGTCTACAGCATGTGCGGGTTGGTATATCAAAATTGTGGCGGCGTGCGATCCACACCTCGTTCTGGATATACTGGAAAGATGGATGTCACATACAGGATACGGGAGTGACGAGTCCGCGCTTCTACGTACGTTTCGCCGTACTAGTGTCATCAGGAACTGAAGGGGGTCTCATAGCGGAGAGATGTCCACTTAGGATCCACCTGGTCCATTCAATTAAAGCGCAATTTGACCTACTGTAAAAAGTGGTCAAACACCTCTGGTGAGTTGCCATCTACCTCACGAGCACTCGTGGTGAAGCTTGTATTTGAAGGAACATCAAACCAGAAGATTTTATATGTTTATGGTGGATTGTCACTATGGACTTTAATAGTTAGCTTTTTTGCAAATGGTATACCTATACCAATTCATATGTTGTATTTTTTCATTCATGATGTTTTATAGCACCAGCACTTGTGCCTCATTGAGATCTAGAAGCCCTTCTGCCACGGTGGCAGATAGGACTTAGACTGGCAACACTCAGATTTGCTTTAGGGCTCATGAACATTGCCATATCTGGCTCTATAGTGTAAATTCTGGCTTATTTCCCTGCAAAGAAGCCAACATGTGCTGCGTATAGCTGCCTATAGATATCAATGGCCGTGTGTGACTAAATGGGTGTATACACAAGTACTTGTGTAAGCATGCATACAAATCTGGATGCAAATTTCCATGTCCAGAGTTGTATGCTTATATGTAACTTGTGTATACATATGTACAGCCACTGACTTCTACGATACATCTACTGCCAACTTAAAGCTCAAGTTCACCTTTTTGAAGGTAAAACACGTTTGCATTTTTTTTTTTTTACACTGCAGATTCTCAGGCAGCTGTCAGCCAGTACCTCCCATAAGGGCAGTCAGTTACTGAACTGCAGGAAGAATCAATGAACTGAGAGGACCCTCACCAGTGCCCTTGCAGTTCATTGAGAACAACCACCCATCTGCCGCAATGGTATATGGTAATTGTAGCTCATTCATTGACAGAAAACTGTGAACAAATGATGTGCTCCGCACGGCTGCACTGTTTTTGAATTGTGACAGAGGGTGTGGGGAGAGGATCCTCCGCCCACTGTCACAATTAAGGATTTGGGGGGTGCATGCAAGTGCTATTTGGCAATGTTACACCCTAAATATAGGTGTAACAAGTTACCAAAGGTGAACTTACTTTATCCGTTAAGACTGGTGAAAACTATGAGTAACAAGAGCAGCTTATCTTTTGGAAACTTGTATGTTAAAATCCTTCTATTCTTATTTTAGATGAAATGTTTTAGCGTAGTCTGTGCTGTATCAACATGATCTTCCATGGTGACCGTAGAGGAGAACTGACCTCTGTGCTAGTTTGGCTAAGGGCCACACACAAGTCATGTTTTAACCAGCTGCTGGTTAATGATCAAATGTACCTGCTGACCTCTTACGTTCTTACTTTTATGTTCAGAATAAAACAGGTTTGGTTATTCCTGATCTGTGCCTGCTGTACCATATACTTGTATGAAAAAGTATCCTGTTCTCTTTGTATTGCTTCCTTTGTGTGAAATCACTGGTGCTCCTGCCAGTCCTTCTGCTTTCTAATTAAAAACTGACCACACTAAGCAGGAGCGCACGGTATGGTCAGTTCTCTAGATGTGCTGGCAACTCAGCCTGCTCTCCTCCAAGGATCAGACTTTTCTTGACACACCCTTCCTGCACAGCCATTCACTGGGAAGATAAGTGTGCAGCTGTTTCTCTCCCCCCTCCCCTCCCCCCAGCTCTTATTCAGCTGAGAACAGAGCAAATTTGATCACTTCTAAAAAGGGGGAAAGGTGTATATAGCGTTTTATATGTATATACAAATGTTTTGCCTTTAATTTCTATTTCAACCACTTGCCTACTGGGCATTTTTACCCCCTTCCTGGAAATTATCGGCTTTCAGCGCTGTCGCACTTTGAATGACAATTGCACGGTCATGCAACACTGTACCCAAATGACATTTGTATAATCTTTTTCACACAAATAGAGCTGGTGGTATTTAATCGCCACTGGGCTTTTTCTTTTTTGCGAAGTATATATGCTGGGAATTTTTTGTTTATAGTTTGTTATAAAAATTTGCAAGCCGATAATTTTTCTCCTTCACTGATGTGCGCCAATGAGGCTGCACTGATGTGCGCCAATAGGTGACACCGATGAGGAGGCACCGATGGGCACTGTTGGGAGTGCACTGATAATCAGCAGGTTATCGGCTCTCTTTTTCTCCCCTTGTCCTGTCAGCGTGAGGAAAGGAAAGCCGATAACTGGCTTGTGTTTACTTCCATGCTCAGCTGTCATTGGACACAGCTGATCATGTGGTAAAGGGCCGCTGTGATTGGCCATTTACCCCGATTTGTGACCAGCTGAGTCCAATGGATCACGGTCTATGGACGCCCTCCCGGCAAATTAAGCCTGCGCTGTAGCGCAAGCGGGAAGGGGGTTAAACTAAATGGGTTGTTTTACAAGGTGATTGTTTTACTTTAAACGGTTATATCTTCAAAAATGTTTGAATTGCTTGGATATAGTAAAGGAGCGGATGTTTTAAAAGTGTTTTACTCATTTAAGGTCTACAGAAAAAAAGGGAGATAAGGCAGGAGTGGGGTGAAGGAATAAGTGCTTGGCAACGCTTTTACATAAGCGAATCGCAGTGACATTAAACACGCTGGTAAGATCTATTTATGCGTGCGACTCCCCTCCCTCCACCCAAAATATGTAGGTGGAGCACTCCTAACACCATCACTGTTAATCAATTGTTTGACTTGACTTCATATACCACCTACATAATACTCAGCACTATACAGAGAACATTGCACTAATCACGTTCTTCAACAAGGCATACAATCTAAAACTCCCATTACAAGCCCCATTGAATCAACTTCATTCAAAGCAAGTTAACATATCAGTATGTTTTGGGCAGAAAAATGGAGCACCCACTGGAAGCCCACACAAACACATGAAGAGAATACAAACTCAGATTGTATACCTGGACCCAGGAGGAATATCAGTGCTATTAACTACTGGGTAGGGCTGCGACTAACGATTATTTTCATAATCGATTAGTTGGCTGATTATTGTTTTGATTAATCGGTTAAAAACCTTAAAAAAAAAGTGTGGTGTATAATTTAGTCAATATGTAAAGTTTAAAAAAAATGGCAATTTATTCTTAAATATCTCTATGCAGTGGTAAATATAAATAACTATATTGTTAGGGAGCAAAATATCTAATCCACTCTGAGAATAACAGACAGAAGAGATATACTGTATATACTATTAGAGGCAATATACTGTATATACTATTAGAGGCAATATACTGTATATACTATTAGAAGAGATATACTGTATATACTATTAGAGGCAATATACTGTATATACTATTAGAGGCAATATACTGTATATACTATTAGAAGAGATATACTGTATATACTATTAGAGGAGATATACTGTATATACTATTAGAGGAGATATACTGTATATACACTATTAGAGCCCTTTCACACTGGGGCGGTTTGCAGTCGCTATTGCGCTAATAATAGCGCCTGCAAACCGACCCGAAAGTGCCGCTGCTGTGTATCCAGTGTGAAAGCCCCGAGGGCTTTCACACTGCAGCGATGCGCTGGCAGGACGGTAAAAAAAGTCCTGCCAGCAGCATCTTCGGAGCGGTGAAGGAGCGGTGTGTATACCACTCCTTCCCATTGAAATCAATGGGACGGCGCGGCTATACCGCCGGCAAAGCGCCTCTGCAGAGGCGCTTTGCGGTGGTATTTAACCCTTTCTCGGCCGCTAGCGGGGGGTAAAACCGCCCCCGCTAGCGGCCGCATACCATCGGTAAAACGCCGCTAATAATAGCGGCGTTTTACCGCCGACGCCGCCCCCCGCCCCAGTGTGAAAGGGCTCTTAGAGATATACTGTATATACTGTTAGAAGAGATATACTGTATATACTACTATTAGAGGAGATATACTGTATATATTGGAAGAGATGTACTGTAAATACTACTGGAAGAGATATACTGTATACACTATTGGAAGAGATATACTGTATACACTATTGGAAGAGATATACTGTATACACTATTGGAAGAGATATACTGTATATACTATTAGAGGAGATATACTGTATATACTATTAGAGGAGATATACTGTATATACTATTAGAGGAGATATACTGTATATACTATTAGAGGCGATATACTGTATATATTAGGAGAGATATATTGTATATACTATTAGAGGAGAGATATACTGTATATACTATTAGAAGAGATATACTGTATATACTATTAGAGGCGATATACTGTATATATTAGGAGAGATATACTGTATTATACTATTAGAGGAGAGATATACTGTATATACTATTAAAGGGTGAATCTGGTAAATATCATCAGACTCAAAGATCAATTTTTTTTATTTAAAAAACAAAGAGTCTTCCTTCAAAAAAAAATATCATTTTAAAAACGTTTGTTCTATTTTCTAATCGTTAGTGGGGTCAAATCGACATTCATTTTCAACCACAGAGACGGGAAAATTTGGAAATAGAAAACTTCTTGGTCAAAGGAATTTTCAGACAGTGTATGTGATTTTCGTTCAGAAATTTACATTCATTTTAAAAACAGAATGTTAAAAACAAGTGAAAGTTTCAAACAACATTCTTTCATTCAGCGAATGTACAAAGATTTTTCATCTGAATATTCTCGTCTGAAAATTGATCCGTGTGGCCAGCATAAAGCTTGTTACACACCTATGCAGTTTGCTTTTGATCTGTTTCTGCAGTGCTTTTTGCCATGCATTTTGATTTTTGCGCAAGCGATTTTGCTGCAATTTGCGTTTTTGCTTTTTTTTTTGGCCAATTTGTTGTTGGGCAGATTAAAAAACACAAATTACTGCAAAAACACATTACATGCTTTTCTGCAGCTTCTCCATTGAAGTATATTGAACAAAAAAAAGACAATCACTACTTGTAAGGGGTTAATTTTTTTACTGTAGAACTGTGAAAGTAATATTTACAGTAGCGATTATTTGCTCTTTTTGTACTATAAAGGGCTCATTTTAGTTTTTTTAACCCCATTAGGTTACTGGCCAATTACTGTAATCGATTATGAAAATAATAATTTCATAGTTGTCGATTAATCGATTAGTAGTTTCAGCCCTGCTACTGAGCCACTGCTACTAAGTACTGAGCCACTGCAGTGCCCATTCAGGTTTCTCTGCCAGCTTCCGTGGGAAGACCGATCTACCCCCCCCCCCCCCCCCTGCACACTTACCTTCGCTACAAGTGAGGAAATCCTCCTCTGACATAATCACAAGAGCCACAGAGGTCTATGGTCCTTGGAGCCAGGAGGTGGGATCCTGCGGTAGATTTAGTGCCCCCTATTGGAAACCGGCACTACAGTAACTGCCAGGGAAGGAAGAGGGTTATCAGCGGTGACAGCGTTGATAATTCCTCCTAAGCACAGGCCAGGGCTAAGCAGGGTGACAACACTGTAGCCAATTCACGCCAGGTGTTGTCACGTTGCTGGAAGGGGAATGACTGGTATTAAAATGTGATATTTTTTTTTTTGCCTAGAATTCTTTAAGAGCCAAAGCAGAAACAGTGGAGTCAGAATTCTAGCCATAAACATAACAGGCATTACGGTGGCTTAAGCTGGCCACAAATGGATCGGAACTTGTTCAGTTCAGCAGGGATTGGCCAAGTTTCAATCTATCTATGGCTTTTCCAAATCGAAAGAAGTCAATCTAACGACTGAACTCTTTTGAATGGCACTGATGGAAAACAATAATTCGATCAGCACCTGCAGCCAATCGTCTGCAGCACTGATCAGTGTATTTTGACAGCGGAGGAGTCCCAACTGTCAGAATACAATAGCACTGCAGAGAGATTCCTCCATCTATCTTGGTTTGCATAGTTGGAGAAATCCATTTTTTTTTTTTTACAGCCCGATAGCTGTTTGAAAAAAAAAAAAACATCCATGTATGGCCCAGCCTTAGTGATTAGCTTTTCTGTTTTGC
Source organism: Aquarana catesbeiana (assembly GCF_042186555.1). Classification (NCBI taxonomy): domain Eukaryota; kingdom Metazoa; phylum Chordata; class Amphibia; order Anura; family Ranidae; genus Aquarana; species Aquarana catesbeiana. The sequence continues at coordinate 209,869,780 of NC_133335.1, forward strand.
AGTGCTGTTACCTGGGATCAAATTCCACCAGGAATGCTATCTGCACTGATACAGTATATGCTTTCCACATCTGGAATGTGTGCTTTTCCTACGATTCCAAAAACACGTACTAATAGGTCATCAGTCAGCAAACGGACTCTGGAGCGTGTATACAGTATGTGGGGGGGATATTGGTCTGTATGCCCCTTTGGGTGGGGGAAGGATTACATACTCTGTAAAGTGCTAATGGCCACTTTCATAGCAGCACCTTCCACAATGATTCTCCACATCCACAGAAATTGGCCTGCTATGGAATATGTAGACATACATTGTGCAAGCTGGACCTAACTAGATGCAAAAAAAAAAAAAAAAAAAAAATACATACACAAAACTCAGCTTTAATCTCTGATTGCACTCTCTGTAAGGCTCGGTTCATGCTGCCGCGACTTGGGATCCGACTTGTGAAATCCCATTTTAGCCAATGAGAGCGGTCTTAAATAGAACTACTGAAGTCTCTCCAACTTTAGAAAAGGTTTCTGTACTACTTCAAGGCGACTTCTATCCAGCTTGTGCCCATAGATTTTAATGGAAGTTGCCTCCAAGTCGGATCCTCATCTATATTGATGTGATTTGGATTCGACATTACAGGAAGATTACCCAGGCATTCCCTGAAGTAGCTTCAAAGTTGCACTCGTGTCGCCTGGCAAAGTTGCACTGTAAAAGTGGGGTGACTTTCAGGCCGTGGCAGTGTGAACCAAGCCTAACTGATACAGGAACTATTGTAATGTCTTACCTTTAGCATGGTCCTTGTCAAGCTGGCTAGCTATCTTCTTCCACTCTTCAATTTTTCCTTCTAAAGGGTTGATTAGACTGTCACTCAGGGCCCTGCAAAGAAAACAAGGGTCGGCTTTAGGAGAGGACATGAGACCATACACAAGCATTGCCTGATCTTCACACAATCCTGCGCAGGGTACATCACCTAGAAAACTGGGGAAGGATGGCTTTATAAAGGGGGAGGGAGAGGGAGAGGGAGAGGGAGAGGGAGAGAGAGAGAGACTGGGATAGTTAGCTAGATGAGAAAGATTAGAGATAGATAAGATAAGGCATATCAGCCTTTCTCAACCTTTTTACCCCAAAGGAACCCTTCAAATAATTGTCGGGTCTCAGGGAACTCCTTATAAACCAATTCATTGGGGGCCAGTTGGAAAAATGCCCCTTTCAATATTTAGCCAGTTGTAGTGGAAATGCCACCCCTACCGACTAAAAATACTATTGCTGCCATGTGTTGTTGGCACCATCAGATGGGAGGTCAATCAGCCACAAGCTCAAGGAACTCCTAGCAATGTCTGGAACCCTGGTTGACAATAAGATAGATTAGATAGAATAGGATAAGATAGAGATGATAGATAGATAGATAGATAGATAGATAGATAGATAGATAGATAGATAGATAGATAGATAGATAGATAGATAGATGCAAAAGACAATGCAATTTGCAGTTCCATGCGCTGAATGAAACACAGGATGCATTTTCATGCACTGCAATGTGTTGTGGCGGCACACTACACAAAGTTGAATGAAATGTCATTTTATATGGCATTCCAACAACGTAAAAAAAAAGAAAGTAAACAGTGCAATGCAACACATTGCACTGCCCCTTAAAGTGGTTGTAAACCCATTTGTTTGTCTTGTATCTACAGGTAAGCTTTGAATAAGGCTTATCTATAGATAGTGGAAATATCTCCTAAACGTGCGCCATTTAGGAGATATTTCACTTGTAGTGCGCCAAGCTGTGAAGAAAAACAGACCACCGTGCCGTTTCTTCCCCAGCGTGTGTCGACAATGACGGGCGCATGAGCGGGAGTGACGTCACGCGACTCCAGCCAGTCCCAGAGCCGGAGTCCATGGCCCTGGAAGGAAGAGGAGCGAAGATGGACGCGGCCTGCACAGGGGACAGCACGGGCTTAGTATGCAGGTAAGTGTCATATAATGGGCTAGTATGCGATGCATACTAGCCCATTATGCTTTTAATTTGCAGGCCTTTTGGGGAGCAAAAGAGGAAGTAAACCCATTGGGGTTTACTTCCTCTTTAACAGAGCATAATGTGCATGGTGGTGTGTGAATGGGCTCTAACACAGGTACTTCAGCACTCTTTTTACTTGCTTTTAAGCTAGGTCAGATTCATTCAAGTTCTGCTTCCCCTGCATATTTAAAACATAATGTTTTTTTTTTTTTTCTTCCTTGCACTTCGCAACAGCTGTTTGGTTCTTAGACGTGCTGCAACAGCCCCCGGAAAAACTTGCCATGTCATCAAAAGTCCAAAAACAACAATTTTCTATTTAAAGGATCTGGAAACGAAATGTTCTGTAATCTAACCCTGTTCTGACAGGCAAGCCAACTTTTTTTCTTTTTCCAAAAGCTTGAATAATTTGCCTATGCAAACGATATGAGCGCGATTTCCTGCTGTGCCATAATAAAGGATATCAGTGGCACACAGAGAAAGTCCTATCAGCATGGAAATGGTTAATATCAGACGCAGACTCCAAACAATTACTGGGAGTCATATTGTGCGGAGCCGAGCCTTTCAAGTGGTAAGACACACCAAAGATCCGTTGTTGGCTCAGAGAGACAATCTTTACTGCCGGGTTATAAATATAACAGACACAACTGTATGGAAAATGGTTAAAGAGGAACACTGAGCTGTACATCTGGAAGAGATCTTATCTTATTTATTTACACACTGGAAACGGACTGATCTCAGAATTATCTTAACTGATTTTAAAGGCTCGTGTGCTCTAAGGTGACCACCTTTTTTTTTTTTTCTTTTTTACAAATCCTCCCCCAAACACTACTGGCCTTAAAAGCCAATTGTTACCAAAACCAGATCAACCAGAATAAAATATATACAGTACTGTGCAAAAGTTTTAGGCGGGTGTGAGAAAATGCTGTAAATAAGGAATGTTTTTAGAAATAGAAGTGTTAATAGTTTATTTTTTATCAATTAACACAATAAAAAGTAAATGATCAGAGATCAGAAGAGAAATCCAAACCAAATCAATATTTGGTGTGACCACTCTTTGCCTTCAAAAGAGCAGCAGTTTGTCTAGGTACACTTTTTTTTTTTAATCTGATCTTTTTTTATTTCTTTCTTATGCAAACAACTTCAGACAAGTTGTTCAGGTTCAGACAAAATCACATTAAACCAAACACAACCCCAAGAAAAAAAACAAACAAAAAAAAAAAAACCACCCAAAACCACCCTACTCTTGGAAATATATATATATATATATATATATATATATATATATATATATATATATATATATATATATATTAAAAAGGAAATTAAAAAAAAAAAAAAAAAACAACAGTAGGGGAGAAAAAGAAAGCGGAAAAAAAAAACAAAAAAAAACAAACAGCGTCTAGTATTACATTAAATTGGTTTACAATAATACCCAAGTCATGGATTGAAGCCACTTTGACCAGGTAGCCTCAAACTTACTCATGGAATTCTAGATACACTTGCACACAGTTTTAGAAGGAACTCGGCAGGTAGGTTGTCCAAAACATTTTTAGAGAAGTTACCACAGATCTTCTGGGGATGTAGGCTGCCTAAAATCCTTCTGTTTCTTCATGTAATCCCAGACAACCTCCATGATATTGAAATCAGGGCTCTGTGTGGGGTTGTTGTCCTGCTGCAGTATAAATATGGGGCCAATCACACACCTCCCTGATGGTATGCCATGATGGATAAGTATCTGCCATGAATAAAGTGGTTGTAAAGCCTCAAGGTTTTTCACCTTAATGCATTCTATGCTGCTGCTCCCCCCCCACCCCCTCACCTATTTTCTTACCAGAGCACGATTCGATCCAGTGATGTGCACGAGCGCAGAGGCTTCAGCCGCTCTCTTTCTCTCCTCATTGGACAGATTGATGGCAACAGAAGCCATTGGTTCCCGCTGTCATCAATCAAATCCAGTGACACAGGAACGGGGCAGAGTCCCGCTGTTTGTGTCAATGGACAGGTGCCCCTGGGGGTAAGCAGCTTTCCCTGGGGGTAACCGATGAAGAGGAGGGGCCTGGAGCACTGCAGAGCACCCCAGAAGAAGAGGATCTGGGCTGCTCTGTGCAAAACCATTGCCCAGAGCAGGTAAGTATAGGCATGTTTTTTTTTTTTTTTAAATAATAGAGGGTTTACAACCCCTTTGAGGCCTGAGAGCTGAAATGCGTAGTCTGTTTTACAGCTATTTATAAATGCTTTTTCAATAAAGGAAGATCTTTACTGGATGCTATACTAAGTGCCAATCACCATTCCTGCAATTCATTGATGAGTATATTTCTCAGCATTGAGGACACCTTTGACCCTTACCAAATCAATTTGCAGGAATGCAGCCCCTGACTTGCAAAGAACCTCCACCATGCTTCACTGTTGCCTGCAGACACTCATTATTTATATTATTATTCCAACTCTTTGCCAACAAACTGCCTCCTGCTACAGCCAAATATTTCACATTTTGACTCATCAGTCCAGAGCAACTGCTGCCATTTTTCTACACCCCAGTTCCCATGTTTTTCTGCAAAGGAGATGGAAACCAGGCTAAGCAACTCAACTATGCATGAACACATAGGAACTGGGGGCAGAAAAATGGCAGCAGGTGCTGAGTCAAAATGTGAAATAATTGGTTGTAGCAAGAGGAAGTTTGTTAGCGAAGGGCCGGAGAGCGGTACAATAATAAGTGTCTGCAGGTAACAGTGAAGCATGGTGGAGGTTCCTTGCAAGTCTGAGACTGCATTTCTGAAAATAGAGTCAGAGATTTGGTCAGGGTCAAAGGTGTCCTCAATGCTAAGAAATACAGGCCGATCCTTATCCATTGTGAAAGGCATGTGACTGGCCCCAAATGTATTCTGCAGCAGGACAACGACCCCAAACATACAGCCAATGTAATTTTTTTAAAATCATAGTTACCTCGGTGGATGCAGCATCGGTCCGATGCTGCATCTGTCCCCGGCGCCTCTGCATTGAGAAACGGGCGATCGAACATCACTGATCGCTCGGTTCTGACAGTCCCCTGAGGAGAGAGCTGCTGACTGTCAGTCACAGTCACATTGGAGTGCTGAGCTGTGGAGGGGACGGCCATGTCAGTCTCTTAGCGGCGGGTGTCAGTCCAGGCACCTGGCGGATCCAGACTCCCATTGTGGTGATGACGCAGTGCCAGGATATTTTATTCTATCTTTTCATGTGACAACACTGAAGAAATGACACTTTGCTACAATGTAAAGTAGTGAGTGTACAGCTTGTATAACAGTGTAAATTTACTGTCCCCTCAAAATAACTCAACACACAGCCATTAATGTCTAAACCTCTGGCAACAAAAGTGAGTACACCCCTAAGTGAAAATGTCCAAATTGGGCCCACGTGTCAATATTTTGTGTGGCCACCATTAATTTTCCAGCACTGCCTTAACCCTCTTGGGCATGGAGTTCACCAGAGCTTCACAGGTTGCCACTGGAGTCCTCTTCCACTCCTCCATGACGACATCACAGAGCTGGTGGATGTTTGAGACCATGCGCTCCTCCACCTTCCGTTTGATGATGCCCCACAGATGCTCAATAAGGTTTAGGTCTGGAGACATGCTTGGCCAGTCCATCACCTTTACCCTTAGCCTCTTTAGCAAGGCAGTGGTCATCTTGGAGGTGTGTTTGGGGTCGTTATGTTGGAATACTGCCCTGTGGCCCAGTCTCCGAAGAGAGGGGATCATGCTCTGCTTCAGTATGTCACAGTACATGTTGGCATTCAGGTTTCCTCAATGAACTGTAGCTCCCCAGTGCCGGCAGCACTCATGAAGCCCCAGACCATGACACCCCCACCACCATGATTGTCTGTAGGCAAGACACACTTGTCTTTGTACTCTTCACCTGGTTGCCGCCACACACGCTTGACATCATCTGAACCAAATAAGTTTATCTTGGTCTCATCAGACCACAGGACATGGTTCCAGTAATCCATGTCTTTAGTCTGCTTGTCTTCAGCAAACTGTTTGCAGGCTTTCTTGTTCATCATCTTTAGAAGAGGCTTCCTTCTGGGGCGACAGCCATGCAGACCAATTTGATACAGTGTGTGGCGTATGGTCTGAGCGCTGACAGGCGGACCCCCCCACCCCTTCAACCTCTGCAGCAATGCTGGCAGCACTCATACGTCTATTTCCCAAAGACAACCTTTGGATATGACGCTGAGCACGTGAACGCAACTTCTTTGGTCAACCATGGTGAGGCCTGTTCTGAGTGGAACCTGTCCTGTTAAACTGCTGTATGGTCTTTGCCACCATGCTGCAGCTCAGTTTCAGGGTCTTGGCAATCTTCTTATAGCCTAGGCCATCTTTATGTAGAGCAACAATTCTTTTTTTCAGATCTTCAGAGAGTTCTTTACCATGAGGTGCCATGTTGAACTTCCAGTGACCAGTATGAGAGAGTGAGAGCGATAGCACCAAATTCAACACACCTGCTCCCCATTCACACCTGAGACCTTGTAACACTAACAAGTCACATGACACCGGGGAGGGAAAATGGCTAATTGGGCCCAATTTGGACATTTTCACTTAGGGGTGTACTCACTTTTGTTGCCAGTGGTTAAGACATTAATGGCTGTGTGTTGAGTTATTTTGAGGGGACAGCAAATTTACACTGTTATACAAACTGTACACTCACTACTTTACATTGTAGCAAAGTGTCATCACATGAAAAGAATCTATATAGATTATCTATCTCTATCTATATACACACACACCTCAACCCAACCTCTGATGCATCATATAATAATGAATTGCTATCTGCAGTACCTTGGTGAATAAGACTGTAGCTGTAATAGGGCAACGGAGGTTTGGGCGATAATGAAGATAAGAATGTATCAGACAGGTGTGGCGATAACCTATATCCCGACATCTGCTCTTTACATAGTGACAGCATGCAAAACACAGAAAACATTAACATAGTAGACCATCAGAAATAACCGACGGGAGAAAACTAGGTGTGTTTGTGTGTAATAAATCCCATTAGTCAGTGTTGACGATGTACTTCCAGCTGGGAGTTCCTGTGGTTTTAGGCCACGGCTGGTGTGCTGATGCCGAGTGACATGCAGACAAAGATCTTCTGTGACTACTAATCACAGAGCAGTTGTCCAACACGCAGCCTGCCCTGCGGACAAGACTCATCCGGAATGCTGTGACATCATCTGGAGGGAGACACAGGGAGCGCTATGACCGCAATGTGAGCAGAAGTCCCAGCTAGCAGCACACAGACCGACCATCTGTAAGGCTTTATTAGCACGGGCGCATGGGGGCGGCCATCGGCGAGACGTTTGTAGATTCTCGCCGGCGGTTCTACATGTTTCTCATACACAGCTGTAAGCAACTGCTATCAGATATTTACTCCTTGGTCAGGGCTGTTCACATGTAACCCCTCAACTGAGCTGCTACATGCAAATAAAGTCTCCGACCGACCCTGGACACAGACAGTGTGCGTCCAGGGTCAGCGTTTCTGTGGAATTCCAACTGCGCATATTCAGCCAGTATGTATGCGGCCATAGATGTTTAGCTGCTTCTGAACAAAGCAAACGCTGCACCACTGGCTGCCCATAGGGGGTGCCATTTTTGTACCATTAGGGGGTGCCATTTTTGTACCATTAGGCAGGAGCTCTGATTTGCGGTTTTGATGCGCTATTTCAATGGGTTTTTGAATATAGAATCTGGAGCAGATGGCATTACCAGCCACTGACCAAGGCTTGGGGCCGATCACATCAGGTTGCTAACCTCCCAAAGTGAAGTTTACTGACACAACACAAAAAATTTACTGACAGATCCACCTTTTTTTTTTTTTTTTTTTACTTGCAAGACACAAAGAAATTACTAACAGCACCAAACTTTTTACTAACCGTTCAAAAATTTAGCCAAATTACCGGTTTCAGTGCAAATATCAATATTTAATCTACAAACATGTAGTTAATGTGATTAGCAAATTGCTTAAGGTATAACAAAAAGGCAAAACACATATCAGGTTAATATAACCCAGCACAGAGCTCCCCTTTACATCAGAGTCCACAGGATTTCCTCTACTGCCGCGTACACACGATCGTAATTTCGGCCCGCAAAAGACCGATGAGAGTTTTTCGTCGGAAAATGCGACCGTGTGTATGCTCCTTTGGACTTTTGCTGGCCGAATTCCAACCAGCAAAAGATTGAGAGCAGGTTCTCAATTTTTCGTTCGGAAAAAGTTCCTATCCGAAAATGCGATCGTCTGTGGCAATTCCGACGCACACTCGGAAACAATTTGACGCATGCACGGAAGCAATGAACTTCATTTTCTCGGCTGGTCGTAGTGTTGTACGTCACCGGGTTCTTGACGGTCGTAAGTTCAGCAAACTTTTGTGTGACCGTGTGTATGCAAGGCAAACTTGAGCGGAATCCCGTCGGAAAAGTCATAGTATCTTTTTCGGACGAGAAGTCCGATCGTGTGTACGCGGCATTACAGTGCAAGGGGGAACTCTGTGAACTCTGATGTAAAGGGGGAACTCTGATGTAAAGGGGGAACTCTGATGTAAAGGGGGAACTCTGATGTAAAGGGGGAACTCTGATGTAAAGGGGGAACTCTGCAAACCCTGATGTAAAGGGGAATGCTGCACATTCACAGTTCCAAAGCAGGCCCGTGGCCATATTTTATGGGCAGCTACCATCTCTAAAGAACATTTATGGACAGTGTAAAAATTGGCCTATTTTTACAAAATGTCAGTAAATTTACAGACGGTTGGCAACCCTGGTTAGGATTGTGCTGGGCAACCTATTCTACCGATTAAAAGAGGTTTTATTTAGGTCTGTGTTGCTATTAGAGAGTTTCTCTCCTGTCTGCCAAAACACTGACTGCAGGACAGGAATTGAGGGGAAATCTCTCTAAAGGGGCCCCATCAAGCAGTAACAATTCAATAGGGGTTCTAACCCTTCCCCATTCTATGCAAAACTTAGAAAAAAAAACGTTTTGGCTGGGCATGCACTTAAAATATATCTAAAGTGCAAAACATTTATATATATGACACCTTACCAATCATTAGATGTGGTAGCTGCGTTTGTTTACTTTTTTTTTCCTAGCCTTTTCCCCCTTTTTTGCCTTACCAGTAGCACTTCCAACCCTTGGGTGACAACACTCACTTGGCTCTACTGTATCTATGGAGAAGCAGCAGCAGCCACACTACAACCAGACTATAGAACACATCCCCCTCCTCTCCAGGGGAGGTGCTCTGTAGTCAACAGAGAGACCTGGGAGCAATGCTAACTGATAAAGTCAGCATAGCCAGAGAGCACTGGAAGTTGTCAGCTCACAGACTGTCAGGATCAACAGGTCATTTTTGTATTTATTGAACAGATATAACAAAATGCTTTCATTTATACAGTTTACAGACCAAAAGAGACCTAATAAAAGACGTTTTTTGGGTATTTACTGGTTCTATTCAGTTCCTCAATATAAATGTAAACCTGGGCTTTGCTCATACACAAGTTGCTTGGGTCATAGATTATACAGGACTATGGACTCCACCTCCAGTGACCTGTTCCTCTATACCCGGAACTACTGGGTATTCCCTTCAGTTCCTGCAGCTATACAGAGTGGCAGAAGAGGAAAGGAAAGGTAAGTATACGATGGAGCTTAGGAGAGGAGAGGAGGGGGGGTAATAAAGCAATCCTTTTGCGCTGTCCTGAATGGCAAACTTTTTTTCAAGCTATCGATAGATTGGAGAGGGATTAGTCCCTCGGTCAGGTTTTTATTAGCATCTATTCGGGAGATTCACCCTCTCTATCTGTCCTAGTAACTTATCACCAAAAAGCAAAAGAAAATCCCAAATTGTTAGTCGTCACCAAAACTGGAACTGAGGGGTATCCTCCAATAGGGACACTAGTTCTGGTGACAACCAGGGATTCCCTTGCTTTGGAGGGAGTTCCTCTCATTTCCTGTTGTGGCTATTGGATGGGAAGTGAAGGAAAATCTCCCCAATTAGACAGAGATGGCAAAAAACAAACAAAAATAAACCTGACCGGGGATAAAACCCTCCCTTACTTAAAAAAAAGTTGCCTTCAGTTCTACTTTAATTTAGGACCTTGTACAGAATACAATAGCACAGAAGCACATTGTGCACCATTGTCACTTATCTGCACGCTTGATTAGGTAGCCTCACCCCCCCCCCCCCCCCCCCCTGCCTGGCTCAGTGGCCCAGCAATGTGCGCCATGAATCAGATACTTCAACTAACATTTAAAGCGATTGTAAACCCTCGCTTTTTTTTTTTACTAAAAATAACAAACATGCTTATACTTATCTGCTCCTCTAAAATCTGATGTATAGTAAAATGGCCCTTTGTTTAGAAAATTTGGAGACCCCTAAGCTGGAGAGATAATTTCCCTTTAAATCAACTGACAGATCTATATGATATCTTGGATGTCGCTTTTAGGTAACACATTGACGATTGGCTCAAAATCTACTATTTTTTTTATGGCCTCTTTCACACGGGGCAGATCAGTCATGATCCGCCCCGTGAACATCCGCTTGCTCAGCGGGGATAGCTCCGCCGATCCCCGCTGAGCAGGAAGATGACAGGTGCATCGCTGCACACTGTGCAGCGACGGACCTGTCAGAGCGCCGCTCTCCCCTATGGGGGGATCGGATGATGACGGTCCGTAGTGTCCGTCGTCATCCGATCCGATCCGAAAACGGAGGAAAAAGTAGGTTTTTCCTCCGTTACACTTTTCGGATCGGAGCGGGTCGGATGTCAGCGGACATGTCACCCGACGCTCCATAGGGATGACTGTATGTCCGTTTTTCATCCGAAAACGGATGGATGAAAAACGGACATACGGATCATCCGTGTGAAAGAGGCCTAAAGCAGACATAGAAATCAAATGAGAAATTTTAGGGGGTTTAGTGAAGCACTAGAGCTGCCCGATTCTGGCCAAAATGAGAATCGCGATTTTTTTTGCCTAGAATAAAAAGATCACAATTTTCTCACGATTCTCGCGACGTAAAATCTTTCACATTATACAAAAAAAAAAATGGGCTAACTTTACTGGTTATTTTTTTTTTTTTTTTTTTAATTCATTAAAGAAATTTTTTCCAAAGAAATTGCATTTGAAAGACCGCTGTGCAAATACAGTGCGACATAAAATATTGCAACAACCACCATTTTATTCTCTAGGGTGTCTACTAAAAAGTAGATATAATGTTTGGGGGTTCTAAGTAATTTTCTAGCAAAAAAAAAAAATGATTTTAACTTGGAACCAACAAATGTCAGAAAAAGGTTTAGGCCTCTTTCACACGGCCGATCCGTTCAGGTCCGCCTGTCAGTTTTTTAGGCGGACCTGAACGGACACTCCATGGAGGTCTATGGAGCGTCGGATGTCAGCGGTGACATGTCCGCTGACATCCGACCCGCTCCGATCCGAAAAAGTGTGACGGAGGAAAAACCTACTTTTCCATCTGTCTGCGGATCGGGTGACGACGGACTCTACGGTCCGTCATCATCCGATCCCCCATAGTGGAGAGCGGCGATCTGACAGGTCCGTCGCTGCACAGTGTGCAGAGACAGACCTGTCATCTGCCAACTCAGCGGGGATCCACGGAGCGATCCCCCGCTGAGCAGAGCGGGCTCCGTACACGGACACGTCCGTGTGAAGGAGCCCTTAGTGTTTAAGTGGTTAAACTTTTTTCACTTACACACAAAGTCTATTCCATTGACAAATTGTTACAATGTTTATACTTAAGTTCAACTGATAAAGAATGTTTTGATTCTTGGCAGACTGCCTGTTTTTTCTCTTCCTTTCTTTTGAGGGCTGTGGCTTCAGAAGAGCAGAGAGAATTCTTTGCATACCCTGTTTCCCCGAAAATAAGACCTAGCATGATTGTCGGTGATGGCTGCAATATAAGCCCTACCCCCCAAATGAGCCCTACCCTGTTTCCCCAAAAATAAGCCCTACCCTAAAAATAAGACCTACAAGGACTTTAACTAGGGCTTATTTGGGTGGTATGGCTTATATTGCAGCCATCACCGACAATCACGCTAGGTCTTATTTTCGGGGAAACAGGGTAGAAAGAATTGTGAAACACTTTAGTCAAGATCACAATAACGATTCTTGACAATTAATTGTGCAGCTCTATGAAGCACAGGACATTTCTGTATACAGGTAATAAAGTGACAGCTCTATCCAGAAGGAAAACCGCCGACCGTTCCGGAGGTCATACACAGATCAGACACTTACGCTGTGAGATGCTTTAGCCGGGACTCGATGTTGCGATGTCTCATACACATCCTAGTAAGGGCTGAGCCAATCTCTTTTGTTGCTCCTGAAATATAGGACAAAAAAAAAAGACACACTGTTACTGTATCCCATATTCTTTTCATAAGAGCATAACAAAGGATTCACACAATTCTAGGTGTCATTTATTAATATAATAAGTATAAGGTGTCTTCTAATGGAATTATTTTTCCATTTTAGATGCTTGCCTTGGGTTCAGCATTAAAGCACAACTGAAATTCATACATGTAAACAGTTTTTTTTCTGTTAAAGTGTTACTAAACCCACAACAGTAAAATTAGTCTGTATAATGGCAGTAAAGCATGCTTGTTATACTCACTGTGCAACCTAAGGGGGTAGTACCTCCGCATTGTATAAAAAGGCAAATGAAAACGCCTCCTACAAGCTTTAACTAGACACTGATAGAAGTCACAAGGACTGCTATATACTGCTGATGAGAAAAGAAATGTAGCAGATATTTACTAAAATAATTGCATTTCCATGTTAGGTGTAGTACTGTGGGAGACCAGATATAGTGAATGCAGGGTCCTGGGTTTAGGAAGACTTTAAAGTGGATGTCCATGGAAAAACTAAAATCCCTGCATCTATAGACACCACGGATCTAACACCAACCTCTCTATCCCTGTAAAGAAATGAGTATACATACCTTTTTGGAAGCCGATCTGACCCGCTCCGACCCGATCTCCAGCGGCGGAAGCTCTGCAAAGGACATGGAGGACAACGGCTGCGAAATGCATGGGAAGTGACGTCACCCATAGAGTTACTATGGGGCTTCCGTTGTCCTCCGTCTCCTCTGCACCCGTCTACACAGAGAAGCAGACAGCTGGGATTGGGTCGGAGCGGGTCAGATCGGCTTCTAAAAAGGTATGTATACTCATTTTTTTCTTTACAGGGATAGAGAGGTTAGTGTTAGATCCGTCGTGTATAGATGCAGGGATTTTTGTTTTTGCATGGACTTCCACTTTAAAGTATTCCTAAACCCAGGAGCCTGCATTCACTGTATCTGGTCTCCCACAGTACACAGAACATGGAAATGCAATTATTTTAGTAAATATCTGCTAAATTTCTTTTCTCAACGGCAGTATACAGCAGTCCTTGTGACTTCTATCAGTGTCTGGTTAAAGCTTGTAGGAGGCGTTTTCATTTGCCTTTTTATACAATGCGGAGGATTACCCCCCTTAGGTTCCACAGTGAGTATAACAAGCATATTTGCTTGCATATTTACTGCATACACAGACTGATTTTACTGTTGTGGGTTTTTGTTGCTTGATTTTTATTTATATTTATTTTTATATGGACTTCCACTTTAAGAAGTCTTGTGATTCAGACACCTCTGCCAGAAAATACTGACAGATCCCAAGACTTTAACATAGAGAAGCAGGGGTAAAGATGACAAGCCCAAAGTATTCACAATTAAAGTCAGCAATAGCAGCATCCACATTTCCATTCTGAGGTTTCAATTCAAGGGCTGGAATCTATTTTATAACCGTGTATTACAACATCAAAGTTGTATTTTTCAAGCAGCTTTCTTACATTTTAAATATGTACACATAATGCAGGTAGCAGGAGCTTTGACCACATGACAGTTCATCCTTGATGTTACCTGCTGCCGGTATGTGAAGCCACCACCATAACTTACAATGGTTGTCCATGAAAAAAGCGGTTAGTGGTTGGATGAGCTTTAGTCCAGCAGTTTGAACACTAGTGGGATGCCTTGCTACAGATTCCCTTTAAAAAGTGAACCTTTCACAAAGAAATCACGCTGAGCTTATAATAAAATATACATAGAGGTGACCTTTGGTAAAAAACAACTAGGGGGGGATTTGCTAAAACTGGGAAGTGCAAAATCTGGTGCAGCTGTGCATGGTAGCCAACCAGCTTCTAACTTCAGCTTGTTCAAATGAACTTTGATAAAAAAACTGGAAGCTGATTTCTATGCAGAGCTGCACCAGATTTTGCACACCCCAGTTTTAGTAAATCTACCCCAATGCCAAAAAATCCAGAGATACAGGCAGCTGAATTTTTGATGTATATTTTCACTGTTATTAGAGAAGTTGGACTTGGTCTACCCCTCCTTCCCCCTGATCCTATTGGTCCTTGGCTGAAGAGGTCACCAAATTAGGTTTGGTCTGCTCATCCCTCCTCCAAAGTCTTGCTTTTGGTCCTTCGTTGAAGAAGTGGCCAAGTTGAGCTTGTCCTTCCCCTCTCTCTCTTGAGCCTAACAGGCCTTGGCTGAAGAAGTGGCCAAGTTGAGCCTGGCCTTCTCCTCTTCAGCCTCACCATTTGTCTTCTAGTTAAGAAGTTGCAAAAGAAGGCTTGGTCCATTCATCTCTCCTATAGAACCTCACTATCAGTCCTTTGCTGAAGAAGTGGCCAGGTTGATCTTGGCCTTCCCTTTTATCCTGTTGAACCTTGCCATCGATCCTTGACTGAAGCAATGGCAAAATTGGGCCTAGCCTCCATCTCTTACCTGAGCCTCGCTTTTGTTCGTTAGCGCAGTCTTTTAAACCAGGGTGCCGTGGACACCCTAGGGGGCCTTTTGGGTTTATCAGGGGTTCCTTGGCAAAATGTCTGCAAATTGCTCCAATATGCCCAAAAATTGTTTTTTTGGCTACACAAAGCCACAAGTTTTTATTGTGCACCATTACATCCTTGGGCACCATATGGGCCATTTACCAGCTTCCCAACAACTGATTACATCAGAGGTGGATAGGGAGGATGACAACAGACACCTACGGACGTCCTTGTTTGCCCCTCTCCATTAGCACTAGGACCAAGCTAGTTGAATGAGGGAGAGAAACCGAGGGAGAAGAATAAATCACCTCTAATGTTGGATGTCCTACATGTGTAGGTGTTGCTGCAATATGTAGAAATATGTTTAGTTTTTTTTTTACACTTTAGAATGGGGTGCTGCGACTGAAAAAAGGTTGAGACACACTGCCGCCTTAGCTGAAGAAATCAACAAATAGGGCTTGGCCTGCTCGTTTCTCCTCAAAAGCCTCAATATTGGTCTTTGTCTGAAGAAGTGGCCAGGTAAGTGTTGGACTCCCCCTCTCTCCTCCTGAGCGAGCCTCTTTATTGGTCCTTAGATGAAGAAGTGGCCACATTTGTGTTGGATTTCTGCGCTCTTTCTGAGACCCATTTGTTTGGTCCTTGGCTAAAGAAGTGGCCACATTTGTGTTGGATTTCCCCTCTCTCCTGCTGAGCTTTGTTATTGGTCCTTGGCTGAAGACGTGGCCACGTTCGTGTTCGACTTCTGCTCTCTTCCTGAGCCTCACTATTTGTCCTTGGCTGAAAAAGTGGCCAGGTAGGTAATGGACTTCCCCTCTCTCCTCCTAAGCTTTGGTATTGACCCCTGGCTAAAGAAGTAGCCAGGTTAGTTTTGCTCTACTGCTCTCTTCCTGGGCCCCACTATTAGACCTTGGCTGAAGAAGCAGACAAGCCAGTCTTCACGTTAAAAATCAAAATATCCATAAAATTACAGCTGCTGAAATCTCTGGATGAACAGATCATTTTAACACGTGGTTTACACCAAAGCCAACAAATGCTTATATATTTTTATTTATCACATGACAGGTTCACTTTGAACTCTCTCACACTGGCTCTTGGGCCTGCCTGGTAAAAATGACAATTCTGCAGCAAACTTTCCCATAGTCAGACACACGAACAGATACAAAAGCTTTTTTGTCCCCGTTAGCTTTCATCTGAAATGGTCAAAAATAAAAGCAAGGCATGAACAGCAAACAAACAAAATAACAAATGGCTTGGCAGAGCGCATCTCAGTCAAAGCGGCCGGGCACTGTCCCAAGCAGCATCTGTTATTGTAATTTACCTGGGTGCGTTGCACAACCAAATGAGAGTAAAGCGAGTAATCCAAAATAAAGAGCACTTAATCTGCAAATCAATTTCATGTGCTGTCTCTATAAATCGCATGGGAGACAGAGGTCGCAGTATGACAATGTGCTCGTTTGTCTTATGGAAAAGTCCTAGCATGCCTGCAAACATGAAGCCGGTAGACCAGGAAATCTGCCTGTAAGGTGGCAGATGTGTCAGATGGGAGTTTACAGCGTATAACGCAGACACGTGTGAGGCCTAACCCAACCGTAGTAAAGATGTATACCAGGGCTGATGGCTCTGTGCAAACCATGATTTTGGAAAGGGGGATAAGGTACTGTGCTCAAACTACAAAAACTCAAGAATGTATGGCTATATTGGTCTCTGGAATATCATATAGGTACCAAAATCCCTTAGTGAGACAAAGACAGAATGATATGAATGGGACTCTTGAGGTACCAGAACCAATACTGAATGACAACTAGTAAGAATCAATATCAAATTTATTGAACCAGCTGCAGAATATGGGCATGCTACACACGTCCAAGAGAGTCTTCATTGTACACAGGATGTGGGACGTGTGTAGCACATCCACTCTCTCTGCATGTTTGCCAGGTGCGCATGCGTTGATGTGAAAACTATCCAATTGCATTGCGTGATAACGCACATGTAGGTGTCAATGGGCTCATATCGTTTTTCTGCCTTTTACACTAAACTGCAGTACACAGATGAGAACCAGCAACAAAGGAAAGAATAGGATTTCAACTTCATCGTGCAGCAGAATGCAAGAGTGTTGCTGCAAGGAAACGGAATCGGAAACGTGTGAATGGGCTCAAGAAGCGCAAAAAGGGAGAGAAAAGGAAGCGCCACCTAAGTGTAGAGATTAAAAGGTCATTTATTTCACAAGGATAAAAAAAAAAAAAAAAAAAACACTTACAGGAGGTAAGTTGGTATCAAGCTCAGCAAAGCAGAGGGGGGAGAGGGGCCTACCCTGGTCTGTCCTTTGGGTGTCATCCAGATCAGGTGCAGGTCCTCTGGGCATCCTGTGGCCACAAGGAAGCAAACCAGCGTGTAACGCGGGCGGAAATGGCGTCACCGCATGGAAGAGAACGGCAAGGGAGACAAGCAGGCTACATGTTCGGAGCTCTAGCTCTTTCTACAGACCATTTCCGCCCACGTTCCACGCTGGTTTGCTTCCTGGTGGCCAAAGGACCCCCAGAGGACCTGCACCTGATCTCTACGTCCCGTGGACGGCACGACACCCGAAGGATGGACCGGGGTAGCCCTCTCCCCCCTCTACTCTCCTTTGATGAGCTTGATACCAACTTACATCTTGTAAGTGTTTTTTTTTATCCTTGTGAAATAAATGGCCTTTTAATCCCTACACTTAGGTGGTGCCTCCTTTTCTCTCCCTTCTTGTCTTTATACAGAGCTGGCTATACGCTGAGGACAGCTGCCACCTCTAATTTTATGAACTTTACTAAAAACTGATTGATTGATTTACTATCCTTGCCATTTATTATGGGACTGTAATTATAATGCATACTCAGCAATTGACCTTGGGCCAGGAAAGCGGTCTCTTTTTCTCAAGAAACACAAAAGTCTGCAGCACCCATTACGGTGTCTGTCCTCCTGAACATTACCAGCAAGTTCAGGAATATTACCTGCAACTTATATATACTTATTGAGACAAAAATAAAAAAAGTGACATCCACAATCTTCACCAACCACCACTGAATCATGAGATGCAGGAAATTCCAGTCTCCTGTATTCAGCCCCCAGCATGACAACAGATTATATTTTAATATGAATTCACATAGTTTCCATGAAAAGGTTTTCTGACCCATCACCCTGATAATCTGCCACCGCCTCTGCAGTTTTGATTAGTAATCAATCAAAAATACTCTAAAACACCAACGCAACTGTTTTCCTTAACCACTTGAGTACCAGCTGGTAATACCCCTTCAATGCCAGGCCATTTTTTTTTTTTTTTTTTGAGACAGATGGGGCTTTTTTGTGTTATTAAACAACCACTGGGGTTTTATTTTTTTCACTATGTAAAGGAAAAAAACAGGAAAAAAAAAAAAAAGAGTCTCCTAACCATTTGGTGCCAGAACAATTTTTTGTCTTTGTCACATACATGTGAAAATCCAAATTTTTGTCTATAAAATTGCATAAACCCCCAGAATATTATATATTTTCTGAAAGCAAAGGCCCTGTAGAATAAAAAGGCGACAGTGGCAAATGTTTTTTCCACATGATATTCACGCAACTGTTTATTAAAAACACACATTTCCAGAAAAAAAATATAATAAAATTAATTTTAGCGCAAAACCACACCATATAATACTCATTTTTGGTTGAAATATAAAAGATGAGGTTGCATCGAGTAAATAGATATGCCATGTCTTAAAATTGTGTGCGCCCACGTTATCGCCAAACACTATGGTGCCCAAAAATCACCACAGGTGATGCTTTAAAAGCCATTGCAGCTCATCAATTTACTGTTACCTAGGAGCTCTTGTGCTAGAATTATTGTTCTCACTCGGACGTTCGCGGCGCTATGTCACACGTGAGGAGCGACTGAGGTTTATATACATGTGCGCACCCTGGGCTTGCGTTTGCGCAGGTATGCAGGGCAACGGGGGTTGTGTGATTGCTATCAGAAGGTGTTAATAAACCCCTATGTGATAGCATTTAGTAGATGACAGGTACTCTTTAGAGAGACATTAGGGTTCTAATAGATCCCAACGGATCCCCTTCACACCATCTAACCAAGCACAGATTGGCTTGGTTAGATGTGTCTCCTGGCTTGACTCTCCAGGAAATGGTGCATATGAAACTGGATATGACATCACTTCAGGTTTCATTGTATGTAAGATTGGGGCATGGATTTGCCTCAATCTCACTGCAGTCTCTCTCTCCCAGTCGGCGGATGTGTTCCTAGGCAGCGGTGGGCACGGGACAGTCCGGTAACCACGGGAGGAGGGAGGGGGCGCCGGCAGGAGGATAGGCACCGCACTGCCGGCTGTGTGAAAGTGACTTGCAGCTAAGGTGGTGCCGTATCATTTTCACTTTGAAGCCGGTCATACATAGTACGCCCAAAGACCTGAACTGATTATTTCCAGTAATACAACAAATAAAAGTAGTTCAACACCTGGAAAATGACCCCTTTATTAAAAGTACACAATTTTTTGGAAACAAGGAGACATGCTGGTATTGAGGTGGTTCAAATATGGAGCTTGGTAAAGGTGTGGTTGATCCTGCTGCTCTCTATCTCCCCCTTCTGTCCATGTCCCCAATTCAGCTAGGCATTTTGCAGAGCAGTGTTGGTAGCTTTGCACGTGCTCAGTTTTCAATAAGTTTCTATGCAGTACATTTCCTCCCTATCACATCTGAGCAGCCCATGCGACTACAGAGTCACACATGTGGGTGTATACACAGTGGTAAATGACAGCCCACTCCCTCCCTCCTCATTCCATGCCCTCTAACCAGCAGGGGGTGGGACATGACATGTAGATTAATGGTGGCTTTACCTCCCTCTTAAGCCAAGACACAAGCTGGAGGGATGTGACACGGCCTGTGACTGGCAGAAATCCACCCACACCGTGTTATTGACAAAAAATAATAAAGATTTGATTCCAAATATATTTTCTATACCAATTTAAAACAGTTTATTGATATTATTTATTTTGACTCTGTATTCTGTATTTTTGACCATGTGACCAGCAGCAGAGGACTAGAAGCTCCTCCTGCTTATGTTCCCTCCAGACAGGCTGGGAAAGAGCTGGGTCATGTGACAGCTGTATATCGATTAGGAAAAAATAGGATTTTTTAAAACAGCTTACCTGTAAAATCCTTTTCTTTCGAAGGACATCACGGGACACAGAGCCACAGTAATTACTGATGGGTTATATAGGTATCACTGGTGATTGGACACTGGCACACCCTATCAGGAAGTTCAACCCCCTATATAATCCCTCCCCCTTGCAGGGATACCTCAGTTTTGTAGCCAAGCAATATAGTGTATTAGAAGAGGGGTGGGACCTCTGTGTCCCGTGATGTCCTTCGAAAGAAAAGGATTTTACAGGTAAGCTGTTTTAAAAAATCCTATTTTCTTTCTCGAACATCACGGGACACAGAGCCACAGTAATTACTGATGGGATGTCCCAGAGCAATGCTACCTGAGGGGGGGGAACCACGACCAAGTAGGGTGCAATCAGACCTGAGGACCCTGTACTGCTGCCTGCAGCACACTACGCCCAAAGGCGATATCCTCATGCCTTCTCACATCCACCTGATAGAATCTGGTGAATGTATGAACTGAAGACCAGGTTGCGGCCTTGCAGATTTGAGCCATAGAGGCCCGGTGATGCACTGCCCAAGAAGCACCAATAGCCCTTGTGGAATGTGCCCTGATCTGAAACGGAGGAATCTTCTGTTTCAAACCGTAAGCTTGAATGATCAACTGTCGAATCCATTTAGAAATGGTAGCTTTTGACGCTGCCTGTCCTCTATTGGGACCCTCTGGCAGCACAAACAAAACATCCGTCTTGCGGATCTGAGTAGTTGCCCCTAGATAGGCCTTAACTGCTCTTACTACATCCAACGAATGTAGAGATCTCTCTTCCGGAGAACAGGGATCTGGAAAAAAGGAAGGTAGAACAATGTCTTGGTTTAAATGAAAATCAGAAACCACCTTCGGTAAAAAACTAGGATGAGGGCGTAGTACCACTCTATCCTTGTGTATAATCAAATAAGGCTCCTTACAGGAAAGAGCTGCTAATTCTGATACTCTTCTAGCAGAAGAGATGGCCACCAGAAAAATTAATTTCCTTGTCAACAAGACCAAAGGAATCTGACTTATTGGTTCAAAAGGCCGTTTCTGTAACACAGCCAGGACCAAATTCAAGTCCCAGGGGTTTAGGGGCGCTTTAACCGGAGGATTAAGACGCATCACCCCCTGCATAAAGTTTCGGACCAAAGAATGCGAAGCAAGTGGCCGCTGAAATAATACTGATAAAGCAGAGACCTGGCCCTTGATGGTACTCAAGGCCAGCTTCATCTCTAATCCCATCTGTAGAAAATCAAGGATTCTACCTATGACATATTTCCTGGGATGCCAACCTCTGGATTCACACCAGGTTATATAAGCTTTCCAGACTCTATGATAAATCATCCTGGAAGCTGGCTTCCTTGCATTAATCAAGGTAGATATGACAGGACCTGAGAGCCCACGACTCTTCAGAACGTGGGTCTCAATAGCCAAACCGTCAAATTTAGCGTTTGTAAGGCAGGATGGAACACTGGACCTTGAGATAACAGGTCTGGGCGTTCCGGTAGTGTCCACGGGGAACCTACCGTCATCCTTACTATTTCTGCATACCAAGTCCTTCTGGGCCAAGCGGGGGCCACCAGAAGTACCGACTTCCTTTCCTGCCTGATCCTGTGAAGGAGTCGTGGTAGTAGCAGAATAGGCGGGAATGCGTAAATCAGTGAGAACCGATGCCACGGAATCACCAACGCATCCGTCCCGCATGCAAGAGGATCTTTTGTCCTTGCCACAAATCTGTCTATCTTTTTGTTGAATCGGGATGCAAAGAGATCTACATCTGGAACCCCCCATCTTTGGCATATGGCCCAAAAGACGTCGGGATGCAGAGACCACTCCCCTGGAAGTAACTGCTGGCGACTTAGATAGTCCGCCTGCCAATTCTCTATTCCCGGGATGAAAACTGCCGATATGCATGGCACATGCATCTCTGCCCAGACTAAGATCTGGTTCACCTCTTTTTGAGCAGCTCGGCTCCGGGTGCCTCCCTGATGATTGACATAAGCCACTGCTGTGGCATTGTCGGACTGGATCCTGACCGGACAACCCTGTAGCCTGATAGTCCAGGCTTTTAGAGCTAGATGTATCGCCCGGATCTCCAGAATGTTGATGGGTAAGGTCCTCTCTGTCTTGGACCATACTCCTTGGACCGCAGCCTGTTCCAGAACTGCTCCCCAACCTGACAGACTGGCATCTGTTGTTACCACCGTCCAGGTAACCGGTAGAAAGGATTTCCCCTTCTGCAGGTTTTCGGGTATGAGCCACCAATTGAGGCTCTGACGCACCGCATGCGACAGGTGCATCGGAAAGTCTAATGCCTGAACCTTCTTGTTCCAGGTCGACAGAATACTGTGTTGCAGCATTCTTGAGTGAAACTGAGCATAGGGAACTGCTTCGAATGAAGACACCATCTTCCCTAGTAGCCTCATACAAAGGCGGACTGAGGGACCCTTCTTGGTCCTTACTGTCAGAATCAGCTCTCTCAAAGCAGTGATCTTTGCCTGGGGTAGAAATATTTTCTCCTGGCTTGTATGTATAATCAGACCTAAATATTCCAGTCTTCTTACTGGTTTTAGGAAAGACTTTTCTAAGTTGAGGATCCAACCCAGGTGTTCTAGATACCTGACCGTGGTCCTCAAGTTTCCATTCAAAGAGGCTACCGACCGGTCTATCAAGAGCAGGTCGTCTAGGTATGCTATGACAGCTATACCCTGAGCCCTTAATCTGGCCAGAGGAGGAGCCAAGATCTTTGTGAACACTCGAGGTGCAGTGGCTATCCCAAAGGGCAGAGCCATAAACTGGAAATGGCGCCCTCCTACCTCGATGCGCAGAAACTTCTGATGAGCAGGAAAAATGGGCACATGCAGATATGCATCTCTGATGTCTATTGATGCCAGAAATTCTCCTCCCTGCAGGGTGGGAACTACTGTTCGAATTGATTCCATGCGGAAGGATTGAATCCTTAGGAATCGGTTCAGATCCCTTAAGTCCAAAATGGGCCTGACATCCCCATTTGGCTTTTGGACCGTAAAAAGGTTGGAATAGAAGCCCAATCCCTGGTCCTTTGCGGGAACTATCATAATGACCTCCTGCGACAAAAGTCGCTCTAACGCTAGAAGGAGCGACTGCTTCTTCTCTGGGTCTCTGGGAACATTTGATCTGAGGAACCGAGGAGAAGGGAATTCCTGAAACTCCAGCTTGTACCCTAAGGTTACCGTGGAGACTACCCATCTGTCCTGGAAGTCCTCCTGCCAGAGCTCTGAGAATTGTCGCAGTCTTCCCCCCACTCGAGTGAGCGGGGGCGCCCCCTCATGCAGAGGTCTTAGTGTTTTGCCTAGTAGGCTTCTTTCCCCAGGACTTCTTTTGTCCCTGGGGTTGACTCTTGTCTCTGGACCCCGATGGAGGCGGCCGTCGAGACTGCCTGGAGGCTGAAGCCCCCGGCGCTGGGGAAAGAGTCCGTTTGAAAGAGGGACGCTTACTCTTCTTCTTGACAGGTAAGAGAGTGCTTTTCCCACAAGAGATTCTCTTGATATAGTTATCCAAGTCCTCTCCAAACAACCTTGCACCACGAAATGGAAACCCAGCCAGTAGCTTCTTACATGGTGCTTCGGCTGACCAATTTTTCAACCATAGGATTCTACGTATATGCACCAACCCCAGTGAAAGACGGGAGGTTTGCACGATAGAATCTCTAATGGCGTCAACCACAAAGCATAAGGCCGCTGGAAGGTTAGCAAACCCCTGGGCCTGCTGTTCAGGTAATACTTTGATGACCTGCTTAACATGGTCTCTTAAGTATTGACAGACTCCAATCGCTGCTATTGCAGGTTGGGCCACTGATCCTGCTAAGGAGAAAACATCCTTCAATAGGGATTCCATCCTTTTATCTACAGGATCCCTGAGCATTGTCTACAGGACAAGTCAGGCTATTATTTATGGAGGAAATGGCGGCATCAATAGCTGGTATTCCCCACATTTTAATAAACTTTTCTTCCATCGGATAAAGTGTTGAAAACTTTCTCGGCGGAAAAAAACGTTTGTCTGGGTGATCCCACTCAGAATAAATAAGCTTTTCAAGTAAAGTATGAACAGGAAAAGCATGTGCTGCTTGGAAAGGTTTCAGTGACCCCAAAGCAGAAGAGGATTCTTTAGCAGTTTCAGGTATGGGCAACTTAAATGTGGAGCGGACCAATCCAGTGAGGATCTGCACAAAGACTTTCTCCTCTTGGGAAGTCGCAGAGGGTCCCTCTCCACCTGAATCCTCCGAAGAGGAATCATCCATCCCATCCTGATCCTCTGAAAGGGATTCATCTCCTTTATCCCAGAGCTCCTCTGTCTGAGGGTCTTGGGGAACAGAGGAAGGCCTAGTGCGTTTTCTTCCACTGAGTGAAGACGTAATCACGGCCATTAATCTTTCCTCTAGACCATTAATGGTTGAGGAAAAAACCTCTTGTGTAATATATACAGGGGCTGAAGTGCCAGAAGCAGGTGTAGCCCCTGACCCCGATGGCTCTCCCTGGCTAGCCGTCCCTGGCCCATCTTTAGGGGGGAAGGATGCTGCCGACAGGGGGCCCTCAGAACCTGAACGAGATCCCCTAGTGTCTCTGGTTCCTGGGGTGCTTGAACCTCTTCTACCCATAGTGCAAAGCAACAAGGTGTGAGGTATACAAATGAACACTGTCCGCTGAGCGATGTAGTCTGGCTAAAAGCCTTGCTACCCAATGCTCAGTCTGGTGTTACTTCAGTAAATGCTGCCTAGGAGAATGCCTGTGTCCCACCTTACATGCGACCGTCAGCTCTGTGTCTCTCAGAAGGCTGAGTGCACCTGTACAGAGTGCCTTTAATAGCCTGCAGCTGGCCTGAGTGGGAGTCTAAACACTCTGTGCTGACATCCCGCCCCCTCCTCTACCGCCCCCCCCCCCCCCCCTTCGAGTTTTGAAAAAAAAACGAGCGCTTCCCGCACTGCCGACTCTCCTGTCATGCTCTGGAGAAAAGGCTGGGGATGGGGGGGGGGGGGGGGGAAGGAGGGAGACTGGTAACAAGATTTGCCTGAACGGCTATCTTCAGAGATGGTGGCCATTAGGCCACAGAGCCCGGGTGGTATAACCACTTTCTAGACCCCTGTGGCCCCTCTCTAGCCTGGGGGGGAACATTCAAACATGAGAAATCCCCCCATCCACCTTACCTGCTTGCAGCCTGCTTGATACGCTGGAACATACACAGCGATTACAACACCTGAGACAGACATTCAGCATGTGTAGGTTTGTGCTCTTGGCAGCCCCCGGTGGTCACAATAGGCATAGCATGCATTTACCTTAAAGGAGAAAAGCCACTAGAACTCAAAAATTCTGTGGAATCTCCTCTTACCTTATCCAGCCGCAGGGTGCCGTTTACACAGACCCAATCTTCACCTCTCACGGTGGGCTCCGTTTGAAAAAAAACCGTCAGAGACTGGGGCCCCCATCAGTAGGGGGATCCAACAGTTCTGGGACCGTAAAGCACCTCGCCAGAAATTAGGAAGTTTAAAGCCATTTTCTGATCTGCGGGGTCCAGCTCTCTAAAAAGAGAAGCATTACGGGTAAAACCTCGTTTCTTCGGACACGAGGCCCGGGTACCATTCAATTCGGCCATGAAAAGACACTTTGAATGGATCCGGTTCGCCTGGCTTGCCCCAGTATAGGATCTTAGGATATTCCCTTTGGAGCTCAGCACAGGACATCTTTACACGTCCATCACCTAAGACACTGGCGTAAAAACTGAGGTATCCCTGCAAGGGGGAGGGATTATATAGGGGGTTGAACTTCCTGATAGGGTGTGCCAGTGTCCAATCACCAGTGATACCTATATAACCCATCAGTAATTACTGTGGCTCTGTGTCCCGTGATGTTCGAGAAAGAAAGCGATTTTTTTTATTTTTTATTAAAAATCAAACTATTACAGTGCAATCATCCATATACATAAATAGAAGTGAGAACGTAGATGGAGTAGTGTGTGTTTAGGATCACTTTAACTATTACCAGAAGTAATAAATAATTCCGAGCAAATGGGCACCTACTGATATGTACACAAAGCTTCCAGTATAGGAAGAAACAGGACGGGTAATGCCTGACTGCTCAGTGTAATGACTCCAGGCTACTGCTGGAGAGAACAGCCAAGTACTCAGACTTTCAAGGGCAATACTGTTCGTTCAATGTCAATGTTGTACTATTGTTGTGTACAATGTTGTGCATTATCCCAACGGGATAGGATCTCCTAATTAATGGTTCATGGAATGAAGCGCAGTAATAACTGTTTACATGCAATACCCCGTACCATAAAACATTCATTAATAATTCCTGCACTGCTTCGTGTACAATGCCCTCCAGCCATTCCTCCATAGATTAGTCTAGAAGACTTAGCTCCAAATCAATGCTCAGGACATTGCATCACGTATGACTCAACAATCCTCAATGGCATTTTAATTGATCCTTCGTTCTCTTAGTAATCTTCCAGTGTGTGGCCAACCTGTCCTGGCCTGTCTATTTCATGACTAGGCTTTTAAAATGGCACAGAGGGGTCAAGGATCTATTCTAGGAGGACTGCAAACTAAGTACACAAGATCATCACAGAGGGAAAACAACAGCCTACGTTTTTTCACCACTTCAGTAAACTTCGGTGTGTTATGTCATCATAAAGCAACACATCAAAGTTAGATTTCTAAAAAAAAAAAAAAAAAAAAAAAAAAAAAAAAGTTCTTTCTTCTTAAAGCGGAGTTTCACCCAAAAGTGGAAGCTCCACTTATCTGCTACATTTTTATGGCGTGGTTATTATGGTATTATTTTATACGCATACCAGTGGCGGCTGACTATTTTTTCTTTGGGGGGGGCAAACAGCCACCCACCCCCCCCGGTCGGTTAGCAACACTCTAAACACCCCCACGAGGACAGTCGGGACATCAAAGCCCCACACTTACCTCATCTAGGAAGCGGGCGGGCGGGCAGCATGTCCGGCAGCTTTCTTCCTCCTCCTGTGGTGTGTGGATCATGGCAGCTTCCACCGTAATTCCCCCTTCTCCTCCTAGGCTTCCAAAAGGAATGCCTGACCTTTCAGCCAATTGGGAAACAGGTATCAGACCCGCGCTTCCAGATTGGCGGAGAGACGATTCAGTGTTAGAAAAGGAAATGAATATTCGCTTTTCTAACACACCTGGGTGGGCTCTGAGATTGCAATGCTCTGCTCCACGAGTCCACCCCCATTTTGAAGCCCATTAGAGCCTATGGCTCATATAGGGGGCGGCGTGGATAGAGAGGGTGGCGCATGTGTGCCCTTAATGGGCAGGCCGCCCCTGATGCACACCAACCCACTTGTATGATCTGAACAAACCACGGAGAGGTTGATTTACTGAAGGAAAATAGACTTTGGACTTTGCAAGTGCAATTGCTGCACAGCTTAGTAAATAAGGGGAATCTCTGCAGACTTCCATCATCCAATCATGTGCAAGCAAAAATGCTTTTTTTTTTTGTCGCCCCTTGCATGTGATTGGGTATTCTTTGCAAGGTGAACCTTGCCTCATTTACTGAGCTCTGGAGTAACTACACGTGCAGAATGCACAGTCTTATATGCCTTTAGTACAATTGTTTTCTATGGCTCCTTGTGTTGAGCCTGCACTGATCAAACCAGCTTAAAGCGGAGTTCCACCCAATTTTGAGAGGCGGTCTTAAACGAAAGACCACTTCTCCACCCCTCGTTTTTTGGATATTTAAAAAAAAATATGTTTTACTTTCTACTTCCGCTCCAGCCGGGCCACGGCCGAGGATGTCACGTCCTCTTCTGCAGAGAGCCGGTTTCCCGTAGTTGGAATGGCGGCGCCTGCACCTGATCCAATAGATGGATCAGCCTGGGGGGGGGACATTGCGGGCTCCCTGGACAGGTAAGGGTCCTTATGAAAAGTCAGCAGCTACAGTGTTTGCAGCTGCTGACTTTAAAAAAAAAAAAATTACGGCTGGAACACCGCTTTAATGCACCCGGTGTGAACGAGCCCTAAATGAGCCCCTAAGCCAAGATAACCGCTCAGCAATCCTCCTTCCCAATAAGTAACTGCCTGCCATGGATTCTCTCCTGCAAACTGACAGCGAGTGTGTGAATAGTGTGTGTGTTGGCTGGACATGCGATTTGGGAGGATGTGACACACCTCTCTATACAAATACTTCACCAGCTTGCTAATAATGACATGAGAGTGGCAGAAAGGTGCCTAGGTGCAAAATTGGACACGTTCTTCCCAGATATAACATGCTTTCAGTAGCCAAGCATTTAGAACATCTTGTGACCAAGTTTAATTAACCAAAAAAAAAAAAAATCAACTGGATTGAATTAACGGGAGTTCTCTTTATTTCTAAGAAAAACTCCAGCTGTTTAATGAGTAGTTAGAGGACCAGAAAAAAAAAAAAAAAAAGAAGAAGGAGGCTCCTCTCCATTCACAAATATGTCTGTAAAATTCCTGTATCGGTACAATAACTTTGGCGTTAGTCAGTTATGGACCCCCCCCATCTGCATGGGGTTTGTATGTTCTCCTTGGATTCACGTAGCGGGAACAAGCATTCCTGCTACGCAATTCTGACATTGCAATTCTGTGTGTCGCACAGGGCAGCCCGTTCACTTGAATGGGCTGCCCTATGTGCATTTGTCGCCTGAAAAGAAGCTCCTGCTCCTCTTCGGGTGACAAGCTTCACACAATTTATGAAGGTGCAGTTTGCCACACAATCCTGATACATGACAATCGCAGCAGAATCGCATCACGTTTGGGGTGCCATTGAAGGATAATGGCACCCAAAAATCACGCACAAAGCATTGTGCTGCAATTTGGGAATGCGGGCAAAATCGCATCGATTCTGCCAGAGATATCAAATTGTGAGATTTGATTTGGCCCTTACACCAACAAATCAAAAACATACATACAGGCCACGTTTGTCAAACACAAGGCCCGCAGCCCAATTCTGGCCCTCCGGGTCCCTTCACGTGGCCCTTGCACGTCTCCTGCAGCTGCGAAAATAACAAACAAATGCAGCCCCCACATCTAAGGACTGGTAAGCTGCCATAACTTAAATGTTTGTTTTTGGGTTTAGAGACACTAACGCAGGGGTGTCAAATGAAATTTCATCGCAGGCCACATCAGCGGTATGGTTGCCCTCAAAGGGCTGGTTTTATCTGGGGTGCGCCAGGCACAGAGTGCAGGGTGTGCGCCAGGCACAGAGTGCAGGGTGTGCGCCAGGCACAGAGTGCAGGGTGTGCGCCAGGCACAGAGTGCAGGGTGTGCGCCAGGCACAGAGTGCAGGGTGTGCGCCAGGCACAGAGTGCAGGGTGTGCGCCAGGCACAGAGTGCAGGGATCAGGGGTGCGCCAGGCACAGAGTGCAGGGATCAGGGGTGCGCCAGGCACAGAGTGCAGGGATCAGGGGTGCGCCAGGCACAGAGTGCAGGGATCAGGGGTGCGCCAGGCACAGAGTGCAGGGATCAGGGGTGCGCCAGGCACAGAGTGCAGAGATCAGGGGTGCCCCATCCACAGAGTGCAGGGATCAGGGGTGCCCCATCCACAGAGTGCAGGGATCAGGGGTGCCCCATCCACAGAGTGCAGGGATCAGGGGTGCCCCATCCACAGAGTGCAGGGATCAGGGGTGCCCCATCCACAGAGTGCAGGGATCAGGGGTGCCCCATCCACAGAGTGCAGGGGAGTGCCAGGCACAGAGTGCAGGGTTCAGGGGTGCGCTACGTACAGAGTGCAGGGTTCAGGGGTGCGCTACGTACAGAGTGCAGGGTTCAGGGGTGCGCTACGTACAGAGTGCAGGGTTCAGGGGTGCGCTAGGTACAGAGTGCAGGGTTCAGGGGTGCGCTAGGTACAGAGTGCAGGGTTCAGGGGTGCGCTAGGTACAGAGTGCAGGGTTCAGGGGTGCGCTAGGTACAGAGTGCAGGGTTCAGGGGTGCGCTAGGTACAGAGTGCAGGGTTCAGGGGTGCGCTAGGTACAGAGTGCAGGGTTCAGGGGTGCGCTAGGTACAGAGTGCAGGGTTCAGGGGTGCGCTAGGTACAGAGTGCAGGGTTCAGGGGTATGCTAGGTACAGAGTGCAGGGTTCAGGGGTGCGCTATGGGCCGTGTACAACCCCAACTTCCCCCAAGCTTCCTCGCATCTCTCCTACCTGGCCTGTGTAGATCTCAGACTCTGGAGATCTGTCCCCGCCGTGCCTCACTGCGAGTGCCTGCAGGGATCTGGTCGTTCCGGAAATCGCTGAGACCAAGGCTTCTGTGTTTACAAGTCAATGCAATCCAATGCAATGCACTTTAAAAACCTATAAGTGTGACTCCAACACACTGGCGTGGACGAGCCCTGCACACCCCTCATCTGTACCACCTCTATACTGGCTTTGTTTGACCATCCCACAGAGTAAAAAGGAAAACAAAACAGAAGCACACAATCCAAAAACTGACAGATCAAAAACCATCATCATGTTGTTGACCGACGGGGATCAAACGCAGCCGAATGTACTTGACGCGTTTTATTATTTCAAATAAAGAATTCAGCCAGCCCAGATTGTCCAGAAAATGAAAAAAGGATCGCTCCGAAACATGAAACTGAACAGACTCTGGAAAGAAGACCTCACGCTGCGGAAATCTTTTTGAGCAGAATAATATTTCCCTTCATCTTCTAGTAGTGCTTTTCCATCGTGACGAACTAGGCAAATATTTTCTTACTATTACGGCTCCATCATTTTGCCTGTTTACTCTATCTAACTGCTCGGCAACATTGGCTCCTTTCTGCTCCGTGGCTCGGAATGGAATATTACGTCTCTTCTGTATGTTCTGGGAGCCACCAAGGCTGAAGAGCTCTCCATATATCAATAAGCCCTGACAGTGCACATGGGTTACCATAGCAGAAGAGAACAGATTACCATCAGAGATATACACAAAACAAGGCCACGTTCACAGCTGAAATACATCGGTATTATGCCTGTTGTTCAGTCAGTCTTGTGATTTAGACACCTCTGCCAGACTGTGCAGCTAGCAAGGTCACTAAGGCTGACCATACACTAGCAGAATTCTGTACGACCAATCTTATGAAGATTCTCACCAAACCATTCTTTGAATGTTCTTTCTTGCCATCATTGGGTCAACTCACTTTGTGCGAAAGTCCTTAAAATTTCGTCCAGATCTGCCATGTGTATGTAACCCCAGATGAATGAAAAACCGGGTTACTTGCAATATATATATATATATATATATATATATATATATGATTTTTTCCATACAATTTGTTCCAAACGAAAAACACATTCACAGTTTAAATTTCAATTGTTTGTGAAAAATTTTCACCCTGCTCCTTTGAATTTTTTCGCCCCCGAGGTCAAATACAAACATTGATTTGATCCCACATTAACCATTAGAAAACCAAACGTTTCAAAAACTATTTTTTAGATGTGTGGCCAGGTTAAAGGAATTGTACACTTTCAAATGTATTTGTTGTTTAACCACTTGCCTACCAGGTACTTTTACCCCCTTCCTGCCCAGGCCAATTTTCAGCATTCAGCGCCATCACACTTTGAATGACAATTGCGCAGTCATGCAACACTGTACCCATATGACATTTGTATCATTTTTTTCACACAAATAGAGCTTTCTTTTGGTGTTATTTAATCACCACTGGGTTTATTTTTTGCTAAATAAATGGAAAAAAAAAAAGAAAGAAATTTTGAAGAAAAAAAAGAAAAAAAAAAAGTCATAGTTTGTTATAAAATTTTGCAAACAGGTTTTTCTCTCTCACTGATGTGCACTTATGAGGCGGCACATACAAGGCTGCACTGATAGGCAGCACGGATGGGCTCTGATAAGCAGCATTGAAGGGCACTGGTGGGCACTGTTGTGACAATTAGGACACAAATGACGTCCTTATGAGGAAACGCGTAGGGCGGAGCTCCAGCATCACTTCCGGTTTTGAGGTCTGTGGAGCGCATCACGTCCCAGACTTCCTGGTTTCTCATGCTGATTGTTTTTTTAAAGATAATGTAAGTGCATTACAACTTATTTAATAAATTGTGTTCAACGGTATCACGCTATGGAGCTTGTTCTTGCTAATTACATGTACATCGAAGACTGCTGGGGCAGTGGAAAGTGGTCCTGGATATCCACATACAGCCAGGTGGTGCTGTGAATTCTTACTACCCCATTAAGGGGAGTATTTTCTGGTGAGTGGAACAAGAGGGGGCACGTGTGGAGACACCAGGCACACCGCATGATTTGTGGAATTCTCTTCAGATGCAACACCAAGAATAAGTGTTTTTCACAGCAACACCATAATAAGGACTTTAGTGTGGGCATACAAACTTTGGAACCCTGCACCGAGGACGCTATATTTGTTTGTCACTAAAGGATTCACTATTTGGAGCACTGGTCACTTTATATACATTTTTGGAATGTTTTATCCAATGTTTTTAATTGCACAAGGATTTAATGCTTTTTGCAGCACTGGTCATTTTATACCAAATATTATTCAATGTTATTTTTCATTTACAGCACTGGTCATTTTTTTCTCTTGCTAAAAGCACATATCACTTTAATTGCCAATTACTGTATATGCCTTTTTTTTGCATATTGTATATATATTATTTGGATTTCAACACAGTTTAGACCATCGCCACTGTTCGGTGGCTCAGTTCTCAGTGCAGAGAGACACTGGGGGACAGATGCAGCATCGGTCTGATGCTCCATCCACCGAGGTATGATAATAATAATAAAAAAAAAAAAAAAAAACTTCTCTTTAAACCTACAATTTTTATTTTTTAAAAATAACAAAACATGTCATACTTACCTTCTCTGTGATATAGTTTTGCACAGAGCAGCCCTGATCCTCTTCTTGGGTCCTCCACCAGTGCTATGGGCTCCCCCACCCCCCCCCCACCCTTGAGAAGCGCCCCCATCGCGCGCGCGCTCCTGAGCCGCCACTGTGTTTATAAGACACACAGAGCATGGCTCAGTCCTGCGCCCCGATCCCTGCTCCCTGGCTGTGATTTACACCCAATGACTCCCACTGCTGTGTCTTAGCCAATGAGATATCAGAAACCCGGGAGAGCAGCAGCTCTCGTTCATATCGCCTGGGGGGGGGGGGGGGGGGGGGGGGGGGAATGGCGGGACTCTGGGGAGCAGCTGCAGCACAGAAGGTTTTTCAGCTGGACGCATAGAATGCATTCAGCTGAAAAACCTGGAAACTTGAGCCCAATCTCAATCCAGAGATGTGCACGAGAGCAGCGGCTCTCTTACTCTCCTCATTGGACAGAGAGGCAGCAGCAGGAGCCATGCTGAGCCATGGACACACAGAGCCAGCTCAGAGGCGGCATGCAAAAGTGCTGCTTGCTATGGGGGCACTGGGCGGGGGGGAGGAGCCTAGAGCACCAGCGGAGGACCAAAGAAATTTTGTAGACGCTATAACTTTTGTGCAACCCAATCAATATACGCTTATTGTGATTTTTTTTACCAAAAATATGTAGAAGAATACATATTGGCCTAAACTGAGAAAAAATTTGCTTTTTTATTTAAAAAAAAAAAAAAAAAAATGGGGATATTTATTATAGCAAAAAGTACAAAATATTGTGTTTTTTTTTTTTTTTTTTTCAAAATTGTCGCTGTTTTATTGCTTATAGCGCAAAAAATAAAAACCGCGGAGGCGATCAAATACCACCAAAAGAAAGCTCTATTTGTGGGGGGAAAAAAAGGATGTCAATTTTGATTTGGGTGCAACATCGCACGACCGTGCAATTGTCAGTTAAAGCGACGCAGTGCCGAATCGCAAAAAGTGCTCTGGTCAAGGAGGGAGTAAATTCTTCCGGGGCTGAAGTGGTTAACGACATTAGGTTTAGAATTACTTTAAGCCTGTTGTTAAAAAAGACTGTTGTTAATTTGGTGGTGACGGACTGCATCATATGTGTCAGTTTTGATCTTCATAGTCATTCAGTTGATGAAACCAGAGAACAAATTCCACTTTATCATAGCACATCTGAATCAGACCGCTCACTAGGGGCAACCAGCAATCCAATCCCATACAGACTCAAAATCTCGAGAAAGTTTAATGCCGTTTAGCTGGTGGTTACACTGCCGGCAAATCAGTCCAAGACATGCATTCCAGTTATTGCAAGGTTCATTCACTATCTGCATGGAGTTTGAATGTTCTCCATGTGCTTGCATGGATTTCCCCCGAGGAATCCAGTTTGATCCCAAACTCCAGGGATAGGCTGGTAGGTTAACTGGCCCTAATATGTGTATATGGGCAGCACAGTGGCTAAGCTGTACCTAATAAAGTGGCCGGTAAGTGTATATGTAAAGCGCTGCGTAAATTGATGGTGCTATATAAAGTCACTGTATTAAATAAAAAAATAAATAAAATAAATGTAACACAGGGATCTTTGATTGTAAACTCCTTGGGGGCAGGAACTGATGGAATGTACAATATATGTAAAAATTCTTGGGGCTATATAAATACCTGTAATATTAAACAATAAAGCAACAGCAATTATTTTTTTGTGTATGCCAGCCAGCATGCTAAAATGCGGGAGGTGGGCGCGCACACAATATTTTTCAGGACCTGGTCTTCTCCAGCTGCAAAAGAAAAGAGGTAAAAGTGTGGCTCATTTTTAGCCACGTTTATGAAATTTGTTGCTCCATCTAATAAGCAAACTAAACACTTTTCCAGCAGTGAGTGACTCCTGTTTATAGGAGGAATACTTCCCTTCTCTGTCCAGACCTCTACCACAATGAGGACACTGCCCGCTCAGAAGGCACGCGGAGAGCTGCAGTGATCACATGGCTGTCACACGCGGGGCTCCTCTCATAGACAACCACACCTTCCCATCTCTAACCAGTAGCACGCAAGCCTAGTCATCTACACATAGCTCAGCTCCTTCTATGTTCCTTCATGCACCCTGAGTGGACCTCTGAGAATTCCACAACTGGTGCACACATTTACAGCACATATCAGTATTGTGAAAGTCAACCAACACTAGGCAGAGGTCATCACAAATTGGCTGATCAAAAGGGAGCTGATGATTGCAATCATATTTCAGTAAAGTATAACCAGAAGATCCCGGTCCCTGTAGCTAAAGGGTTCTAAAAGCCATGGAAGTTCAAAGAATTTTTTTTGGCGTACCACAAAATTAGGGGATTTGGAATTAAATTGTACTTTTTATAGCATTTTATAGTCTTTGTAGTGACATACACCATCTGGACAAGGGTTTGAGGACACCTGACCGTCACACCTATATGAAATAGTTGGACATCCAGTTCCAAATCCATCCCAAAATCGCTCATCCATGTCTTTATGGACCTTGCTTTGTGCACTGGTTTAAATCATTTGGTGGAGGGGGGATTATGGTGTGGGGTTGTTTTTCAGGGGATGGGCTTGGCTCCTTAGTTCACGTGAAGGGAACTTTTAAAGCGTCAGCCTACCAAGACATTTTGGACAATTTCATGCTCTCAGCTTTGTGGGAACAGTTTGGGGATGGCCTCTTCCTGTGCCAACATGACTGCACACCAGAGCACAAAGCAAGGTCCATAAAGACATGGATGAGTGAGTTTGGAGTGGAGGAACTTGACTGTCCTGCACAGAGTCCTGATCTCAACCTGATAGAACACCTTTGGGATGAATTAAGAGCAGAGACTACGAGCCTTCTTGTTCAACATCAGTGCCTGACCTCACAAATGTGCTTCTGGAAGAATGGTCAAACATTCCCATAAACACTCCTAAACCTTGTGGACAGCCTTCCCAGAAGCTGTTATAGCTGCAATGGGTGGGCCAACTCAATACTGAACTAGAGGTCGACCAATATATCGGCCGATATTTGGTGTTTTTTACTTAATCAGCATCGGCCGATTGTGCTGATAAAAAAGGCTGATATAACGAGACTTGCAAATGACTTCTGTAATAGAAGTCAGTGCAAGTTGCCTGAAATCTTCTGTGAAGGGACTTCTCCCCTCCTCTAGGCAGCCTGCCAAATCTGATAAAAAGAACCTGAAGGATACAATGTTTACACTTATGAATGAACTGTAGAAGTTCTCAGTTTAACCATTTAAAGACTAAATCTTTTCTGACATTTGTTGCTTACAAGTAAAAATCCTGTATTTTCTGCTAGAAAATCACATAGAACCCCCAAACATTATATATATATATATATATATATATATATATATTTTTTTAGCAGAGACCCTAGGGAATAAAATAGCGGTTGTTGCAATATTTTATGTCACACGGTATTTGCGCAGCGGTCTTTCAAACGCAATTTTTTTTTAAAAAATACATTAATAAATAAAATAAAAAAACTAAGCAGTAAAGTTAGCCCATTTTTTTTCGTCCAAAAGTTTTGATTACCTGTTTTTGTATATTTAATATATAGTTTTTTTTCTTCTAAATTCTACATACAAGTGAACTGATTGGAGGTTTGTTTTGTTTAATAAATGTTTAAATGTAAAAAAATTTCTGTATCACTTAAGGTTGCTTTCACACTGGAGCGGGCATGCGTTGACGGTAAAACGCTGCTAGTTTTAGCGGCGCTATTCGGCTGCTAGCGGGGCGCTTATAACCCAGCTAGCAGCCGAGGAAGGGGTTAAATGCACCCCTGAAGCGCCGCTGCCGAAACGCTTTGCAGGCGATTCGGCAGCGGTGCGCATTAATTTCAATGGGCAGGAGTGGTGGTATACACCGCTCCAAAGATGTTGCTTGCAGGACTTTTTTTTAACATCCTGCCAGCGCATCGCCTCAGTGCGAAAGCACTCGAGATATCACACTGAGACTGCAGGGGAGCCGTTTTACAGGCGCTATTTTTAGCCCAAAAGCGCCTGAAAAACGCCCCAGTGTGAAAGGGGTCTAATTGTTAGATTTTATGAGATGAAGGGGGGAAAAAAAAAAAAAAAAAAAAATCGGCCTAATATATCGGCCCAAAAAAATCGGCATCACATATCGGCCACCGAGATTTCTAAATATCGGCATCAGCATCGGCCAGAGAAAAACCCATATCGGTCGACCTCTATACTGAACCCTACTGGGATGCCATCAAAGTTCATGTGTATGTAAAGGCAGGCGCCCCAATACTTTTGAGAAGATATATCTAAAGCCAAAACGTTTTTTTTTTTTTTTTTTTTGGGGGGTTTGGATAGCACAGGGTTTGGTTAAAAACCTCAGTTTATTTTCTATTTTTGCTGTCTTTGTCCCATTGGGGAACATTCATCTTACTTCCTATCCCAACAACAAACCAGAAGTGGGAGGAAATCTCTCCAAACTAAAGAGAAATTCCACACCCTTGTAACTATAACAGGTGTCCCCAATAAAAAATTTCCTCTTAGCTACTCGTTCCAGTGTCAACCATCAAACGTTGGATTGCTCATCACTTTTTAATAAACATTTACAGTTCTGATTTTATTACAAAAAATACCCACCTCATATATGTGCATACAACGCATGCATTTTTCTGCATTAAGTAAAGGTAGCCCAGTTATTTAAAAGGGCTGCCAATGCACGAGAAACTAGACCTGCAGAAGTTCTGACAAAGCCACGCACCAACCTTAGCCCTACCGCCAAGTTGCATCTCATTTCCAAATAGTCACCTCATCTTGTGGAAGGATCCCCCACAAAAACTGACAGGTCCTCCTGCTCCAAAACTTCACAGCACCATTAGCCAAACTCATCTACCCTCAGTGCCATAAATTTCTCCATCAAAAAAATGAGGTGTGGCCAGAATACACTGATCAGCGGCTGCAGCTGATTGGTTGCAGCCACCGCAGCGGCTACTCGAGGAAATTTTCCCAGCTTGTCCCCTCGACAGAAGTCGATGAAACAATAAACTTCTGTTGAGTGGTGACCATTAAACACTGATCGAAATTTGGCCGGTCTCTGCAGAACCAAATTTCGATCAGTATATATGGCCAGCTTAAGTTTCAACGCTATATTCTCACATGTAACCATACTTGTCAACGAGCCTATTTCAATTACAGGGTCTCCTCTCGATTCACCTTTTTTACTGCTCAGAAGGGCTGAGAATGATAACCAGATGACTAGGCCCCCTCGTGCTATAAATTGCCACGTGTTGTGAAATGTAGAAGACCTATTCAGAATACATGGAAACCAGAATGCGGTGTGACGGCCGTACCGCATTTCATACGCTGCATTCTTTGGAAAAAAAAAGACATTCTTCAGGTTTCCTAAGACAAGAGCAATACTCCAGGAAAGAACAAAAAACACATTTCTATCCAGACTATTTTTAAAGTCTGCAGCTCAGACATCTCGGCAAAATAGTGGAGGGATTATAGACGAGGGCAGGGTCCGCTCTCACCACCAAATGACTAATTTTAGGTCCTAAAGCCACACGCCACTTATGCATGACTTGAAGGGTTATCATTGCTCCCTACGGAGAAGCTGCAATTATAGTCTGTTTGGCTACACATTTGACATGGGTCACCAAATTCCTGAGCACCAATCAAAACACTGCTTTCCTGAGCACCAATCAAAACACTGCTTTCACAGTGACCTCTTCTATGTCACTACACAACTTTGATCATTCAATGAAGTAGAGGTAATTCCACAGCAGCCCTCTGAAGGCTCATCTCCTGTAACATGCCTGCAAGTCTGACCATCTCCTGTAGCATCTGAACCTTTCCTACAACATGTCCACAGTCTGACAATCTCCTAAAGCAGGGGTCTCCAAACTTTCCAAAACAAGGGCCAAGGCCCCCCCAAGTCACACTTTAGAGGGGCCGGACTGTAGCTAGTGGGAGTAGAAAATGCCCTGGCAGTAAACAATGCCACAGGCTTGGTGGTCAGTGGGAATAAAAGAAATTACATCATTGGTGTCAGTGAGAGAAATAGTGCCCCACCATTGGTGTAAGCGAGAGGAATAGTATCCCATCATTGGTCTCAATGGAAGAAATAGTGCCCCATAACTGGTCTCAGCTGAACAAATAGTGTCTTGTATCAGTGGAAGGAATAGTTTCTCAAGGACCAGATGAAGGCAAGCAAAGGGCCGCATCCAGCCCGCGGGCTGCAGGTTGGAGACCACGGTCTTAAAGCATGTCTCTGACCATCTCCTGTAGCATGCACATAGCCTGTGAACCTTTCTTGTTGTATGTGTGACGTCTCTGCCTCCTGTAGCATGCTTGCAGCCTCTGACCATCTCATGTAGTGTGCCCACAATCTCTGGAGATGGTCAGAGACTGTGGACACGCTACAGGAGATGGTCAGAGACTGTGGGCATGCTACTGGAGATGGCGCACCAGCCTAGTGCATTATCCCATATACCATTTATTGATAATCCACAGTAAAATATACTCACAAACCAAGTGAAAGAAACAACGTATCAAGCTACATATCCATAGCACGGTTGTTCATCAGATTCAGCAAACTCCACAACTCAGGAGAACTCCCACAGGATCCTAGTTGGCTTACATGTTTCGAGGGTTATACCCTCTTTTTTTTTAAGCCATTCCTTCTGAACCCTAGGATCCAGTAGCATGCACACAGCCTCTGACCATCTCCTGTAGCGTGCCCAGTCTCTGACCATCTCCTGTAGCGTGCCCACAATCTCTGATGATCTGATCATTTCTTGTAGCGGGCCCTCAGTCTCTTGAACTTCTCCTAAAGCATGTCTCTAGTCAGTCTCCTGTAGCATACTCGCAATCTCTGATTGTCTCCTGTAACATGTCCACAGGTTCTGACGCTTCCCTATAGCATGCCCAGTCTCTGACCATTTCCTAAAGTACTGTATATGTGCCTTTCCTGAAGCATGTTTACCATCCCCTGAAGTATCTCTGTAGTCTCTGACCCTAACCCAAAGCATGTCTACATGTTTCTAACCATCTCCTAAAGCATTTCTCTAATCTCTGGCCATATCCTGTTGTATGTCTGCAGACTCTGACCGTCTCCGGTAGTAAGTTTGCAGTCCCTGACCGTATTTTGAAGTATGTTCGCAGTCTGACCGTCTTCTGGAGCATCTCCACAGTCTTTGACTATCCCCTGTAGTATGTCCGCAGTATCTGACAGTTGTCTGTACCATGTCCACAGTAGTAGGTCTGTAGACTCTGTCTCCTATACCATGACCACAGTCTCTGACCATATCATTTAGCATGTCTTTTGAAGGTTTCCCTAGTTTTACATAAACAAACATATGTGGTCCTTTAATGATGTCAGGGCCACACTCATGTCCCCCTCATATCAAGTACATTGATCATCACTGCTTTACAATAATAAGAACACCTCTGAATTGTAGCTAGCCCCACCACACAATCGCTCACCAGTAGCACATATCTGAGGCCTCATAAGGTTGATAATACACTCAATCATGAGGCACTGGAGAACCGATCAGTTACAAAATTCTTCTGTTGCATAATCAGCCTTTACCCTGAACACATGTTGCACAAGTCTTCTGCTATTTTTCAGATGGAAAAAAAAAAAAAATCAAAGATGTTAAACAGTAGTGCTGGATTATTCCCTTTCAGATTTAAAATAATGGCAGCAGGATGCTTAACCATTGACATAACTTTATTGTCTCTAATATTTAAAAGGGGTTGTAAACCCCCCCTTTTTTTTTTTAAATAAAAATAACAAACATACCTATACTTACCTGCTCTGTGCAATCGTTTTGCACAGGGCAGTCCTGATCCTCTTCTTCTGGGATGCCCCTCCGATGCTCCAGGCCCCTCCTCTTCATTCGGTGCCCCCACAGAAAGTCGCTTTGCCTAGGGGCACCCATGTGGGCTCGCTCCCAAACCCCGCTGCTGCATCCATTGACACAGACAGCGGGACTCGGCCCCGTCCCCCACGTCACTCGCTCCTGCTATCAATCTGTCCAACGAGGAGAGAGACAGTGGCTGGATCGGATAGGTAAGAAAAAAAAAAGGGGGCGGGGGGGGGTAGAGGGTCATGGGGGGCAGCTGCAGCACATAAGGTTTTTCACCTTAATGCAAAGAATGCGTTAAATTAAAAAACCTTGAGGCTTTACAGTCTAACATCACAAGGATTTTTGTATAAATCCGCAAACTACTGAGCAGACCTTTGTAACATCTAAAAGTAAACTTAAGTGGGTGGCCCAGTGGCCAAGCTGGAGCGGCCCGGTGGCCAAGCTGAAGCGGCCCGGTGGCCAAGCTGAAGCGGCCCGGTGGCCAAGCTGAAGCGGCCCGGTGGCCAAGCTGAAGCGGCCCCGTGGCCAAGCTGAAGCGGCCCCGTGGCCAAGCTGAAGCGGCCCCGTGGCCAAGCTGGAGCGGCCCCGTGGCCAAGCTGGAGCGGCCCCGTGGCCAAGCTGGAGCGGCCCCGTGGCCAAGCTGGAGCGGCCCCGTGGCCAAGCTGGAGCGGCCCCGTGGCCAAGCTGGAGCGGCCCCGTGGCCAAGCTGAAGCGGCCCAGTGGCCAAGTTGAAGCGGCCCAGTGGCCAAGTGGGCGGTGCTTCTGCTTAGCAGAACTAGCGTTGTCAGTTTGAATCCCAACAACGGCACAACCTGCTTAAAGTATGCATGTTCAACCAGTGCGAATTTCCTCTGACTACTCCGGTTTCCTCCCACACTCCAAAGACATGCTGGTAGGTTAATTAGCTCCTGTCTAAATTGGCCCTTGTATGTGTAGGTATGAATGTGAGTTAGAGACTTTAGATTGTAAGCTCCTTGAGGGCAGGGACTGATGTGAATGTACAATGTATATGTGTAAAGTGCTGCGTAAATTGACGGCCCTATACAAGTACCGGTAATAAATAAATTTATATAAAATTATAAATATGATATGCATCTTACAGAGCCCTGACCACCAAGGTTGATTGTCATCTTCTGCGCTGCAGTTTTATTTTTAACATCAGGAACTTTATGCTGAAATGTTTATGAAGCAATTCTTCGTATGTAGGGCTGTTCAAATAACTCCCCATAGCTTCCTGTTTACAGATATAGGTGGGTCCTTCCTGCTATTTTGGGCACTATATATATTCTTTTACAGCTTCCAGAGAAGCTCACTGTACATGGAGTCTCCTTGATTGCCCATATCAACCAATTATTTGGCTGTATTTTGCAGTCCTGCCAGAACTCTAGTGACCCTCATAAGTTCCTGCAGTGTTATCTCAAGAAGCTTTGTTGGCCCTACACAGGTTACCTCTGTGAGCCACAGAACACTGCTTCCCTATACTATAGGGAGGATAGGTGGAAGTGTTCTGTAGTCCTGTCCTAGGGTGACAACACTGCTCCTCCTCAGATGCAGTACAGCGAGTGAACGTCACCCTAGGACAGGAAGTGTGTAACGGGCAGGATTAACAGGTATAAAAGAAGAAAAAAGCCTCAAAAAAATAAAACTAATGCAACCACCACATCTAAGGACTGGTAGGCTGCAATAAAGTTACATTTATGATTCATCATATTTTGCACAAACCTGTAATTTTGTCATTTATGTGGAAGCCATTGCTTACAAGCTGTGAGAATTTCGTAGACAGCTGTGTCTAAAAATAAAAGGGGGGGTTTAAATTTACTTGCCGATCAGTGGGTGCCAGCGGTCAGTCAATCATTGGCTGGCATCCGCTGATCAACTTGTGTTGTGACTAATCACAGCACAGCCGGCACGCGACCTGTAACCGTAAGTGCTCTATCATGTACCTAGGAACAAGAGAACCACTCTGCTGCCGTACTCATACAAGAGGCGGTCGGCAATCGGTTAAAGTGTTACTAAACCCAGGAGCCTGCATTCACGATATCCGGTCTCCCACAGTACAAAGAACATGGAAATGCAACAGTCTTGCCAAATATAAACTGCTAAATACCTTTTCTCATTGGCAGTATATAGGAGTCTTGTGACCTCTATCAGTGTCTGGTTAAAACTTGTAGGAGGGGTATCTATTGTGCACTGAGTGTCCTATCAGGATGTAGGACACCGACCCTCTGTCTGGACAGTGCTGATTGGCCCTGTGCTGATCACATGCACCCATCCCAAAAAAAAAAAAAGAAAAAAGAAATAAACTCTGCACATGCTCAGTTTGGTTTGTATTGCTAGACTGCCTCCTGGCTTTAGTAAAGAAAATAAATATACTGCGCTAACTGCCAAAAAATAATAAATATCACATTTGAAACCGATGCAACTTTGAAAAAAAAATAAATAAATAAATAATCGCTATAAAGCCCCATGCAGATAATTTGTTGCAAACATCAATAACCTTAAAGCAATAAAAGTTCCAAATCCCAAGTAAAGTGCTTGTGCTCTACAAAGTGGATACGAATCCGTGCTTGATATGCGCTCACAAGACGGCGCCCCCACATAGATGTCATCTCACCCCCCAAATGGACCAACTATTTCTAGTTTGGTCAAACACGCATGTGGGGCAGTCGCCGTGGGTTTTCTGTGGGCTGATGTGGTTTAAGATAGTCGTTTCCTCATATGAATGGACGTAATAAGGAGTGCCTCATTCCTCTATGTACCAACGCAGATGTTCCTCATAACAATGACAGAAAAAGCCTCACTGCACAGCAATGTTTAAAACATTTATTCCAGATAAAAAAAAACATGGTATTAGACTCACATGTAAGGGTCCCTAAAAGCCGGGCACCTGGTGTGAACAGCAGGTAAGTTCCCAGG
Source organism: Aquarana catesbeiana (assembly GCF_042186555.1). NCBI lineage: Eukaryota > Metazoa > Chordata > Amphibia > Anura > Ranidae > Aquarana > Aquarana catesbeiana. Next base: position 209,913,354 of record NC_133335.1, read on the forward strand.
AAATCTGCCCATAAAGCAGTGGTAAGCCGCCGCCACGCTATAATGGTTGATTTCCGGGACTGGAAGTGTGTCGTGATGATGCGATAAAGCGGACCAACCTCTACATGTTTCAGCCAATCAGACGGGACAGAGTGCAGAGACGGACTTGTCACCCGCCGGCTCAGCGGGGACCAACGGAGCGATCCCCACTGAGCAAGCAGAGTAGTGAAAACGGACAGCCCTGTGTGAAAGGGTCCTTAAAGTGGAGGTCCGCCAAATTTATTATTTTTTTTAAAAGTCCGCAGCTACAAATACTGCAGCTGCTGACTTTTAAAATAAGGACACTTACCTGTCCAAAGCGCCCGCAATGTCGGCACCCGAAGCCGATCTCTCCCTCGGCTCTCGGGTGCTGCCGCCGCCATCTTTGGTAAGGGAATCAGGAAGCGAAGCCTTGCGGTTTCACTTCTTGGTTCCCTACTGTGCATGCGCGAGTCGCGCTGCGCAATATGAATGGTCCCTCGCTGTCTCTGGGACCCGTGTGTGTCCTAGCAGACAGCGTGGGGGGACGGGAAGAGGAATAGACCCCCGCGGGAGTCTATGCCCGGAAGTGGATGCAGATACCGATCTGCAACCCCCCCCCCACCCACCCCCGAAAGGTGCCAAATGTGACACGGGGGGGGGGGGGTGTTCCGGAAAGCGGAAGTTCCATTTTTGCCATGTAGTTATTACTCCATTATTTTGTTCAGGTCTTTCTGTAAACTACCAGGGTGTGCACAAACAAGGATCCTAATGGCAGGATCACTGTCAGTTTCAAATAAAATTTTCAGATTCAAAAAGACTTTAAGCAATTTGTGGAAGATTAAAATAGATCTAAAAAGAAAAAAAAAATGTTCTTCCTTACTGATCAACTACCAGCTGCCTCACTGCAGTCTGGACTTCCTTTTTCTGTATGGACAGTATTAGTATAGTTACACTTTTTATTTAAGTTGTACAGTATGCCTTTACTTCCTATGCTATGTGCTCCAAGAAGCCAATTAATGCTCCACATTGAAAAATGATCAAAGAAGGGTTAATAGGTTTCCGAAATATAGGGCTGTCCTAATCTGCATCACTTCAGTTACTACAAAACACTCATTTCACTCGACACATTCTCAACCGCAACTGCAGGATGGTTTAACGGAACTTTTTTGGTGGCCTGTGCCCACAGCGAGTAACCAAAGCAACCACACAACACTGAGAAAACACAGAGCGCATAGACAAGAGTGACACGTGGGGATTGCCCCATGCCTGGTCACAACACATCCTGTGCCAACAAGTCCCCTTTATAAATCTTCCACTGTACCGAAACACCAGATACCGCCAAATGATTATTCATATACAAACCTGTCCCAACTCTGAGACATACATCTGTATGATATACTGAGCACCACTGATCATATTATCTGAATGAAAGGTCTACAAAGAAAAAATTTCATAAACAGTCTTATGCCCCGTACACACGGTCGGACTTTGTTCGGACATTCCGACAACAAAATCCATGGATTTTTTCCGACGGATGTTGGCTCAAACTTGTCTTGCATACACACAGTCACACAAAGTTGTAGGAAAATCCGATCGTTCTGAACGCGGTGACATAAAACACGTACGTCGGGACTATAAACGGGGCAGTAGCCAATAGCTTTCATCTCTTTATTTATTCTGAGCATGCGTGGCACTTTGTCCGTCGGATTTGTGTACACACGATCGGAATTTCCGACAACGGATTTTGTTGTTGGAAAATTTTATATCCTGCTCTCAAACTTTGTGTGTCGGAAAATCCGATGGAAAATGTGTGATGGAGCCTACACACGGTCGGAATTTCCGACAACAAGGTCCTATCACACATTTTCCGTCGGAAAATCCGACTGTGTGTACGGGGCATTAGAGATATAAAAAGATAACTGAAATCAGTAAGCAGCAATTAAGAAAGTTCTATTATTGTACGGGATCTATTTAGCGCCAACCGCTTGCACAGAGCTGAATTACACAAATTCTGAAAAATCAGAGCATTCCATCTTGCCATTATTGTGTCAACTAATTTCATTCAAAAGCCCATAAAGTGGTTGTAAACCCCTTACATACATTATATTCTCAAAAGTATTGCCTTTACACACACATGAACTTTAATGGCATCCCAGTCTTAGTCTGTAGGGTTCAATATTGAGTTGGACCACCCTTTGCAGCTATAACAGCTTCAACTCTTCTGGGAAGGCTGTCCACAAGGTTTAGGAGTGTGTCTATGGGAATGTTTGACCATTCTTCCAGAAGCGCATTTGTGAGGTCAGGCACTGATGTTGGACGAGAAGGCCTGGCTCACAGTCTCCGCTCTAATGCATCCCTAAGGTGTTTTATCGGGTTGAGGTCAGGACTCGCTTGTCCATGTCTTTATGGACCTTCCTTTGCTCACTGGTCCAAATCATGTGGTGGAGGGGGGATTATGGTGTGGGGTTGTTTTTCAGGGGTTGGGCTTGGCCCCTTAGTTCCAGTGAATGGAACTCTTAAGGCGTCGGCATACCAAGACATTTTGGACAATTTCATGCTCCCAACTTTGTGGGAACAGTTTGGGGATGGCCCCTTCCTGTTCCAACATGACTGCGCACCAGTGCACAAAGCAAGGTCCATAAAGACATGGATGAGCGAGTTTGGGGTGGAGGAACTTGACTGGCCTGCACAGAGTCCTGACCTCAACCTGATAGAACACCTTTGGGATGAATTAGAGTGGACACTGCGAGCCAGGCCTTCTCATCCAACATCAGCGCCTGATCTCACAAATGCACTTCTGGAAGAATGGTCACACATTCCCATAGACACACTGCTAAATCTTGTGGACAGCCTTCTCAGAAGAGTTGAAGCTGCAAAGGGTGGGCCATATCAATATTGAACCTTACGGACTAAGACTGGGATGCCATTAAAGTTCATGTGCGTGTAAAGGCAGGTGTCCCAATACTTTTAACAATATAGTGTATGTATTTATATAGCAAAGGAATGGTCATGTGGAAGTCGTTAGGTCTGATGGTTGCCCCTTCATGGTGGTATAATTGCCAAAGAATAGCAGACTGTTTTATAGGACAAAGTCATGCTATGGTGAAAACACTGTCCCCTAATGATATTCCCATATTCTAGGATAATGCCTACACATAGAATGCGGAACAAATTCGAGAGAGACTTCCTCAAGATCCTAATAAAGTTAAGCACCTTCCAAGCGCCTCTCCAATCACCAGATGTAAAGATCATTTGAACTCTATGGGAGGAAAATAAATGTGAAGGGCATTTCAACCTGCTTCCTCAATGAACTGGAGGTTTTTCATCTTAAAAGGCATCACCCCCACTCACCCTCTCTGCTTAACAACTGCTGAAATTAGATAACAGCCACACAGCGAGTGCATGGATTTCAATGAGTCCTCCCACTCAGCAAACTAAGAAGATGAGCCCGTATGAGTGAATAATTATGGCTGCCACAATTTAGAATGTATTGACAATCAATACACCAACATTAGGAATGAGAGCACATACATTCCAGTATGGTCAGTTTTTTGGTTGTGCTGGGAGAACAGCCTGCCTGTCTTCCAATGGCTAAGACTTGGTAGCACTTATGGCTGGCCATAGAACCGAGTGGCCGTATGCACCTGTACTTGGATGTACCCCAATACTTTAATTCAGGGGTCTCCAAACTTTATAAACAAAAGGGCCAGTTTACTGTCCTTCAAACTTTTGGGGTGCCCCATCCCTGGTGCCAGTGGGAGGAGTAGAGCCCCGTCCCTGGTGCCAGTGGGAGGGGTAGTGCCCCATCCCTGGTGCCAGTGGGAGGAGTAGAGCCCCTTCCCTGGTGCCAGTGGGAGGGGTAGTGCCCCATCCCTGGTGCCAGTGGGAGGAGTAGTGCCCCATCCCTGGTGTCAGTGGGAGGAGTAGTGCCCCATCCCTGGTGTCAGTGGGAGGAGTAGTGCCCCATCCCTGGTGTCAGTGGAAGGAGTAGTGCCCCATCCCTGGTGTCAGTGGGAGGAGTAGTGCCCCATCCCTGGTGTCAGTGGGAGGAGTAGTGCCCCATCCCTGGTGTCAGTGGGAGGAGTAGTGCCCCATCCCTGGTGTCAGTGGGAGGAGTAGTGCCCCATCCCTGGTGTCAGTGGGAGGAGTAGTGCCCCATCCCTGGTGTCAGTTGGAGGAGTAGTGCCCCATCCCTGGTGTCAGTTGGAGGAGTAGTGCCCCATCCCTGGTGTCAGTTGGAGGAGTAGTGCCCCATCCCTGGTGTCAGTGGGAGGAGTAGTGCCCCATCCCTGGTGTCAGTGGGAGGAGTAGTGCCCCATCCCTGGTGTCAGTGGGAGGAGTAGTGCCCCATCCCTGGTGTCAGTGGGAGGAGTAGTGCCCCATCCCCGGTGTAAGGAGTGGCAGGAACTATGGCCCACGGCTGCTGACAGTGAGGGGGAATAATGCCCCAAGAGCCAGATAAATGCAAAGAAAGGGCACTATCAAGCTCTTGGGCTGAAGTTTGGAGACCGCTGCTTTAATGCATTGGTGCAACGTGCGCATGCGTGCCATTGCTTTATATCAGAGTACAAGCATGTTCAGTCAGTTGCTTCTATGGCCAGCAGTGTGCTCTACCTGCAGCTTAGAGAATTTAATGCTAGAGCATTTTTTCAGCTGCTCACTGCCTGTGTACAAGAGGCCCTAAAGCCATTCAATCAGCATGACATCCAGGAACATTCAGAAGGAAGGGGGCAGATATGGCAGCCTTCAAACTTCTTCACTACAGATGCCTTTGAATAAAAACCAAATATGTGCACATGCTTGTCAAGCTTGCAGATAATTCATATTTTTATGGGAAAATGTCAGAGCAATCTAAAAAATAAGGTAGAAACCAAAAATAAATTACCTCTGGTGTTAATGGCCATATCTGCTATTTTCTGAAAGGCATCCAGAAATGATCCAGTTACGATTGTCATTGTTCTGAGATAAAAAAAAAAAAAAAAAAGTTAATTAGTGTACGTTACAAAGCACAAATTCAATAGAAAATTGACGGGTTCTAGAAGCCAAATCAGGCCAAGTAGAAACATGCAGGCGAGGAAACGGATATTGCTTCATTTTCCAGGGAGACACAACAGAAAAACACAGCTGGCATAGGGCCACCTGGTTAAGGATTGCTAAATGGGTTGTAGCCAGTGTACATCCAGACTTTAATCACTAAAGGCAAACAGTAAAAAAATAGTTTTGGGTCATTTTATACCAACGTATAATTTCTTCGTATAAGAAAAAAATAAACCCTATCTAAAAATCTAAACACTCACATACATACATATAAAAAAAACTTGCAGGTCACAGATTCCCAGATTACTGCAATGGTTTACTTTGCAGACACATCGAGCTCCTGTATTTTGCATGCAAACACATGTATTTGAGCAGTACAGCATTTTGATGCAAAAGGCAGTGTTTGTCAAAAACATCCCTCTACCTTTTAAATACACAAACACACAACCTTTGTTGCAGAAGCATGACAATGGATTCTCAAAGTACTAGGGGTTAGCTAAAGAAACAGCACAGAGGTGTATACCATGGTTCCATGTCTGCCAGCTCCAACAGTTGACCTCCAGCATCTATGCAAACCCCCAAGCTCTAGGCTTGCTCTGTTGCCTATGCAAACCCCAAGCTCTAGGCTTGATCTGTTATCTATACAAAACCTAAAGCTCTAGGTTTGTTGCTATATTTATCTCAAACTTAAAGTTCTAGGGCTACCGCCGTATTAAAGCTCTTGGCTTGCTGCGGTACCTATGCCAAACCTAAAGCTTTAGACCAATGTCAACCATATGCTGTAGGCTTGCTGCGGCAAACCCTATGTTCTAGCCTCGTTGTGGACCTAAAGAACCCCTAGAGCTATACGCTTGCTGAGTTATGTATGTCACACCTATAGTTTTAGGCCTACTGTGGCACTTATTCCAACCCTATACTGTAGGCTTTCGGCAGTACTTATACAAACCCTAAGTTCTAGGCGTGCTGCGGTACCTATGTAAACCCAATGCTCTTGGCTTGTTCCAGTACTGATGCCAACCCTAAGCTCGTGACTTGCTCCTGTACGGATGCCAACCCTAAGCTCGTGACTTGCTCCTGTACTGATGCCAACCCTAAGCTCTTGGCTTGCTCTGGTACCAATGTCAACCCTAAACTCTTAGCCTCCTCCAGTACCGATCCCAACCCTAAGCGCTTGGCTTGCTCTGGTACCAATGTCAACCCTAAGCTCTTAGCCTCCTCCGGTACCGATGCCAACCCTAAGCTCTTGGCTTGCTTCAGTACCAAAGGAAACCCTAAGCTCTTGGCTTGCTCTGGTACACATGCCAACCCTATGCTCTTAGCCTCTTCTGGTACCGATGTTAACCCTAAGTTCTTGGCTTGCTCCAATGCCGAAGCAAACCCCTTGCTCCAGTACTGATGAAAACCCCAAGCTCTTGGCTTGCTCCAGTACTGATGAAAACCCTAAGCTCTTGGCTTGCTCCAGTACTGATGCACACCCTAGAGTTCTTGGCTTACTCCAGTACTGATGCAAACCCTAAGCCCTCTACTTGCTCCAGTACTGATGCATACCCTAAGCTCTTGGTATTCTGAAAAGATCAGCGGATCTCACTTACTGTAAGCTCCATTATCTTTTAAAAACACTTCTACTCTGTCGCAACTGTTTTTCCATTGCATCAGCTCTGTGGCCACTGAAGAAGTACAAAACTAAGCTAGATGAATTTTCTTCATGATCTTGGATATAAAGAAATCAGTCCAAGCTTATCTTTCCATGAACGATGATTCATTTATAACAACCTGAACAACAAATCTACATAACAAACCATTGCTGTCTTTATATTTCCCTATTACAGATGAAAAATATAAAAAAGCAGGATGATGAACATGTAGAAAAGAAAGTGCTTTACGTAGATGTAACAGGAGAGCTCATATCATTATTGGGTGTAAATAGACACATTTTTTTTTAGTTTTGGATACAGTAGGAAAGGGTTAAACTCGTATTTTATTTCTGCTGTCTCCTGTCCTGGTGATGCAACAGGAAATTATAAGAAATCTCCCAAAGCGTAAGGAGAATTTCCATCTTAGACAGTAGTCACGGGAAGTTTTGTCCACAATGGAAAATGTTCCTCCTGGTGATAACTCGAAAATTTTGAATTGCAGTTTGACCTGGTCCATTCCATCCTTACCCACTTTCTGGTATAATGGTGGCTCCTTGGCTGGCAGTCTTCTATTGAGGACAATAGAAAAAATAGTGTAGCGCTGGACTATAAATACGCATATAATGATGTATGCGAGTGGGCGGAGCCCCATAAATGTGTAAATAAAGTGACTAATAAAAGACCATATATCATTTAGTCTAAATTAATCAAATAGATATATAGTGACATTTGAAAATCAATCAAGTGCACCTGCATTAAGTTTAAAGATCAGAAAATATTAGAAAAGTGAGTTCTAAAAATATGGCAAACTAAAAGTGAATAAAGATGAACCAATGTGGCAGCAAAAATGAATACAAATATTATGTCAACATAAACCATCTAATCACTAATAGTGCTGATTTTAGTGATCGCAAATGAAAAGGAAATGAATACAGTCCCAAAAAAAATGTCAAACAGGTCCCAAAGCGTAGTGACACTTCCAACACAGAGTCTGGTTCAGTATTCCACCGCAGCTGTTGCCCACCACCAAGGGATAAAAGTTGGAGGCTTACCGGACAGCCTGCGACCACCCTTATTCAGGGGGGTCAAAACAGGCTCAGTAGAAATATGTGAGTCCAGATGATATCCTCACCAATGTTCTCCAGGTGTTCTCCAGATATCTAACATGTCAAACCAAGAGGGGCTTCCAAACAGGATGCAGCTAGGACTTGTCCATAGGATGCAGCAAAGTATTGGCCATAAATAACCCCAGAAAAAGAGAAAAAAAAATACTCCGGTAGTGCAGAGCAATCTGGCCAGTTTATTAAAAGTTCATACAAACAAGTAAAACGAAGTTCTGACGGGGAGAAATGAAAACAAGCTCCACCGCCGTTTAAAATCCAATCGCGCATGCGCGACCCGTGCTCACGTTGTGACCCTACGGCCGTTTCGTCACAACTGACGTCATCAAGCGTAAGGAGAATTTCCATCTTAGACAGTAGTCACGGGAAGTTTTGTCCACAATGGAAAATGTTCCTCCTGGTGATAACTCGAAAATTTTGAATTGCAGTTTGACCTGGTCCATTCCATCCTTACCCACTTTCTGGTATAATGGTGGCTCCTTGGCTGGCAGTCTTCTATTGAGTCCCACTGTAGACAGCCTCTCCTATGAGCTCCTGGCAACAGAACTACATGCTAATGCGGGGATACAGCCTGCGCTGACCCACACAAGCAGCCTGAAAGGACCACACACAGAGGTTATGCTTTTGCTTCTCTTCTATGTAACGTCAGCTGTCAATCATTTCAATTGGAGGAGAAGCAGAGGCATGTTTATTTGTGGTGTATTTTTCTTCTTCATATTCTCCTAATTTTTATGCTTATGTACTTTTTGCAATAAATTATGGGACTGGTAGTTAGACTCACATAGACGTACACTCAAACGCTTGGAGAGCCTTGCAGCTGCCCTCCTGGCATTGATTTGAACAGACTGCCTGATCATTGCTGCGTGGACACCTGTGCATCCTGTACATGTACAGATGGCCCTTTGCACTGGCGTACAGAGTGGTACACCTGTGTGAATGAGGCCTAAGGCTCCATTCACACTTGTGTGGCTTGTCATGCGACTTTGGACATTCAAAGTCCATTCTTTTCAATGGCAAAAGCATGGGGAAGAAAAGGTTGCAGGAACCCATCTTGCTGCATGGTGGAGCCAGAGTGATGGTCTGGTAAGTAAAACTGCTTTACACCCCAGACATAAATGAGCAGTTAACCCTTGCAATGCACCATGGGGGGGGGGGTCACATTTTTCAGAGTATAGCTTTAATCAATACTGATCTTTTTTTTTTTTTTTTTAAAGCAAGCCTTTAGTACTACTTTGTTACCATATTTTTGTTGTGGTTCAACAAGAACAAAGACAAGCAAATAAATTGCCCACACGGGGGCCAGGTATTGAATTGGTAATATAAGAACTGGAGGAAACCATATACACAATGCCCATTGTCAGGCAACACTGAGCCATAGGGATGGCAACTGATGACAGTCAATAAAAGGGAACTGTGACCCTAGGGCAAGGTTGCCATCTTCTCAGGGAAGGCCCACCTGGGGAAGCTAGCCCCCTCGCGGGATGGCAAGCACCCAAAAGGCATGGGTAGAAGGAGACCAGAAGAGGAAGGAAGAGAGAAAGCAGAGGAAGGCAAAGTAATCATGGAAAGGAGAGAAAGAATAAAAAAGGACTTCTTGGACTCGGAAGCACCACAGGTGTTGATCATAGGTGGTCCGAACAAACTGGGATAAGCGAGGGGAATACACCTTTAGTATTACTTTAACTAGAAATTCAAGGAAGAGCGTGCATTGGGAGGGTTTTTGGCCCAAAATTATTAATACACACATATATAGATATAAACACATAAAAATAGGATTTTTTAAAACAGCTTACCTGTAAAATCCTTTTCTTTCGAAGGACATCACGGGACACAGAGCCACAGTAATTACTGATGGGTTATATAGGTATCACTGGTGATTGGACACTGGCACACCCTATCAGGAAGTTCAACCCCCTATATAATCCCTCCCCCTTGCAGGGATACCTCAGTTTTGTAGCCAAGCAATATAGTGTATTAGAAGAGGGGTGGGACCTCTGTGTCCCGTGATGTCCTTCGAAAGAAAAGGATTTTACAGGTAAGCTGTTTTAAAAAATCCTATTTTCTTTCTCGAACATCACGGGACACAGAGCCACAGTAATTACTGATGGGATGTCCCAGAGCAATGCTACCTGAGGGGGGGGAACCACGACCAAGTAGGGTGCAATCAGACCTGAGGACCCTGTACTGCTGCCTGCAGCACACTACGCCCAAAGGTGATATCCTCATGCCTTCTCACATCCACCTGATAGAATCTGGTGAATGTATGAACTGAAGACCAGGTTGCGGCCTTGCAGATTTGAGCCATAGAGGCCCGGTGATGCACTGCCCAAGAAGCACCAATAGCCCTTGTGGAATGTGCCCTGATCTGAAACGGAGGAATCTTCTGTTTCAAACCGTAAGCTTGAATGATCAACTGTCGAATCCATTTAGAAATGGTAGCTTTTGACGCTGCCTGTCCTCTATTGGGACCCTCTGGCAGCACAAACAAAACATCCGTCTTGCGGATCTGAGTAGTTGCCCCTAGATAGGCCTTAACTGCTCTTACTACATCCAACGAATGTAGAGATCTCTCTTCCGGAGAACAGGGATCTGGAAAAAAGGAAGGTAGAACAATGTCTTGGTTTAAATGAAAATCAGAAACCACCTTCGGTAAAAAACTAGGATGAGGGCGTAGTACCACTCTATCCTTGTGTATAATCAAATAAGGCTCCTTACAGGAAAGGGCTGCTAATTCTGATACTCTTCTAGCAGAAGAGATGGCCACCAGAAAAATTAATTTCCTTGTCAACAAGACCAAAGGAATCTGACTTATTGGTTCAAAAGGCCGTTTCTGTAACACAGCCAGGACCAAATTCAAGTCCCAGGGGTTTAGGGGCGCTTTAACCGGAGGATTAAGACGCATCACCCCCTGCATAAAGTTTCGGACCAAAGAATGCGAAGCAAGTGGCCGCTGAAATAATACTGATAAAGCAGAGACCTGGCCCTTGATGGTACTCAAGGCCAGCTTCATCTCTAATCCCATCTGTAGAAAATCAAGGATTCTACCTATGACATATTTCCTGGGATGCCAACCTCTGGATTCACACCAGGTTATATAAGCTTTCCAGACTCTATGATAAATCATCCTGGAAGCTGGCTTCCTTGCATTATTCAAGGTAGATATGACAGGACCTGAGAGCCCACGACTCTTCAGAACGTGGGTCTCAATAGCCAAACCGTCAAATTTATCGTTTGTAAGGCAGGATGGAACACTGGACCTTGAGATAACAGGTCTGGGCGTACCGGTAGGGTCCACGGGGAACCCACCGTCATCCTTACTATTTCTGCATACCAAGTCCTTCTGGGCCAAGCGGGGGCCACCAGAAGTACCGACTTCCTTTCCTGCCTGATCCTGCGAAGGAGTCGTGGTAGTAGCAGAATAGGCGGGAATGCGTAAATCAGTGAGAACCGATGCCACGGAATCACCAACGCATCCGTCCCGCATGCAAGAGGATCTTTTGTCCTTGCCACAAATCTGTCTATCTTTTTGTTGAATCGGGATGCAAAGAGATCTACATCTGGAACCCCCCATCTTTGGCATATGGCCCAAAAGACGTCGGGATGCAGAGACCATTCCCCTGGAAGTAACTGCTGGCGACTTAGATAACTTAGATAAACTGCCGATATGCATGGCACATGCATCTCTGCCCAGACTAAGATCTGGTTCACCTCTTTTTGAGCAGCTCGGCTCCGGGTGCCTCCCTGATGATTGACATAAGCCACTGCTGTGGCATTGTTGGACTGGATCCTGACTGGACAACCCTGTAGCCTGATAGTCCAGGCTTTTAGAGCTAGATGTATCGCCCGGATCTCCAGAATGTTGATGGGTAAGGTCCTCTCTGTCTTGGACCATACCCCTTGGACCGCAGCCTGTTCCAGAACTGCTCCCCAACCTGACAGACTGGCATCTGTTGTTACCACCGTCCAGGTAACCGGTAGAAAGGATTTCCCCTTCTGCAGGTTTTCGGGTATGAGCCACCAATTGAGGCTCTGACGCACCGCATGCGACAGGTGCATCGGAAAGTCTAATGCCTGAACCTTCTTGTTCCAGGTCGACAGAATACTGTGTTGCAGCATTCTTGAGTGAAACTGAGCATAGGGAACTGCTTCGAATGAAGACACCATCTTCCCTAGTAGCCTCATACAAAGGCGGACTGAGGGACCCTTCTTGGTCCTTACTGTCAGAATCAGCTCTCTCAAAGCAGTGATCTTTGCCTGGGGTAGAAATATTTTCTCCTGGCTTGTATGTATAATCAGACCTAAATATTCCAGTCTTCTTACTGGTTTTAGGAAAGACTTTTCTAAGTTGAGGATCCAACCCAGGTGTTCTAGATACCTGACCGTGGTCCTCAAGTTTCCATTCAAAGAGGCTACCGACCGGTCTATCAAGAGCAGGTCGTCTAGGTATGCTATGACAGCTATACCCTGAGCCCTTAATCTGGCCAGAGGAGGAGCCAAGATCTTTGTGAACACTCGAGGTGCAGTGGCTATCCCAAAGGGCAGAGCCATAAACTGGAAATGGCGCCCTCCTACCTCGAAGCGCAGAAACTTCTGATGAGCAGGAAAAATGGGCACATGCAGATATGCATCTCTGATGTCTATTGATGCCAGAAATTCTCCTCCCTGCAGGGTGGGAACTACTGTTCGAATTGATTCCATGCGGAAGGATTGAATCCTTAGGAATCGGTTCAGATCCCTTAAGTCCAAAATGGGCCTGACATCCCCATTTGGCTTTTGGACCGTAAAAAGGTTGGAATAGAAGCCCAATCCCTGGTCCTTTGCGGGAACTATCATAATGACCTCCTGCGACAAAAGTCGCTCTAACGCTAGAAGGAGCGACTGCTTCTTCTCTGGGTCTCTGGGAACATTTGATCTGAGGAACCGAGGAGAAGGGAATTCCTGAAACTCCAGCTTGTACCCTAAGGTTACCGTGGAGACTACCCATCTGTCCTGGAAGTCCTCCTGCCAGAGCTCTGAGAATTGTCGCAGTCTTCCCCCCACTCGAGTGAGCGGGGGCGCCCCCTCATGCAGAGGTCTTAGTGTTTTGCCTAGTAGGCTTCTTTCCCCAGGACTTCTTTTGTCCCTGGGGTTGACTCTTGTCTCTGGACCCCGATGGAGGCGGCCGTCGAGACTGCCTGGAGGCTGAAGCCCCCGGCGCTGGGGAAAGAGTCTGTTTGAAAGAGGGACACTTACTCTTCTTTTTGACAGGTAAGAGAGTGCTTTTCCCACAAGAGATTCTCTTGATATAGTTATCCAAGTCCTCTCCAAACAACCTTGCACCACGAAATGGAAACCCAGCCAGTAGCTTCTTACATGGTGCTTCGGCTGACCAATTTTTCAACCATAGGATTCTACGTATATGCACCAACCCCAGTGAAAGACGGGAGGTTTGCACGATAGAATCTCTAATGGCGTCAACCACAAAGCATAAGGCCGCTGGAAGGTTAGCAAACCCCTGGGCCTGCTGTTCAGGTAATACTTTGATGACCTGCTTAACATGGTCTCTTAAGTATTGACAGACTCCAATCGCTGCTATTGCAGGTTGGGCCACTGATCCTGCTAAGGAGAAAACATCCTTCAATAGGGATTCCATCCTTTTATCTACAGGATCCCTGAGCATCTGAGCATTGTCTACAGGACAAGTCAGGCTATTATTTATTGAGGAAATGGCGGCATCAATAGCCGGAATTCCCCACATTTTAATAAACTTTTCTTCCATCGGATAAAGTGTTGAAAACTTTCTCGGCGGAAAAAAACGTTTGTCTGGGTGATCCCACTCAGAATAAATAAGCTTTTCAAGTAAAGTATGAACAGGAAAAGCATGTGCTGCTTGGAAAGGTTTCAGTGACCCCAAAGCAGAAGAGGATTCTTTAGCAGTTTCAGGTATGGGCAACTTAAATGTGGAGCGGACCAATCCAGTGAGGATCTGCACTAAGACTTTCTCCTCTTGGTAAGTTGCAGAGGGTCCCTCTCCACCTGAATCCTCCGAAGAGGAATCATCCATCCCATCCCGATCCTCTGAAAGGGATTCATCTCCTTTATCCCAGAGCTCCTCTGTCTGAGGGTCCTGGGGAACAGAGGAAAGCCTAGTGCGTTTTCTTCCACTGAGTGAAGACGTAATCACGGCCATTAATCTTTCCTCTAGACCACTAATGGTTGAGGAAAAAACCTCTTGTGTAATATATACAGGGGCTGAAGTGCCAGAAGCAGGTGTAGCCCCTGACCCCAATGGCTCTCCCTGGCTAGCCGTCCCTGGCCCATCTTTAGGGGGGGAAGGATGCTGCCGACAGGGGGCCCTCAGAACCTGAACGAGATCCCCTAGTGTCTCTGGTTCCTGGGGTGCTTGAACCTCTTCTACCCATAGTGCAAAGCAACAAGGTGTGAGGTATACAAATGAACACTGTCCGCTGAGCGATGTAGTCTGGCTAAAAGCCTTGCTACCCAATGCTCAGTCTGGTGTTACTTCAGTAAATGCTGCCTAGGAGAATGCCTGTGTCCCACCTTACATGCGACCGTCAGCTCTGTGTCTCTCAGAAGGCTGAGTGCACCTGTACAGAGTGCCTTTAATAGCCTGCAGCTGGCCTGAGTGGGAGTCTAAACACTCTGTGCTGACATTCCGCCCCCTCCTCTACCGCCCCCCCCCTCGAGTTTTGAAAAAAACGAGCGCTTCCCACACTGCCGACTCTCCTGTCATGCTCTGGAGAAAAGGCTGGGGATGGGGGGGGGGGAAGGAGGGAGACTGGTAACAAGATTTGCCTGAACGGCTATCTTCAGAGATGGTGGCCATTAGGCCACAGAGCCCGGGTGGTATAACCACTTTCTAGACCCCTGTGGCCCCTCTCTAGCCTGGGGGGGAACATTCAAACATGAGAAATCCCCCCATCCACCTTACCTGCTTGCAGCCTGCTTGATACACTGGGACATACACAGCGATTACAACACCTGAGACAGACATTCAGCATGTGTAGGTTTGTGCTCTTAGCAGCCCCCGGTGGTCACAATAGGCATAGCATGCATTTACCTTAAAGGAGAAAAGCCACTAGAACTCAAAAATTCTGTGGAATCTCCTCTTACCTTATCCAGCCGCAGGGTGCCGTTTACACAGACCCAATCTTCACCTCTCACGGTGGGCTCCGTTTGAAAAAAAACCGTCAGAGACTGGGGCCCCCATCAGTAGGGGGATCCAACAGTTCTGGGACCGTAAAGCACCTCGCCAGAAATTAGGAAGTTTAAAGCCATTTTCTGATCTGCGGGGTCCAGCTCTCTAAAAAGAGAAGCATTACGGGTAAAACCTTGTTTCTTCGGACACGAGGCCCGGGTACCATTCAATTCGGCCATGAAAAGACACTTTGAATGGATCCGGTTCGCCTGGCTTGCCCCAGTATAGGATCTTAGGATATTCCCTTTGGAGCTCAGCACAGGACATCTTTACACGTCCATCACCTAAGACACTGGCGTAAAAACTGAGGTATCCCTGCAAGGGGGAGGGATTATATAGGGGGTTGAACTTCCTGATAGGGTGTGCCAGTGTCCAATCACCAGTGATACCTATATAACCCATCAGTAATTACTGTGGCTCTGTGTCCCGTGATGTTCGAGAAAGAAATAGCTAAAATAGAAGAAGACTTTTTGCTAATAGCATTCATATCTTCAGGACAGGCTCTTGGAAAAAAAAGAAACGTGTCTGGTCTTTCTCTGTTCTGGAAATCCTAAGAGTCAGTGACAGGTTGGGTGATTTCGTTCTTAGATTAGTCAAAATAACTGCAAAGCTCAATGACAACACTGTGTTGCTATGGAACCTCTATATACCTAGAGATAAACTGTTGCTGATGATAAACCTTGAGTCAGCTAACCACTGAACCATTTCTTTAGAAGACAACTACACTTTCCCTTAAAACACTCCCCACTTCAATATGACTGAACGTTCACATTAGAGCTAAAAGAATGGTCCCATTCAAGTCTATGGAGGGTTAGGTTCACACAAGCATATACCCATGCAGGGCTGTTTGCCTGTCTGAGATGCAGTTTTTGTAACTGATGATTTTTAATAAAACACAAAAATGCCTGAAACTCCTCCTTAAAATATTGAATTTTTCTCACTTTCAGACTTGGTGTCAGTGGTGCCCAGAAGGGAAAGAGGGCCACTCCACCCACAGTGTTCATTTTGTTGAAAACATTTTCGTCATTATTTTCATCAGCGGCATATTTCCAGTGACCAAAAACGAAAAGTACCCCACATTTTCGTCAAATGTCGAAAACTATGACAAAAAGCAATTCCAGTTTCAACCAATGAAACTTTGAGGGAGGTACGATTACCCATGTGGACTTTCGGCTTCCCTGGAGCTCCTCCTCAGACTGCCCAGAGTACTGCAAGTATGTACACTACAGGCATCCTCTCAGATCACCATCCAGAGCACTGTGCAGCATTACAGGCCTCTTCAGACCACCGTCCAGAGCACTGTGCAGCATTACAGGCCTCTTCAGACCACCGTCCAGAGCATTGTGCAGCATTACAGGCCTCTTCAGACCACCGTCCAGAGCATTGTGCAGCATTACAGGCCTCTTCAGACCACAGTCCAGAGCACTGTGCAGCATTACAGGCCTCCTCAGACCACCATCCAGAGCACTGTGCAACATTAAAGGCCTCCTCTGATCACCGTCCAGAGCACTGTGCAGCATTACAGGCCTCCTAAGAACACCGTCCAGACCACTGTACAGTATTATCGGCCTTTCAGACCACTGTCAAGAGCACTGTACAGCATTGCAGGCTTCTTCAGACCAGCGTCCAGAGCACTGTGCAGCATTACAGGCCTCCTCAGACCACCGTGCAACATTACAGGCCTCTCAGACCACCGTCCAGAGCACTGTGCAGCATTACAGGCCTCCCAGGTCACCGTCCAGAGCAGTGTGCATTACAGGCCTCCTCAGACCACCATCCAGGGTATCTGTGAAGTTTGTTCAACCCTTAATATCATAAATAACATTAGATTTTTTTTTTTTTTTTTTACTCCAGGGGTATATAATGAGTTTGGAAATTCTAAAGAAATGGTTAAATAATGCTTTACAATATAACTAAACCCATAAGATTTTAGTCGACTAAATTTGACTAAAATGCTACTAAAGTGAAATTTGACGCCAAAATCAACACTGTTCACCCAGAAGAGATACAAACAGCATTACAAACCAGACAGGGGTTCCAACCTCTCACCACTATCAAAAATGAAAAATAGTTACTTTATGGCCCATCCACACCACGTTCATAGAGTTGTTTCTCAACGCAGTGAACGCCATGACTAGCTGGAATCCATTTCTTCCAAAAGGCCCAAGCGCGGATTTGATGTGTGCTGGGTGAAAACACGCAGCAAAGAAAAAGCTGCAAAATGCACTAACACATGTCACTGTGTTTTAAAGAAAACAAAAGAAAATATATTTCGGGAAAACAACACATGCCAGCCCAATGCATTATAAAAATGTCAGCTTAAGTGCTTTGCAACACTTGCGTCAAAAGACGAATTTTCTTTACATACAGATTACCATCTGTTTTATTTTCGGTTCTTTGCATTAAATGTTTACTTTAACAGTGCAAAGTCTGCAATGATAGGAAACCGACTCCCTTGACAGTGTCTGGTGTTCATCCAGCCTCCCCGCCGTCATACAGGGCAGCTGCTTTCACCGCATGTTACCTGTATCTGGCTTGTCTGCAGACACACCAATCAGTTTAAATGATAAAGTCAATGATGTCCATCGCCCTGCGCTTATGGCAACACAATTTCATCAATTCAAAGTAAATTGGAACATTGACAGCCTGCTGATCGCTGCCTAGGGGTTCAGTGATGCGTTATAGTTGGGTAATCTGGGCAGCCCATCCAAGGAGCAGACCTTTCCCTTTAAAGTAAGCATGTCACGAAACAGGTGCAGAGGGTCCCAGGGTGTCAAAAAGCAGAGGTAGACTCCCCAAGCTCCATCTTTACCTAAATTATGGTTTTTAGGTGGATAGCCCCTTTAATCCCCATCCCACAACTACACAGCAGAGTCCAATAACAGGGTGAAGTATGAATTACTGTAAATATCTATTGGACTTTATTATTTGATACAGTTATGCACACTCAGGAGCCACAAAACTGCACGTTATACCAGGTCAGGTAGCTGAAGATTGAATAGATTAGCAACTGTCAAACGTCAACTCTGATTCCCAAACTGAGGTTATAGGCCCATCTAAAGTAGGGATGCACCCATATCGGATGAAAATAGGGTGATCATTGTTTTGGCTGTGCATGATTTTGCAGAGATTTTACCGTGTTTGCTGTGTGTTTTTCATAGGACAAGCGACTCAAAAAAAAAAAAAAAAAAAAAAAAGAAAAGTTCAACACGGGAGCGCTTTTTTTAACTGGCCAAATATGCATAAAAAATGCGACAAGCAGGATTTTCTTTTTTAACACCGTAACAGAAGAACGGACCAGTGTGAAGACAGACAGAATTTAAAGGGATGCATTTTTCTTGAGGTTTTTTTTTTTAAACGCAAAAGCGCTTCAAAAACTGCTCAGTATGAAAGCAGCCTATCAGCCGAAAAGGTGGCAGTAATGGACGTAAATAAATTCATATTCTTTTAAATTCATGATGTTAAAGCGGAGTTCCGGCGAAAAAAAATCTTTTTTTGCATCCTACCATTATTACTAATGAGATATCAAAAAGACTATATAATGATCACAATCGCTTGTTAGAAAATATAAAGTACTTACTGTTATATTTTTCTGCTTCGTTTGTGGCAGTTGTGGCCATCCTGAATGTGGGCATGTGAAGCCCAATCAAGATTGCTTCCTGGAATAGCTTGGGAAAGGTGCATGCTGGGTAACCAGCATGCACCTCTCAATCTCGCGCATGCGCGATTCAACGGCGGCCGTAGCGCCACTCGATGTGTCATTTCCCAGGAGCACAGGCGAGGGAGGAAGTCACCAGGAGCTCTGCGGATCAGGAAGTGGCAGATTACGAGGCCTACATAGCAACAGGGCCTTTTTGGTAAGTATATATTAAAAAAAAATTCCTCCAAATGATTTTTTCTAGGTTAAAAGGAGTCTTTCATGAAAATTTTTTTTTTAGGGTGGAACTCCGCTTTAAGAAGTCCAATATAATACAACTATATAGAAAAAATATATTTTTTAAAAACTGTCCATTTCGGTTTTCGGCCAAGTGCATCCTGAATTTTTGGTTTCCGTCCCGAATTTTCATTTCGGTGCACCACTAATCTAAGAAGATTTACACTGGTGGACAATAAGGTCTCATGCGCACTGCTGCTCCTAAACTGATGTTTTTGGGGCTTTTGGGTTTTTTTTGCCTAAGCCCCTGAACACACCTATAAAAAAAAAAAAAAAAAAAAAGCAAGCCATGTGTCCATGCACATATAGGATTTTATATGAGTTTATAAGCAACAGAGTTTAGAGGCAGTGAAGAATCATGTTCAAAAGAGGAACATTTGGGCATAAAAAATGCTAAACATGGCTAAATGCATCGAAACGCCGCAAGGCTTCACTTCCTGTTTCCCTTACTACAGATGCCGGCGCCTGCACCCGGAGCCGGCTGACGAATCAGCTAGGGGTGCCAATATTGCGGGATCCCTGGACAGGTAGGTTTCCTTATCCAGTATTTGTAGCTGCTGACTTTTAGTTTATTTTTTCTACAGAACTCCGCTTAAGGCCTCTTTCACACTTGCGCGACTTGGGACTTCAAAGTCACATGACAAGTCGTACCCCACGATTTCCAATGAGTACCATTCATATCTGTGCGACTTCAAAGTAGTCCCTGTACTACTTTGGTTTGACTTTGATAGGTCCATAGACCTCAAGTTTACACAGGCATTCCACAAAATCACGACAAAATTGTGCGGCAGTGTGAAAGGGGCCTTAAGCTGGCCATAGATGATCATTTTCACCATCGAGGTGGATGGGGGAATCCCTCTGCTGTGCTACGGGAGGGAGTCAATCGCTAGATCAACTCCTCTCGAAATAGGAACATGAAAAGAAATTTGGCTGGTACCTGCTGAAATGGCCAATATTTGATCCATGTACAACCAGCTTTAAAGCAACTCTGCATTCTGGTTTAAAAAATAAAAATCTATTCAAGTATGCACCCTCAACTCAAAAAAGTATCGTTTTTGATCTCTCCAAATCTGCTGTGAGGGTGGCAATGTTCGTTCTCCATGGTCCCACTGTATATAGGAATGTAGCCACCCTCCTTGCTCACTCCTGAGATAAATTATGGGATGTGCAACACGTAGAGAACATATCACATGGCTGCAACCAATGTGCACTGCTCATTCCAAACAAACCTAAGCGAGGGGAAAAGGGAGAGGTTTGATGGCTCAGTGAGGATATAATGAGTTAAAAAACAAAATCATAAGAAATAGATAACAAGGCCATTATGTAGCAGATGTGTAAGGACTTTTATTTTGGAGAATAAGGATATAGTTTAGTGTCACTTTAGGACCTGAAGCCTGAATGAGGTCCATGTGTTAATGCCAGCATGCGAACACGTCAAAGTACAATCCAACATGAATTAAAAATTTAAGAATACTCAGAGTTCTGAAGTATATGGGAAGCTTTAGTGAAGTGAAGTACATACAATAAGTGCAAACAGATGATATCCTGCAAGGTTTCTGATCGCTTTTCCATCTCTAAATTAATCCCAGTCAAGATGCTGAAGGCCGCAGGCTGTCATGGGATTCCTGTTTTGGCGGACGGTGAATGACTTTCCGCCTGACCCACTTAATAGATGCTGCCTGTGTCCAATACGCACCGCCCATTTTGTTAAGCTATTAGTATCAGGACGACTCTGCTTTATAAACATTGGCAGGGCCGTCTTTAATATTGATTGGGCCCTGGGCAAAACATTTTCTTGGGCCCCCCTCTGAATCCACTCATCAACTATTTGCAGGCAGCACGGACTCAAGGGGCAGCTGCTTTGGGCCCCACAACGACCGGGCCCGGGGCAGCTGCCCCTTTTGCCCTGTGTTAAAGATGACCCTAAACATCGGGCCACGATTAACAATGCTGCCGGCTCAGCTGGTGCTAAATATTTATTATCAAAATACTAAAACTTGTAAAAACTCACACCGACTGACTGTTCGGTGACAGGAGAGCAAAGCGGAAGGATTGGTTTTCCACTGTAACCCATTGTAGTTGTAAATGAGTTACATGATGAATGGGTTACCATGGTCTAACAATGTAAGGGCAGCAATGACATGTGTTGCCACGTGTTGTGCCAATGCATATGTTCAGATAATGAAAAGTGGAAACTAGGCCCTTACAACATTACAAAGGCTAAGGGCCTTTCCCACTCTAGTTTAAAGAATGATTATGCATCTCCCAAGTACCTGTACCAGGAGTGCTGAAGGCACAATGCTCCATATTCGGGTCGATTGCCCCCCAATCAAGAAGTTCTGGGCTTCCATACTGCAACTATACTGGAAAGGTCCACAAAATCACCTCATTTATACTGCCCGGTTCAAATCAAGTCGGTAAACGCAACATCCTTTGCCACTTTGACGGCTGCAAGAGCCACCATTCCTAGACATTGGAGATGTGCTTCTGGAAGAATGGTCAAACATTCCCATAGACACACTCCTAAACCTTGTGGACGGCCTTCCCAGAAGAGTTGAAGCTGTTATAGCTGCAAAGGGTGGGCCAACTCAATATTGAACCCTACAGACCAAGACGTCATTAACGTTCATGTGCGTGTAAAGGCGTCCCAATGCTTTTGGTAACACAGTGCATCTTATTCAAAGTGTTGCAAGGTCTTTTTTTTCTATGTTCCTGGAAATCTATAAAACGAACAAAATTTGATTGAACGAAGTACCTGTTCCCACTACAGCGCGAGTGGAGGTGCACTGTGTTAGGACAGCTTATTCTATATGAATGGGCTACAATACAGTGATGCTTGTATACCGCGTTACTCGCAAACCGAAGTGTTTCACAAGACGAGCTATATATATATATTTTTTAAAATCCTGACTTGATTTGCAAGCGCTGTCTCGCAAGACTAAAGCCGCTGGTGTATATATCACTGTATGTGGCCAGAAGTCTGGGGGCGCTGATGGCTCCCAGCGCTTCCTGGAGGACTTGCGCTCTGAGACACTCCCAGCTGGGTGGGGTGGGTGTAGCGTGCCTCAGAGCACCCAAAATACGTCTGAGCGTCTCCAGCACCACTGCACCTCTGGCCACATACAGTACTGCATACACCAGTGCCCCCACACCTCTGGCCGCATACAGTACTGCATACACCAGTGCCCCCGCACCTCTGGCCACATACAGTATTGCATACACCAGCGCCCCCACACCTCTGGCCGCATACAGTACTGCATACACCAGCGCCCCCGCACCTCTGGCCACATACAGTATTGCATACACCAGCGCCCCCGCACCTCTGGCCGCATACAGTACTGTATACACCAGCGCCCCCGCACCTCTGGCCGCATACAGTACTGCATACACCAGAACCCCCACACCTCTGGCCGCAAACAGTACTGCATACACCAGCACCCTCGCACCTCGGGCCACATACAGTATTGCATACACCAGCGCCCCCACACCTCTGCCCATATATAGTACTGCATACACCAGCACCCCCGCACCTCTGGCCACATACAGTACTGCATACACCAGCGCCCCCGCACCTCTGGCCACATACAGTACTGCATACACCAGCACCCCCGCACCTGTGGCCACATACAGTACTGCATACACCAGCACCCCCGCACCTCTGGCCACATACAGTACTGCATACACCAGCACCCCCGCACCTCTGGCCGCATACAGTACTGTATACACCAGCGCCCCCGCACCTCTGGCCGCATACAGTACTGCATACACCA
Source organism: Aquarana catesbeiana (assembly GCF_042186555.1). Classification (NCBI taxonomy): domain Eukaryota; kingdom Metazoa; phylum Chordata; class Amphibia; order Anura; family Ranidae; genus Aquarana; species Aquarana catesbeiana. The sequence continues at coordinate 209,936,048 of NC_133335.1, forward strand.
GCATCCCCACATCTCTGGCCGCAAACAGTACTGCATACACCAGCACCCCTGCACCTCGGGCCACATACAGTATTGCATACACCAGCGCCCCCACACCTCTGCCCATATACAGTACTGCATACACCAGCACCCCCGCACCTCTGGCCACATACAGTACTGCATACACCAGCACCCCCGCACCTCTGGCCACATACAGTACTGCATACACCAGCGCCCCCGCACCTCTGGCCACATACAGTACTGCATACACCAGCACCCCCGCACCTCTGGCCACATACAGTACTGCATACACCAGCACCCCCGCACCTCTGGCCACATACAGTTCTGCATACACCAGCGCCCCCGCACCTCGGGTCACATACAGTACTGCATACACCAGCACCCCACACCTCTGGCCACATACAGTACTGCATACACCAGCGCCCCCGCACCTCTGGCCACATACAGTACTGCATACACCAGCGCCCACGCACCTCTGGCCACTTACAGTACTGAATACACCAGCACCCCCGCACCTCTGGCCACATACAGTATTGCATACACCAGCGCCCCCGCACCTCTGGCCGCAAACAGTACTGCATACACCAGCGCCCCGCACCTCGGGCCACATACAGTAACTGCATACACCAGCGCCCCTGCCTCAGGCCACATACAGTACTGCATATACCAGCGCCCCCGCACCTCTGAACACATACAGTATTGCATACACCAGCAGTGGTTGTGGAACGAATCATTTGAGTTTCCATTATTTCTTATATTGAGACTCCTTGATACACGAGTGCTTTGGATTACAAGGATGCTTCTGGAACAAATTATGCTTTTAATCCAAGATATTACTGTATAGGCAAATTTAATCGCAGGTGCAGTGGGTGAAAATCAAAATAAATGGCACTGGGGCACACCAATACATGTAATGTATTACCGCAATGGCCTGGTTTTGAAAATATCCATATTCTCATTCTACATTTTTTTCTTACATTCCAGAAGGCATAAAAAAAAAAAAAAAAAAAAAAGAGAGAAACACTTAGCGTGACAAAAATTATAACATACTAGAATAACTATCTATAACTATGCAACATGTAGCACAATGAAGAGTACAAGTATGTATTACGAATCTTAAAAGAGATATTTTTACATTGGTTAATCACAGCGTGATATTACTTCCTCTGGAAGGCTGCCATTTTTTTTTCAAGGCGAACAAGATGGAGCCAAACAAAAACCATAATGCCAGTGTGACAGGAATTCTCTGCCTTTCACTGGCTCACCACAAGCTCAATTATGAAGCTAAACCATACATCAGTGGGGAAAATGAGTGCAAATAGCACGTTTCACATACATGGAATGCCTGTGTCAGGGCAAATGTAGAACAGGAGACGTCTTCCTACATAGATTTCCTCCTCTGAGTGCTCTGAGATCATCTTTAAATGCATAATTGTTTTGCACGGTTCTGGACTGCAAGCGTCCGCACAGGAGGTAGGCGTAGTGGCCATGTTGTGGTTTGCATGAGCAGAATGAAAACGACGGGAGTCCACGGTCACCTACTATCAGCAAAGAAACAGATGCAGTCATATAGGCTGCGGAAGTAATAAGCAAATCCTAACATTTTCTGTAGAACTTGAGACTCGTACTTAACGTGGTTGTAAACCCTTCCATATACTCAGTGAAGTGACTGGCCTCTGGAGATGAAACAAATCCTTCTACATAAGTTGAATCTGTCTATCTGCGGTTTTCTCTTCTCTACATCTGTTCAAAGACTGAATTTATAACGCTTGTCTGAGTGTTCAGAAAAAAAGGGGGCGGAGAGCTGAAATGACACACTCCATGAGGAGAACGCAGAGCTCACTGGAGGGAAGGCAGAGCTGAGGCTGACAATCATAGGCTGTGTGCTGTCACCATTTTTATCGTGGTGTCAGGAAAACTTGTTAGAAGTGACTCATGCTGATAGAGGGAGGCGGCGGCAGCAGACAGAAAGGACACTTAATGCTCTGAAATGAGACAAGTACACATTATAGAGCAGGGGTCTCCAAACTTTCTAAACAAAGTGCCACTTTCTTCTCCCACTGGTCACAGTCTGCCCCCCCCCTAATGTTGGGAGGATAGTAAAGTGCCCTGGCATCAGTGGGAGCAACCGCGCCCCATCACTGGCGCCAGTGGGAGCAACCGCGCCCCATCACTGGCGCCAGTGGGAGCAACCGCGCCCCATCACTGGCGCCAGTGGGAGCAACCGCGCCCCATCACTGGCGCCAGTGGGAGCAACCGCGCCCCATCACTGGCGCCAGTGGGAGCAACCGCGCCCCATCGATGGTGCCAGGGGCAGGAAATATGCCCATCTGTTGCTGACAATAGGAGAATAATGCACCAAGGGCCGGATAAAAGCAGTCAAAGGGCCGCAGTTTGGAGACCACTGCTATAGGGAGATAGACCTGAAATATGAACAAAGCCTAAGGTTTACAACTACTTTAAGATATCACATCACCCTAAGCCTATCACACATTTGGATTGATTTTGGATAGCAAGTACCTTTTTTAGGCTCCCCCCCCCCCACTACCTCATTTCTTGCCGAGGCAAGGATGACATAGCCTTTGGTTGCCCCCCCACCCTTCTAGGTCACATATCCCAGGAAGCTTTAGAACAGTCTTCACCAGTTGGCGAAACTTGTACTTGCACTGTAAGGGATAGGCTGATCAAAAGGTCACAGCCAGCTCCCGAATCCAAGATGGCGGCCCAAGAACAAAAACACCAATGAAATTTTTGGATTCTAGAAAGACAGAACTGGACTTCTTGGGCTGGAATGTATGTGTTTTCAAAGTCAGGAGCTACAGACCTTGGGGAAAAAAAAGTGGACTTAAAATGCGGATTGACAAAAGGTTAGTTAGACCACGTTCACACCAGTGGCCAAGGGTGGTGGATTAAATGGTCCCTGCCACCTATCATCCCTGGTTTCTAAGACACAGGAGGTCCCTACCAACTAGCATCTCTGGTTTCTAAGACACAGGGGGTCCCTGCCACCTAGCATTCCTGGTTTCTAGGACACAGGAGGTCCCTACCAACCAGCATCCCTGGTTTCTAGGACACAGGTGGTCCCTACCACCTAGCATCCCTGGTTTCTAGGACGCGGGAGGTCCCTGAAACCTAGCATCCCTGGTTTCTAGGACACAGGTGGTCCCTACCAACTAGCATACCTGGTTTCGAAGACACAGGAGGTCCCTGCCACCTAGTATGCCTGGTTTCTAGGACACGAATGAGTCCCTACCAACTAGCATCCCAGGTTTCTAGGACACAGGAGATCCCTGCCACCTGGCATCCCTGGTTTCTAGGACACAGGAGGTCCCTGCCACCTAGCATCCCTGGTTTCTAGGACACGGGCTGTCCCTGCCACCTAGCATCCCTGGTTTCTAGGACACAAATTGACCCTGCTACCCAACGTCTTTGTTTGCTAGGATGAAGGCAGCCATTAAGCCTACTATTCACACTATGAAGCGCACAGAAAAGGGCAAAATAGTGCATGTACTACCTTTGAAAACGCGCTGCAACCAGATCTCGCAGGGTAGTTTTGTACCAAATTATCCGATGTAGACAAACACACTGCATTTGGGGTGTCATTAACACTGCACTGACAGCCGCTGCAGAGCACAAAGGAAATGCTTATTGAATGTGGTGCTGGAAATGCGCACAGATCGTAGGTTTCTCGCACAGCGTTCTAGTATGAACCGGAGCCAAGGGTCGACATGAAAGCATCAGTAGTGTGCAACCGGTGGGGCAGATGATTTTTACATGGGCAGTGGTGGCCACCAATCGATTTACCACAATTGTTTATTTGTGCAGTGTAAAATACACTTCATATGCTTGTTGTGGGATGCAGATTTTAGTTTTGTTTTATACAACTTTACAATGTGGACCACCTGTGTCCAAGAAACCAGGGATGCTAAGTGGCAGGGACCTCCTGTGTCCTAGAAACCAGGGGTGCTAGTTGGTAGGGACCTCCCGAGTCCAAGAAACCAGGGATGCTAAGTGGCAGGGACCTCCCGAGTCCTAGAAACCAGGGATGCTAAGTGGCAGGGACCTCCCGAGTCCTAGAAACCAGGGATGCTAAGTGGCAGGGACCTCCCGAGTCCTAGAAACCAGGGATGCTAAGTGGCAGGGACCTCCCAAGTCCTAGAAACCAGGGATGCTAAGTGGCAGGGACCTCCCGAGTCCTAGAAACCAGGGATGCTAAGTGGCAGGGACCTCCCGAGTCCTAGAAACCAGGGATGCTAGTTGGTAGGGACCTCCCGAGTCCAAGAAACCAGGGATGCTAAGTGGCAGGGACCTCCCGAGTCCTAGAAACCAGGGATGCTAGTTGGTAGGGACCTCCTGTGTCCTAGAAATCACGGATGCTAGGTGACAGGGACTTCCTGTGTCCTAGAAACCAGGGATGCTAGGTGGCAGGGACTGCCTGCACCCTAGCAAGAAAGGTTGCTAAGTGGCAGGGACAGCCTGCACCCTAGCAACCAAGGTTGCTACGTGGCAGAGGCATATCAGTAGTGAGCAAAGTTTTACAACCATGTACGGACCTGTATGCATGGGCCCACAGAATACAAAACTGCTGCATTCCAATCTGTACAAACTACGGATATGAACGCAGAGTATTGCACGCCCAATGAACCCTTACTGTCAATGTGGGAAAAAAATAAGAACAGCCTCCTTTAGGCAGCTTGTTTTTGAGCATTCTTACTAAAAGATCATTTTTAGGATATGTCATTTTCTTTCTGCATTCTCCATTCACACTTGCTCGACTTGTCATGTGACTGTCAATAATCGCATGACAAGTCGCAGCCCATTCTTTTCAATGGTACCCGTTAAAGCCGCAGCGACTTTGAAAAGGTGACTGCACTACTTTGGTGTGACTTGTGATGCGACTTTGGGCTAGAAAATGTAAAGTCGGATCAAAGTTGCTCCAAAGTTGCAACGCAAATAGCAGGACTTTGGCGACACGCTAATGCGAATGGAGACTTAGGACAATTGTGAAACCTGCCCTATGCAATCCTGGCCACAGCCGTCTGTGTGAGAAAGTGCAGACAGAAGATTCCATTCCAGGCTCTGGATAAGAACTCTCAAAATACGAAGAGGGACAAAGTGACATTGGAGGAGGAAGAGATAAGCGTGAATAACAAAACGTACAAAACCCAAGAAGCTGAATGCCATAGACAAGAACTTTCAATCTCTCCAAAGGCCTTGGCTGGATTAATGTTTAATCGGTCAGAAGAGCCTTCACCTCTTGCTATGTGAATTCTCCATAACACAGGAAATCACTGCACACCTCAAGCCGCGGTTTATAGCAGGGTGGAGTTCTCCTGATTGAATTCTATTACTTCCTAAACGGCCCGTGTAATTCCTGGAACCAACCTTTATGTATTCTGGATGAGTCGCCTTTCCAAATCCATTCCAATTTAGCGATAGCCAGAATAGCAGTAAATCGTTTATCAAAGGAAAACTTCACTCACCGGCCACTTATTATTCGGTACACCTGTTCAATTGCTTGGTAACAACAAATGGCTAAATCAGCCAATCACATAGCAGCAGCTTAATGCATTTAGGCGTGTAGACGTGGTGAAGACGACTTGCTGAAGTTCAAACCGAGCATCAGAATGGGGAAAAAAGGATGATTTAGGTAACTTTGAACGTGGCATGGTTGTTGGTGCCAGACGGGCTGAGTATTTAAAAAGCTGCTGATCTACTGGGATTTTCACGCACAACCATCTTTAGAGTTTACAGAGAACGGTCCGAAAAAAGAGAAAATGTCCAGTGAGCGGCAGTCGCGTGGACTAAAATGCCTTATTGATGTCAGAGGAGAATAAACAGGCTGCTTGGAGATGATAGAAAGGCAACAGTAACTCAAATAACTACTCATTACAACTAAGGTATGCAGAATACCATCTCTGAATGCACAACACATTGAACCTTGAAGCAGATGGGCTACAGCAGCAGAAGACAACATCAGGTGCCACTCCTGTCTGCGGAGAACAGGAAACTGAGGATACAATTGGCATAGGATCACCAAAATTGGACAATAGAAGATTGAAGCATTAGCTGCTCTGATGAGATTTGATTTCAGCTGCAACATTCAGATGGTCGGGTCAGAATTTGGGTAAATAACATGAAAGCATGGATCCATCCTGCCTTGTATCAGCGATTCAGGCTGGTGGAGGTGCAATGGTGGGGGGGATATTTTCTTGGCACACTTTGGGCCCCTTAGTACCAATTGAGCATCGTTTAAACCCCACGTCCTACCTGAGTATTGTTGCTGACCATGTCCATCCCTTTATGACTACAGTGTCCCCATCTTCTGATGGCTTCTTCCAGCAGGATAATGCTCCATGTCACAAAGATCCAATCATCTCACCACTGGACAATGAGGTCCCTGTACTCCAAATCTGCAGCAACTGTGTGATGTTATCATGTCACTATGGAGCAAAATCTCTGAGGAATGTTTCCAACACCTTGTTGAATCTTTGCCATGAAGAATGAAGGCAATTCTGAAGGCAAAAGGGGGTCCAATGCAGTACCAGCAAGGTGTACCTAATAAAGTGTCCGGTAAGCGTATGTTTATTTTGTCGCTTTTTCTTAAACTTTATTTTAATATAAAGTGATCAGTTTAGGCCGCATCCAATCTGATCAACAGGACATCCATGAACAGATCCTGCTTAAAAAGAAATATATATATAACAAAAAAAGGTGTTTTACTTAATGCGGAGTTCCACCCAAAAACGGAACTTGCGCTTTAAGGGAGGTGACCCGCTGACATGCCACATTTGGCATGTCATTTTTTTTGGGAGGGGAGTGGGACCCAGCTCCCACTTCTTCCCGGTGCGCCGCGGCACAGGAAGGAAGGACCCCCCCCCCCCCCCCCTCCCGGCAATCATCTGGGACACATTACAGGACCCAGATGATTGCCCGGCCAGACACGGCGCGTGCCCATAATTACAATGCTGGCACTGTAGAGAGGAGGGGGAGACAAGTGGGGCTTCGTTCCCCCACATCGCTGGACCCTGGGACAGGTAAGTGTCCGATTATTAAAAGTCAGCAGCTGCAACATTTGTAGTTGCTGACTTTTATTTTTTATTTATATATTTTTTTTTTTTTTAAGCGGAACTCCGCTTTAACTGCTCTGTGGAACCATAATGCACAGAGCGGCCCTTTCCTCCTTTTCTGGAGTCCCCTGCCGGCGCTCTCACTTTTCTGTCAGCAGGCCCCATAGCAAGCCATATTCTATGAGAGCACCTGCGTGGGCATGCTCCTGAGCCAGGCTGTGTGCATCCATAGCCTCACACAGCGCGGCTCAGCCACGCCCCCCGCTCCCTCCTCACAGGATTTGACTGACAGCAGCAGGACCGATGGCTCCCACTGCTGCCTGTGTCTCCTGTGAGACCAGAGAGAGTGTAGCAGTGCTGCAGCCAGGGAGAGCACCAGAGGACTCAGGTAAGTGTTGCAGAGGCACAAGGGATTTGTACCTTTATGCAATCTATGTATGAAGGTAAAAAAAAAGCCACCAGCCACCCCCCCCAAATATTTATCTGCGCCCGGCTGAAAAAGTGTAATCTTCTGATTGCTGTACATATGCACGTTACATTCCTATGGCTGAACCTACAAGCAGACCTAGAAGTCATATCACTCAGATATGGTGTGGACACAACTCCGCTCTCCGCACTGCGTGTGCAAAAAACGAAACAGCCATTGACAAAGAATGTTAAAGTGGTCCTCCAGCCAATAGATATTAATGTTTTATCTGCCAAATATTTGTCATCCTATGCAGCTAGTGCTTTAACATGCTGCTCTTGTAGCCAGGGAGCAGGGGGATACCGCTAATTTCCACCAATAGGGTTACACAACTACCGTTTTGTTTTGTTTTTTACCAGCGAGTACCCATACTTTTCGCCAAGTACTCGCTGATACCGAGTACCAATACCTTTCCAGTGCAACTCGAGCCCAAACAAAATGAATGAGCGCAAATCACACTGCAAAAGAAGGCATGCGATTTGAACAGGAGTGTGGTGCAATTCCTGTCCGAATCGCATGTGGTTCCCCCACCCTGTGAACTCAGACTGAAATAACCATGACTAGCAAGGTGTACCTAATAAAGTGTCAGGTGAGTGTATACATTCGAACAATGGCTGCATTTGATTAGATTTAGCCACCACTCGATCGACAGATTTTCCACACAGCTCCTTCCATTTCAGACTGAAGGATGACGGGTGAGAAGGTGAAGAAAGGACCGCCCAACAGGGGGAAACTTGTGCCAGGTCATCCGGAATCAGCCGAATATCGCTCTGTTTTAAAGGGCAACCTAAAGTACCGTGCACCTCATCTAATGTTTTCTAAGTCACGTATATATTCCATTAAAATACACATATAAAAAAATAAATGACTCACCTTAACTGTGATTGCAGCTTTATAGCTTTGCTAATAAAATCCTCCCAAGTTGGATAACTAGCCTATAAAAGAAAGAAAAGGATCGTTATTAGGGGTCAGGATACAGACCGCAATGTGAAGAATCTCCTATTAAACATTACAATGCAACTACAAAAACAAATAACCAGCAGTGATGCAGTAAAAGGAACAATCCAAATGTTAAAGTACTGTATAACCAGCACCAACTTCTTTTTTTTTGGTAAAGTGGTGATTGATTAGAACCTACAGATTTCTTGTCTTAAAGTGTTACTAAACCCACAACAGTAAAATCAGTGTGTATATGCAGTAAAGCATGCTTGTTATACTCAGTGTGGAATCTAAGGGGTTAATCTTCTGTAATTTGTAAAAAGGCTGTCTCAACCTGTCTTTTCTTTTTTTTTCCTGTCTCCAATCCATCTCCTGGTAGAACAGAGGCTAGGGGACAAGCTGCACATGCTCAGTTTGGTGTGTATTGCTAGAAAGTTTTTTTTTTCCTTGGGAGAGTACATGTGATCAGCACAGGGCCAATCAGTAATGTCCAGAGCAGGGGTAGGCAACCTGGGGCTCTCCAGCTGCTGCAGAACTACAAGTCCCATCATGCCTCTGGGAGTAATTGTAACTGCCAGCCTTGCAATGCCTCATGGGAAATGTAGTTCCACAAGAGCTGGAGGGCCCCAGGTTGCCTACCCCTAGTCCACAGGGTCAGGGGACCTGCAGCCTGACAGGTCAGAGTAGATTGAAAACTCTGCCTACAAGCTTTAACCAGACACTGATAGAAGTCACAAGACTACTATTTAATGCTGATGAGAAAAAGGTATTTAGCAGTTTATATAAAATATATACAGTGGAACCTGGGTTTATGATTAACGCGGTTAACGAGCATTTTGAAAGACGAGCAACTTTTTTTGTATTCTGACTCGATTTGCGCATGTCGTCTCACAAAACGAGCAGGATTAAAGCCAATGGGGTGTGCAGTACCGCATTTGGCCAGAGGTGCGGGGGGGCACCAATGACACTCGGAACGGTTCGGAGTTGTTGAGAAATACTCAGAACCACTCAGCAACAATTGGAAATACTCCGTTCCCGAGTGTTTCCAAGTTCAGCCGAGCTGTCCCCGAGTATTTCCAAGGCTCTCCGGCGCCCCCCCCCCACCTCTGGCCACATGCGGTATTGCATGCAATAGAAGTCAATACGGAACTAATTATCTTCATTTCCATTGACTTCTATGGGGAAACTGGCTTTGATATGTGAGTGCTTTGGATTACAAGCATTCTCCTGGAACGGATTATCCTCGTAATCTAAGGTTCCACTGTATACTAAAACTATTGAATTTCCGTGTTCTGTGTACCGTGGAAGACCAGATATAGTGAATGCAGGGTCCTGGGATTAGTAACACTTTAAGCAAGTCATAGATGATGCCATTTTTTTTTTTCTGCTTCTCTCTCGATTCCCCCCCCTCCCCCTCCCCCTCCCCAAATCAACATAGTCAGTGTAAGGTCACAGTCAGGGAGCTATAGCCGCTGGCAGTAATCAATACACACCAAACTGAGCATGTGCAGCTTGTCCACTAGCCTCTGTTCTACCAGGAGATGGATTGGGGACAGGAAAAAAAAAGAAAAGACAGGTTCAGACAGCCTTTTTACAAAATGCAGAAGATTAACCCCTTAGATTCTACAATGAATATAACAAGCATGCTTTACTGCATATACACACTGATTTTACTGTTGTGGGTTTAGTAAGCAAGCAAAAAATCCAACAGGCTGCTTGAACTAAAGTTGATCAATGGATTGACTTCAGTACAACCAGCCTGCCAAGAGATGGATCGAATCTTGGCCGGTCCCTGCTGAACCAGTGGAAAGTCGATCCATCTATGTCTGGCTTAAAGTGGTTGTAAAGTCTCAAAGTAAGGCTGGGGAAAAAAATCGATTTGAATCTTGAATCGAGTTGAGAGGTCAAATCGATTCAAATTTTCAGCAAATCGTTTTTTGTTTTTTTTTTTCACCAGCACTGGTGTCAGCTTCGGCCTAGTCAGCGAGGCCGGACACCGCGGACTAGGCCGAAGCTGCGGCCTCCCCTAAAAACTCCTGCCCGCAGCCCCTCAGGATCAGGACGGTGTCCATCAAATTAAAAAAAAAAAAAAAAAAACTTGATTCAAATTTTTTTTTTTTTAAATTGCAGGTTTTTTTTTTTTGAGAAAATCGCCCAGCTCTACTTCAAAGTTTCATAGAATGCATGAAGGTAGGAAACCTTCAGTATGCAGCCCCCCTAATACTTACCTGAGCCAGATCCAGCGGTGTCTCCCACTCCTTAGTGGAGCAGGGGGAGCCATTGGCTGTCAATCACAGCCAGTGAGGAGGGAGAGGGGGCGGGGTAGAGCCCTATTCTGTGTGTCTATTGGACACACAGAGTGGGGCTTGGGAGCGTGCATGCACCAGTGCCCTCAGATCAAGCTGCTAAGGGAGCCCCAAGAAGAGGAGGATTGAGGCTGCTCTGTGCAAAACCATTACACAAAGGAGGTAAGTATAACAACAGGTTTGTTATGTTTACTAAAAGAAAATCTAAACTTTTACTATCACTTTAAGTTAGGAAGTGAAGGGAAATTCCCTAACAGGACATAGCGTGAAACTATTTTTAGAGATTACGGTTTATAAATTCCTATTACTGAAAAGTATCTGTATAATTGCAAGACGTAATGTTCCAACACATCTATTAACAGTCATTAATGAAAAGATTTTTCCCTCAAAACTACAGATTTTAAAAAAAATAAATTAAAAAAATTCTGCCAAAAGCTGCATTACACCATCCCAACTATTTTTATCATTTTATAAACAGATCATATGAAAGCATTTCACCAAGCAGCTCGTTTAAGCAGAAAACATTACAAAGTTCACATTACAACATAATCTGTTACAAGGGAATCTACCCTTCTAAGAAGTGCTTTCTGCTGATAGCGGCAAACCCTTTCCAACCTCCACCCTGTCTATAGCAGCCCATAGATTATGCCAGGGGTGCTCAACCTGTGGCCCTTGGAGCCCTTTGATGTGGCCCTTGGAGGCCTTTGATGTGGCCCTTGGAGCCCTTTGATGTGGCCCTTGGAGGCCTTTGATGTGGCCCTTGGACCTCAAAACCAGGGAAGCGCACTTCTATTTTATCCTGCAGGTTTGGTGGGCTGATCGTGCACCAAACCTTCTGAATGGAAAGAAAGTGCACCACACCCCCAAGATATAATAGAAGTCTATACGTAAGTCGCAGGAAAGCTGCAGGTGCCTTGCACTGCCACCATGGTGCAGGTAAACTGCAGCACAGTCTGAAAACAGCCTTATAGGGGGCTCATTTACATTTGTGGTTGTAAAACCCCATAGTCGAGACAAGTTTTTACCACACAACCCCAACCACTGGTGTAGCGTCAGGGGGTCACAATGGTGACCACCTTGCCCCCATGCTCCAGGACCTCTTTGTTTTACACTTGGACACGAGGGGCGGTGGGGGCATCATATACAGAAACCAATCCTCTCCATTTTTCTCCTGCAACCGCTGAAAGCCGGCTTCTCCTCCTCTCGCTCCTGCCGCCATTCAGCGGCTGCAATAGGACAATGTTCATTATGCTATTCAAAATAAAATAAAAATTAAATTCTGAACTATTTTATTTCATTGTGCTTATGACTTGTTACCCAATCACTCAAGTGGCCCTCACTCTTAAAAAAGGTTGACATAATGCCCAAAAACAATGATGGATTTCTTTTTTTTTTTTAAACCACTTGCTGACCGCCCTATAACATTTACTGCTACAGGGTGGCAGCTGTGCGCCAGATAACACATATATATATATATATATATATATATATATATACACACACACACACACACACAGTGATCCTGCTCTTCCGGGTAGCAGCCTGAATGCGCACCGCTGGCGGCTCGCTGCGATTATACACAGCAGGAGCCAATGGGCGGGTACAGCGGACTCGATGTCAGCCGGCACCCACGATCCCTCAATACAGAGGCCGAACAACAGTCTGCCAATGTAAACCAGGCAGATTGCCATTCTGTTCTGTAGGGAAGGCATGGATCCTGTGTTCCTGCAAAGCAGGGACAAGGATCCATGTCTTTCCCCTAGTAAAAGCACCTCCCGGCCCACACTATACAAAAAACACTGGCTAGGCACCGTCAGGGCTGGGCTCAGCCCTTCCTTCTCTGAGCTGGCCGCTCAGCTGTTGGCTAATAGCCAGCTCCTATCTCTCCACAGTTACCCAGCTGTTGATGATCCTGCTTGTCAGTCCCGCCTACTTAAGCCGTCCAGTCCAGAGGAGCTCACAATCACAATGGTCACATCACAAGAAACTATCAGGCACACAGTTGATCGCCCCTGAAGTGAACCCCTTCCCAGCCAGTGTCATTAGTACAGTGACAGTGCATATGATCAATGGATTAGTGTCACTGGTTCCCGAAAAAGTGTCAGTCTGATTTCTCCATCACAATATTGCAGTCCCGCTATAAGGTCGCTAATCGCCGCCATTACTAGTAAAAAATTAAAATTAAAAAAAATTTCATAAATACATCATAGTTTGTAGACGCTATAAATTTTGCGCAAACCAATCAATATACGCTTATTAGGATTATTTACCAAAAATATGTAGCAGAATACATATTGGCCTAAATTGATATAGAAATAAGATTTTTTTCACTTTTTTTTTTATTGGATGTGTTTTATAGCAGAAAGTAAAACATGTTTTCTTTTGTTTTTTTGTCAAATTTTTGGTCTAAATTTTTATTTTTTTTTTAATCTTATAGTATTGCGAGTTTTTTACCAAAAATATGTAGAAGAATACATATCGGCCTAAACTGAGGAAAAAAAAAAATTTTTAATATTTTTGGAGGATATTTATTATAGCAAAAAGTAAAAAAATAGTTTTTTTTCAAATTTGTTGCTCTTTTTTTGTTTATAGTGCAGAAAATTAAAACCGCAGAGATGATCAAATACCACCAAAAGGAAGCTCTATTTGTGGGAAAAAAAGGACAAATTTTATTTGGGAACAACGTCGCACGACCGCGCAATTATCAGTTAAAGTAATGCAGTGCAGTATTGCAAAAAAATGGCCTGGTCATGAAGGGGGGGGGGGGGGATTGCAGAGCTGAAGTGGTTAATAGCTGTAGTTCCGCAGTTTACGATGTGGATAAAACACACTTATTGTGCATTCAAGCTGACTCATATAGAGCAATGCAAGGCATGACAACAGCAACAGTAACCTCCACTCTAATATCCACCCCAAAATTCATCGCATTCCAGATTCTTCACAGCCAGGTTAAAAATACATTTTACACAAACATTTGTGCACTACAGGAAACTGTAAAATGACACAAAAGTCAATGATCTGCCATACACCAGCAACACTAACCAGTCTGCCGATGGAGAACTTTACTGTAACGTCAAACAAGAGGTTAACACAATGGTTCCAGCACATCATAAGACAATAAACTGCTTCTCTAGTACATTCCAGCCCAGAACCCAGAATACACTGTGAACAGCCAACAGCCATCTGCAGCTGCACTACATTCCTGCATGTCGAGAGAGAGAGAAAAAAGAAAAAAACTTTTCCAACTGTCATTTCCTCTCACTAATGAAGACTTAAAGCGTTTCTAAAAATGGAAACTTGGATTTGTTTTCATACCCTCGGAAAGAGAAATCCCAATGGCTGATTCGAGGCGCTTTTCGCAGCTGCAGGTCAGACGGTAATCGCCACACAGTACAAAATTAAACTTTATGTACGCTCGCCGAGAGTGCGCGGTCATTTTTCATTTCAATGAAACTGGAGATAATCCGAATGTAAAAAAAAGTTCAAAGAGTGTTTCTACATCGCACATGTGCGGGTAATTGATGGATGGCGGCTCCTTCTAGGAAAAGTCAGGATGTGTTCCTGTTGGTGTCCACGGAACGTTTGGTGGCCAGCTGTCGGCTCTAGAATTGCTTTGGAAACGTAGAACAGCGACAGTAGAAAAAAAAAAAAACACCAAGTAGTCCACCAAGTCCACCTTGGCTGAAGATCTGTTCCAAGCACCAACTACTCTTTGATGGATGGCGGCTCCTTCTAGGAAGATCAGGATGTGTTCCTGTTGGTGTCCACGGAACGTTTGGTGGCCAGCTGTCAGCTCTAGATTTGCTTTGGAAACGTAGAAGAGCGACAGTAGAAAAAAAAAAAAAAACAACACTAAGTAGTCCACCAAGTCCACCTTGGCTGAAGATCTGTTCCAAGCACCAACTACCCTTTGATGGATGGCGGCTCCTTCTAGGAAAATCAGGATGTGTTCCTGTTGGTGTCCACGGAACGTTTGGTGGTCTGCTGTCGGCTCTAGAATTGCTTTGGAAACGTAGAAGAGCGACAGTAGAAAGAACACCAAATTGTCCATCAAGTCCACCTTGGCTGAAGATCTGTTCCAAGCACCAACTACTCTTTCAGTAAACGAAAAAAAAAAAAATTCCTAAGGTTAGTTCTGAACTTTCCTTCTGCTAGTTTGAGGTCATGTCTCCGTATTCTTAAAGTGATCCCGAGGCTCCATTCACACTTGTACAACTCCAAAGTTACACCGACTTTGGCGTGCAACTTAAATACGACTTTGGCTTTAACCACTTGCTTACTGGGCACCTAAACCCCCCTCCTGCCCAGGCCGATTTTCAGCTTTCAGCGCCGTCACTCCTTGAATGACCATTGCGCCGTCATACAACACTGTACCCAAATTAAATTATTAGCATTTTTTTCCACACAAATAGAGCTTTCTTTTGGTGGCTTTTGATCACCTCTGGGTTTTTTATTTTTTCTTAATTAAAAAAGACCAAAGTTAAAAAAAAAAAAAAAATACAAAACCATTTTATATTCTGTTAATAAATTTTGCAAACAAGTAATTTTTCTCCCTCATTAATGTACGCTGATGAGGCTGCATTGATGGGCACTGATGGCCACTAATAGGTGGCACTGATGGGCATTGATAGGTGGCAGTGATGGGCACTGATCGGCATTGGTAAGTGACACTGATAGGCAGCACTGCTAGGTGGCACTGACTGGCACCAATGGTGGCCATTGATAGGTGGCACTCGTGGGAATTGATGGGTGGCACTGATTGCTGGCACTTATGCAGATTTGTGGCACTGTGTGGGCATTGGCAGGTGGCACCGGAAGGCGGTATTGGTGGGCACAGATGAGGCGGCTTTCCCGCTTCCTCTTCAGGACCGATGTCCCTTGCACTGAAGCCGGTGATCGCAAAAACAATTACCGATCTTCTGTTTACATCACGTGATCAGCTGTCATTGGCTTAAAAGAGATCCCAAGGTTCCATTCACACTTGTACAACTCCAATGTTGCACCAACTTTGGCGTGCGACTTAAATACGACTTTGGCTTTAACCAGTGATAATGTACAACTGCCACACAACTGTTGCATTGTATAACATTTAGGTGCGACTTTCATGCAACTTTTGAGGGTTAACATTGAAGTCTATGTCCTTCAAGTTGCATGAAAGTCGGACCAAAGTAATGCACAAACTCATTTGAAGCTGCTGCAGCTTTATAAGCCGACAATCACGGTGGTCACGTGACTACAAGCCCCGACCCCCCCCTGGCATTTAGAATAAAAACCATATGCACTGTCCAAAATTTCATTTGTTTGGGAAATTTTTTTTTCTCATCCTGCTCCTTTGGATTTTTTTTTTCAGCACCGTGGTTAAAAATGAACATCGATTTAACCCCATTAAGGATTTGAAAATTGAACGAACTTCCTTAAACTGTAATTTTTCGATCGACAATCTATACGTATATGGCCAGCATTGCTGTCCACTCAGCAGGCTGGAGACAGAGAATGTATTCCTTGTACAGTAACTAACAGAGAAAGCCAGGTTATCCACCTGACTGTGTGGCAGAGCTGTGTATATCTCAGGGTTGCATGGACAGAAATACAAATTCTTTGGGGAGGTAAAACCGCACCACTGCATGCATTTAATCGGTGTATTTTCTCTGGATTTCAGGCAATCTGATGCCTAGAGAACAAAACTTGTATACAAAAAGAAAAAAAAAAAAAAAATGTGGAGTGAGATACCCTTTGAGAAGGTAATAAGAGGATTAGCGATGTTTGTCTCATTACTAAGCAGCTGCACAGATCAGATAGAGAGTATTTGCTGGAGATATGTTCCCACTCATGCTACACCCAGTCCAGGGAGGGAACGGGCAACCACCTATGTTAAACTTTGGAGATACACCTTCCAATGCGGTCATACGGCATTCCTCCAAACCACCTAAGAATAGCCGCGCCGCCACATGAATACTGAATAATCCGGCACAGGAAATCCATTGTCCACGTAAACAAACACAACACTTTATTGACACACACACATCAATAGGTGGTCCTGGGCCTGTGCACTTCTGTAATGCATATAGAGCAGAGCTGCCCGGCAAGACATGCGACTCCAAGGGGATTCCTGTCCATGCAGCACTGTTTATATCTCACAGAACCTAAATCAGATCATGCCTGCACATCCAACCGCCTTATGTAAAACTAACACTTTAATGTCACTTCAAAAAATTAATTTTCAATATTTATTCATTCTGCAGCTTTCATGAGCGTTAACTATCCTCAGGGGGTACAAAGAGATAAAACAAATCCTCCTAAGTTGTACCTGTTTATCTGCAGCTTTCTAAAGCACACAGATCAAAGGCTTATTCTCAGCTCCAGAAATCAGGGGGTGGGAATCGGATTTCATACACTGCACAGCATAGAGGAGTGATAGTGAACCTTGGCACCCCAGATGTTTTGGAACTAAATTTCCCATGATGCTCATCTACACTGCAAAGTGCATGAGCATCATGGGAAATGTAGTTCCAAAACATCTGGGGTGCCAAGGTTCACCATCACTGGCATAGGGCAAGGAGCTGAGTATAATCCGAGACTTAAAGCGGGGGTCCACCTATCGTTTTTTTTTTTTTGGAGTTCATTCACAAACTTTTCTTCTAATGATTATCTACTCACATGTTCTGTGTAATAAGTCCGCCTGTGTCCGATTTCGTTGTAAAGAATAACATAAAATTCACTGAAGGCGGCTTCCATCTTCATTGTGGGCATTTGAAGCCCACAAGGATGTATTTCCTGGATGCGGTGATTGCTGGGAGCAGAGATGTTGTGATGACGCTGTTGCACAATGCATGCTGGGAAGCCTGAGACTAGCTCCCAGGGGACTGTGGGAGGTCTGGGAGAGGCTAGAAACACGCCTACTCCCATGGGAGGAAAATCAGGAAGTGCTAAGAAGATTAGGAAAAAAAAGGTAATTACGGCGATTTAAATTTTTTTACACAGCATGTCAGCATCTAGGCAAGGAAGAGAATGCATAGAGATAATGTTCAAAATTTGGGTGGAACCCCGCTTTAAGTGGAGGGAATGGATACCCCCTCATAGGGAAACACTCACACACAACTGTGGTGGTGTCACCTGCTGTGTGCTGGGGGCACGGGGGGGAGGGTTGTCTCTTGGGATTGTCTGGTGTCCACATAGACTGTCAGAATTGGCTCATGTAGATTGAAGAAAGAGAGCAGACAAGACTCCCAGACATTGGCTCCCAGTGCTGTCAATCAAAGCCTCAGGCTCAGAAGTGAGCATGCACGAGCGCCCCCCGTGGGAAGCAGCTTTCCATGGGGGCACTGGACAGAGGAAGAGCCAGGAGCATCAGTGGGGGACCTGAGAAGAGGAGGTTCAGGACCGCTCTGTGCAATTCCATTGCACAGAGCAGGTAAGTATAGACATGTTTTTTTTTTTTTTTTTTTTTTCACTTTAACAAGGAT
This sequence comes from Aquarana catesbeiana, assembly GCF_042186555.1. Classification (NCBI taxonomy): domain Eukaryota; kingdom Metazoa; phylum Chordata; class Amphibia; order Anura; family Ranidae; genus Aquarana; species Aquarana catesbeiana. Next base: position 209,954,292 of record NC_133335.1, read on the forward strand.
TCAATACGACTTTAACGTTTTTGTACTGCATTTATGCTTACAACCTCATATATAGCAAGACTTTAATGTAGCTAAACCCTTTTGCAATTCTGTCACCATTTGGTTTAAAAAAACAAAACCCAACGGCCGTACCCCGGATAATGTGCTCCAGGAAGAGACAAAACTTCAAATAGATTTCAGCGTTTGGATTTCTGCGAAGCCCAACTGATGAATGGGAACTAAATTAACAGAAGGTTTCCTTCCTCAGGAAAACCAGAATGTGTTTGCCTGACGGGGGGGGGGGTAAAAAACCCAACATGATGTGAACATGAATGCCGTCATCTGGAATCATGTTTAACCAGTAGCATGCAGCCGATCTGAGGGCTGAGCAAAACACAAAGTAGTATTAAATGACCGTTCCATGCGAAAACTCCCCAAGACAAATGTAGCATGTACTGCCAAGAGGCAGAGACAGCAGCTAGCCGATGCATAGAACGCCAGTTGTACGCCGCAAATTAAGCACAAGAACATACGTGGTATATGGTGCCAACATGACAGAATGTAAGATGTGTGCAGGGGCTACTGAAACACAATGGGTGAAAGGGCCAATGACTGGGGACTGCTGAGTGGCCACTAACATAGGTCAGATGTTTGAATGCAATATGTCCCACGCTCATTTCTTTCACACTTAGATCTTAGAACTTGAACACTGGAAAATACCTAATCTGGACCGATCCACTAGCAATCTAGTGTACTAGTAAAAAAAAAAAAAAAAAAAGGAAGAAGTTGTGAAAGCCCTGAACGCTGCGCGCAGCCCGCTCCTGAGCGCTGCACTCTGCGCGCAGCCCGCTCCTGAGCGCTGCACTCTGCGCGCAGCCCGCTCCTGAGCGCTGCACTCTGCGCGCAGCCCGCTCCTGAGCGCTGCACTCTGCGCGCAGCCCGCTCCTGAGCGCTGCACTCTGCGCGCAGCCCGCTCCTGAGCGCTGCACTCTGCGCGCAGCCCGCTCCTGAGCGCTGCACTCTGCGCGCAGCCCGCTCCTGAACGCTGCACTCTGCGCGCAGCCCGCTCCTGAACGCTGCACTCTGCGCGCAGCCCGCTCCTGAACGCTGCACTCTGCGCGCAGCCCGCTCCTGAACGCTGCACTCTGCGCGCAGCCCGCTCCTGAACGCTGCACTCTGCGCGCAGCCCGCTCCTGAACGCTGCACTCTGCGCGCAGCCCGCTCCTGAACGCTGCACTCTGCGCGCAGCCCGCTCCTGAACGCTGCACTCTGCGCGCAGCCCGCTCCTGAACGCTGCACTCTGCGCGCAGCCCGCTCCTGAACGCTGCACTCTGCGCGCAGCCCGCTCCTGAACGCTGCACTCTGCGCGCAGCCCGCTCCTGAACGCTGCACTCTGCGCGCAGCCCGCTCCTGAACGCTGCACTCTGCGCGCAGCCCGCTCCTGAACGCTGCACTCTGCGCGCAGCCCGCTCCTGAACGCTGCACTCTGCGCGCAGCCCGCTCCTGAACGCTGCACTCTGCGCGCAGCCCGCTCCTGAACGCTGCACTCTGCGCGCAGCCCGCTCCTGAACGCTGTACGAAACTCACCACTGAATCCAATAGGTAGTGCACCCCAGATACAACCAGCCCTTTGAGGGCAATCGTACTGCATCAGCACACCCCTGCAGTCAACTCATGCCATGAATAGATTGATAGACTACCATACAATTCATAGATATCTTAATATAACTACACAGATTACAAATCGAATAATTAACCCTCTTTGGATCCATTAGCAACTGCACAGTGGAAGAACCTAACATTTGACAGTTTAAGTGGATCTAAAGCAGATTATAGAACCATATTATATAACCTGTATGGCCAGTTTTGGGTTGACCATAATCAGTCCATCTAAAGTACTTGTTCTTACTACAGCGACTGTACAAATCTCCATGCAATCTGCCCGATCCTTTTAGTCTCCCAAAGAGAAGAAGAAAGGAAGGTGTCCATGAAGATTATTTTTCCACATCAGGATATATCTAGTTGTAGTTAGTCACATTCATCTGAACTTGTTTTGTAATGCCGCAGTTTACCAAGCCACTAAAGAAGAAACATGGCAAGCAAAAGAAGTGGTTTGGTAGGTCAGGCAGGTCCTGGGGCTACAAACATCAAGCAGATATCTGTCATTTTGCTACAATGGATTTATTTTCTCAGCATTGGTTCAGCTGAGATGTGAATTGCATAAGTGCTGCAAAAACTACAAATCTATCTAAATGATGAAAGGGGAAATTGTGGATCAGCGAGCAAGTGGAAATGTGAAATACATCAAAAAGTCAAAAAAGTTAACTTCACCAGACTTCTGGTCTTGGAAACAAATAATCTCTGTATCTATTTCATGCCTGCTGTGGTTGTTTCAACAAATAAATTTATTTACTGGAACTTTTGAAATGAAACTTGAACTTTATGCTTCAAATCAGGAGTATGGGGATGCCACATGCTTTTTTGCCAAGGGTGGGGAGGATTTTTTCATCCACATGATTCATGTTAATCTATGAGCAAACAGCACAGAGAAGTACAGTTCTCTGAGTCACATTTAGGAACCCATGATACAGAGATGAGTAAGCTGCGGTTAGCGGGCAAATCAGATCTTCCACCAAGCTGCCTCTTTACGATTCTATCCCCCTGTCTTAATTTCTCCAAAAACATTTTCCTAGGAAAAAAAAAAAAAAAAAACTTTGATCTCTCAGTGGTGGCCACCTACATTTTATCTGTCAAGTAGGTGTTTGAGTGGGAAGACGACGACCAATCTCCCCTAAAGGTGCTTGGAAAATACTACCTCAGCTATCCCTAGATGGAAGGGCCTACCTTCCAGGCAATATTTAAGAGCAGGGAAATAATTTAAGATGAAAACTGTAATTTGATTCGTTGCTTTAGGTTGTTGTACTGTCACTGCCTTGCGAACCGCATACGAGACGGTATCAAAAAGTTTTGAGACTAATTTTGTAAGATGCCAATGGATGGCAGCACAAGGCTGCACGCACAATTACAGGGAGCACCGACTTTATGTCAAGTCAGTGCGCAACTAGAGCTGCACGATTCTGTCTAAAATGAGAATCACGATTCTCGCGGTGTAACATCATCTTTCACATTAAAACAAAAAAATTGGGCTAATTTTACTGTTTCTTTTTTTTTTTTTTTTTATTCATTGAAGTGTATTTTTTCCCAAAAAATTGCATTTGAAAGACCGCTGGGCAAATACAGTGTGACATAAAATATTGCAGCAATTACCATTTTATTCCCTAGGGTCTCTGCTAAAATATTTTATATATATATATATATATATATATATATATATATATATATATATATATATATATATATATATATATATATATATAAATATATATATATATAAAATTATTGGATTTTAACTTATGAAAGAAGTGTCAAAAAAAGATTTAGACTTTGAGTGGTTAAACTTCCTGCATTTACACGCTGAAAACTTGGCAGACTGCCTGAATTATTTATTTACACAGAAGTTCTATCCCTTTGATCTAAGAAGGAAGCTTAGTTACACTGTTTCAAGTTAAAGACTTAGCAGACTGCCCAGATGCTTTCTTTTGACAGCTGAGTGAGCAGAAAGTCTCTCCACTTGTTTATATGCAAGAATCTGCAAACTTTCCAGGAGAGATGGGGGGGGGGGGGGATCGAGATCACGATTTTGTAACGATTAATTGTGCAGCTCTATGTGCAACTGGTGCTATTCTGACCATGTGCGCTACAGACTATGCAAATTCATCATGGACAGCAAGTTAGAACCTGAAGTTCAGCGTGGAAACTGGGTAAAATCTGCCAGAGACGTTTGACATGATTCTGCAAGTTTACGTCGATGCTGCAATGAGTTGTTCGAGGTGTTTTGAGTGGCACTCGCTCTTCATCACTGGAAGACGACAAGCGAACCGGAAGACCTTCAACAAGCTCAACTCCTGAAAATGTCGAAACCATTCGGCAACTTGCGCTTTGAACATAAGACTTCCAGGACACATTCCAGAAGTCGCAGGAACGGTGGGATCGCTGTATTGCTGTGCAAGGGGACTATTTTGTAAGTAATAGTGTGTAAACATAGATAAAATAAAGTACTTTCTTGTAAACAGAGCTAGTCTCGAAACTTTTTGATACCACCTTGTAAACCTGATGACCACCAACTGTAAAGTTTAAATCCAAAAAAAAAAAGGGGGGAAGAAATGTTGTTAGAGAAGTTTTATCCTGAGGAGTAATCTTCAGTTCACTGTCCAATAAATGGCACCTTTACCAGCTTTGCCCATCGGAACGGATGCGGCTGCTTGTGTTCTGCTCAAAGGATTACTGTAATTGAAACCTGCTGAAAGGGGCTGATCCATGGAAAAGAACATTGACAAACTCTCATTTAACATCTGGTACGGCTGAAAGTATGTTGACGGAACAACTGGCCACTTTTTACTCTGTCTAACGCCATCCTGTTTTAACAGGAAAAATAAAATTGCTAGGTACCCAGTGTTCCCATCTCCTTTACCATACTCAAATGAAGGAAGCCAACACTCGAATTAAGAGTAAACCACTTTGCCAAAATGACCAACTGGACTCAAAAAGAGACCCAGTGGCTAGGCCATTTGCTTCAACAACCATCTTTCCCCTAAGATTAGATGTACATTGGACTTATTTTGGGCATGCTATTTACCTGTAAAAGCCTCCCTTGAGTAGATATCCGAAATACCGGAAACTGCTTTTGGGGCCACCATCTTGGATGTGATGTCAGCAGCCTGTCATTTATGGGAGGTGCAGGAAACCTAGGCCAGCACAGACAGTATTAAGAAACTCTCATAAGAGGAGATGGTTAGGACAGCCTTTTTTCAACCAGGGTGCCTTGAGGTTTCTTCAGGGGTGGCCTTAGCAAAATGCCAAAAAATTGATCAAAAATTGTATACAAGCAGCAGGTGGATCAAGCCTGCCTTTTAGTTACACAAAGCCACAGGTTTTCATTATGCCCCTTTACGACTTTCTAGACAATGGCATCCTAACAACCAATGACATCCTCAGTTGATAAGGAGGATGTCTGTTGCCTCCACAGCATTCTTGTTTGACCCGGACTAATGGAGAGAAATTGAGGGAGAAGAGAAACATTGGAATACTAGTCAGTACAAGTGTGCAAAAGTGTATTTGCTTTGGAAGAATAAAGCACCTCCAACATTGGGTGTCCTACGTGTGGATGTTGCTGCATTGTGTAAAACTATTAGAATAGTTTTTTACAATTTCGAATGGGGTGCCTCAAGATTGTCCATAATTTTAAAGGTTGCTTCGGCTGAAAAAAGGTTGAGAAACACTGGGTTGGGATGTGTAAGGAAGGAGGTGGCTGTACTGGGGAATTTACTATATATATCTGTGCATCCAGTCCAGGAATTGACATCCATAGTGAGGATGTAGACATTGGGAGTATTGAGCCCCTTTTACTGCCTGTCCGTTTCCGTCAGTTTCCATCCAATCTGCCGGATAAAACACCACCAATAAAGCCACGTAGTGGATGCACAAGCAGTTAGCTAAGCCAGGAAAGACAGCAGAGCCCCTGACAACCAGCACAAGTTCTTTTGGAACAATGCAAGTCAGGGCAAACCACGAGATAAAGAGAAGAAGCATTCTATCGAGGGACAAGAATTATTTAAAAAGGCTTCCCTTGGCTCACTGCAACCACTAAATAAACGATATTGAAAGAGGAAAAAAGAGGAAATGCACACAAATATTGAGAATATGTATTTTGCAATTACAGGATGCCCAGCCCTGTGACTTAAAAAAAGAAAAAAGAAGTGACTTTCATATGATTTTTGGCAGAGATTCAATGCAGCGTTTTGAGGTGAATGTGCAATCATCTATTGCACTAGTTCTCTGGAATGAGAAGTCCTAAGTATTGCACTTTTCTGTGCTCTGCCTTTCAATGCCAGTAACTGAAAATAATCAGCAGCCAAAAAAAAAATAAATCCATCTAAACCAGCTGCTCAATCTAATTTTCGCTGGGAGGAACACTTTAAATAATTTTCTGGTCTTGGGGAACCTCTGGCTGAAAATGATTATACCTGGCCAAGAGACGCATTGAATTTCGACCCATCTATGGCCGTTCCCACTAGAGAGAAGTCGATATAATGATTGGCTTCGCTTAAACGGGAATGTTCACTTGATCCGCGCTGATCAGTGTATTCTGACAGCAGAGAAGTCCCACTATTAGTATACAGTAATGCAGCAGGGAGGATTCCTCCATCTCAATTGTGTGGATGGCGAAACCATTGTTTTTGTGATCAGTCCGTTGGCTGATCAAAAGACAAGTTGATCCATCTACGGCCAGCTTTAGGCTGGGTTCACACTATTGGAAATTGGATGCGGGTGCCCCGCATCCAATTCCCAATAGCAGGAGATTTTGACGGGGTCTCTATGGAGCCGGTTCACATATCTCCGCTGCGGCTCCGGTGTCTTTTGGTCTGTTTTAGGTCCGAATTCAGCCAAAAATTTGTGCTGAAATCATACCTGAAACGGTGAACGGAGACGCGCCGGACCCCTGCTGTGAGCCGCATGCAAAGTTGGTGTGAACCCAGCCTTAAGCTGGCTATAGACTGATCAAATCTCAATCGGTCCCTGCTGAACCAGCCGAGATTAGATTAATCTATGGGCAGATTGACTTTAGTACAACCAGCCTGTCAGATTTTTTGCATGCAATTACTGCTGGCAGCTACAGCAGCTGGCAGTGATCATTGTGTTCTGCCAGCAAGGAAGGCTCCCCCTTAGAGAACACAATAGCGCAGTGGGAGGGATTACTCTCCCCCCCCGCCATCAATACTGACTGTGTTGATGGGGAAAACTCAAAACTATTTTCTTTCCTTCCATCCAATTGTATAACCTATGGCTTGCTTCAGTGTGAGCAATTAGTTGTAGAATGTTTTAAATAAAGAATAGATAATGAGGGTTGCAACAACAACAAAATAATTTTAAGCATCAGTAAAAAAAAAAAAAAAAAAAAAAAAGTAAATAAATGAATGAACAGACAGAGGGTAAAAATTGTGGTCCCCCATAACATCAGTGTGAAGCGTAGAAGTTCCCCCTTATAGCAGACATTGTAGGCGGGACGTTATTTTGCCGATACTCGTTTCTCAAGGGTTCCCTAGAAACCTTAGGAAAGCTGGTTGAGAAAGGCGGTTCTAAATCCCAAAAGGATCTAAAAAACAAAAACACACAAAAAAAAAAAAAAAAAAAAAAAAAAAATACCCACTATGCATTTATAGAGTTTGAGGCCCCATTCACACTAGCGCGTTTTTTGATGCATTTTGCATTTTGCAGAAATGCACGGGAATTTTTTAACATGGGTTCCTATGGAACATGTTCACTTCAATGCTTTTTTGTATCTCTGCGTTTTTGGAAAGGGTCGGGGACTTTTTTTCATGCAAAAAGCAGCGTTTTGCATGTAATGGTTTTCAATGGACAAGCATCAAAAACGCAAGTGCACCGTTTTTGCAGCGTTTTTGATGCGTTTTTGCCGTTTTTTTTTTGTAATTTTTTTTTTAAGACTGTAAAAAAAATGAAAAAAAAAAAAAAAAAACCCGCAAAACGCAAATCGTGGCAAAAACGCGGCAAAAACGCGGCTCAAAAACGTGCCAAGCATGAAAAAAAAACCTCCAAAAACGCTCAAAAGCAACATGCTTAGGTGTGAATCGAGCCTAAGGGGCTGAACGAGAAAAAACAACGGGCTCTCCATCTAATCACATGCAGCTGCCATTCGACCAACAATGTTCCACCTGGCTTCTTCAACCCAGCTGCATATGGATCACTGAATGGTACCTCCTTGTTGGTGTCAGAAGGAGAAATGGTACACCATAGTTGATGTCAGTTGGCAGAATTGTGTCTCGTATCAGTGTGAAGAAATAGTGCTCCAAGGGCCAGATAAAAGGCAAGCAATGAGCCACATCCGGCCCCTCAGGCCGTAGTGTGGAGACCACTGGGCTAGGCCAATGCAAAATTCAAAAGGCCTGTTCTACTGTAGTCACCACTGGGAAACTGTGCACCAATTGATGAAAGCATTGTAGACCAACACTGGCTCAAGATCAGCAGAGCTCATATGCAACAAAGGATAAAAAAAAAAAAAAAAAAGAAGAGGTGAACATAGTATTACACATTAATTAAAAAGTGGAAATGGTTTATGAAACATAGTGCTTTAGCAAACTAAACGTCATCTTGTTATGGTTGAAATCTAATGAGCAGGGCCCTCCGATTCCTCTTGTACCAAATTGTAATGCAACTGTAATGTCTGCCTATATTTTGTAACGAGCTGCGAAAAGTGTTGGTGCTATATAAAACCTGAATAATAATAATAATAATAATAATATACTATGGTGTAGACAAGCCCATTGACACTAATGGGTCATATTTTTAGGCAGCGAAGGCAATGGAAAGTGCAATAACATGAACAGAGCCTTGTGTACCTCCTCTAAAGTCAACCTAATCTGCAGACGCTTTCTAGAAATTCATTCTATTTCGGAAGTCAAATTCCACCGGAAAAGGCATGGAGGCAAAAGTTCTATCCCTATAGCATGCCCCATAGGTCAGATGATTCACACGGTCACATCCTGACATCCCACAGCAGTGGGAGCAGAAAAGCCAGTCATGCAAACCAGAGAGGAGCCAGAGCCGTACATAAACATCCCTACACATGCAACTTTGCATAAAGCAGACCTGTCTTATCAGACACACAGCGCCAGCACACACTGAACTACATCCGCAATAGTTTTAACATTTTGGAATAGTTGCGCTTTAATAATGATGGATTGAGGATGGTAGGCTGCACTTCACTCAAATCTCAAGGGCAATTTCGACTCCATGTACCAGAGATTATTCCAAAATGTGCCTCTTCTGTTTGCTATAGGTCTTGGTTTTTGGGCTTTGCACTCACTATCGTGCAGTGTGCCATCATTCTGCAGCAAGTAGCAATTCCTCTGTCCCCTCTCCCCCCCAGAACATATATAGTAGTAAGTCACAAAGTGCAAGGCTGACGTAGTGACTGGTTTGTTTTGGACATTTGTAAATCTGTGTCAGAACTGCACAGGCACCAGGATTTACAGGACAGCCTCATCTCTGTCCAAGAACGAATGAGAATTCCAACAAGACCAAGAAGAGCCCTGGCTGATGTCTGAACAAAGTTGGCTCCATCCTTCTGGAGAGGAAAGCAGAAAAAGGCATTGTCAGAGGGAATTGTGTGTGATCTGAGTTGGCCCACCCTTTTAAGCTATAACAGCTTCAACTCTTCTGGGAAGGCTGTCCACAAGGTTTAGGAGTGTGTCTATGGGAATGTTTGACCATTCTTCCAGGCGTGCATTTGTGAGGTCAGGCACTGATGTTGGACGAGAAGGCCTGGCTCACAGTCTCTGCTCTAATTCATCCCAAAAAGTGTTCTATCGGGTTGAGGTCAGAACTCTGTTCAGGCCAGTCAAGTTCCTCCACCCCAAACTCGCTCATCCATGTCTTTATGGACCTTGCTTTGTGCACTGGTGCGCAGTCATGTTGGAACAGGAAGGGGCCATCCCCAAACTGTTACCACAAAGATGGGAGCGTGAAATTGTCCAAAATGTCTTGGTATGCTGACGCCTTCACTGGAACTAAAGGGCCAAGCCCATCCCCTGAAGAACAACCCCACACCATAATCCCCCCTCCACCAAATGATTTGGACTACACTACTACTACTACTCCTAAAGTGCCTAAAGTACTCCTAAGGGCTGGAGTATGGAGACAACCTTCAGAGGGGACCTAGAAGTGTAAGATGCAGTAGATTCTTCAGCCACTGTAACAAAGCAACCAAAAGTGATGACAGGCGGAGCAGAAATAGGACAGGTAAGTATTAACCTTTTTTTAATTAAAATGTAATCAGGAGTTGCTTTAAAATGAGAGAATATATCTGATGCAAGTCTACTTTTCATGGCAGAGGAATGGATGTGAATGGAATCAAGTTCTCTGTACCACACTACACAAGTGACATCTAAATACTGGAGAGGAAAAAAAAAAAACCAAGGCAACCTCTTAAAAGTGGAAGACTTGCTGGTATGAGAACAATTCTGTTCAATGTTATGAATGCCAGCAATAAAACACTTGTAAACTTCTATATGGTAAGAGTCCAACCCTCCACCTACTGCATTGTTCTTCTACCACTCCACCCATCTGACATGCGGAGATAAGCCGGTTTATCGTGGAACTTAACCTACATGACATCACTGGAGGAAGAGGGGGATTGGAGCTCAGTGCTTGCAGAAAATAAAAACACTTGCAAGTGTTTGTTCACTTCGACTTTTCATTGTTTTCCAGTTTGAATTAAACCTGAGCTCCAGGAAACTTCAAAACTCTCCCTTTTAGTGGGGCTGCACCTTTAATGTAGGGAGAATGGGAAAGTAGATTTATTTAAGCTGGCCATAGACGGTTCGAATATCGGCCGGGTCAGCAGGGGCTTGCCGACATTCAAACCATGTATGGGCAGGCTGACTGTATTCAAGTTGATCGATTAATCTCCAATAGCTGGAGGGATTCCCCTGTCAGCACAGTCTGGGTTGATGGCCGGCTTCACCTTCTCCTCAGCCAAACAAGACCAATTTCCGCAGCATCTTCTCCCCTATGCTCTGGCCATCTAAGGTCCTGATGTCATCAACACCAATGAGGGTCCACAGCCCAGCATTGAATGTGAGGATGTGAAGGTAGAGCCAACCGCTGGAGGATAGGGGAATGTTGTCTACTCAGGCAACGGAGGATCTGGTAGGTACAGTTGCTTTTAACATTCCTTAAACCAGGATTTCCCAGCCAGTGTTCCTCCAGAGGTTGCTAGGGGTTCCTTGAGCAATGAACCATTTGTGTCTCTCAAATAAGTTCCCACTGACACCATTGATCTTTTCAGCTATCTGTAAGGGGATGGTTCATCCCAATGACCACAAGTGTAACTGACCATCACGCTAATGTATCACGAGATGTAGATATAGTAATCTTTAGCAGGGGTTCCCTAAGACTGGAAAGTTATTCCAAGGATTCCTCTGCATTAAAAAGGTTGATAAAAGTTGCCCTAGACTAAACCAATAATCAACCCTTGCAGTGCGGGTGCAGGAGAATTTTCACGTTTCCCGGAGTTCAGTCTTAAACCACACTGCCTCTGCTGCACTGAAATCATAGGTGGGGTCATAAGCCACGTCCAGTTCTCCTTAGTAGACTACAAAACACTAACATACCTTACCACTCAATATTTAAAAGTTTGCTTTAATTATTATCTATTGCCTACATGCTTTTTTTTTTTTTTTTTTAACGGACCTTTCCAAAAAAAAAATTTTTTTTTTTCTCTGCCTTGCTCTGCCCCCCTCTATCTCCACCTCCATTCCCTCCTAGGTGAGAAAGATGTTTTAATTCTCCTCCTGCTGCCTCCTGGGATATCGGACGTCTGCATTCATGTAAACAAACACCAGACACCACACATGCGTATAGATCTGGCGCTGCATCATCGGGGGACCGACTGCAAGAACCCAGGGAGAGAGGGCCAGCTCAGTTGGAAAAAACAAGTGTGTACAGAATAAAAAAAAAAAAGTCTAACTGATTAATATGTATTATCCAAGGTCACTATAAAGATTTGGCATAAACTTTGAATCCCAAGGATTGTACAAACGCACAAGGTGACATTGGTTGTGAACACAGGAATGTAGATCTTTTCATCATTTTAGGAAGAACGTCTCACAGCAAGATCACTTGGCTATGAAATGGCAAACTAGATACTATAAATTGTAAAAAATAAACTTCCAAATAAAGGTTATCCACTATTAACTCCTATTCACACTTTAGCATTTATTAGGCGATTTTGACTCTGTTTTGCACATTTTTGGAAGCTTATCTATGTGTTTTCACACGTCAGCCATTATTGTTTGGCCCCGATTAATGGCAGTATCAACTATGACATCATATGTCGCTGTCATCCTTGTAGCGGCTTCCAGGTTTTTCTGTCTTGTGTCCTGTGCTATCAGTGCCACGTCTACCAAGCCACTTTTTCGTAATGGAAATCAATGGAGCAGTCAAGGTTCCTGTGGGCCCTCACCAGGTGGATGAAAGTCTCATCAATCAGCATGGACACTCCTGAATCCTTCATTTTGCTCACAGGCCTACGATTGTTATGCCGCGTACACACGGTCGGACTTATCGACCAGACTCGTCCGACGGACACTGACAGACCGAATCCGGCGGACAATCCGATCGTGTGTGGGCTTCACCGGACCTTCAGCGGACTTTTCCAGTCGCAAATCTGATGGACTTTAGATTTGGAACATGCTTCAAATCTTTACGTCGTAACTCCGTCGGACCCAGAAATCCGCTCGTCTGTATGTTAGTCCGACGGACAAAAACACACACTAGGGCAGCTATTGGCTACTGGCTATCCACTTCCTTATTTTAGTCCGGTGTACGTCATCACGTACGAATCCGTCGGACTTTGGTGTGATCGTGTGTAGGCAAGTCCGGTCGTTAGAAAGTCTGTTGAAGGTCTGCCAAAAGTCAGTCGAAAGTCTGTCGGACGGGCTGTCGGTCTTTTGTAGCTGAAAAGTCCGACCGTGTGTACGCGGCATTAACAATTCAGTTGTGAGGTGCAAAAACACTTGTGTTGCGCATTAAGGGTGTAACAACTGAATCTATAGGGCCAAAAATGCATGAATCTGTCCCCCCAAAAAAAAGAAAAAAAAAAAAAAAAAAAAAAGCACATGTACCTTTTTCGTGCGACAACACTCAGGCATGAACAGGTACTACTGAATGTAAATTGCATGTCCATGTTGTCGTGCTTCAGGAAACGAAAGACAAGTTGCTCAGATGTGAATGGAGGCCTATACCTGCGAAAGGATAATGTTACAATAGTATAATCCAGGAAACTGACTTGAGTACCCTTGTGAAATCCTGGAGGATGAGTTACAGTTTTTTCCTTTCCTTCCTTTGTAAAAAAGGTCCCTTTTTTTTTTTAAGTGTCAAACTTTAAAACTTGGGTCCTGTTTAATTAATATATTCTTTTCCATTCCGACAGCAAAAAGGATGGTGTAAAAAACAAAAAAAAACGTACAGCTCAGAACTCTGCCGACATGCTGAGTGAGCAACTATATGGCTGCATTCCAGGGCAATGTCCTTTACATGCTCAGGCACAACCTTTGGTCCACCTGGGTCTGCTCTATGCCTCAGGCCAGTAGCTGATAATCTGATAGCACGTGCAAAGCAATCAAGTAACATACAGTCAAGCGCGGACTGGTTGTGGCCTGACCCATCATCGGTAGATTATATGACCAAAAGTATGTGGAGACCCTTCCAAGATATTGCATTCAGGTGTTCCCAGTGAAGGGTAATGTTAATACTATAGCCTACAAAGATGTTTTAGACAATTGCTGTAACAGTCTGTCCCAGCATGACAGTTCTCTTTATGATAAAGACAACACCATAAAGAAATGGTTTGAGGAGTTTGGTGTGGAGGAACTTGAGAGTCCCAATCTCAACCCTACTGAACACCTTTAGGATGAACTCAAACTTTGGCTTTGAGCCAAACAGGAGTACCTGACCTTGCAATTAATTTTCTTTTTAGGCTGAATGAACAAGGATAACCTCCAAAATCATGTGGAATTCCTTCTTGGAACGAGGAGTGGAGGCTGTTCTTTATTTATTTATTTAAGGTACTTATATAGCGCCGTCAATTTACGCAGCACTTTACATATACATTGTACATTCACATCAGTCCCTGCCCTCAAGGAGCTTACAACCTAAAGGTCCCTAACTCACATTCATACATACTAGGGCCAATTTAGGCAGGATCCAATTAACCTACCAGCATGCCCTTGGAGTGTGGGAGGAAACCGGAGTACCCGGGGGAAACCCACGCAGGCACAGGGAGAACATGCAAACTCCAGGCAGATGGTGTCGTGGTTGGGATTCGAACCAGCGACCCTTGCCGCAAAAAAGAGGCGACTCTTTAACAATGCTCATGTATTTGGAATGGAACGTCAAGCAAGCTCATATCGGTGTGATGGTCAGATGTCCACAAACTCTTGGCCATACAGCAGGGGGTCTCCAAATTTTTCAAACAAAGGGCCAGTTTGCTGCCCTTTAAGTTTTTGGGGGGGCCGAATTGTGGTCAGTGGGGGTAGAAAATGTCCCAAGCCCAAAATCAGTGAGAATAAACATGACTTCAGGTTTGTTGGTCAGTAGGAGAAGGAATAGTACTCCATCATTGGTATCAGAGAGAGAAATAGTACCCCACTGTTGGGGTCACTGGAAAGAATAGTGCCTCAAGGGCCAGATAAATGCTAGCAAAAGACTGCAGTTTTGGAGACCACTACAATACAGTATACATACATATATAGCTAAAGCAGAACTTGGCTATGCTGCTTTGCACCAATCTGACCATATATGCCAACATCTTTTTGTAAAAAGGTACTACCCTCTTCCGATGGGCCAATGACAGGAAATCTCCACAAAATTTGGAAGAAGCTCACCCTTAAAGCAGTTGTAAACGCTTACATATACCTAGTGAAGTGACTGGCCTCAGGTGATACACAGAGATGAAACAAATTCTCCTACATAAGTTGTATCTGTCTATCTGTAGTCTTCCCTTCGCCACAGCCAAAGTGCAGAATTTCTACAGCTTGTCTGAGCTTTCAGAAAGCAGAAGACGGGGAGCAGAAGTTACACTCTGCAGAGCTCAGTGAGCGCTGATTGGAGGGAAGGGACACACCCCCCTTCACACAGCACACAGGAACAGAGCTGAGGCCGTCAATCACAAACTGTGTGCTGGAACTCCTTCTCTTTTGGTGTCAGGAAAAGCTGTCAGAAGTGACCTTTGCTGATAGGAAATGACACTTACTGCTCTGGATTGTGACAAGTATACACTACAAAAGGGATAAACTTTGTTCATTTTTCATGTCTGAGGTTTACAACCACTTTAACAGTTGTCCCGATTGGTAGATTTCCCCTCACTTCCTGCTCTGGTAATACAAGCTGACAGCAGGATTTTCGTTCAATTCTTTTTTTTTTTTACCAGTGACAACTCTCTGTAGAATAGCAAATGACAGCAAGTTTCCCCAGCAGGGATACAAGGATATAAACCCAACCAAGGTTTTAACGCCTTCCCGCAATACCTTAAAAAAAATGCCTTTAAATTCCACTGTAAGCCTGAAAAGTCAAAAAATATGAAATATGACATTACAGCTCGCATTCTTCCGCTGTATTTCACAATGCTGTGGCAGTGCAGTGATGGCTGTCTGCCTCTGTAGATTGTCTATAAGCCCACACACAAATCAACTGTCTCCAGCCACGCTTTCTGGAAAAACAATCTGTCTTTGTGCTCTTCAGAAGTGGGACAGAATCCTCGCGCTCCCGGGAGCTGGGGAAATGATTAGCGCTTAAAAAAAAAAAAAAAAGAAGAAAAGAAGAAGGAAAAGTTGTCATGGACAAAGTGTTCCTGCCAACCAAAAAGTCACAAGCTGCAAAAAGACTAGCAATTTTTTATCTTTCAAATTTGACACACTTAGAACAGTCATGGAGACACTTGGTGCAACAGTAAGGTATTTTGCCTGGAGTTCTGCTTTAAAAAGTGCCTGGTGGCTCCTTGTGCCGACTGACTGTTCCTGGAGTTCTTAGGGAGTCTGCTCACTTCCTAATCTAGGCAAGTAAAAGTTAAAATCAAATTAAGTGACTTTTTGCAGGAAGAAGAAGGTAAGTAAAGTACAAGGAGTTCTCAACGATCGACTCAATACCGGTACAAAACTGTTAATATGTCACATGTCAAAGTTGGCGATCTCCCGCAGTCAGTCTGCATAAAACCTCCCTTGGCAGACACAACTGCTTCTGAATGTTTCCTACCGCCAGCTAAAGATCTTCCTATTCCCCATTCTGAATTTTCTTCCTCATTGTCTGATGCAGAAAGGAAAAAAAAAAAAAAAAATGAAATTAACTCCATTGTTGAACTCTACGCTTACAGTAGAGGAAAACCTTCAATAAGTGTTATTTAGTTTACTAAAGCAATGTATGTCAAACATTTCTCGGGATAATTCTTTTTTTTTTTTCCCAACCTTTGTTGCATCTTCGGTGCTGAAGACCTCTGGGGGCCTCTTTGCAGCCACTTCCTGTCTACATGCACTCTAGCAATAGCTGCATGGCTTTTCTCGCGGCTTGTTTGCCGACAGTGACAATAGAGGACCGTGGCATGCAACGTGTGGCCTCACAGTCTCCATCAGAAGCCTGTGTGATGGGTGACAACCCAGGAACACAACTGGGAGAGAGGGACAGTGCGTTACCACCCTATAGACGAAGATCCCGAACAAGGACCTCCACGACAGGATCACCAAGAATCACCAAGAGGCCGTGGAGTGAAAACTTCAAAGTGGTATTAAAATCCAAAACCAAAAATGTAATATACTGCCGCTGACCAACCATTAGATGTGGTGACTGCATTAGTTTTCTTTTTTTAAAGTCTTTTTCCCGCCTCTGATTTCACCTGATAATCTGGCCAGTAACACACCTTGTGTATTATAATGTCCCCACTCTGGATGAAGGAGCACAGAGGGCATCTTTGCACAGCAACATTGCGAGTCTGCGGGCAAGGTAGTGTTAGATGTACTAGCGGATTTAAGATTTTAGGTGATTATGCTATAGCCAGATAGAGATAATCGTAAGAGAATCCAGCAGGCTGGTTGTACCCAGGTGGATCGATCAACTTGGGACATTCAGCCTGCCTATGAATGGTTCGAATCCTACTGAACCGGCCGAGATTCGAACCATGTATGGCAGATTCCCTCCTCAACACAGAGTGCTGACAGGGGAATTTCTCGTGCTAAACAACTGTCTGCTTCTGGCAGGGGTGCGGAGGGGGGGGGGGACGGGTGTCGCTGTCCCCATTGGTAGAAGATCGTGATTATCGCTAGAGGCTGTTCTAGCCTGCTGAACTGGTCAAGATTTGAACAGTGTATGGCCAGCCTAAGGCAACCCATACATGCATTTTTTTTTTACATGTTGAACAAACGGAAAAAAAAAAAAAAAAAAAAAAAAAAAAAAAAAAAAAAAAGGACAAATCATTCGGGAAAAACCCAACAGGCTGGTTGCACAGAAGACGATCTGTAAATAGACTTCTGTACAACCAGCCTGCCCATAAATGGTTTGAAATTTGGCAGGTCCCTGCTGAACTGGCCGAATTTTAATCCATTTATGGCCGCCCTTACCGTCAGGTTTACCGGATGAAAATAGAAGAAAAAGCCTAAAAAATAAAAAACAAATCCATCAAATCACTTCTAAGAATTGGTAAGCTGCAATACAATGAATGTTTGCTTTTGGGTTTAATACTGCTTCAAGTCATGACTGTATCCTATAATAAGTGGCGGTCTGCACACAGAACCAGCGAGAGCCGCAAGAAGCGTTGGTCTCCTTGGGGACTTTGGAGGAAGATTTCTACAAAACGGGGTGGCATAAGCAACGGGAAAGGTAAGCAATTCTGTTCTTATTCTGTAGGTACATTTGTTTATGGAAGTCATTACAGTGTTGTTTAAAGGCGCCCCCCCTCCACTCATGTACCTACTTAGCAATGTTCTGCTTTGTTTACAGCCTTGGAGCAGAAATCTTTGGGGTAATGCCCCAAAGTCACTTTTTTTTTTTTTTTTACTTTCATAGACTTGGATTGGCTTTACCTTTAGCATTGGAGTTTCCATTCAAGTAATGTGTATGGCTAGCTTTAGCTTAGAGGAGTTTAAATAAGGCCTCAATTGTGTCCATGAGGTCTTGTCCTGAATACGCCATCATCACGAGCTTGTTATCTCCATATACTTTATCATCAGCTGTCAACGCATCATGTACCATGACCACAAAACTTTGATAGTCATATTTCCAAAAACATGTCAACTTAATCATCATTAGTAACCAGAAACGTTTATCCGTAACCTCAGATACAGTGTCCAGGCCAACAAACCGAAAAGACACTGGTGCAATGACCGCTTAGAAAGCTGGCTTGTGGCTCCAACAAGCGGAAGGGTCCCCAAGGCAAAATATTTACAAAACTGACCCATGAAATGCACATGGAGGTCTTTCACATCTCATAGCAGATTGTTTTTCCAAGCTCAGAAAGGAACGATATCTGAGATTCCAAGAGATCAGCTGTCTTCCATCTTCTGGATCGAGCAAAAAGCCAACAAGCCATTTGTGAAGTTTCACTTTTAAAGATTGCTGGGAGGAAGGCATCCCAGGAATGCAACCTTTTCTCAGGGTAAATTCTGGCTGGCTTCAAAGCAGCACAAACTAAGGAAATTCAGAACTGGAGTATTATGTCAGGAAGACAGATCAGCCCCCTCTAATCCTGATAATGAAACAGCTTATCCGTTTTCAAAAATATGAAAACGCGCTCCGCATAATGATTAGTTGAGTAAAAGTGATCATGTATTAGTAACAAAACTATCCAAATAACCTAAGAGCTGAATGACTCCACCAACAGAGGAAGAAGGTCACTTAATCCAGGGGTCTTCAAACTGTGGCCCTCCAGGTGTTCAGGAACTACAATTCCCATCATGCCCAGTCATGTCTGTGAATGTCAGAGTTTTACAATGCCTCATGGGATGTGTAGTTCTGCAACAGCTGGAGGGCCGTAGTTTGAGGATCCCTGACTTAATTGATCCAACAAAGCAACGTTTGGCAAGTAAGTGACCTATGGCCAGGATGGAGTATTCTCAGGTGGGGGTGGGAAAGGATCCTGCCTACGCAAATAATGGCTTTCCACTGGAATAATTAGTCCACAGCATGCTGATTCCACGCAACTGAAGAGCTCTCACTGGCCCACTAGCAGAAGCAGACCTACCTAAAAGGGGTAAGGCAATTATGTACATCTAAAAAGGGAACAAACTGACAATATACTTCTCGTATTTGCTACCTTTTGGCCTGAAAAATATATCATTAAAAAGGTATTGTTATATCCATTTAAGGAGTCCAAAAAAAAACAGTTGATTTTGCCAGAAATCTTCTCAACTGATAGCTTTTAGCACAGGAAGGGGTTATAGAGACGAGGAAAGGAGGGGATGAGAAGAGGTCCATGTTCATCAGAATCCATCTGAAAATGAAGCAAGCTTTTCAGACTCTCCACGCTTCCAAACAGTCTTCTTTTGATTCAGGACCTTTCAGACTCCGAGTTCCGGCGGTGGACTCCCTGCCCGCACCTTTTTTTTGTCTCTCCTCTTCTTCTCTTCTTTCCTCTCCCCTCTCATCTCCCCTTTAGGCTTTACGAGAATAGGTACATGCCCTGTTAGCGCATCCAGAAGAGTGATGGAAAACTAAGTGTCTATGGATTCTCCATCTCAAATCGGTATCATCTGGAGAAATGATCTTTCCATATTGGCTTCATACCAGTTGATATCCACCACCCAAGACTTTCGTTAGGACCCCTTCGACACACCTAGTGGTGGAATATGCCTACTTAAGCTGTTTATGTCTCCCTTTTTAGAGCACATCAGAGGACAGGTCACATCCCTGGTGTTTTTTTTTTCTCTTTTCGTACATTATCTTATAAACCTCTAATCTCAGGTGGTTTCTCTTCATATGCTCTCTTGGATTTAAGACCTTAGGCTTCTATGGACTGACTTGATAATTTGATCTATGCACTTACATACTCACTGGAAACACCTCTCTTCTGTAATGTTTTTTACTTCTGAAAATGAATAAAAAAGTAAGGGAAACTGACAAGACAGACAGCAAGTGCTTAGAAATTCCAGGCTGTGTTGTCATGTCAAAGAGAAAGTAGGAGCTAGCCCTGGCATTGCTGAGCTAGCCCCTCACCATCTTTATGTGTATAAAAGGGCTCATGGAAGTAAACTCAAGGACATAGCTGGGAATGTCTAAAATTTGACTTTAAGCTCCGTGTGGACTTCCTAGAAAAGCAACCAGCCAACTGCAGATGTAAGAAAGGGGATTTCTGGACACCGTGTACATAACAATGCCAGGGTTTCAATGGCTTTAGGAAGGCAACTTGTGAAGTTGTAGGCAGCTTTAGGAAAGCACAGATTATAGACTGACAAAAATAAAGAGAAATTAACATTAGGTTTGTTTACCTGTTTTTTTATGTTAAAAGGTTAATTATATATATATATATTTTTATTTTTTTTTTCAGATTAAGTATTTTCATAAAAGTGACCTAGATGGCTCAGCATCATGAGCAGGAATAAAACAAGTACATTTCAATCAGGGTAAAATATTTTGACTGAGTAAATGTTACTGTTGAGCAGCAGAGTAGGAAGCTGTGTGAACAATGATGGGAAGAGACAACACAAAGGGTCCAGCAAGGCACTTGGGAAATTTAATTATATAATATTTCCTGCTAGCGAAAAGAATACATCTCAGAGGCGACCTATGACCCGTTGTGGTGACATGGGACTCTTAAGCTTAGCCAAGAATTCATCCAGAGTCACTGCAAGGTTACCTGAAAGAAATATTTGGCAGGACTCCCATGGCAGATATTTGTATGCAATTCCTCAAGTAATATATATCAAGGCAGTGCAGTCAGATATGAGGATATTGTGTCAGTCTTCTCCTCAATCAGCTGGAAGTTCATCAATTTTAAATAACCACAGCATACAGACTCTGCCTGACATTTTAGCGGCTCAAAATTCTTGTTGCTCATTACCGCATGTGAATACGTTTCAATGGGTGTGTGAAGGTGGTATATCTAGTAGCAGCCAGTCATATTCAACTGGAATTGCCAATTTACTGTTGAAGACATTTCATAGCTTATCCAAGCCACTTCTTCAGTTCCAATGAGTTTCGGGAAAATACCTCAACATTCATATCAACACAGGTAGCACTGATATCCAACCACCATGGAAAGGCAGAGGTTATTGTAAAAGAACAGAATGGGAGGTGCAAAAGTTGTGGAACCACCCTGTTTCAGTTACATAATCCCATCCTTTGTGCAAGGAAGGCTGCATAGGTGCTAATTTTTCGATTTACATGGTTGAAGGTATACAACCACTGGCTTCAAAACTGTGGCCCTTTGCTTGCCTTCATGCCCCTTGGGGCACTAATCCTCCCACTGACATGTGAACACTATTCTGCCATCTGCCACCAACAATGGGGCACCATTTCTCCCACTGACACCCATAATGGGGCACCATTCCTCCCTATAATGCCAACGATGGGGCACTATTCCTTCCCCTAATACCAAGTGTAGCGATGTTTACTCCTACTGATGGCAGGAAACTTTCCACTCCCACCCTTCTTAAGTCTGAAGGACAATAAATCTGCCCTGTGTTTAGGAAGTTTGGAGACTCCTGGTGTAAACTGTTGTCATAACAGGTGTAGAAATGTTAAAACATATGTGAAAGTCAGTAAGTATTGAAGGCCCCTACCCTCTTCAATGATGGTTGTTCCAGTTTGATGGCTTCTTTTAAGGCTTTTGCAAACCAGTTGTCTTACCAAAACGTGCATCTCACTGTTCTAAAAAGAATGTTCCTTTTCCTTACGGTGCAGGAAAACTGCCAAGTTTTGATCTTTAGAATTTGCCCTTCTACGTAGGGTCATTCGGCAACAATCGAAGAAGTGGCTTGGTTAGGCATGAAAAACATCTTCAACAGTACAGAATACTCTGGTACTATATGTGTGCCACTGTCAACATCAAACTAGAACTGTGGCAAGTCCTGATATTCATGCAACTTTTTCAAGAATAGGCAAACATATCCCTAGAGCTACCAGCTGACTATGGTAAGGAGTAGGTGTCTTTTTTGCAGTGTCATAACAAAAAGTACCAAAATTCTCATGGTGTGGCATTACGATGGACACTAAAATCACCTTGAAAATTATGGATTTATCAGTTTCATCTGAGAATTAGGCTTCATGTACACGGAACGTTGTTTAACCTCTCCTGAACGATTTAACTTGACAGCTAGAAACCAGCGTCTAAAAGCGTCCGTTTAGCCGCGATTACATGCCGCGTTTGCATCTGGAGGCATTTGTTAAAATGAAAAACGTCTGTAAACGAAACGCGAGTTACAGCGTTTAACAGTTTTTACAGGCATTTGGCGTTTCAAATGTCTCTGAACATCCGTCTGACCACTTTTTTTGCGTTCCAAAAAATGCTTCTAAACTCAACTGCCTAGAAACTACTATAAACGACCCTGTGTATATGTACTAGTAAGATGAGCAGGGGGTTACAGCGGTTGGACAGATGAGCAGGGGGGGGGGGTTCAGTGTTGGGCCAGATGAGAAGGGGGTTACAGTGGTGGGAAAGATGAGCAGGGGGGTTCAGTGTTGGGGCAGAGCAGAAAGGAGGTACATCGGTGGAACACATGAGCAGAGGGTTACAGTGGTGGGGCAGAAGAGCAGGGGGGACAGATGTGCAGGAGGTACAGTGGTGGGGCAGATGAGAAAGGGGGTTACAGTGGTGGGGCAGATGATCAGATAAGTTTAGTGTTAGGACAGATGAGAAGATGGTTCAGTGGTGAGACAGAAGAGCATGTACGGAGGAGCAGATGTGCAGGAAGGTACAGTGGTGGGGCAGATGAAAGGGGGAACATTGGTGGGGCAGATGAGCAGGGGGTTACAGTGGTGGGACAGATGTGCAGGGGGTTACAGTGGTGGGACAGATGTGCAGGGGGTTACAGTGGTGGGACAGATGTGCAGGGGGGACAATGATCTAAAGTATGGGGTGGCAGGAATTGGGGCTGATCTGAGGCGTGAGAGTGCAGGATAGTAATTTCTCACTACTAAAGTAGTTTACAGCATTTACTTTATAAAAAATAATTTTCGTAATTTAGTGTGTGAAGTTTTTTGTTATAAAATCTGCACGCTCAATTTCTTTGAAAACATTTTTCAGCACACTTTGCTCAAAAGGTTGCCTACCCCTGGTCTGGAGACATGCTTGGCCAGTCCATCACCTTTACCCTCAGCTTCTTTAGCAAGGCAGCGGTCATCTTGGAGGAGAGTTTGGGGTCGTTATGTTGGAATACGGCCCAGTCTCCGTAGTGAGGGGATCATGCTCTGCTTCAGTATGTCACAGTACATGTTGGCAATGGCATTCATGGTTCCCTCAATGAACTGTAGCTCCCTTGTGCCGGCAGCATTCATGCAGTCCCAGACCATGAAACTCCCACCACCATGCTTGACTGTAGGCAAGACACTTGTCTTTGTACTCCTCACCTAGTTGCCACCACACACACTTGACACCATCTGAATCAAATAAGTTTATCTTGGTCTCATCATACCACAGGACATGGTTCCAGTAATCCATGTCCTTAGTCTGGCTGTCTTCAGCAAACTGTTTGCAGGCTTTCTTATGCATCATCTTTAGAAGAGGCTTCCTTCTGGGATGACAGCCATGTAGACCAATTTGATCCAGTGTGCCGCGTATGGTCTGAGCACTGACAGGCTGACCCCCCACCCCTTCAACCTCTGCAGCAATGCTGGCAGCACTCAAACGTCTATTTCCCAAAGACAACTTCTGGATAGGACATGGAGCACATGCACTCAACTTCTTTGGTCGACCACGGCGAGGCCTGTTCTGAGTGGAACCTGTCCTATATGGTCGCTGTATGGTCTTGGCCATCGTGCTGCAGCTCAGTTTCAGGGTCTTGGCAAACTTCTTATAGCCTAGGCCATCTTTATGTAGAGTAACAATTCTTTTTTTAAGATCTTCAGAGAGTTCTTTGCCATGAGGTGCCATGTTGAACTTCCAGTGACCAGTATGAGAGAGTGAGAGCGATAACACCACACCTGCTCCCCATTCACATCTGCGACCTTGTAACTCCAATGAGTCACATGACATCGGGGAGGGAAAATGGCTAATTGGGCCCAATTTGGACATTTTCACTTAGGGGTGTACTCACTTTTGTTGCCAGCTGTTTAGACATTAATGGCTGTGTGTTGAGTTATTTTGAGGGGACAGCAAATTGACACTGTTATACAAGCTGAACACTCACTACTTTACATTGTAGCAAAGTGTAATTTCTTCAGAATTGTCACATGAAAAGATAATAAAATATTTAGAAAAATGTGAGGGGTGTACTCACTTTTGTGATATAGAGATATACACACACATATAGACAGATAGAGAGATATTATATCTATATATATATATATATATCTATATATATATATATATATATATATAGATATATATATATATATATATATATATATATATATATATATCTCTATCTATATATCTATATCTATCTCTCTCTATCTATATATCTATATATCTATATATCTATATATCTATATATCTATATATCTATATATATAGATCTATATATATATATATAGATCTATATATATATATATATATATATAGATATATATATATATATATATATATATATAGATATATATATATATATATATATATATATCTATATATATATATATATATCTCTATATCTCTATCTATTTCCACAAAGCCACATATCATACCATTAAACCACTGCTATTGGGAAAAGCGCAAAAAAACAAGCATTGTATATTATCTTTCCAATGAACTGTGTCTTTAGAACAAATAAATATATTTATAAGGGTGGATCCCATTTCAAAACACAACACCACCCTTCCACCTCTTCTATTTTTCGGTGTGTCAACCACTAATTCTGAGTAAACAAGCTGATAAAGGCCAAGGAGCGCATGATGCCAGACTGTCAGCCAGGACAAAACAGGTCAAACATGGAGCTTTATATATCTCCATAAAACGGCTCGTCAAAGTGTTGGTCACGCAAGCTCGGCCATACAGCATTCTTGTTTTCCTTTTACGACTGGACAGCCCGAACTCAAGTTTTATTGGTAATAATTTTGATCTACACAAAGCTTTTACAGTCTTCTGAGCAAGCCTACAACACTCCCAGAGCCAAGAAGCATCAAGATTTTATTTCATCATGTGCTTATATAAACAGAACTTAAAGTACTACTGTCTAATTAAAATGCAGAAAAGTATTCGAAAAATGGGGAGGTGATTGAGCTATTTAAAAAAAGGGAACCCCCTGTGACGACAGCTACATGGAATCTGCCATTGCTGGGATGAGATCCATAGATCCAAATCACAGATGGACATTTTTAATAAATTAAACCTCTACTCTTCCTTTGTTCTAGGCAGGGGTTTTTTATTATTCACTTGTATTTTCTCCCTGTTAGAGCAGAGGTTTCTAATTGGAAGTCCCCAGAGAGGCTGTCAAATCTTCGATCCAAGCTCCATGCTGTCAGGATTATGTAAAAGCAAAGCAAAGGCTTTTTTAATGACAGTTTTACACCTCTTTAGAAGCCAGGTCAGATTGTTTGTTGACAGTACTGAGCTCAGGGAGGAGATGGGACAGCCTTCGGAGGGTGGATAGAGCCTGACACTTCGCATTTAATACTGATAAGTAAATCCGCATTATTTATTTATTACAGGTACTTATATAGCACCGCCCTTTACATATATATCATATATTCACATCAGTCCTTGCCCTTACAGAACTTACAATTTAAGGTCCCTAACTGCCATTCATATATACACATGCTAGGGTCAATTTAGACAGGAGCCAATAACCTACCAGCATGTCTTTGGAGTGTGGGAGGAAACCCAGGCAGGCACAGGGAGAACATGCAAACTCTGTGCAGGTAGTGCCGTGGTTGGGATTTGAACAGACGACCCTAGTATTACAACAAACGAAAGTATATCGAACGGTGTACACGAAGGTGTATGTACCAATGCTGAGCATGACCCTTCCAAAGTCTACTTTGACTAGTGCAGGGCCTCCAGCTGTTGCAAAACTACAAGTCCCATGATGCATTGCAAGGCTGACAGTTACAAGCATAAACTCCCAAAAAGGCATGAGGGGACTTGTAGTGCCACAACAGCTGGAGGGCCACAGGTTGAGCACCCATGGACTGGTGTGATTGCTCCATACCTTGATCATGTCTAGAGGTCGACCGATATGGGTTTTTCTCTGGCCGATGCCGATATTTAGAAATCGCGGTGGCCGATGGCCGATATGTGATGCCGATTTTTTTGGCCCGATATATTAGGCCGATTTTTTTTTTCTTTTTTTTTTTCTTTTTTTTTTCCCCCTTCATCTCATAAAATCTAACAGTTAGACCCCTTTCACACTGGGGCGTTTTTTTTAGGCCTTTTGGGCTAAAAATAGCACCTGTAAAGTGCCTGTAAAACGGCTTCCCTACAGTCTCAGTGTGATATCCCGAGTGCTTTCACACTGAGGCGATGCGCTGGCAGGATGTCTTTGGAGCGCTGTATACTGCTCCTCCACCACTCCTGCCCATTGAAATGAATGCGCACCGCTGCCGAAGCGGCTGCAAAGCGTTTCGGCAGCAGCACTTCAGGGGCGCATTTAACCCCTTCCTCGGCCGCTAGCTGGGTTATAAGCGCCCCGCTAGCAGCCGAATAGCGCCGCTAAAATGACGGTAAAGCGCCGCTAAAACTAACAGCGTTTTACCGTCAACACCTGCCCGCTCCAGTGTGAAAGCAACCTTAAGTAATAAGTGATGCAGAAAATTTTTTACACTTAAACATTTATTGAACAAAACAAACCTCCAATCAGTTCACTTGTATGTATAATTTAGATTAAAAAAAAAATATATAACTATATCTTAAATATTAAATACACAAAAACAGGTAACCAAAACTTTTGGACGAAAAAAAATGGGCTAACTTTACTGCTTATTTTTTTTTTTTTTTTTTAATTAGTGTATTTTATTTTTAAAAATTGCGTTTGAAAGACCGCTGCGCAAATACCGCGTGACATAAAATATTGCAACAACCGCTATTTTATTCCCTAGGGTCTCTGCTAAAAAAAATATATATAATGTTTGGGGGTTCTAAGTGATTTTCTAGCAGAAAATACAGAATTTTTACTTGTAAGCAACAAATGTCAAAAAAGATTTAGTCTTTAAATGGTTAAACTGAGAATATCTACACACAGAGTTCAGTCTATTGATAAAAGAACCCAAAGAGATACAATGTATCTTCTTATCAGACTTGGCAGGCTGCCCAGAGGAGGAGAGAAGAAAACTTCAGACAACTTGCAATTGACTTCTATTACAGAAGTCATTTGCAAGTCCCACTGAAGTTATAATCGGCTTTTTTTATCAGCACAATCGCCGATGCCGATTAAGTAAAAAAAGCCAAATATCGGCCGATATATCGGTCGACCTCTAATCATGTCCACTTGAAAGTGGTGGTCTGGGGCATGGTTCAGTTGGACTCGGGCAGTGTTCATCTGTGTGATCCTTAAAGCGGTAGTATACCCTGGGGAAACGCCCCCCCCCCCCCCCCCCCAAAAAAAAAACATGCAAGATAAAAAAGGCATAATGTGCTAGTATGCACCACGTACTGGCTGCATGCAAGATGAATATCTCCTAAACTGTGTACATTTAGGAGATATTCATTTTAAGCCTTGTTATAGGCTAACCTGTAGGTAAAAATCACAAAGCGGGGCATACAACCGCTTTAACTATGGCTGGAGCATGAAACTCTAATGCTGGAGTAGATCTGATCCATCTGTGCCCACTAGTAAAAAGGTAGAGATGAGGTAAGCATGCTTGGACCTGGCACAATGTAAGCAAAGACCAGCTCACAATTGTGCTTGGGCACAGAAGAGGGCCACCTTGTCTAGTGCAAATACACCATAAAGTAGATTTTTTGGAATGAGTAGGGAATGGTTTAAACTGCTGAAATGGCCCTTTCACATGGGCGGACCTGATCAGAAGGTCCATTCATTTCTATGGACCAGCATGTGTAAAGACTTGTGCCTGTTTACACCCGCCTACATCTGGGTCTTATCAGGCCCGCAAAAAAAAAAAAAAAAATGGGACTGCGAACGGACCCGCTTACATGGGATTGGACCAGGATCTGAACATGTCCGAGCTCATCCCTACTTGTAAAAAGTGAAGGCTCACTATGAGTGAAGTCCACAGAGCTGCATGACATCTCCTGGGCTTAATCTAATATTTACATTTGGTTTATTGATCCCAGAGATCTAAGAGAAGATAAACTTTGCCCTTCCTCCCTGCTGAACATTCACATAATCCCTTTCCAGATAGCAAGCAATTGGCAGAGCTCTTGCTGTAGACTCACCACTGCAACTTTGCTCTTGCTAGAGACTTGCCACGCAAATGTTCCTACAAATTGGAAAAGTATCAACTAGAACTTGTGCTAAATGTGCTCTGCAAGTGTACAACTTGCCAGTGAAAATGTGCAGGAAGTTAAAGGAGTTGTAAAGGCAGAAGGTTTTTTTTTTTTGTTTTTTTATCTTAGACCCATTTCACACTGAGGCGCTTTCGTGCTATAAAAGTGCCTGAAAAGCTCACGAAAACCTATTTCCATTAAAAACAATTAATGAATGCTTTCACACTAAAACGCCCCTCTCTACTGAAATGAAAAGACAGCTCTTCAAAAGCGCTCAGTGTTTTACTGACAGTTAAGAAGCGCCTCAGTGTGAAAGGGTTCTTAATGTATTGTATGCATTAAGATAAAAAAACCTGTGTGTAGCAGCCTCCCCAGCACCCCCATCTCTTTCCAGCGATGTCCACGAGTGTCTTAGCCATCCGGAACTCACCTCCTGATTGGCTGAGACACAGCAGCGGCTCCATTGGCTCCCGTGGCTGTCAAAGTCAGTTAGCCAATCATGGGAGTGAGGGTCGGGGCTCCATGTCTGAATGGACACACGGAGCTGTGACTTGGCTTGCGTGCCCCTACAGCAAGCTCCTTGCTGTGGGGGCACTCGGAGAGGGACCCAAGAAGAGGAGGATCTGGGCTGCTCTGTGCAAAACCAACTGCATACAGCTGGTAAGTAGCACCATGTTTTTTTTTTTTAAACAAAACAAAAGGAGAGACATTACAATAACTTTAACAGACTTACAATTCAACATGGCCACAAAATTGTGGCAAGTTATCCTTATCCTGGGTTGTATTTTGTGAATGTATTCAAATAATACCAAGGCTTCTGTGATTCGCAGAAGGAAGGGAGGGCATAGCAGCTGCAGCCACTCTCCTGTTCAAGATGCAGAGCTCAGAGGGATCAGCGTCGCTCTCCCGTAACTACAGCGGTAGCGGTACTATAAAGCTGCCAGTTATAAAAGGAGTTAAGCTTAGGAGGTGTCATGCACCTCGCTGGACTTAAAAAAAAAAAAAAAAAAAAAAAAAAAAAAAGGAGCTGAATTCCTAGAATTCAGCTTTAAAAATTAAGATTGTTGCCCTTTCTTCACTGCTGCAATACTTTGGGCAAAGAATGTAGGTTCAAATCGTGAGTCAAGGATCTCCACTCCCCACAGCTTTATGGATAGACATAAAAGACTAACTGAAGCTTTCATACCAAGCTTTAGGTGATGGCATAATTATATATATATATTATATATATATATATATATATATATATATATATATATATATATATATATATATATATATATATATATATATATATATATATATACATACACACACACACATACACACATATACACACACATATACATACACACATACACACACAGTAATAAATATGTAGCGTTCATCTGAGCACTGTTGATTGGAGCATTGGATGGAGGTGTGGGGGACCACTGGAGATCCAAGGGGCTGCACATTTGTTGAGCAGTGCTCTGACTCTGGAATGGGGCAATTTAAATTAGAACTGTGGGCAAAACTCCCCCCCCCCCCACCCCATTTTGTATAGAATAAGAGTTATAACCCCTGTCAGAAATGGGCAGTTTTTAAGATTTATTTTTTATTTTCTTTAAATGTAATTATTGTGCCTGGCGTCTTTGCACTCGAGTCTACCGACGCAGCATGCCATTATGAGCACCTTTTTTTATCTATTGGCCAAATCACCCTATTTTCGACTGATCATTTTCGGCGGCCGATATATCGGTGCACCTCTAATGACTTTATAAAAGCGTGCTGCTCCTCCAATGTGGTCTAATGACACAGCAGGGTAATAAACACGGCAATGGCAAAACTCAAATAGAATTATGGATATTTCTCCTGCCTGGCTACACTTGTATAAATCATAAGGTCGGCAGGTAAAAGGGTTCAATTGTGGATTAAGTAGCTGAGCTAGAGTTCTGCCTTAGCTTCAATGCAGAATTCAGCGGGAGGTAGGGGGTTGCAGTGTGTGTGTATTCAGAACCTGGATAAGCGAAGACTCCAGATGGTAGCCGAACCCACTTCTTGCCCTTTAAGTACACTGCTGTCCAATACCTTCACTGCTGGCAATACATCTGTCGGCTCTACAGGTTTACACAGCTGTCAAAACCACAGAATCTTCTAAGTTTATTGACCTGAGAAATCTGGCACTTACTGAAAGTGCCAAAGGGAATGTATAGTCTTTTTCAATAAACATGTTCAAGCATTTGTATAGGCATGACCCAAATTTACCACCAAAGCTCCTCTCCCCGCCAGAGCATGTCCCAACATTCATTCTTTTCCACCTTTTTCTACCTGTGGTGGGAAACTGCTTGTATTACTCACTATGATGTCATCACCGGGATTCTAGATTTCCTGCAGGGGGCAGCTACAAAAAGGAGGGTGCCCTAGATCAGCTCCTATTAAAGTGGGACCAAACCCCTTTCCAATACTTATCTCTCCTCTAGCAATGCGACTTTTACAAGCTTCCTTGCCGGCATTTTCTCCCCGGCCATCTTTATTAACCGGGGCCAGGACGACGCAACTCCCCGCGCACATATGCAGCTCAGAGAACATACTCTGAAGCATCTTGTGAGGGGGAGGGTATGAATTCAAAGTATGTCTCTTCCTGAAAAATGAAAATCCTACTCTCTACCCCTTCCCTCCCCCCCCAGAACTTCATCTCCCAAGAGTCCTTTCACAACACAGAGTGCATGGGCATACTCCTGGGAGTCAAGGCAGCAGCATTATTTTGCTGGGAAAGAAATCAACATATGCATGTGAATAGAGACAGTGCTCAGCCTCCGTTTCCTGGACTTAGATGTCGCCACAGAGACTAAACAATCGTGAATATCCTGGGGTCTGTATACCTCTTGGCTGTGTTCAGAAATGCTCGACGCACAGCAGCCCTGCTGCAGCCTTACTACAACGTTACAACGCACAGACCATAGGGGGAAAAGAGACCAAGGGCAAATTTCTATGCGTTTTACCATCTGAAGAACGATCCATGGAGAGAGGTTGACAGGTGGTCAGGAAGCGATATGTGGCCTCCTCACTGCCGGTTTTAATCCGAAAAAACCTCGCACCCCCACGGCAGGGGTGTTCAATGTACGTAGTTTAGGTGCTGCTCTATTCGGTTGAATGGGTGATGCTCGGGGGGACAGAATACAGGGATTATTGCTAGCGGCTATAACAGCCACCGGCAATAATCGCACGTAAAAAAAGCTGACATGCTGGTTGTACACAAGCCGATAAATGGATCAACTTGGATACATTCAGCCTCCCTGCTGAACCGGCCGAGATTCGAACCATCTATGGCCGTCTTTAGGGCTCATTTACACTTGTGTCACCCTCTGAAGAAAAACCATGTGGATCAATTTTTCAGAGGCATTTGACAAGTGGGGATTACGTAGTGCAGCAAGCAGGTTATTAGCACCACAATGGAAGCACAATAGACTATGATACATGAAAGATAGAACTACGATACTATAATACGTAGAATTTAAAGCGATTCATTCTTCTTGCGGTAAAGGGGCCAATAATGGCCCACGATAAATTCATATTCATTTAAATTGATGATATTAATTAAAAAGTTGAATATAAAATACAATTGTATATAAAAATATATATATTTTTTAAAAACAGTCATTTTCGGTTTTCTGCCAAGTGCATCCTGCATTTTCAGTACCAAAATTTCCATTCGGTGCACCTCTATTTTTTACCTTCATGCATTGTATGGAAAAAAAAAAAAAAAAAAAAAAAAAAAGAAAACTTTCCGCGTGCTGCCCCCCCCCCCCCCCAATACTTACCTGAGCTCCCTCTTGATCCAGCGATGTGCACGGGAACCTTGGCTGTCCAGAGACTTCCTCTCCTCATTGGCTGAGACAGCAGTGGGAGCTATTGACTCCCACCGCTGTCAACCAGAGCCAGTGAGCCAATGAGAAGAGAGCAGGGGGCTCTGTGTGTCTTATGGACACAGAGCAAGGCTCAGGAGTGAGCACGCACCAGAGCCCCCCTAGCAAGCAGCTTGCTTTTGGGGGCACTGGTCAAGGTGGAGGAGCTAGGATTGCAGAGGAGGGAGGAGCTAGGAGTGCAGAGGAGGGAGGAGCTAGGAGTGCAGAGGAGGGAGGAGCTAGGAGTGCAGAGGAGGGAGGAGCTAGGAGTGCAGAGGAGGGAGGAGCTAGGAGTGCAGAGGAGGGAGGAGCTACGAGTGCGGAGGAGGGAGGCGCTAGGAATGCGGAGGCGGGAGGCGGGAGGCGCTAGGAATGCGGAGGGAGGCGGGAGGAGCTAGGAATGCAGAGGGAGGAGGGAGGAGGGAGGAGCTAGGAATGCAGAGGGAGGAGCTAGGAATGCAGAGGGAGGAGGGAGGAGCTAGGAATGCAGAGGGAGGGAGGAGCTAGGAATGCAGAGGGAGGAGGGAGGAGCTAGGAATGCAGAGGGAGGAGGGAGGAGCTAGGAATGCAGAGGGAGGAGGGAGGAGCTAGGAATGCAGAGGGAAAGGAGGGCGGAGCTAGGAATGCAGAGGGAGGAGGGCGGAGCTAGGAATGCAGAGGGAGGAGCTAGGAATGCGGAGGGAGGAGCTAGGAATGCGGAGGGAGGAGCTAGGAATGCGGAGGGAGGAGCTAGGAATGCGGAGGGAGGAGCTAGGAATGCGGAGGGAGGAGCTAGGAATGCGGAGGGAGGAGCTAGGAATGCGGAGGGAGGAGCTAGGAATGCGGAGGGAGGAGCTAGGAATGCGGAGGGAGGGCGGGAGGGAGGATGAGGGAGGGAGGGAGGATGAGGGAGGGAGGGAGGAGCTAGAAATGCAGAGGGAGGAGGAGGGAGGGAGGAGGAGGGAGGGAGGGAGGAGCTAGAAATGCGGAGGGAGGAGGAGGGAGGGAGGGAGGAGGGAGGGAGGATCGGGGCTGTTTTGTGCAAAACCACTGCACAGAGCAGGTAATGACATGTTTGGGGGTTTTTTTTTGTTTAAAAGCCGAACCTTTAACACCACTTTAAGCCTTAGGAAGTGATTGTTTCTCCCTGCCAGGCCGGTCCATACGAAGACTGCTTTAACACTTCGGGATTAAATTCACCTATAAGCAATCTTATAGTAAAAGAGCCCTGGTTTTCCTGGGAATGTTGCAGAATTAGGTTACATGGCACAGATTAAATGCTAAGAGAGCTTCAGAGAGATTTTTCAACACCGTGGCTTGTGTCACAATAAACACTCTTTGTCCCTCAGAGCTGGAACTTGGTCAGAAGCGGAATGCATGTAACATATGCCTTTTCTAAAGCAGCTGATCCCCGTAGATCTCTGAAAATTGTGTTTAATTAGATTGTGAATCCAAGCCTGCCGCCTTCATTTAGCCTGTCCCTCCCTTCTACGGGATGAGTGCCTGACCAGCAAAGTGTCTGCACAGGCAAAACAAACAAACCTCCCCATTCATTAACAAGAACATTGCTCCACAGATAAATTCCCGTACAGAGAGCAAAGAAATGTTGGCTGGACAGGCAGATTTCAGCAAGAGGGCTCAAGTGGACCTATATGTCCTACATGAAAGTACCTTAGTCATATCTCCGCACGTCAGTCTAAGCGTAAAGCAACAGAAGGCGTTCCAGACCAAACACCATGAAGTCCAAAGAAGTCCAAAATAGATTTAATGATTCACAAAACAAGCCAACGCGTTTCAGGGGCAAATATGGGGTTCCCGGTCCAACCCACTCTTCATGGCTGTAACATCCTCCACCCATCATGGAAGCCTTTCCACAAGATTCTGGAATGTGTCTCGGGGAATTGTATTTACCAATCGTGAGGTCAGGTACAGATGTTGGACAAGAAGACCTGGCTTGCAATGGGCATTCTGATTCATCGTAAAGGTGTTAATAGTCATGACTATGTTCTGCTTCCTCCACACAAAACTAGTCATGCTGGAATTAGAATCAAAAACCATCTCCAAACTGTTGCCACAAGGTTGGCAGCACAAAATCAGCCAAAATGTCTTTGTAAGCTGTAGCATTAACAGTACCCTTCACTGGAGACACCTGAACTCAAAGATTTGGAGGGATGTTCGGTTTTTACAATATAGCATACCTTCTGTTTTTTTAAGCTGACCAAAGGCCTAGGTCCCAGGCATGTTGCGTGGCACTTTAGAAGTATACAGAAAAGGCACTGCTGGGCTCAGCAGGTTTCAGCAAAGGCAGTTCTGTGCCACGTAAGGTTAAAGAGACAGAAGAAGAAATTCACACTTTGTATCTGGGGTTGAGGAGGCACTCTGTTATGTGAGTGTTTTATCTTTAGATGACAGTACAAGGGCACTGAGAAGAAGAGGTCATCTGTGTGCTACTTCTCAAGAGTGTTGACTGTAAATCCAGATCCTAGTGTTCTTCAAAGCAGCCAGACACCTCCGACACATGCTCTATGTATCCGCTGAATAGATCCTTATCACCGGCTGAGAAAAAGCAATGAAGTGTACAGCTAGCAGTATTAAAGGGCCACTAATCTCAAAATATAAAAGGAGAGAAAAAAAAAATCAGCTCTGAAAATAAACATCTGTGTTATCTGACGGAAGCCATCAATTTTTTCCTTTGATGACTTGTTGGAGCAAAAAGGAGCCAACCACTGAAGTGAAAGCCATCCTCAAACAGGTTCACTGGTATCTGAAGCAAAAACCTGACTTTTTTGGCAAGGTTTTTATTGCTGCAAATGTCCCGTAGTTGCAGAAAAGAAAAAAAAAAAAAATTGCTCGATTCCCCCATCAAACACAACTAGTGTCGATGGGGGGGGGGAAACTCCTCCCGAGCAGCCATTGTGTTCTCCCAGCAGGGATAGCTCCCCCCCCACCGGGAGAACACAATGGCTCCACAGGAGGGATTCCCACTAGCAATAATCTAATGCAATATCCAACAGGCTGGTTGTACCCAAGTTGATTGATCAATCAACTTGGGTGCATTTAGCCTGCTCATACATGGTTCGAATCTCAACCAGTCCCTGCTGAACCTGACATTCGAACTGTCTATGACCAGCTTAAGGTCCAACTTAGATCGCTGTGACCTGCCTTCTGCAGTAGGGCAGCCCATTCATTTCAGAAACACAAGGGCAGGGTGGATAAAAAAAAAAAAAAAAAAAAATCAATCAATCGATTTATTTTTTTAATCTAAAAAAAAAAAAAAAATATCTGATTTAAAATCTGATTTTTTTTCCCCTCAAATTTATTTAAAAAAAAAAAAAAAAACTAAAGATAGTTTTCTACTATACAATAAGAGCCCTTGCACACTGGGGCGGCGTCGGCGGTAAAACGCCGCTATTATTAACGGCGTTTTACCGTCGGTATGCGGCCGCTAGCGGGGCGGTTTTACCCCCCGCTAGCGGCCGAGAAAGGGTTAAATACCACCACAAAGCGCCTCTGCAGAGGGGCTTTGCCGGCGGTATAGCCGCGCCGTCCCATTGATTTCAATGGGCAGGAGCGGTAAAGGAGCGGTATACACACCGCTCCTTCACCGCTCCAAAGATGCTGCTAGCAGGACTTTTTTTACCGTCCTGCCAGCGCATCGCTCCAGTGTGCAAGCCCTCGGGGCTTGCACACTGGAATGAAAGTAGCGGCACTTTCGGGGCGGTTTGCAGGCGCTATTATTAGCGCAATAACGCCTGCAAACCGCCCCAGTGTGCAAGGGCTCTAATAATTTTAGTTTATTCAGCATGAAATGGAGCTTAGTTATGTAGCATGAGGCTGTATATTCTGCAATATTTACATTTTTGGTAAACTCATTCTATGAATCCAAGCTCTGCAAGCTGAGATAACATGCCCTGCGTTAATGCATTCACACAATGTCACAGTAACCATGATATAAAACAAAGTTCAGGAATATTCTTTTATCCCATTGTTTTGCAAATCTATGTACACTACAAACTGTACGATTATATCGGTTCTGATATCGCTGTTTTACTAACCTGACAGCTTATTATTCTAAATAAGAAACCTTCATTTTGTTTGCAAATATTAAAGATTCTAACTGCCAGCAAGAATGAGTCCTTACATTTAAAGAGCACCTGTCATTTCAGATCCATCATGGCAGCGCCTGTTAGCGGGCACCCACTCACCTGCTGCCGTCACGTCCCTCACCTTGTTGTGTCACTGCCGCATCACCAGCCGTCCCAGTAAAATTAATGGGACTGTCGGAGAGTGAACAGCGGGTCAGAGGAGGAGCCGCTGCGGGACAGAGATGACAGTTGCTCTTTAAAAATTATGACTTAAATCAAGACTTTTTACTAGTGGTTTAAAACGTAATTTAAATTGACTTGATTTAAAACAAATCCACCCCGCATGAGGGGGAACAAGTCTCCTCCCCCTTTTAAAAATCAGGCCACACGGAACTGTATGGTGCTTACAGCAACATGCGGTTTTGCACGCGCAAAAAGGCGGGGATTTACCGATGTGTGGGGGTGCCATTAATAATGGCACCCCCTTGCATCTATCGGCATTATAAGGCTCAGTTCACACTGGAACCCGCTTCGGATCGCACAGGAGCGCTGTGCGTCCCTGTTCCCCGTTCCAGGGATGAATCAGGGCCAAATCTATGCCTGAGTTTGGCCCTGAAACAGAGCCAAAGAAGCACAGCGTTTCTGTGCAGTGCGTTCTGCAGCCGCAACGGAGATATGTGAACCGGCTCCATAGGGAGCCAGTCACATTCTCCTGTTATGCAAATTAGATGCGGGGAAACCCGCATCTAATTCGCATAGGTGTGAACCCGGCCTTACATAGATACATAGTAGGTGAGGTTAAAAAAAAAAAGACACAAGTCCATCAAGTCCAACCTATGTGTGTGATTATATGTCAGTATTACATTGTACATCCCTGTACGTTGTGGTCGTTCAGGTGCTTACCTAATAGTTTCTTAGACTATCGATGCTCCCCGCTGAGACCACAGCCTGTGGAAGGGAATTCCACATCTTTGCCGCTCTTACAGTAAAGAACCCTCTACGTAGTTTAAGGTTAATCCTCTTTTCTTCTAATTTTAATGAGTGGCCACGAGTCTTGTTAAACTCCCTTCGGCGAAAAAGTTTTATCCCTATTGTGGGGTCACCAGTATGGTATTCTCAACGCGCTATAATGTGAGCCTTGCTTAAGGCAAGATACTTTTCAGGGTTTTTTTTACTGGAGAGGGAGGATAAGGGCTACAAAATAAGTTTGCCTTACATCACAGAAAGTCAGTACTCACTTACCCCAGCACTTCAATATGTAGTACTTTCTTCCACACATGGAGAACCCATGGCACTAGCCCCATCCTCCCTCTCGTAGATTGCCATTGGCTGACTATTGGGAGGATGCAATTATAGTTGCACCATAGCAGTTAGTCATTTCATTGCCCAGCTACTACAGAACCATTGTTCCCATGCACTGCACGGACCAGGGCTTACAGGCCTGAAAACAGCAGGGCGGCACATCTAAGTACATCCACGTAATCAATATAAATAGATAGCACAGGGCATTCCCATGCACATCATCACAAGTCTGAACCCCTAACAGGATAGAACAAATCCTGTGTGTCACCTGCCTATCTCTGCCTGCAGGCACCTTGCAAGAGACAAAAAAACTGGACTAACTAGTTCCTTTTCATTTTTTTTTTTTTCTCTGACGCAGGTAAATGTGAAGAAAAGGTTGTACAAGCCTTTAGATTCTTTAAACGAAATACTCCAATAAGTGGTAGAGCGACATCAGCCGAGAACCCAGAGGAGCTATATATATATATATATATATATATATATATATATATATATATATATATAACCACAGTGCTAACCACTAAGCCACTGAAGCAGATCTAAACCCAAGAACAGAAACGTCATATTTCAGCTTCCCGATCTTCAGATGTGCCGGCCGCATTAGTTTTTTTGTTTTTTTTTCCCCCAGGCAGTTTATTTTCACCTGGGAGGAGATCATGCTAATAAAACCATTACTGTCCTAGAGTGATGAGGACACTCACTCGTCATACTACAGCCAAAAGGAGCAGTGCTGTCACCTTTGAAAAAAGGACTACAGGACGCCCCCATGACAGAGCTATGCAATTTGTAGTTCACAGAGATCGCTGGGAACAATGTTACAGATTACAGTCTGCAATAGCCCAGGAAGTTATGAGCTCCCAAAAGCTCTGGCAGAATCAATGCAGTTTTTCTTCTTTTGCACTTAGTCATTGTTTTGCAGGCAGCCTGGTATTTGTGCTGGGAAATCATTTGATTGTTTACGATGAGCATCGCCCTTCCATGTGCACCTTGCTGCAAACACTAGGTACAGGTTGGGGTGGTTGCCATTTTTTGTACAGTTGGTCGAATTGGGTGCAGGGACGCACTGGATGCCTTCCCTGCTATTGCTGGGTGCCACGCGTGTCACTGTGACTTTAACGATGCGTGGGCTCCCTCCAGGCACACTTGCACTTAAAACGGAGTTCCACCCAAAAATGGAACTTCTGCTTTTCCGGTTCCTCCCCCCCTCCGGTGTCACATTTGGCACCTTTCAGGGGGGAGGGAGGGAGCAGATACCTGTCTAATACAGGTATAATTCCATTCTCCGACCACTATGCTCTAGTCCCCTGCCACCCTATTTGCTTTCGACCGTCAACCTCTATGCCTGTGTCCCCTGCTGCCCCACGTGCTACCATCCTCTGACCTCATCTGTGTCTTCTGATGCCCCAAGTGCTTCCATTCTCTACGCCAGTGCCTCCCACAGCCTTATGTGCTTTAATCCTCCAACCTCTACACATGTGCCTCCCGCAACTCTATATGCTTCCATCCTTTGACCTCTTGTCCATGTCCTCCGATGCCCCATATACTTCCATCCTTCCAATTCTATGCCTGTGTCCCCCAATGCCTCAAGTGCTTCCATCCTCCAACCTCTAAGCCAGTGCTTCCCACAGCCCTATGTGCTTCCATCCTCTGACCTCTATGCAAGTGCCTCCCAGAGCTCTATGTCCCCAATTTCTGACCTCTTTGCCCAGGTCCCCTGTAATCCTACGTGCTTCCAACGGTCAACCTCAATGGTAATCCTCTATGTCTAGGTCTCCTGACGCCCCATGTACTTCCATTCTCCAACTTTTATGTTTCCAGCCTCTATGTCTGTGTCCCCCGATGCCCAATGTGCTTCCAATCCTCAGACCCTTATGACCATGTCCCCTGCCAACCTATGTGCTTTCATCCTCCAACCACTATGCCCATGTCCCCCGCCACCCTCTGCCCTCTAGGTCACTATTCACACACTCATTTAAAAAAAAAGGAGGTATAAAAAGACAACAATATCCTCTTAAGCAGAGCTCTCTCGAGGATTGACATGCAAAATGATTTAAAAAAACTCTTCAGTGCCAGAGTAACACTTTCAAGAGGAAGCCTTATCATCCTTTTTGTTGGCTTTTATCTTGGGAACTTCTTAACAAGTCTGTTAGATGAGAGGCTGCATAGCATGAAGGCATCTGTACAACCCCTATCAGACCATAAATCAATCTTATCTCCCCTGCCTTGCAGTTTCATTTTCTATCCAATTATTCCAGACTTGCTGTCCCCATTAACCCCACACAAGGCCAGTGATGACTGCAAGGCAGCTGGAACATCTCGCTCATAAAGAGAGCCAGGTAATACAAGGCTCGTGATCATTGTGTTTTTGATAAACCTTCACTAAATATGTGCCAATACAAAACAAATGTTTGCATTGTAATCAGATTTGAAGGACTAGACGGGAAAAAATACACTATATTGTCAAAAGTTCATATAGATGTGATGGACAGGTGTCTATAATGGAATGAGATGTCCAAGAAGTTCACAAACACTATATTGTTAACAGTATTGGGACGCCTGCCTTTACACGCACATGAACTTTAAAAGGCACCCCAGTCTTCGTTCCTAGGGTTTAATATTGAGTTGGCCCACCCTTTGCAGCTATAACAGCTTCAACTCTTCTGGGAAGGCTGTCCACAAGGTTTAGGAGTGTGTCTATGGGAATGTTTGACCATTCTTCCAGTAGTGCATTTGTGAGGTCAGGCATTGATGTTGGACGAAAAAGCCTGGCTCGTAGTCTCTGCTCCAATTCATCCCAAAAGGTGTTCTAATAGTGTTGAGGTCAGGACTCTGAATTGCCTTTGTTTTGCAGGGGGGAATTTTTTTAAGCCTCTTTAAGGCGTCAGCATACCAAGACATTTTGGACAATTTCATGCTCCCAACTTTGTGGGAACAGTTTGGGGATGGCCCATTCGTGTTCTAACATGACTGCGCACCAGTGCACAAAGCAAGGTCCATAGAGACATGGATGAGCGAATTTGAGGTGGAGGAACTTAACTGGCCTGCACAGAGTCCTGACCTCAACCCGATAGAACACCTTGTGAGGATGAATTAGAGCGGAGACTGCGAGCCAGACCTTCTCGTGCAACATCAATACCTGACCTCACAAATGCGCTTTTGGAAGAATGGTCAAACATTCCCATAGACCCTTATGGACAGCCTTCCCAGAAGAGATGAAGCTGTTATAGCTGCAAAGGATGGGCCAACTCATTACTGAACCCTATGGACCAAGACTGGGATGCCATTAAAGTTCATGTGTGTGTAAAGGCAGGAGTCTCAATATTTTTGTGATATAGTGTACCTTACAATTTCATAGTACAATCTCAATGCAATCACCTTTAAGCTGTCCATACAATCACAGATCACTTGCCCACAGAACAAAAGAAAAAAAAAAAAAAAAAAAAATAGGACTCATCCAATAACGCTAAATAGTGAGGATGAACAAAGCTCCATTGTGGCTACTGTAATACGACAGCCGGCATACCCAAACAGTTCCTGCATGGAGTTTCTGATCAGTTCCACCTGAAAAACTGACCCTTGTTCCAGGAAGTGATGAAGAAAAGTGCATGGTAAAATGTAATGGTGTATACCGGCGCACGTGCGTTTACCTGCGCTCAACACAAACGTTTTGGTATGAATAGACTCCCAACGATGTTCTTTACAGGCATTGCGTAACTTGGAGGGAGCAATCATTTTAAAATTGGGGGAAAAAAAAAAAACACCTCTACACTACGAAAGCTCAGTCGCTTGCCAAGGACAAAAGGTTGACATCCAGTGACCAGAATTACATGAGAGTTAGCACAAATTGTTCACTTCAACTTTGATACATTTGACTACATTGGTAAATCAGGCACACCACTCTATTCCGTTCCAAAAACCACTCCCCACATATCAGCTGATGCAAGTCAGGTCATACACTCCATGGAACTAGTCTGGAGGGCTGATAACAAGTCAGACTTTCTGGATACACCAACTCGTTATACTTGTCCATCCTATTTGGCAGCCATTTTTGTGATCAGACTGGCAATACCAGGAACACTGGCCTGTCAATGGATCTGACATTAGCCACCCAAAGGTATATTCGCCGAAATGACAGATCAAAGTTTGTCCAGCCTGGGGTGCCCGAGAACAGGAAATCTCTTCTCAATTGCGACAGGAGATGATAGATATGCCCAAGACAAGACAATGTCTAAAACTGATCTGCCAGAAAAGATTAAAAAACATCAAACTTTACTTAGTGTTCAGTCAATTTGCAGTGTGCACTATGACGGGGTCGTGCAATGCGTTGTTACAGCATATCCCACTGTTCAATTTTTTACTGTATTTAAATATCAGAAGATTTCATTTAATTTAAAGAAGAACTATACGCAACATTTTTCCATTTTGGATAGAGAGAAGGTTATACCCCGGCAGATATTTTATTTTTTTTTTTGCCATCTATGTCCCATTGTGGAGATTTCCCTTCACTTCCTGTAAGGGCTGAGGGAAAAAATCGTTTCAAATCTTGAATCGAGTTGAGAGGTCAAATCTATTCAAAATTTCACCAAATCGATTTTTTTAGATTTTTTTTTTTCCACCAGGACCAGCGCTGACACCGCGCCCATCCTGAGGAGCTGCGGGCAGGAGTTTTTAGGTGAAGCCGTGGCCTCGGCCTAGTCCACGAGGCCGGAAGCCGCGGCCTCGCCTAAAAGCTCCTGCCCGCAGCTCCTCAGGACTGGCCCGGTGTCCAAAAACAAAACAAAACAAAAAACAAAAAAAACACTTGATTCAAATCGGGAATCAAGGGAAAAAAAAAAAAAAAAAAAAATCGCCCAGCTCTACTTTTTGTCCCATAGCCAAACAGGAAGTGAGATGAAATCCCTGCTAAATTAAGGGAATTCCTTGGGGACCCCCCCAGGTCACCAAAACTAGTGTCCCCATTGGAACATTTCCGCTCTATTACTTTTCTGGAGAACAACTCAAAATTTGGGATTTTCATTTACTTTCACTTTCAATCATAATAGTAAACAGGACAAATAGAGAAGGTGAATTTGCCCAATGGGGGCACAGACAGCAATAACAATTGGGAAAAAAAAAAAAAGGGAGGAAGAAGTAGAAAATCTCTCTTCTCTATCCCAAAAAAAAAAAAAAAAAAAAAAAAAAAAGTTATGCCTTTAGTTATACTTTAAAGCGAAGTTCCACACTCTTTCACAAATCAAGCTGATTCACAAGCAGGCATTATAGACAGTGACAAATGGAAATAATTATTTCTTTTCCTAAAGGGTTACCTTGTTATTGATTGTTGAAGTGGCGCTTCCTGTCCTAGCCACCTGCGGGTATTGGCGTCAGATCCGGTGGCGCACTGACTCCTGGGAGCTATGAATCAATCTTCCCAGGAGTCAGTGTGGCTAGCCGCCGCAAATTATCACGATCTTCCAAAAGCGGAAGTGACGCGATGACGCCAGGACGCTGCCATCACAACGGGGCAGGCACTTCGACGACGACGCCCGTTGTGATGGCAAAGTCGTAAGCTTACGGCGCTGCGACGTGGACATAATGAGCATGCGCGGAACAGGCGGTGCATGCCGGTAGCTCAGAATCACCGTATCCCGGAAGTGACTGCTTGTGGGCTTCACATGCCCACAGGCAAGATGAGAACTTCTACGAAGAAATTATATAAGTTGCTTTTAGAGACGAAAACGGACATCAGGGGATATTATGCACCAAAAAAGTGAATGGTACATTTTGATTACATGAAATTAGGAATTTAGAAAAAAAAAAAACATTTTATTATACGTTGGAACTCCATGAAAATACTCAGTAAATCGACACAGATGCCAGGATTGGTGCAACCCTAGTGCGTATGGTTCGAAATGTTGCCACACGTCACATTTCAATGGGCTGCCTTACAAGCAAGAAATGCTCAAAAGAAGCCCCTGACCCTTGAGAGAAATCACGCCGCACTATAAATATTACCTTTGCGAGTTTGCAAAATGGCAGCGCATTTCTGTGCGCTGTGG
Organism: Aquarana catesbeiana; assembly: GCF_042186555.1. Classification (NCBI taxonomy): domain Eukaryota; kingdom Metazoa; phylum Chordata; class Amphibia; order Anura; family Ranidae; genus Aquarana; species Aquarana catesbeiana. Next base: position 209,997,715 of record NC_133335.1, read on the forward strand.
GAAAGCAAACAAACAATTTTGAGTTCCAAGCACCATATTCCCAACGCACACGTTCCTGAAAGTGGCTATAAATGTGAGTGAGGAAGCGACCAGCAGGTGGAAACGAAAGACTTTCAAAGCGAGAAGTATGTCACCAGCACACCAAGGATCTCCAGAACAGGCCAAAGCCTCGCAGGACCCCTTTAATCAGGCATGTGGCGAACGGGGAATGTGGAGTCCCGGTTTTATCTAGGCACAACCAAAATAAAGTACCCTTGCAACGGGCAGCAATCAGGGGTGCAGTTTGTCAAAACCACCACAAGTCCAAGCACAATATATTCCCAGCACAAACATTGCTGAAAGACGCTGTAAATGTAGATGGGTGCTGCAGCAACCACCGGCTGGAGACCAAAGACATTCAAAGCATGAAGTATGTCACCGGTGTGTCCAGAATAAGTCCAAAGCTTTAGTCAGAAATCATATCAGTTACAAAAGCAACGTTTCAGAGCCTCACAGGACCCCTCCATTAGGCATGCTTGATGAAGGGGTCCTGCAAGGCTCTAAAACAAACATCGCTTTTGTAACAATGATGTGATTAGGCATGTGACATGACCGATTAAGGGGTCTCGAGAGGGTCCAAAACATTGCTTTTGTAACAATGATGTGATCAGGTATGTGGCAGGACTATTGAAGGAGTCCTGCGAGGTTCCAAAACCTCATTTTTTCAAACAATGATTTGATCAGACATGCCTGATGAAGGGGTCCTGAGGTTCCGAAACGTTGCTTTTAGAACTATGATGTGATCACTGAATAAAGTTCCGGAGATCCTCGTTGTGCTGGTGACATAGTTCTCACAGCAAACAATTTTGCACATGTTCCTGCAATGCACAAATGTGAACGCAAAACCTTATACTGGAACTTTACATAAGGAACAAGTAAACTGGCTCTCTAAAAAGGTATGACATGGTGTTCTCCAACAGCAGCCTTCATTTTCAGGAGCCCCAACAAGCCACTCCTGATGGAGTCATCTCAGCCATAAATTACAAGGTTGAAGCTGGTATGGAAAGTACTTGTTCACACCTAAACGTTTGGTCAAAGGGGGGGGGGGGGGGGGGATCACCTGGGGCGATCACTATCAAAGAGTCTGAGGAATGCAGAGTTCCGATGATTCAGCCGTTTCCATGGAAACCAGGCCTGTCTGTCCCCATTTGAATGCTACACACAAGCAAAAAATGGTGCTAACAGTTGTCCCAGGGATCAATGACTGCTTGATAGCTGAATCGACGGAGTGGTTTTCAAGCCTGTGGTGAGCGTGCATGAGCAGATGTCGAGGTGTGAGTAAGCCCGGCCATACCCATTTCCCAACATCAGCTGTCAATGAGATGATTAACTGCTCACTTGGGCCACCCTCAACTAACGAAGATCCGTTCTTTTCTGTTACGACTTCCCAAGCTGCAGACTTGTTCAAGGCCAGGGTTTTTAGGAAGGACTGAAGCTAGGTCAGCATGACTGCCAGGCAAGCAGCATTTATAACACGGCTTGGATATTTATTTCATCGCTGTATGGACACCAACTGGCAATGGTGGAGCAATATCGGCAAATTAGACACAAATTCTAATACATATGTCAAGCTTAGATTATTTTCTAAAAAATCTGCAAGCACAAAGAACTTCTAAGTACCTTTCTTGCTGGTCATAAATGTAAAGATTCCCCCATAAACACTAATCAGCATGGGTGAATCTCCCCTGCCAGCTATGGTATTCTAACAGTTGGCACCTGCGGATGTCAGAATACATAAACATTGGTAACTTGGCATGCCAAGTTAAATTTGTTGTCACCTGCAGCTTCTACATCCGCCTTCAAGTGGCCAGTTGGAAGGCGGTAAAAACAAGAAGCCTTTTTTACCATTCCTGGCTGGTCATGTGAAAGAGTCCCAACAGTTAACCGGACTGTAACACTTCCAATGGGGACATTAGTTCTGGGGATTCCCTCACTTAGGAGGGATTTCCTCTCACTTCCTGTATTGGCTGTGGGACAGGATGTGAAGGGTAATCTCCCCAAAAAGGGACATTAAATTACCAAAAGTATTGGGATGCCTGCCTTTACACGCACATGAACTTTAATGGCATCCCAGTCTTAGTCTGTAGGGTTCAATATTGAGCTGGCCCAACCGCTTCAACTCTTCTGAGAAGGCTGTCCACAAGGTTTAGGAGTGTGTCTATGGGAATTTTTGACCATTCTTCCAGAAGTGCATTTGTGAGGTCAGGCGCAGATGTTAGAGCGGAGACTGCAAGCCAGGCCTTCTCGTCCAATTCATCCCAAAGGTGTTCTATTGGGTTGAGGTCAGGACAGTCCAGTTCCTCCACCCCAAACTCGCTCATCCATGTCTTTATGGACCTTGCTCTGTGCACTGGTGCGCAATCATCTTGGAACAGAAATGGGCCATCCCCAAACTGTTCCCACAAAGTTGGGAGCATGAAATTGTCAAAAATGTCTTGGTATGCTGATGCCTTAAGAGTTCCCTTCACTGGAATCAAGGGGCCAAACCCAACCCCTGAAAAACAGCCCTACACCATAATCCCCCCCTCCCCCTTCACCAAATGATTTGGACCAGTGCACAAAGCATGGTCCATAAAGACATAGATGAGCAAGTTTGGGGTGGAGGAACTTGACTGGCCTAAGTCCTGACCTCAACCTGATAGAACACCTTTGGGATGAGCGAGCCAGGCCTCCACATCCACATCAGTGCTTGACCTCACAAATGTGCTTCTGGAAGAATGGTCAAACATTCCCATAGACACACTCCTAAACCTTGTGGACAGCCTTCCCAGAAGAGTTGAAGCTGTTATAGCTGCAAAGGGTGGGCCAACTCAATATTGCACCCTACAGACCAAGACTGGGATGCTATTAAAGTTCATGTGCATGTAAAGGCAGGTGTCCCAACACTCTTGGCAATATAGTGTAGATAGCAAACAGAAACCTAGTAGGGGTTATAACCCTCCCTTACTCTATCCAAAGTGGAAAGAAAAAAAAAAAAAGTTTTGCCCTTAGTTCTTCACTAACCCCTTACCACCCACCCTCTGGTGTCCCCTTTAAAAGTAAACGCCCAGGGTGGGGGAGAAGGATCAGTGATCATGTGAGCACTGCGATTGGCTGTCACAGTGGTCTCGACGGCTACCGATGTTTTCTCAGGACCACGATCGGTTTTCGCCAGCTTGGTCTTCGTGCTGAGAGTGCACTCACAGCACTAAACATTGCCCACCCAGCAACGCAGAGTTACATGGTTAAGTCTAGTAGAAAACAGACAAGTCCATCCAGTCCAACCAACAGAGTGGGGGAAAAAAAAAAAAAAAAAAAACACAACACACAAATAGAAAACCTCCATATACACTATCCTATATGCATATGCGTGGGCTTTAAAACCCAGCTTTTTGCCGTCACACAAATGAGTTACCAGGGCATAAAGAGGGTAGACATAACCCCTAAAATAAAGCCTTATTACAAGGCAGGGGGACAACACAGAAGCACTTTGGAAGACATGGATAGAGCACTGTCACTCTATAACAGACATGCCTAAACAAGGACCGTCATGGCAGGAACACCCAGAATTATTTAACAAAAGCTGCAGATTTAACAACCATTGGAATTACATTAACACGGTAAAGCTTGTATGAGGTTTTAGTGACTGGGTTTACAAACGCTATACTACCCAAAATGCCGTACTTTCCACATTCAGCTTCTGCGCCGAGATTCATCAATCCCATGCCAAACTTGACCAGCACTGCTACTCTGGCGCTAGAACAACCGCGCGAGCACAAAAAGAAGAACCACAACTCGTCCAGCAGTTGTGGAGGTAGAGAGAGGACAGTCAGCACTGGACATCTCTCCTCAACTATTCCTACTTCAAAACACTTCACCGCGAGCAACATTTCACCCAACAAATGGTCGGCCAGCTGTTCCACATATGGCTCGTGGTCATGTGTTGGTGATTAACGTGACTACTTTACACAGCTGACTTACTGCTTCCACCAGCTTCCTTCTCCCAACTCCAATACGAAGACAGTGTCTTATCAGCAGCAGCAGAAGATTCATAGCACAGAGCTGGCATTAAACCAGGGCAGTGATGTCACGCACGGCACAGAAGAGCCTGCTCAACTCTATAGCTTCATCCCCCAAGGAATATGTACCACAGGAGGGAGATTACAAAGCACTGGTTGTTTGTGGAAGTTGAAGCATACATGCAAAGTTAAAGCCATAGTTCACCTTTTACGAAAATGTTATAAATGCACCCAAATTAATAACAAAAAAAATATATTAATGTTTATTATAGTTATGCATTGGAGCATTGCAACCACAAATCAGTGGAGCACAAATGCAATGCACAGGCTTCTGCAGGCTCTTTACCCTGCCCAGGACAGTGCTGTCCTTCTGTTATGGGGCTGGAGGAAGTGAAGAATTAGCTACAAGTGCTGTGACGTCTCTGCACTTGTGTTTCAAGAGATCTACGAGACCTTCTACGAAGCTGGCTCTTTGCATTCGCAGATCCCTGTGGATGAATGGAGCTAAACATAGCCACACCAAAATTCAAAATCACAGGTGTATGCAGGGAGAAGCCACCATCTTAAAATTGGTGGCCAGTGGAGAAGTGTCCCCCAACATAAATGGTCAGTGGAGAAGTGTCCCCAGTGAAGGTTCCCCCTTGCACCGATGACCAGCGGAGAAGGTCCCCTTGCACCGATGACCAGCGGAGAAGGTCCCCTTGCACCGATGACCAGCGGAGAAGGTCCCCTTGCACCGATGACCAGCGGAGAAGGTCCCCTTGCACCGATGACCAGCGGAGAAGGTCCCCTTGCACCGATGACCAGCGGAGAAGGTCCCCTTGCACCGATGATCAGCGGAGAACTTGTACTGATGATTAGTGGAGATGTATCCCCTACATTGTGGTCAAAGAACCCCTATAATCCTCTGAAGGAACCCTTTGGTTCCACATAACCCTGGGTGAAAAGGCTGCTATAAAGTGTCACCGACATCGCATCCAAGGTGGTGGCATTTAAAAAGAAGTCTCGGGGCTTTCAGAGGTCTACATATGGTAGGATTTTAGAAGAAAAAATAACATGCATAAGATATTTTAAATGCACATATAATCTTTTAGGAAGATTGTTAATGGTCTGGCAACAGGCAAAGAAGAAGTCCGAAAAACACTAGACCACCGCTCAATTGAAGTAGCAATGCCCCCAACAAATTATATAAGAATAAAAAACATCCTAAAATGTATCCCATTACAATGAATTTCCCTGCGGTATTGTTTCCCACTGTTCTACTGACAGCAAAGCCCGACCATTGCACAGATGAGAATGAGCTCATCAGTGAGTAAAAACACAGACTGTTTATCCAACAAGAGTGTGGCAGGAAAGCAGACATGAGGAACATACACATGGAGTCAGCAAGAAAACAGAGATTGGAGCGAAATCACAGACACGCCGTTCCAACCATAAATCACAGCTGGACCACATTTTGCCATCACAGTTCAAAAACACAGCAGCGTGTGACATAAGACCATTTTATTGTCATTATTGCCAGCGACTAACTAGACAATATTCCCCCGGCCCAATGGGCGTTTGGACAGACGGACTTCTTTGTGATTGGCTCAAATCTGTGCATCAAATACTGCATGATTCTACTGTAGATGTAATCACTATGACAGTTAAAGCATTTTTTTTTTTTTTTAAATGATATCCACTATATTACCAAAAGTATTTGGACGCCTGCCTTTACACGCACATGAACTTTAACGGCTTCCCAGTCTTAGTCCCTAGGGTTCAATATTGAGTTGGCCCACCCTTTGCAACTATAACAGCTTCAATTCTTCTGGGAAGGCCGTCCACAAGGTTTAGGAGTGTGTCTATGGGAATGTTTGACCATTCTTCCAGAAGCGCATTTGTGGACAGCCTTCCCAGAAGAGTTGAAGTTGTTATAGCTGCAAAGGTGGACCAAGTCAATATTGAACCCTACGGACTAAGACTGGGATGCCATTAAAGTTCATGTGCGTGGAAAGGCAGGCGTCCCAATACTTTTGGTAATATAGTGTAGATGGTTGAATTTTGAGCCTTGGGTGGTCCTGCAATCACCACAACAAAAATCAACAGAGCTGGGAGGAAAATTAATCGATCGAACAGTGGCTGCACCCTATCAGATGTAGTTACTGTTTTGAGTATTCAGGCACCTGCTGCCCCTGTCTATTTACAATATCCAGCAGTAGAGATTCCTCCATCAATGCTTTCAGGGCTAGTTTATACTTGTGTTACCCCCCCTTTGAAAAGTGGTCTTCGGTAGATCCCTTTTCAACAGGTGGTGAGGAGACATTATATCCCCTCCTCACTGCCTGTTTTTAACCCCTAAAAGCCTGCACCACCGCCCAGTGACCCCATTCCATTGAATAGGTCGCGTTTGACATGTGGTGCTACCCAGCAAACAAATCAGGGGGCTTATTTTTTTGCCACAGCCACCAAGTAAAGTACAGGTATGGGTAGTGCAAAGTGTGCCATGGACAGTTCTGCACCACAATCTTCACTACCCCACCACACGTATGAGATCGGAGAAAGTGCACCAAATACAATGTCACATGTTTAGTGACAGCAATCAACCAAAAACCTGTATCCTGGTCGATCGAATTTTCTGATAACACAGATGTTGATCCGAGTGTTACAGCTAATGCAGTCTTGTAACACAAATCCACAGCTTCTTACACCTGATTGGGCATACTAAACAATGTTGTGCAATGCGCTAAAATCTGCAGCAACCCGATTTCCGTTTATTGTGATCATATTAGAGAAAAAAAAGAAAAAATCCCCTTTAGGCGCTACGGCCAGGAGATCCCAGATGGTGTGTAGTCTGGTGCACGAGATCTGTCACTGACACGGAACGAAAAGCCTCAGGACAAAAACAACACTCATTCCAGCACTACACACAACGCACTACACACAAAACACACAGTATCTCACAAAAGTGAGTACACCCCTCACATTTTTGTAAATATGGTAATCTTTTCATGTGACAACAATGAAGAAATGACACTTTGCTACAATGTAAAGTAGTGAGTGTACAGCTTGTATAACAGTGTAAATGTGTTGTCCCCTCAAAATAACTCAACACACAGCCCTTCAGATAGTAGGGTCAGAATTTGGTGTAAACATAAAAGCATGGATCCATCCATCCACCTTGTTGAAGAATCTATGCCATAAGGAATGAAGGCAAAAGGGGGTCCAACCCAGGACTAGCAAAGTGTACCTAATAAAGTGGCCGGTGAGTGTATATTATATAGACATACAGCACGCACATACTGCACATACACAGGCATGTGTATACATGATTTACATATACACAAATATACTGAAGGTGCAATAAAGATGTCTATAGACATGTCAGGATAGCTGGATACACAGGCACAACCCCATCACATGTCTTCCCAGCCACCAATCTGCATAAACATAAATGCTCAGACGGACAATGGGCCATCATGTCATGTCTGTGGTGCCTTCACACAACCTGCACCCCCCTTCCAACTACAAGAAAATTCTGCTACAAGCCGTGTATGGACCACAAATGTCTCATCAAGTAGAAGCTGAACTGTAGGCACCCCGGGGTGTCCAGTATACAAGAAAACTGCAAGTGTCAGATCAAAACATCTACACACGTGCCATAAGACGTACATTATGTAATATAACATTATATATGTATTACACATATATACGATTAATCGTGCAAATATATATATATATATATATATATATATATATATATATATATATATGGAAAAAAAAATCGATTTCAATCTTGAATCGAGTTGAGAGGTCAAATCGATTCAAAATTTAAGCAAATCGATTTTTTTTTTCACCGCGCCGGTCCTGAGGCGTTGTGGGCATGAGTTTTTAAGCAAGGCCGCGGCTTCGGCCAGACGCTGCGGACTAGGTCGAAGCCGAGGCCTCGCCTAAAAACTCCTGCCTGCAGCTCCCCAGGACCGGCGCTGACACCGCGCCGGTCCTGAGGAGCTGCGGGCAGGAGCCTTTAGGTGAGGCCGCGGCTTCGGCCTAGTCCGCAAGGCCGGACGCTGCGGATTAGGCTGAAGCCGCGGCCTCGCCTAAAAACTCAGCACCTCAGGACTGGCGCGGTGTCCAAAAAAAAAAAAAAAAAAAAAAAAAAAAAAAAAAAAAAAAAACTTGATTCGAATCGTGAATCGAGTTTTTTTTAAGAAAATAAAAGATTTTTTTTTTAAAGAAAATCTCCCAGCCCTAATATATACACACACACACAATATATATATATTTATTAAGAGTTGTACGATTAATCGTCAAGAATCGTTATCGCTATCTTAACTAAAGTGTTTCACAATTCTTTCTATGCAAAGTTATTCTCTCTGCTCTTCTGAAGCCACAGCCATCAAAAGGAGGAGAAAAACTGGACAGTCTGCCAAGAATCATTAGGCCCCTTTCACACTGGAGCGGTTTTCAGGCGTTATTGCGCTAAAAATACCGCCTGAAAACCGCCCCTAAACAGCCTCCGCTGTTTGTTCAGTGTGAAAGCCCGAGGGCTTTCACACTGAAGCGGTGCGCTCGCAGGACGGTAAAAAAAGTCCTGCGAGCCGCTTCTTTGGAGCGGTGAAGGAGCGGTGTATTCACCGCTCCTAAACCGCTCCTGCCCATTGAAATCAATGGGACAGCGCGGCTATACCGCTGTACAGCGCTGTACGAGCGGATTTAACCCTTTTTCGGCCGCCAGCGGGGGTTAAAACTGAACCACTAGCGGCCGAATACCGCTGCAAGAACGACGGTACAGCAGCGCTAAAAATAGCGCTGTTGTACCGCCGACGCCCCCACCGCCCCAGTGTGAAAGGGGCCTAACATTCTTTAGCAGTAACTTAAGTTTAAACATTGTAACAATTTGTCAATGGAATGGACTTTGTGCGAAAGTGAAAAAAGTTTAACCACTTAAACACTAAACCTTTTTCTGAAATTTGTTGATTTCAAGTTAAAATAATTTTTCTTTTTGCTAGAAAATTACTTAGAACCCCCAAATATATATAATATAAATATTGTAACAACCACCATTTTATTCTCTAGGGTGTGTACTAATAATTTTATATACATAATTATTATATATATAATTAGTACACACCCTAGAGAATAAAATGGTGGTTGTTGCAATATTTTATGTCACACTGTATTTGCGCAGCGGTCTTTCAAATGCAATTTTTTTGAAAAAAATTACTTTACGGAATTGAAAAAAAAAAAAATATATAACCAGTAAAGTCCATTTTATTTTGTATAATGTGAAATCTTTTCGTGCAGCTCTAAAAAATATATATATATATATATATATATATATATATATATATATATAAATGTGTGTGTTATAAATGCAGAGATAGCCAGCCCCCTTCCCCCAAATAACCTCCAACAATACCTGGTTGCAGCATTTCCCCTTATACTTGAATGTGTAGTGTCCGGCGGATTTGCTGCCCGCTACATGTCATGTAAACATTGCTGCAGGTGCAAAGCATGGCGACCACAGCATGTAAACACCCCGTCTGCTGCCTATTGCAGCTTAAGGGGGGGGGGATGGGGAGTGGTTGTCGAGTGGCAGAAACATGGCTCAACCGCCCAACTAAATGTGGCCTTAAAATTGTGAGCTCCATGAGCATCATCTTCCTAATTCATCTGAATTAGGAGGATGTTCTGTACCTTTATATTGTAAATTGCTGCACAAACTGTTGGCGCTGCATAAATCCTGTGTTATAATAACCTCATCTGATTGTTGAAGCTTTATAATCATTCACCAGGATAGGCGGGATGGTACAAAGCTGACCAAACACTTTGGATTCTACAGAACGTCCCTTGGAATCTGCATCACCTTGTACATTGTATCTGATCAAAAGATACCATGTTACTGAACAGGAAACCTTCTCATCTCGTACATCCTACAAGGGGCTGCACCGTCTATATAGATGCGAGGAAATAAAGTGTATTTATCCTTATAGGTCCCACATGAACTCCAATAATTACAAAGGTAAACATCCCAGCACCGTACTGTACACATCTATATGTCATCCAGGAATTATCTGTTCTCTGGAACTCCAGCAATGAACTCTCCAGCCAACCAACCAATACTTTTTAGTTTGTGAATCAAGTATTATAAGGTTAGAGCCTCTGTCTGGATGTCACATGGACAAGATGTGATTTTAAGCCCCCAGTCACAGTGGTGTGACTTTTCATGCCATTTGATAGTTTCAATTGGCATGACAAGTTTCACCCTATTGTCCACAATGGAAGCGGACAAATTGGCACAACTCCGAGTCGCACTGATTTTGCAAGTTCAGGTACGACTTGCATGGACATCTGTGCATGAAATCACAGAATTCTTCAAGGTAGAACTACTTTGAAACGATGCTACTTCAAGTGAAATATCAGGATTTCAATGTCATGTTCGGTGTGACCGGAGGCCAATCTCCTCAATGGGGACAGATGCAGCATATACATGTATGATTTTAGGTCCCCTATGGACCCCCCCCCCCAATACCTAAAGCGGAGATCTACCCAAAAAGAATCTGCTTCTGTTTTTTGACAGGTACCCGTCCCCACTTCTGGGAGACTGCGGTGACATCCCTCTGAAGTTTGGCCCCCCTCCTCCTTCCTCCGACGCCAGGCCGGTTGGAAAGCGCAGCATGCTTTGTGTAGTAGAGAACCGGCTTCACTGCAGGTTTCCCTTACTGCGAATGGCAGCGGCAGCACCCGTGAGCCGATCCGAAAATTGGCTGGAGTGCCGACATTGTGGGATCTCTGGACAGGTAAGCGTCCTATTATTAAATAATTGCGGCTACACTATCTGTAGTTGCTGACTTTGATTTTTTTTGTGGTGTGGGCGGAACTCCTCTTTAAGCATTCAAGCATGGAAACACTGTACATAATATACACTTCCATATGTCATAGTAATGATCAGTGTGTGTATATGTATGTATAAATATAAAATAGATCGATTGATCCACAGGTGAGGTAAACAGCACTATGCTGTTCTTCCAGTGCATGCAACCAGGCCCTCCCAATGGCTATATATAGATAGAAATAAGCCCAAAGGATTGCTGCACTTGTGGTTTATTGATGAACTAAAAATTTTAACATATAAAATAGTTGTATAATGTTCCACAACAGTTTCGGGCTATAATGCTCACACCCTTCTTCATGTAGGAACGTATATCATTAATATAGATTTTGCACATTGCATGGAACATATATAAAAAGAAAATAAATATAAAAATTGTAAACACAAAAAAATTCTTGTATGGAGACACACGTGGCAGGTGTGGAATCATATGTGTAAAAAAAAAAAAAAATTATATTATATAATATATATTTATGTTATGGCTAGTTTAACATATTGACTGTAACACAATACATACAGTACAAACAATTCTAAAACCTTAGTATCATGTCTGGTATTATATACAATGCCTGGGGAAAGTATATAGCATATTAAAATAACAGATATTTCATATCTTTACATTCTATAGATTGTCTGATTTCACACATTTTCTGTAACATATAGAATAGTTGTATGGGGACAGGGTTGGGGTCATATGTGCAGGTCATATAAATAGGAGTATATATTTATTATTTTTATGTCCCCCATGGATCTCCAATAACTAGGAGTACTGTACATAAGGAGCACTTCTACTACCTCTATATATCATACATGACATCGCTCTGTCTGTCTCTAGGTGTGTGTGTAATTCTTCTATAGAGATTCTAGGTCCATAGACGGCTTATAGAAATATATACTGTGTATAGATAGAGGGAGCCCTGTGGATCTCCTTTATATAATGTACATCCCAACACAGAGAGGTCTCCATACCAGAAATATACATATACCCATTCCTGACACTTGTGGCTCCATGTATGAATAGGACACACATATACATACACACATATTATATATACACATACATATACACACACACACACACACACTATGTACAGAACAGTGCTGCAACACCTTTATTATTTATTGGAGATCTATGGGGCACCCCTCTATCTATACACATTATGTATAATTCCATAAGATCCCCCATAGATCTCCAACCAATAAATCATAGAAGTGTGGGAGCACTGTGCTGTACACCCCAATACCTCCATCACCATAGATATTTTATAGAGAAAAAGCAACGTCATGTATGACACACAGAAGTAGTAAAAGTGCTCCTTATGTACAGTACTCTTAATTACTGGAGATCCATGGAAGACCTAATAAGAAGTATAAATACACACATATATATTTATATTACATACACTATGTACAAATGTACAGGACGGCGCTCCAACACCTCTATTATTTATTGGAGACCTATGGGCACCCCTCTATATATGCACATATATTATATATATCCACAAGATCCCCAATAAATCATAGAAGTGTGGGAGCACTGTCCTGTACATAGTGCACACCCCAATACCTCCATCACCATATAGATTTTAGATAGAGCAAGCAATGTCATGCAGGACACATAGAATTGGTAGAAGTGCTCCTTATGTACAGTACCCTTAATTATTGGAGATCCATGGGGGACAAAATAAATATAATCTATATATATATATATATATATATATATATATATATATATATATATATTTTTTTTTTTTTTTTTTTTTTTTTTTTTTTTTTACATATAGACAAGCACATACGATTCCACACCTGCCATGTGTGTCCCCATACAAGATTTATGCGTTTCAATTTTTATATATTTTTTTTATAGATATGTCCCATGCAATTTGAAAAATCAGACATACAATCTATAGAATGCAAAGACAAGAATCGTCTGTTATATTAATACATTGTATACCTTCCCTAAATATTGTATATAATATCTGAGCATGTTACTGTTTTGCAATTGCTTATACTGTATTATAGTGTGTGTATATATGCGCAATGTGTGAAATCAGACAATCTATAGAATGCAAAGCCATGAAATTATCCTAATATGCTATATACTCTCTGTGGACATTATATATAATACCAGGCATGTTACTAATGTTTTGCAATTGCTTATACTGTATAGTATGTATATAGATATGTATGTGTATAGATAGGTGTGTATATAGGTGTGTATATAGATATGTATGTATGTTGCAGGCTATGTGTGACCTGCTCCCTGGCTGTCCAATCAGAGAGGTCCTGTACAGTCAGTGTCCTCCCCGGGCACGCTGGTCTCTGTAGTCCCTCTCTCTCCTCTCCCTCCCCCAGGTCTGTACAGGTTGTCTTTGTTGAACTTTCCCCGGACACGCCTGGCTCCCTCTCCCGGCTCCCTCACCTTCATATCGTTCATGATGGTCTGGAAGAGTCCTCCCAGCGCGCTGCAGTCCTTCTCCATCGCGCCGTCCATATCTCCAGCCCCGGGCAGAGCCCCCCTCCACTCTCCGGCTGTGTTGTGTGTCTCCCGGGCTCCGTCCAGCGATTCTCAGCGCTCACACTCCGCTCACACTGATCTCATGCCGCTGCAATGCAACTGGAGCGGAGAATAGGGGGGAGGAGTCCCCACCAGACCTGATTCATCGGGAATACGGCGCTTACGCAAATGGCGCAAAAGCCCCCTGCTGGCCGAACACGTTGCCAAAGGAGGCCAGGCGCCTCCCGTTACGCCCATTCTACGGAAACCACGCCCAGGTCTGCGCCTCCCTGCCCCCCCGTCCCGGCCACGCCCAAACGAGCGCCCAAACTCGTTCAGGCCACGCCTGTAAACACCCAAAGTGTACCGCCCACCCTCTTACAAAACGAAGCAACCACGCCTACTGCCAGCGATGCCGCCCTCAAAAGTCACAGGCGCCGCCCTGTTTTACATACAGATAGATAAAACCACGCCTGTTAACGCCCCCAGAAGCATTTAGGAGGTGGGGCTTTCCTCGTGACGCGCCCTCCTCTTATAGTTGTGTTGCCAGATCTCCTTGAGAAATCCGCGGCGGCCCCGCCCTCCAGACATGGAAGTACATGAAGGGCGGGGCGCCGAGGACACAAGGCGGGAGGGTGGCCACGCCCACAGGTGTGGGAGTCGCTCCTTCACCTCAGAGAGGAGCGCGCAAAGACTTGTCTGTGTCCTTGAAACGTGAAAGTTCAGTCAGCACACAGCGCGGTGTTTGTCCTCCTTCCCTGAGGGGGGGTCCTTAACCCTTTCACTACCTGAGACGGTTTTTTACATTTTTTGAAAATGTTTAAAAAATCATTTTAGGCCTGAAAATTACATAAACCCCCCAAATATGATATCATGTGTGACAGCAGACACCCCGGAGAAAAAAATAGAGGCAGTTCAAGGTTTTATGTCACGCCATATCGGCGCAGCGGTTTAGGAAACGCAACATTCCAGTAAAAAATAAAGTAATGCCCATTTAATGTCACAAAAACACAAAATATCACCAGATTTTATGGTAAAATATAAAAGCTGAAGCTGCACCGAGTACATAGATACCCAACATGACAAACCTTACGGATGTGCGCCTCTGAAACAGCGACAAACGTCACAACCTGATATTTTCCATAAGGCTACTTTCACACTGAGGCATTGGGGGCGTCGGCGGTAAAGGGCCACTATTTTTAGCGACACTTTACCGTCGTTTTAGCGGCGCTATTCGGCCGCTAGCGGGGCACTTATAAACCCCCGCTAGCAGCCGAAAAAAGGATAAAACCACTCGCAAAGTGGCGGTTTGGCGGCGCTGCCCTATAGATTTCAATGGGCAGGGGCGTTTTAGGAGTTGTGTATATATCGCTCCTACAAAGCGCTGCAAAGATGCTGCTTGCAGGACTTTTTTTACCGTCCTGCCAACGCACCGCTCTATTGTGAAAGCACTCGGGCTTTCACACTGGAGAGACAGGAGAGGCGCTTTACGGGCGCTAGTTTTAGCGCTATAGCACCTGTAAAGCGCCTCGGTGTGAAAGCAGGATAAAGGGGGCAGTTTGGGTTTTTGAGGGTTCATTTACACTTGCTTCAGTTTCAACACACATTACCGGCTAGTTTACACTTGCTTCAAAACAAGCCTTCAGACACGCTTTGTCAAAGCTCCTGTCACTAAATAAAATGGTTAGCTTACAGTCATTTTAACTTCCGGACCGCCGCACCCCGATGTACATCCAAACTTTGCCGGTGGATATTGTTGTTATGGTAGCAGCTAGCTGCCATAACCCCGGTATCCTCGTTTTCGTGCGGCAGTCGGCTTTCTGATAAAAGTGGTCCCTGCGGCGGATTCGCCGCAAGATCACTTTTATCGGTGGCGGGAGAGGGGCCCCACCCTCCCGCCGCGATCCGGTGCCTTCCGCCGCTTACCGGAGCCGTCGGTAACAGCGGAGGCGATCGCGTCTGTCTCCCTTCTGTGCCTGGAGACGAGTGAGGCTAAGATGGCGCCCACTCGTCTCCATGACACTGCTGGGCGGAAACAACGTCAAAACGTCACTTCCGTCCACGCCTCTTAAAGGCATATTTTTTTCAATGTCATTTTTTTAAATTACTTTTTTTTTTTTTTTATTATTGCATTTTAGTGTAAATATGAGATCTGCGGTCTTTTTGACCCCAGATCTCATATTTAAGAGGTCCTGTCATGCTTTTTTCTATTACAAGAGCTGTTTACATTCCTTGTAATAGGAATAAAAGTGACACATTTTTTTTTAAACAGTGTAAAAATAAATAAAATAATGTAAAATAATTAAAAAAAAAAAAATTAAAAAACCCCCCGTCCCAACGAGCTCTCGCGCAGAAGCGAACGCATACGCGAGTAGCGCCCGCATATGAAAACGGTGGTCAAACCACACATGTGAGGTATCGCCGCGACCGGTAGAGCGAGAGCAATAATTCTATCCCTAGACCTCCTCTGTAACGCAAAACATGCAACCTGTAAAATTTTTTAAAACATCGCCTATGGAGATTTTTGAGGGTAAAAGTTTGACGCCATTCCACGAGCGGGCGCAATTTTGAAGTGTGACATGTTGGGTATCAATTTACTTGGCGTAACATTATATTTCACAATATAAAAAAAAAAATGGGCTAACTTTACTGTTGTCTTATTTTTTTTTATTCAAAAAAGTGAATTTTTTCCAAAAAAAGTGCGCTTGTAAGACCACTGCGCAAATACGGTGCAAAAAAAAGTATTGCAACGACCGCCATTTTATTCTCTAGGGTGTTAGAAAAAAAAAACATATATAATGTTTGGGAGTTGTAAGTAATTTTCTACCAAAAAAACCTGTTTTAAACATGTAAACACCTAAAATCTAAAACGAGGCTGGTCCTTAAGTGGTTAAGCACAACTAAAGTAACATGGGGTATAATTCTTGAAGCAAAAACAAGGTGTAAACAGGATTGTAAGCTAACCATTTTATTTAGTGACAGGAGCTTTGACTGGCGTTCAGAGAACTTTACCAAAGCCTGTCCGATGCCTTGTTTTGAAGCAAGTGTAAACTAGCCCTTAAAGTGGTTGTAAACCCACTTTTTGGACTTCTACCTATAGGTAAGCCTAGAATAAGGCTTACTTATAGGTAGCGGAAATATCTCCTAAACATGCGTCGTTTAGCGCCACTTAGGAGATATTTCATTTGTAGGCCGCTGGAAATTCCAACGGCGCATGCGCGGGGAAGAAACAAAACTAAGTGCCGTTTCTTCCCTAGCCTATGCCGTTAATCGCGGCTCCCGTGCGCATGCGCGGGAGTGACGTCATGCGGCTCCGGCGAATCACAGAGCGGCCCGGAAGGAAGAGGGCCAGAAGATGGATGCTGCCAACACAAGGGGACATTGCTGGATTCTTTTGCAGGTAAGTGGCACATAATGGGCAATGCGATGCATACTAGCCCATTATGCTTTTCATTTGCAGGCTGCAACAGCGAGGAAAAGAGGAAGTAAAACCCATCAGGGTTTACTTCCTCTTTAACCACTTGCCGACCGCCTCACGCATATATACGTGAACAGAGCGGCACGGGCAGGCAAAATCACGTACCTGGTACGTGATTGCCTTCCCGCGGGCGGGGGGTCCGATCGGACCCCCCCCGGTGCCAGCGCCGGTCGGCATTTGTCTAGGAGCGATCAGAGATGAGGGGGAGGCCATCCGATCGTGGCCCCCCCCTCGCGATCGCTCCCAGCCAATGAGAAACATCCCCTGCCTGTGTATAGTACACACAGGCAGAGGATGTGATGTCATCTCTCCTCGGCTTGGCAGTTTCCGTTCCGGCGCCGAGGAGAGAAGACATCCGAGTAAGAGCCCTTGCACACTGGGGCGGGGGGCGGCGTCGGCGGTAAAACGCCGCTATTATTAGTGGCGTTTTACCGTCGGTATGTGGCCGCTAGCGGGGCGGTTTTACCCCCCCCCTAGCGGCCGAGAAAGGGTTAAATACCACCGCAAAGCACCTCTGCAGAGGCGCTTTGCCGGCGGTATAGCCGCGCCGTCCCATTGATTTCAATGGGCAGGAGCGGTAAGGGAGCGGTATACAGACCGCTCCTTCACCGCTCCGAAGATGCTGCTGGCAGGACTTTTTTTACCGTCCTGCCAGCGCATCGCTCCAGTGTGCAAGCCCTCGGGGCTTGCACACTGGATACACAGCAGCGGCACTTTCGGGGCGGTTTGCAGGCGCTATTATTAGCGCAATAGCGCCTGCAAACCGCCCCAGTGTGCAAGGGCTCTTAGTGTAAAACACAAACACACACAGTAGAACATGCCAGGCACACTAAACACCCCCGATCCCCCCCCCCCCGTCACAAACTGACACCAAGCTGTTTTTTTTTTTTTTTCCTGATTACTGATTGGTGTCAGTTTGTGACAGTTAGAAGTGGTAGGGCAGTGAGTATTACCCCCCTGTAGGTCTAGGGTACCCCCCTAACCCCCCCTAATAAAGTTTTAACCCCTTGATCACCCCCCGTCACCAGTGTCGCTAAGCGATCATTTTTCTGATCGCTGTATTAGTGTCGCTGGTGACGCTAGTTAGTGAGGTAAATATTGAGGTTCGCCGTCAGCGTTTTATAGCGACAGGGACCCCCATATACTACCTAATAAATGTTTTAACCCCTTGATTGCCCCCTAGTTAACCCTTTCACCACTGATCACTGTATAACCGTCATGGGTGACGCTGGTTAGTTTGTTTATTTTTTATAGTGTCAGGGCACCCGCCGTTTATTACCGAATAAAGTTTTAGCCCCCTGATCGCCCGACGGTGATATGCGTCGCCCCAGGCAGCGTCAGATTAGCGCCAGTACCACTAACACCCACGCACGCAGCATACGCCTCCCTTAGTGGTATAGTATCTGTACGGATCAATATCTGATCTGATCAGATCTATACTAGCATCCCCAGCAGTTTAGGGTTCCCAAAAATGCAGTGTTAGCGGGATCAGCCCAGATACCTGCTAGCACCTGCATTTTGCCCCTCCGCCCGGCTCGGCCCAGCCCACCCAAGTGCAGTATCGATCGATCACTGTCACTTACAAAACACTAAACGCATAACTGCAGCGTTCGCAGAGTCAGGCCTGATCCCTGCGATCGCTAACAGTTTTTTTGGTAGCGTTTTGGTGAAATGGCAAGCACCAGCCCCAGGCAGCGTCAGGTTAGTGCCAGTAGCGCTAACACCCACGCACCGTACACCTCCCTTAGTGGTATAGTATCTGAACGCATCAATATCTGATCCAATCAGATCTATACTAGCGTCCCCAGCAGTTTAGGATTCCCAAAAACGCAGTGTTAGTGGGATCAGCCCAGATACCTGCTAGCACCTGCGTTTTGCCCCTCCGCCCGGCCCAGCCCAGCCCACCCAAGTGCAGTATCGATCGATCACTGTCACTTACAAAACACTAAACACATAACTGCAGCGTTCGCAGTGTCAGGCCTGATCCCTGCGATCGCTAACAGTTTTTTTTTGTAGCGTTTTGGTGAACCGGCAAGCGCCAGCGGCCTAGTACACCCCGGTCGTAGTCAAACCAGCACTGCAGTAACACTTGGTGACGTGGCGAGTCCCATAAGTGCAGTTCAAGCTGGTGAGGTGGCAAGCACAAGTAGTGTCCCGCTGCCACCAAGAAGACAAACACAGGCCCGTCGTGCCCATAGTGCCCTTCCTGCTGCATTCGCCAATCCTAATTAGGAACCCACCCCTTCTGCAGTGCCCGTACTTCCCCCATTCACATCCCCAACCAAATGCAGTCGGCTGCATGAGAGGCATTTTCTTTATGTCCTCCCGAGTACCCCTACCCAACGAACCCCCCCAAAAAAGATGTCGTGTCTACAGCAAGCGCGGATATAGGCGTGACACCCGCTATTATTGTCCCTCCTGTCCTGACGATCCTGGTCTTTGCATTGGTGAATGTTTTGAACGCTACCATTCACTAGTTGAGTATTAGCGTAGGGTACAGCATTGCACAGACTAGGCACACTTTCACAGGGTCTCCCAAGATGCCATCGCATTTTGAGAGACCCAAACCTGGAACCGGTTACAGTTATAAAAATTACAGTTACAAAAAAAAGTGTAAAAAAAAAAAAATAGTTGTCGTTTTATTGTTCTCTCTCTATTCTCTCTCTCTATTGTTCTGCTCTTTTTTACTGTATTCTATTCTGCAATGTTTTATTGTTATTATGTTTTATCATGTTTGCTTTTCAGGTATGCAATTTTTTATACTTTACTGTTTACTGTGCTTTATTGTTAACCATTTTTTTGTCTTCAGGTACGCCATTCACGACTTTGAGTGGTTATACCAGAATGATGCTTGCAGGTTTAGGTATCATCTTGGTATCATTCTTTTCAGCCAGCGGTCGGCTTTCATGTAAAAGCAATTCTAGCGGCTAATTAGCCTCTAGACTGCTTTTACAAGCAGTGGGAGGGAATGCCCCCCCCCCCAACGTCTTCCGTGTTTTTCTCTGGCTCTCCTGTCTCAACAGGGAACCTGAGAATGCAGCCGGTGATTCAGCCAGCTGACCATAGAGCTGATCAGAGACCAGAGTGGCTCCAAACATCTCTATGGCCTAAGAAACCGGAAGCTACGAGCATTTTATGACTTAGATTTCGCCGGATGTAAACAGCGACATTGGGAAATTGGGGAAGCATTTTTTCACACCGATCTTGGTGTGGTCAGATTCTTTGAGGGCAGAGGAGAGATCTAGGGTCTAATAGACCCCAATTTTTTCAAAAAAGAGTACCTGTCACTACCTATTGCTATCATAGGGGATATTTACATTCCCTGAGATAACAATAAAAATGATAAAAAAAAAAAAAATGAAAGGAACAGTTTAAAAATAAGATAAAAAAGCAAAAAAATAATAAAAAAAAAAAAAAAAAAAAAAAAAAAGCACCCCTGTCCCCCCTGCTCTCGCGCTAAGGCGAACGCAAGCGTCGGTCTGGCGTCAAATGTAAACAGCAATTGCACCATGCATGTGAGGTGTCACCGCGAACGTCAGATCGAGGGCAGTAATTCTAGCAGTAGACCTCCTCTGTAAATCTAAAGTGGTAACCTGTAAAGGCTTTTAAAGGCTTTTAAAAATGTATTAATTTTGTTGCCACTGCACGTTTGTGCGCAATTTTAAAGCATGTCATGTTTGGTATCCATGTACTCGGCCTAAGATCATCTTTTTTATTTCATCAAACATTTGGGCAATATAGTGTGTTTTAGTGCATTAAAATTTTAAAAAGTGTGTTTTTTCCACAAAAAATGCGTTTGAAAAATCGCTGCGCAAATACTGTGTGAAAAAAAAAATGAAACACCCACCATTTTAATCTGTAGGGCATTTGCTTTAAAAAAATATATAATGTTTGGGGGTTCAAAGTAATTTTCTTGCAAAAAAAAAAAATTTTTTTCATGTAATCAAAAAGTGTCAGAAAGGGCTTTGTCTTCAAGTGGTTAGAAGAGTGGGTGATGTGTGACATAAGCTTCTAAATGTTGTGCATAAAATGCCAAGACAGTTCAAAACCCCCCCAAATGACCCCATTTTGGAAAGTAGACACCCCAAGCTATTTGCTGAGAGGCATGTCGAGTCCATGGAATATTTTATGTTGTGACACAAGTTGCAGGAAAGAGACAAATTTTTTTTTTTTTTTTTTGCACAAAGTTGTCACTAAATGATATATTGCTCAAACATGCCATGTTCAGAAATAAATTCTGTTGCTTCTCCTGAGTATGGGGATACCACATGTGTGAGACTTTTTGGGAGCCTAGCCGCGCACAGGACCCCTAAAACCAAGCACCGCCTTCAGGCTTTCTAAGGGCGTAAATTTTTGAATTCACTCTTCACTGCCTATCACAGTTTCGGAGGCCATGGAATGCCCAGGTGGCACAAAACCCCCCCAAATGACCCCATTTTGGAAAGTAGACACCCCAAGCTATTTGCTGAGAGGTATAGTGAGTATTTTGCAGACCTCACTTTTTGTCACAAAGTTTTGAAATTTGAAAAAAGAAGAAAAAAAAAATTTTTTTCTGGTCTTTCTTCATTTTCAAAAACAAATGAGAGCTGCAAAATACTCACCATGCCTCTTAGCAAATAACTTGGGGTGTCTACTTTCCAAAATGGGGTCATTTGGGGGGGGGTTTGTGCCATCTGGGTATTTTATGGCCTTCAAAACTGTGATAGGCAGCGAGGAGTGAAATCAAAAATTTATGCCCTTAGAAATCCTGAAGGCGGTGCTTGGTTTTTGGGGCCCCGTACGCGGCTAGGCTCCCAAAAAGTCCCACACATGTGGTATCCCCGTACTCAGGAGAAGCAGCTGAATGTATTTTGGGGTGCAATTCCACATATGCCCATGGCCTGTGTGAGCAATATATCATTTAGTGACAACTTTTTGTAAATTTTTTTTTTTTTTTTGTCATTATTCAATCACTTGGGACAAAAAAAATAAATATTCAATGGGCTCAACATGCCTCTCAGCATTTTCTTTGGGGTGTCTACTTTCCAAAATGGGGTCATTTGGGGGGGTTTTGTACTGCCCTGCCATTTTAGCACCTCAAGAAATGACATAGGCAGTCATAAACTAAAAGCTGTGCAAATTCCAGAAAATGTACCCTAGTTTGTAGACGCTATAACTTTTGCGCAAACCAATAAATATACGCTTATTGACATTTTTTTTACCAAAGACATGTGGCCGAATACATTTTGGCCTAAATGTATGACTAAAATTGAGTTTATTGGATTTTTTTTTATAACAAAATTAGAAAATATCATTTTTTTTCAAAATTTTCGGTCTTTTTCCGTTTATAGCGCAAAAAATAAAAACGGCAGAGGTGATCAAATACCATCAAAAGAAAGCTCTATTTGTGGGAAGAAAAGGACGCAAATTTCGTTTGGGTACAGCATTGCATGACCGCGCAATTAGCAGTTAAAGCGACGCAGTGCCGAATTGTAAAAAGTGCTCTGGTCAGGAAGGGGGTAAAACCTTCCGGGGCTGAAGTGGTTAATGTGTGTTGAAGCCGAAGCATGTGTAAATGAACCCTTGCTTTTGCTTTGGCTTTGCTTTAAAAATTATACCCCATGTAGCTTTAGTGGTGCTTCAAAGCATCTTCAAAGCCTCCATAGAAGTCTATGGCAAAGCTCGCTTGAAGCCCCACCAAAGGCTCATCTAAGCTCCACCAAAGCCTCATCAAAACACCAAGAAAAAGCAAGGTGTAAACAGGACTGTAAGCTAACCATTTTATTTAGTGACAGGAGCTTTGACTGGCGTTCAGAGAGCTTTAACAGAGCGCGTCTGAAGCCTTGTTTTGAAGCAAGTGTAAACTAAACCTTAGAGGTGCTTCAAAGCGTCTTCAAAGCCTCCATAGAAGTCTATGGCAAAGCTCGCTTAAAGCCCCATGAAGCCTCACCGAAGCCCCACCGAAGCCTCATCGAAGCATCAAGAAAAAAAAAGGTGTAAACAGGACTGTAAGCTAACCATTTTATTTAGTGACAAGAGCTTTGACAGGCATTCAGAGAGCTTTAACAACGCCTGTCTGAAGCAAGTGTAAACTAGCCCTGAATGAGGCACATAAATGGAAACCAAAAGTTCCATCCAAAAACTGTTTTATCAAAAATGACACATGACATAGCACATATACATACACATGACATAGAATATATACATACACATGACATAGCACATATACATAGACATGACATAGAATATATACATACACATGACATAGCACATATACATACACATGACAGAATATATACATACACATGACATAGAATATATACATACACATGACATAGCACATATACATACACATAACATAGAATATATACATACACATGACATAGCACATATACATACACATAACATAGAATATATACATACACATGACATAGCACATATAAATACACATGACAGAGAACATATACATACACATGACATAGTACATATACAGTCATGTCCATAAATATTGGGACATCGACACAATTCTAATCTTTTTGGCTCTATACACCACCACAATGGATTTGAAATGAAATGAACAAGATGTGCTTTAACTGCAGACTTTCAGCTTTAATTTGAGGGTATTTACATCCAAATCAGGTGAATGGTGTAGGAATTACAACAGTTTGTATATGTGCCTCCCACTTTTTAAGGGACCAAAAGTAATGGGACAATTGGCTGCTCAGCTGTTCCATGGCCAGGTGTGTTTTAGTCCTTCAATATCCCATTTACAAGGAGCAGATAAAAGGTCCAGAGTTCATTTCAAGTGTACTATTTGCATTTGGAATCTGTTGCTGTCAACTCTCAATATGAGATCCAAAGAGCTGTCACTATCAGTGAAGCAAGCCATCATTAGGCTGAAAAAACAGAACAAACCCATCAGAGAGATGGCAAAAACATTAGGTGTGGCCAAATCAACTGTTTGGAACATCCTTAAAAAGAAAGAACGCACCGGTGAGCTCAGCAACTCCAAAAGTCCCGGAAGACCATGGAAAACAACTGTGGTGGATGACCGAAGAATTCTTTCCCTGGTGAAGAAAACACCCTTCACAAGAGTTGGCCAGATCAAGAACACTCTCCAGGAGGTAGGTGTATGTGTGTCAAAGTCAACAATCAAGAGAAGACTTCACCAGAGTGAATACAGAGGGTTCACCACAAGATGTAAACCATTGGTGAGCCTCAAAAACAGGAAGGCCAGATTAGAGATTGCCAAACAACATCTAAAAAAGACTTCACAGTTCTGGAACAACATCCTATGGACAGATGAGACCAATATCAACTTGTACCAGAGTGATGGGAAGAGAAGAGTATGGAGAAGGAAAGGAACTGCTCATGATCCAAAGCATACCACCTCATCAGTGAAACATGGTGGTGGTAGTGTCATGGCGTGGGCATGTATGGCTGCCAATGGAACTGGTTCTCTTGTATTTATTGATGATGTGACTGCTGACAAAAGCAGAAGGATGAATTCTGAAGTGTTTCGGGTAATATTATCTGCTCATATTTAGCAAAATGCTTCAGAACTCATTGGACGGCGCTTCGCACTGCAGATGGACAATGACCCGAAGCATACTGCGAAAGCAGCCAAAGAGTTTTTAAGGGAAAGCAGTGGAATGTTAGGCAATGGCCAAGTCAATCACCTGACCTGAATTGTGTCGATGTCCCAATATTTATGGACCTGATTGTACATACACATGACATAGCACATATACATACACATGACATAGCACATATACATACACATGTCATAGAATATATACATACACATGACATAGCACATATACATACACATGACATAGAATATATACATACACATGACATAGCACATATACATACACATGACATAGCACATATACATGACATAGCACATATACATACACATGACATAGAACATATACATACACATGACATAGCACATATACATACACAAGTAATTGGTTTAATGGTCCTCATAACCAATAGCCCAATGTAGGGTAAAAAATTGCGAGGGTATCGGCATGGAAAATAGTATTATAAACATCTTTGACCAGTTGCTCCATATAGCAAAAAGGGTTGACATTGACATCGAGTAAATCACATTATATGTAAGAACATAAATGCATTATAAATGGCCTTTATGCTCGACACGTTTCGGGGATTATACTGCCTCATCAGGAGTGAATGGATGTGATCTGTAGAAAAAATGTATAATGAAAGCCAATATATCTACTGGAGACCCCAATGGGGGGAAATTTAAACAAAAAAGGGGAGCAAAGGGAGTCAGGTGGAGGGGAAATATCCATCCCTCTACTTACATGTTGGTTCAAAATGTGAACACGTGGTACTAAACAGATGGGGACCATGGAGCGTCTCTCCCCGGGAGCTGAGGGGATAAGGACCCAACGGGTCCATGTTGACACTACTGTTAATGCAAGGGAGTGACCGTGGAAGTGTCTGAAAGGCAAAAAATGTGGCTGTGGTAAAAATGAATGGTGGATCTCACAATAGTGTGAGCCCATGGCCCAGTGCCAAAACATGGATATTTTCCCTGACTCCCTTTGCTCCCCTTTTTTTTTAAAATTTCCCCCCATTGGGGTTTCCAGTAGATACATCGGCATTCATTATACATTTTTTTTCTACAGATTACATGCATTTGCTCTTGATGAGGTGGTATAATCCCCGAACCGCGTCGAGCACCAGCCACCAGTGGTCCCGATACTGACCAAGGAGTCGGACAATCAGTGCTGCAGAATGAGGCCTTAGTGAACCTGTTGCTCTTCCCCAGCGCGGGTTTAGAAGGGCAAAGCAGCGGTTGACTTTATTAAGCATGACACACGGCGCCCGACATCTGACACATCACTCAGCATGTCAACTGTGAAGTAACAGGGATACGTTTCGCAACTGACGTTCGGCGATGGAATTATGAAATGATAAAGTGATTCGGTGTGACGGCGTATGTTCCAATGAAATAGTCATAGACCGTTCCCTGCGATGATTCCATGAGTCAGACATCTTGTTAGTTGGGTATTTGGCTCAGTCTGTGCCAGCTTCTGCCGCAGGAACCTGTTATCCCGGTTTTTCAGAGTCCTATCGTACAAGGCAGCCAAGGTAAATGTAGGTAGGCTGAGAAACCACAACTCATACTGGGATATGTCCTTACATCTGTCCTTCTTCTCTTATCTTATATCAGATTAAAGTGGAACTAAAGGCAAAACTTATTTTTTTCACTTTTGACCCCTCCAGGTCTTTTTTTTTTTGTCATCTGTGTCATATTTGGGAGATTTCCCTTCACTTCCTGTCCCATAGCCAAAACAGGAAGTGAGAGGAATCCCTCCAGGTGAGGGAATCTCCAGAACTGGTTTCCCTATTAGAGGATTTCCCCTCTATTACTGTTCTGTGGACAACCCAAAATTTGGGATTTTCTTTCACTTTTGATGATAATGACAAACAGGAGAAATAGAGAAGGTGACTCTCCCTAATGGGGGGGGGGGGGGGGGGCACAGAAAGCAATAAAAAAAAAAAAAAAAAAGGGAGTCTAATCCCTAAAAAGTTTTGCCTTTAGTTAGTACTTTAACCACTCGACCTCCGGAAGATTTACCCCCTTTCATGACCAGGCCATTTTTTTGCTTTTTGGCACTTACTCTGGTTTGTCACGGTTTTATCTTACTGTATTGTATGTTGTTTTATATTTACAACGTGTAATTTTATTTTTTTATTTTATAATGTATTATTTCAGAAAATCAAAATGCAGCAAGGAGAACACTCTAATGTATATGTCTCAGTTTTAATCTTTTTATTTTGTATTTTATTTATCCACTTGACCTCCAGAAGATTTACCCCCCTTCATGACCAGGTCATTTTTTTGCCTTTTTGGCACTGCGTTATTTTAACTGACAATTGCACGGTCGTGCAACGCTGTACTCAAATGAAATCTGTATCATTTTGTTTTTTATTTTTTACGCTATAATTGAAAAAAGACAGAAAACTATGAAAAAAGAACAATATTTTTTACTTATTTTTTTCTGCTATAAAACATATCCAATAAAAAAACGTAAAAAAAAAAAAAAAAAAAAATTTCTTTATAAATTTAGGCCAATATGTATTTGGCTACAAATTTATAGTAAAAAAATTCCCAATATGCGTATATTGATTGGTTTATGCAAACGTTATAGTGTCTAAAACTATGGTGTATATACTGGACTTTTATTCATTTTTAAAAATACTAGCAATAGCAGCGATCAGCGACTTATTGCGGCGTACAATGTGACACTAGCTGACACTTTTGACACTTTTGTGGGAACCAGTGACACTAATACAGTAACCAGTGCTAAAAATATACACTGTCACTGTACTAATGACACTGGCTGTAAAGGGGTTAAACATCTAGGGCGATCAAAGAGTTAAATTTGTGCCTAGCCAGTGTTATAGAGTGGTATACACAGTGTGCTGTTTTTACTAAGGGATGTCAGTTTATATTCTCTGATTTGCAGGGAAACAAAATCCAGCACATCCCCATTGACATGACTGAGCTCTGTTTGTTTACATTGACATTGTCTTCCTTCTTGCCAATCATCGGGTGCCGCTGGTCATCCATTGGCCGGCACCCGCTGATTGTTTTGTGCTGTGACTAATCACAGCACAGCCGGCGCGCCCCTACACGGAAAAACAGGATCATGTATAGTACTGGGGGGTCAGTTCACTAAGAGATAAATACTGCATGAGTTTTTGAGTTGAAATGACTGCGGTATTTATCTCAAATGTAGACAATTCACTAAAAGGTATGTGTTATTTAACCATTTGCCAACCACACTATAGCCAAATGATGGCTACAACGCGGCCGGTTAGTTCTGGGAGGCCATCATATGACGGCCTCCCATGCTTGGTCTTCTTGCATGTCCCCTGGGGCACGCACTTGGAAGTGTCCATGATAGCTGGGTTCATCGGACCCAGCGCTTCACGGATTGGGATAAATGGCCAATCACAGAGGCCCTTTAGCAAGTGACGGATCAATGATGGAGCGATCACTTTGACAACAAACCGGTGTCATGTCTGGTTCAGCTCATACAGCGTGTAAGGAGAGGAGGAAGACACAGTGCAGCCACATGAGCTGCATTTAGCGTGCCCTCAGAGTGCCCTACAGTGCCATCAGAGTGCTCATCAGTGCAACCAGAGTGCCCATCAGTGCCACATCAGAGTGCCCATCAGAGTGCCCATCAGTGCCATCAGAGTGCCCATCAGTGCCACAGCAGTGCCATCAGAGTGCCCATCAGTGCCACATCAGAGTGCCACCAGAGTGCCCATCAGTGCCATCAGAGTGCCCATCAGTGTCACAGCATTGCCATCAGAGTGCCCATCAGTGCCATCACAGTGCCACATCAGTGCCATATCAGACTGCCATCAGAGTGCCCATCAGTGCCACATCAGTGCCATCAGTGCCACTACAGTGCCCCTACAGTGCCATCAGTCCCCTTTAGTGCCATCAGTGCCATCGGCCTATTAGTGCCACTACAGTGCTCATCAGTGCCCTACGGTGCCATTACAGTGCCCATCTGTGCCCGTCAGTGAGTGTTAATCAGTGCCACCCTATGAGTGGATCTTCATCAGCACCCGTCAGTGCCGTATAAATGTGTAAAAAATGCGTTAAAAAAAATGTGTTTTCATTTTCTTTCCACATTTTCCAAAAACTTGTGGAAAAAAATGACATGTTTAAAAGACTCATAATGCCTCATAGAATACATGTTGAGGTGTTTACTTTCCAAAATGGTGTCATTTTGTGGGCGTTTCAGTTGCCCTGGTGCTCCAGGGCCTTCAAAAGTGTGATAGGTTGTCAGGAAATTAGATGTGTAATTTATGTCCCTAGAACGCCTGACGGTGCTCCTTGCATGTTGGGCCTCTGTATGTGGCCAGGCTGTGTAAAAGTCTCACACAAGTGGTATCGCCATACTCAGGAGGAGTAGCAGAATGTTTTTTGGGGTGTAGTTGCAAGTATGCATATGCCATGGGAGAGAAGTAGCCTGTTAATATGACAATTTTTTTTTTTTGGGGGGGGGGGGGGGGCTAAATCTTAATTTTGCAAATAATGGTGGGAAAGAAAATTACAATTTGAAAAAACTCACCCTGCCTCTTACTAAATACCTTGGAATGTCTACTTTCCATAAAGGGGTAATTTGGGGGGGGGGGGGTAGCTTGTAGACTCTATAACTTTCACAAAGACCAAATAATATACACTGATTTGGGTTATTTTTTACCAAAGATATGTAGCAGTATACCCTTTGACCAAATATTGTGAAGAAAAATTACTAATTTGCAAAATTTTTTAACAGAAAAGAAGAAAAATGCTATCTTTTTTGGGTTTTTTTTAGCGTAAAAAATAAAAAACCCAGTGGCGATTAAATACCACAAAACAAAAATCTATTTGTGTGGAAAAAAAAGGACAACAATTTCATATGGGTACAGGGTTGCATGACTGAGTAATTGTTATTCAAAGTGTGAGAGCACTGAAAGTTGAAATTAGGCCTGGTTAGGAAGGGGGTATATGTGCCCAGTGGGCAAGTCGTTAACAAATGCGCTATATATTTATGTTATGCAATATTTAGCAAAAAAATTTAGTGGAGTTTTTTTATCCTTTCTTTTTTTTTTTTTTTTTTTTTTTTTTTTTCATACATGCTAATACTGCACCAGAGGAAGATAGTTCTATAAATAAATGAACGCAGAAATATTGTGAAACTGTGAAAAGCTCATTCACAGAAGGATCTCACTGGTGAAATTTATTTAGTAGAACATTTTCACACTGATACATTGTATACTTTTAATTTACTGGCCAGTGCAGAGTTCCCCTCTTTGTACAATACTGACTGCCTACATCAGGTAATAAAGAACGGATGTGTTTTTTAGTAAATTGACTTAATGATTTTTTTTTTTTTTGCAGCATTTACCTCACATTTTTAGCAAATGTGCAATATTTATCTCACATTCAATAGTTTACTTTGATGAATTGACTCTTTTAATAACTTGTGATATTTAAAAAAAAAATAAAGAAAAAACACATCACATGCGATATCCTTGAGTGAATTGTCCTTATAGTCTCATATCTATGGCGCAAGTAGACACTGCTTACCATCTGAACATTTTCTGATTATTAGAGTTCCCCGACATTAGCAGTGCCTCCCTCCGTGGACATAAATGTAAATGTTTGGGCAACTTGAGGGATTATGTTTATGTCGTTATCTGGCCAAAACTCAGTAAATGCCTGCATGTCCAGTCATCATTTCAGGTCTTCAGTTTTTCTCTTTTTTTTTTTTTTATCGGTATTGTCTAAAATTGTGGTAACAAAAGTCACACGGAAAATAGAATATTCTGTACAGTGGGGACGAAAAGTATTCAGACCCCCTTAAATTTTTCACTCTTTGTTATATTGCAGCCATTTCCTAAAATCATTTAAGTTCATTTTTTTCCTCATTAATGTACACACAGCACCCCATATTGACAGAAAAACACAGAATTGTTGACATTTTTGCAGATTTATTAAAAAAGAAAAACTGAAATATCACATGGTCCTAAGTATTCAGACCCTTAGCTCAGTATTTAGTAGAAGCACCCTTTTGATCTAATACAGCCATGAGTCTTTTTGGGAACGAAGCAACACATTTTTCACACCTGGTTTTGGGGATCCTCTGCCATTCCTCCTTGCAGATCCTCTCCAGTTCTGTCAGGTTGGATGGTAAACGTTGGTGGACAGCCATTTTTAGGTCTCTCCAGAGATGCTCAATTGGGTTTAAGTCAGGGCTCTGGCTGGGCCATTCAAGAACAGTCATGGAGTTGTTGTGAAGCCACTCCTTCGTTATTTTAGCTGTGTGCTTAGGGTCATTGTCTTGTTGGAAGGTAAACCTTCGGCCCAGTCTGAGGTCCTGAGCACTCTGGAGAAGGTTTTCGTCCAGGATATCCCTGTACTTGGCCGCATTCATCTTTCCCTCGATTGCAACCAGTCGTCCTGTCCCTGCAGCTGAAAAACACCCCCACAGCATGATACTGCCACCACCATGCTTCACTGTTGGGACTGTATTGGACAGGTGATGAGCAGTGCCTGATTTTCTCCACACATACCGCTTAGAATTAAGGCCAAAAGGTTCTATCTTGGTCTCATCAGACCAAAGAATCTAATTTCTCACCATCTTCGAGTCCTTCAGGTGTTTTTTAGCAAACTCTATGCGGGCTTTTATGTGTCTTGCACTGAGGAGAGGCTTTCGTCGGGCCACTCTGCCATAAAGCACCGACTGGTGGAGGGTTGCAGTGATGGTTGACTTTCTACAACTTTCTCCCATCTCCCTACTGCATCTCTGGAGCTCAGCCACAGTGATCTTTGGGTTCTTCTTTACCTCTCTCACCAAGGCTCTTCTCCCCCGATAGCTCAGTTTGGCCGGATGGCCAGCTCTAGGAAGAGTTCTGGTCGTCCTGTGTACTCGTACTGTGAGCTGTAAGGTCTTATATAGACAGGTGTGTGGCTTTCCTAATCAAGTCCAATCAGTATAATCAAACACAGCTGGACTCAAATGAAGGTGTAGAACCATCTCAAGGATGATCAGAAATATATGAGTGTCACAGCAAAGAGTTTGAATACTTATGCCCCGTACACACGGTCGGATTTTCCGACGGAAAATGTGTGATAGGACCTTGTCATCGGAAATTCCGACCGTGTGTGGGCTCCATCACACATTTTCCATCGGATTTTCCGACACACAAAGTTTGAGAGCAGGCTATAAAATTTTCCAACAACAAAATCCGTTGTCGAAAAATTCCGATCGTGTGTACACAAATCCGACGCACAAAGTGCCACGCATGCTCAGAATAAATAAAGAGATGAAAGCTATTGGCTACTTCCCCGTTTATAGTCCTGACGTACGTGTTTTACGTCACCGCGTTCAGAACCATCGGATTTTCCGACAACTTTGTGTGACCGCGTGTATGCAAGACAAGTTTGAGCCAACACCCGTCAGAAAAAATCCTAGGATTTTGTTGTCGGAATGTCCAATCAATGTCCGACCGCGTGTATGGGGCATTAGGACCATGTGATTTTTCATTTTTTCTTTTTTAATAAATCTGCAAAAATGTAATCAATTCTGTGTTTTTTGTCAATATGGGGTGCTGTGTGTACATTAATAAGGAAAAAAAATGAACTTAAATTATTTTAGCAAATGGCTGCAATATAACAAAGAGTGAAAAATTTAAGGGGGTGTGAATACTTTCCGTCCTCACTGTATATAAATTAAAAGGCAAAATAAGAGCACACCAGCCTCGTGTAATATCTTCAATACAATTTTATTAACAAATACTTCTCATACTCACAGAAGTTCTTGTAAAAAATGTATTTAAAAACAGGGCATCCATCCAAGTACAGATTCCCTCAGTTCATCAGATGTAAACAACCAATTATAGGACTCATTCAACACCTTGTCCTGGACCTTGGAGGGCAGGGACAAGGTGTTATGGAGAGCTCTGATGAAGAGGGTTATGCCCTTAAAACGTGTCATGAAGAGCTCTGATAAAGTGGGTTTTTCCCTTGAAATGTGCCAAGGAGAAGGTTTTGCCCTTGAAATGTGCCCTACTGAAGAAGGTTTTGCTCCTGAAATGCATCAAGAGCCCTGATGAAGAAGGGTTTACACCTGAAATGTTTTATCAAGAGCTCTGATGAAAAGGGGTTTGCCCATGAAACATGTCATTGAGATCTCCGACGAAGAAGGTTTTGATCTTGAAATGTGCCAAGGGGAGCTCTGATGAAGAGGCTTTTGCCCTTTTAACATGTCATCAAAAGCTCTGTTGAGGTGGGCCCTTGCCAATGAGAGCTCTGTTGCAGAGGGTTTTGCCTTTGAAACACACCATCAAGAGCTCTGATGAAAAGGGCTTTGCCCTTAAAATATGTTATCAAGAGCTCTGATGAAGTGGGGTTTGCACTTGAAAAGTGTCATCAGGAGCTCCCTATCCTAAAACAAAAAAAAAAACTGTTTCAGTTTGAAGCTGTCTGTGGACGTACAAAGTTTTATGTTAATGGCGCAAGTAGGCACTGCTGACCATCTGAACCTTTTCTAATCATAAGTGTTCCCCAACATTGGCGGTGTCTCCCTCCGTGGACATACATGTAAATGCTTGGGCAAACTGAGCTGCTAATGTCTGCATCTGGCCAAAGAGTAAATGTCTGCATGTCTAGTCATCATTGTATTTTGGAGTAGGAGCACACCGGCCTCGTGCAAAATCTTCAATAAAACTTTAATATCAAATACTTCTCATATTCAAACAGATGCTTGTTAAAAAAAGAAAAATAAATTTAAAATGTGGCATCCATCCAAGTAAAGATTGCTTAGCTCACCGGTTGTAAATAACCAATTATAGAACCCGTTCAGCAACACCTTGTCAGTGCCCTTAAAAAGCGTCCCCACAAAGAGCTCTGATGAAGGGGGGGGAGGGTTTTGCCTTTAAAATGCATCATAAAGAGCTCTGATGAAGAGGGTTTCACCCTTAAAATGTGACATTAAGAGCTCTGCTAAAGAGGGGTTAGCCCTTAAAACAAATGTCATGAAAAGCTCTGATGAAGAGGGTGTTTCCCTTGAAATGTGTCATAAAGAGCTCTGATGAGGAAGGTTTTGCCCTTGAAAGCACCATCAAAAGCTCTGATGAAGGGGGTTTGCCCTTGAAATGTGTCAGCATTAAGCACAAGTGAGGCAGCAACAAGGGGTTGCTGAACAGGAAATCTATACTTGGATGGATGCCATATTAAAATGACTACCAATTCAAAATTCTTTTTTTTATGTGTTTTTGATGCATCATGATGCTTCTGTGGTGCTTTGATGAGGCTTCAAAGATGCTTCTGCGGTGCTTTGATGATGCTTTGGTGGTGCTTTGATGATGCTTTGATGATGCTTCTGCGGTGCTTTGATGATGCTTCAAAGATGCTTCTGCGGTGCTTTGATGATGCTTGGGTGGTGCTTCAATGATGCTTAGGTGGTGCTTTTTTTAAGCTTTAGTGAAGCTTGGTGGATCCCCTGTGTGTGCACTAATATCTCATACCTGCAATTTCACCAAAACACAGCTAAGCTAAAGCTCAATTAAAGCCTCTCAAAAGCTTCAGGTGCTTCAAGCGAGCTTTGCCATAGACTTCTATGGAGGCTCCCGCGATCGCTCTGGGCACACGGAGAACCGGGATCAAACACACAGTTTCCGGTTCTCTAAAGGGGAGAACAGACAGCTCGTCTGTTCATACAGAGTATGAACAGACGATCTGTCATTTCCCCTGCACAGTCCCCTCCCCCTTTCAGTTAGAACACACAATAGGAGACACACTTAACCCCTTCACTGCCAGTGACATTTTTACAGTAATCAATGCAATTTTATAGCACTGATCGCTGTAAAAATGCCAATGGTCCCAAAAATATGTCAAAATTGTCCGACGTATCCGCTATAATGTCGCAGTCCCCATAAAAATCGCAAATCGCCGCCATTACTAGTAAAATAAATAATAATAATAAAAATGCTATAAATCTATCCCCTATTTTGTAGACGCTATAACATTTGCGCAAACCAATGAATATACGCTTATTGCGATTTTTTTTTTTTTAACCAAAAATATGTAGAAGAATACATATCGGCCTAAACTGAGGAAAAAAAATGTTTTTTTATATATTTTTGGGGGATATTTATTATAGCAAAAAGTAAAAAATATTGTGTTTTTTTTTTTCGAAATTGTCGCTTTTTTTTTGTTTATAGCGCAAAAAATAAAAACCGCAGAGGCGATCAAATACCACCAAAAGAAAGCTCTATTTGTGGGGAAAAAAGGATGTCAATTTAGTTTGGGAGCCATGTCGCACGACCGCGCAATTGTCAGTTAAAGCGACGCAGTGCCGAATCGCAAAAAGTGCTCTGGTCTTTGGCCAGCCAAATGGTCCAGGGCTGAAGTGGTTAAAGATTTTCCCACGAGGGGAGAACTTCAAGTCCTTGAACGTCATCGTCTCTACAGTCCTGTGAAATAATAATAGAGCCTATTAATATCTTGACCAGTGAAGGTCACACTTACCTCTCCCAGGATCCAGTGTAGGGACTCCTCTCTGGCCACCAGCACCAGGTTTCACCCAGAACACCGTTATTGTGGCCAATCAGGAGACAGCTCTCCTGAATGGCACCACCTTAAATTTTGAAGTGACGTGGCTCAGTGTTCCAGCAATACGTCTCTATGCTTCTCCCGACCCCCCTGCTGTAGTACTTACTATTTCACCCCAGAGCCCCAGAGTTGTTGGGCCTGCTACCCTCTACCGCCAGAACCCTCTGCTGCCTCTCTATCCTTAGGTACCCTCCGGCACTCACCCAGATTGTTCTTCTCTCAGTGGATATGGACCCCTATTCCTGAAAGGGAATATTTACATTATAGAACTACCTAGAGCTACATTCTACTACCAAGAACCCTTGGTGATTCCAAAGGTATATAAGAATGAAACTTCTTTTAGACCTTCAAAATACGTGCACTAATATGACAAACTAGAACAAGGATAATCCTCATGAACACGGATCATATGATTTATCACAGCAAGATCGAAACTTCAGCTTTAATGTACAGCTTTGTACTGGTGATGAGCGAAAGCGATGGGAGGTCCAACATTTTAGTATTCAGTAATGTCCCTGACCTGCAACCTGACCCTTAAAACAAGTCTATTGTTGGGTCCTGGATGGCTGCTTCCCTCGCTGTTGTCTGTGGTTAAAGGCGCTGACCCCTAAGTTACTTCTTTGTTCTGGAGTGACGCAGGAGCCAACAAGAGGAACCACAGAATGCACTGTATGGTGTATTCAATGTAAGGAGGCCCTTGCCTTGTAAGAGAGCATGTATCAGAGGAACTGGGTTGCGTGAGGGATGGACAGGTGAGTATAAACCCATTTCGTCCGCAAGTAATATATTTTTACATATTGTTCCCCAACTACAGTGTCCTCTGTTCAAAATTAATCAATCTGCAATCAGTTTGCAATCAGCAAAGCTCATGCTTCCTGGTGTGCGTCGAACCTCTGCAGGGAGACTACTGCTTCCACACACAGAGCTATGGTCCTTCTCTGCAGCACGCTGGCAGGGGACAGGTCTTTAAACTAAGACTGTGGCTGCTTTTTGAAGAAACTGTAAGGCCCCTTGCAATTTAGTGCGCCTGGGAGTGGCAGGTGCAGCCAGTGCCAGGACAAGGTCATCTAGAGCCCAGGGCAAACATGTCAAATCCCCCCCCCCCCCAAGATGTATGAGCATTATGTGCCCCACTGCTAAAATCCCCCCTCCCAGCACAAACCTTTGCCCCCCCCCCCCCCTGGCTCAAATCCTCTCTCCCTATATGCCCCCAGCACAAATCCCCCCCTAAAAAAAAAAATTTAAACCCCTCTACCACTCAAATTTCCCCTCTGTGCAATCCTTTCTCCCCACTGCAAATCCCCATCTTCCAGCGCAAATTGCCCTCCCCCAATTCCCCATCCTAGTACAAATACCCTCCAATCATCCCTACTAGCACAAATCCCGCCCCCCCCCCCCCAACAAAAAAAAAATTCTCCTCTACCATGTTATTTTATAGCATTAATCTCCCCCTCCTAGCACAAATCCCCCCCCCACAAAAAAAAAATTCTCCTCTCCATTTTATTTTATAGCATTAATCTCCCCATCCTAGCACAAATCCTCTTCCCCTATCCCCACTCCAAACAAAAATCTCCGCAAATCACCACTCCTAGCACACCTCCCCAAATTTGCCCTCCTGGAACTGTTCTTTCCCCTTACCGCCCTCCGAATTTCCCTTCTCCACACAAATGCCCTCCCCTCCAATCTCCTTGTGGTGCCCCCCCCCCCCCCCAACCTCACAAGATACTAAAGTGCCCACGGCAGCTTCCCCTCCTGCCCACCCCCCTGTCCCGGCTCTGGGTCCAACATCCAGCCCTGCTGCCTGCCGTGTGTCAAAGTCTAAGGCTGGGCAGGGCTGAATGCTGTACCAAATGGTACCAGTGTTTGCGGTCCTATGCATTCAGGGACAAAAGCGCACCATGTTGGTTAACGCACTGCATCTAGACGGCCCCGTGTGCAAGGGGTCTAAGACTTTGCACACCTTTTCTTTAAATGCACCAAGAAATGCAGCTGATTTAGGCCTGCACATGGATGGTGAGAGGCTGAAAATATGCCTAGCGTAAAATTACCATCTTTCCCCTGTACCCAGGGAGCCGCAGATTCCACATAGAGCTGGCCATAGAAGCAAAAGGCTTTACACGGCTGTACTCATGTCAATGTGTCATATGGGCATGTTGTCGAAAAATGCTGGCATAGAAGCACCGGCCTTTACGTGACTAAGGGTTTATTCACACCAAATGTGGTGGGACTGCATTGAGCAGCTATTCCAGCGCAGTCCCACCACAAGACAAGCCAAAATGCCTTGGGGTTGATTTACTAAAACTGGAGAGTGTAAATTCAGGTGCAGCTTTGCATGGGTAGCCAATCAGCTATTAACTTCAGGTTGTTCAATTAAGCTTTAATTAAAAAACCTGGAAACCAGTTGGTTTCTTTGCAGCGCTGTACCAAATTTTGCACTCTCCAGTTTTAGTAGGCCAACCCCTTTGTCTCCTAATGGGCCCAGTGCACACCATTGCATTGCAGTGATCTGCAGACAATGTGCCATATAACACAGTACTTTTTTCCAGAGCAACGTAGTGTGAGGCAATCCATTGCCTTGCACTGCACAGTTGCTAACTGAACTTTTCAATGCGCTGCCCTACCCACAGAAACGCAGGGAAAGTATACACTGCCTCTTTTTTGTGGCACACCGAGTTGGCACCATGCGATTTGGCACATGCGAAAATGCACCATGTTTGCCAATGCGTGGGGGTGTCATTAGGTAATTAAGGCATCCCTGATCGTCTGCTAAAGAGCAGCGCGTTTTGCCTGCGAGTCAGAAACGCAAGATTTTGGGAGCGCTCCCAACTCCCTAGGCTAAGATTTCTTACAATCATCTATTTATTTGTGCACTATAAACACACCAACAGTTAAAGGACAATGTCGTAAACACTGGTATTTATGATATTCTAATGTCCTACACTCAAAGGTTTGTATCTGCAATCAGCTTGTCTTAAGACCTTTGTATCTTGATAGACTTGTGTTTGACCAGGTCTTCTTCTGTCCTGTTCCTAAATCCCAGTTTGTTCATTCTTAGTCTGTCAGCAGTAAAACTGTTCTTCCAGCCCTGACCTTTTCCCTGTCCTTGCCCTTTGAACTGTCTTTGCTTGTGTACTGTATATAGAGAAACCGATCACTGGGGCTGGTCTGGGAAAATGGCATTCATGTGTCATGTTGGCTGGTAGACTCCCCATTCCTAAAGGTGGCTAAGGACAGCTGCAGACAGTCTCAAGGCTCTGTCTCTAAATAACGATATACAGTAGTCCAGCCTTTCTCAACCTTTGCAACACAGAGGAACCCTTGAAATAACTTTCTGGGCTCAGGGAACCCCTGCTAAATGTAGATCTACAACCAGTGGTGGCTGGTGCTCAACATTTTTTCGGGGGGCGCAAACAAAGTTAAAAATTCTGAAAAAAAAACCCCATCAATTGCAGCCACTGTGCCCATCAAACGCAGCCACTGTGCCCATCAATTGCAGCCACTGTGCCCATCAAAGGCAGCCACTGTGTCCATCGAATGCCACCACTGTGTCCATCAAATGCTGCCACTGTGTCATCAAATGCTGCCACTGTGCCATCGAATGCCGCCACTGTGCTCCCCCCTTCCCGCTCACCATCTGCGGGAGGGGGGGTCACAGTGGCGGCATTTGATGGCACAGTGGCAGCATTTTATGGGCACAGGGGCTCGCCATCAGCAGGTGATGGTGGTGAGCAGTGTCCTCCACGCGTCTCCTCCAGTCCTCTCCTCCTGATAGGCGTCCAATATCGGCACCTGTCGTTTCAGCCAATCAGGTGACGGGTAACAGACCCAAGCACCTGATTGGCGGAGAGGCGATTCAGTGTTGGGAAAGTGAATATTCATTCGCTGTTCTAACACATCTGGGTGAACTGCCAAGCATGGCGCTTGCAGGTCACCTTTTTTGGCGCCTATTAGAGCCTATGGCTCTAATCAGGTGCTTCAAAAACACCCCCCAC
Organism: Aquarana catesbeiana; assembly: GCF_042186555.1. Taxonomy (NCBI): domain Eukaryota; kingdom Metazoa; phylum Chordata; class Amphibia; order Anura; family Ranidae; genus Aquarana; species Aquarana catesbeiana. Next base: position 210,036,735 of record NC_133335.1, read on the forward strand.
CGCTGTAATTCAGGCGCCCGAAAAGGGGCCGCGCGCCTGAATAGGGGGTGGCAGCGGCGGCCATGGATAGATTCATGCTGTGCATGAATCTATCCATTGGTCATAGAGGGGGTGGCTAGGGAAAGGGGGCGGTGCCTGTGCACCCTTAACGGATGCACCGCCACTGTTTACAACTCATGATACATTAGTGTGATGGTCAGTGGGAAGAATGGTCCTTACAATTGTGGTCATTGGGAAGAATTGCCCTCTTACAGATATCTAAAAAGATCAATGGTGTCAGTGGGAACTTACCTAGAAGGCAGAAATTGCTCATTGCTTAAGGAACCCCTAGCAACTTCTGGAGGAACCCTAGGGCTCCATGGAACCCTGGCTGAGAAACCCTGCAGGAGACCCTACACAAGCTCTTTAGGCTTAGGGGAGGAAGAGGTGTGATCTTTTCCAGACAGACATCTGCCTGTGGCCAAACAACTTGCACTCCAGGAAGACCCACCTTAACCTTCTTCCCAGTTCATTTCCAGGCACATGCCAAGTAGGGTTGCCACCTCATCCCTTTAAACCTGAACACATTTAAATTACACAGGTTCTGAGGATAATTTAATGTAAACAAGGCACCCAGTAAGTTTAGTTACCCCCTTAATCAGGTACAGAACCTGTGTAATTAATGTGTTTGGTTTTAAAGGGATGAGGTGGCAACTCTAATGCCAAGTTCAATTGGCTTTCCCCCATAGAAAGGAAACACAGTTGAGTACTCCATGATACTTTTTTGCACTAACAGTAATGCCGCATACACACGGCCGGACTTCCAGACAGAAAAAGTCAGATGAGAGCTTTTGGTCGGACATTTCGACCATGTGTATGCCCCATCGGACTTTTTCTGTCTAGCCCGTTGGCAAGTCCGCTCATGTGTACACGGCATAAGGCTTCAATCACATGGAAGATAGACCCATTAACCCTGAATCGTTGTTTGTTTATGTGGCTGGAGCCACCAGATGCTGAATGCAAGTAATGCTGAAGCAGGTTGACTCCCAAAAGCCCGTATTGAAAATGTAAGGACTCACAGGGGCACTGAGGCCTGTGCACCATGAATGCGATATGCGGCTAGAGCCACCAGGTGCTGCATACAGACAACCCAGGTACGTCTATGGGGACGCAGTGGCTGCACGGACTCAGCTGCTCATCCTAATTTGACCAGCATCGACTCTAATGTTGAAGATGCTAAGACCTAAGGCATCAGCATGGGGCTCCTAGAAATACAGTGATAGCCATCTTCTTGTAGTGCAATGAAACTACCAGATGTAAGTAATAGAGATAAGCCCAGGAGATGTCATGCAGCTCCTTGAACTCATAGTGTGCCTTCACTTTTTACAAAAGGAACTGGATTCCTGGAATTCAGCTTTAACCACTTGTCTTCCAAGGTATATTAATAAACTGCATATTAGACAAGTGGGTAAATCAAGGTCACTGCTGCTGTGATCTTGGTGCCAACTTTAACAGCCGGCAAAGGGTTAGCCGATAAAAGTGATCACTTTTATGGGGCTCTCAAACCACCCTTTCCCGTGGTGGTTCCTGGGTTCTCCCTCCGGGAAGCCTAGGACCATGGGAAATTGCTTGTACAGTGAGAGCAGGAGGAACTCAGGGAACATTCGTACCCTCTTGCAACTAATGACCCCAGAAGAGACGTGTATTACGTCACTTCCGAGGTCACAGCTGTCATTCCTCGGCTAGTGTAGCTGAGAATGCAGCTTTTCAAACATGATCTGTGCTGGAATAGCTGAATTGGAGGGCAGGGGTGACATTAGGGGGTCTAATAGCCCCCCAAAGTCTCAAAAAAGGGGACCTGTCACCTGCCTATACTGTCACATAGGAGCCTTGTTGGCCCCCCTGTAATAGCAGTAAGTAAAAAAAAAAAAAAAAAAAAGTTTAATAAAACTAATAAAAAAAAAATGACACACTCCATAAAAAGTGCAGCATAGGGCAAGCATGCGTCTGTAAACATCAGCTGCGCCACACATGTGAGGTATTATCATAAAAATTGGCGTGAGAACAATAATTCTAGGGTTATAATTCATGGTTACTCAGACCAAAGAATATAAAACCATCCAGCTCAGTCCAAAGAACTTCTCAAAATGACTATGGCACATAGGTGTCCTTTTATGAAAGTGCGGTAAAATACCGCTTTTCAGTTCTCAGGCATTCTCAGAGGAGATCGCTCTCCTCTGAGTGCCTGTTTATGAAGGTCTGTAGATCGCTTCTCATGTTGAGTTGAGGAGCGATCTACAAACGCCGGGAACTCCTCAGAACGGCTCCTCTCACTATAATCTTGCGTGATATAGCGGGATTACAGTATGAGGAACCATAAAATACAAAAGTTTAACACAAATCAGCACACATTATTCCTCAACATATTAATAAAATAATAAAGATAAATTCCCCCTACACAATATACATTAACCTAATTATAAAAAAAACATTGTTTTTATCAATATTTAAAGATCATACATGTCCCTATTTAAATGTGAATGGTGTATAGTAAATGAATGTAATGCACATATGTAATGCAGCTATACACCATTCATATAAATGCAAAATACATTTATAATCATTAAAAAAATAATTTTAATAAAGTATACAAGTATAAATATTTATAAATAAATTAAAATAAAATATATTTCATTATAGATAAACATAAAAATTGATAAACTGGTGCGATGCGAGAACACTGCGAATCCACTGCGGGTTCCCACATCGCACCGACTCGCATGTCAGTTCACACTGCCATATGCGAATCGCTGGGGAGTGTCAATACATTGTTAACGACACCCCCAGATCAGCTTGCATATCGCACTGCGAACTGACAGTTCGGACATGAATCGTATCGCATATGTGTGAACACACATGCGATCCGATTCTGGTCCGAACAGAAAAAAGGGTCTTGTGCGTGTTTGCACCGAATGCGGTGCGATATCAGCCATACTATCTGTACAGCTGATATCGCACCGCACAGACATCGCATGTAATGTGAATGGCAGTGTGCTGCGAATAACATGCGATGCCTGTGCGATGTCTGGCATCGCACAAGTGTGAACTGGGCCTAAAAGTTAACAACACCCCCAAATCAGTTCGCAAATCGCAGTGCGATCTGCAAACTCGGACAGTAATCGAATCGCATGGGTGTGAACACCCATGCGATCCGATTCTGCTGTGGACCAAAAAAAGGGTCCTGTAAGAGTATGGTCCGAGGGCAATGCAAATTTAGCAATACTATCTGTATGGCTGAAATCGCATCGCACAGAGATCGGATGTGATTTTGCACTGCGGTGCGAATCACATCCGATCTCGGACACCGCAGCAGTGGGAACTGGCCCTAAATCATATTGCATTTGCACCAAAATGGTACAGGACCCTTTATTTGGTCCGCACTGGAATCGGATCGCATGGGTGTGAACACCCATGCGATCCGATTCCTGCACCATTACATAGTTCGCACTGCGATCTGTGAAATGATCTGGGGGTGTCATTAACTTTACATTGACACCCGCAGTGGTGCGCAGATGTCAATGTAGGTGCGATGTGAAAACCCGCACAGGAATCACGCTGGTTCTATATATATATATATATGTGTATCTATATATAGCTATATATCTATATCTATATATATATCTATCTATATATAGATGTATATTTATATATAGATATAGATATATATCTATATATATATATATATATATATATATATATATATATATATATATATATATATATATATCTATATATATATGTGTGTATGTATATATATATACATATGTATATATGTATGTATATATATATACATATACATATATATATATATATATATATACATATATATATACATATATACACATATATATATATATATATATATATATATATATATATATATATATATATATATATATATACACTATAAATTCCTATCCTGCTGGTTTTGGGGTGTGTAATGGTGGGGAAGGTGTGCTCTGACTGTTTGGTGAAAGAAAGAAGTCAAAAGACTTCTTTCTTTCTCCAGAATATCAGCCAGTTTCAGGCTTCTCACTCTGATTCTCCACTTCTGAAATGGTGAATCAGAAAGTGAGAATTCTGCCACAGATCGCCAGTGAGGTGCTGAGATCGCACCTTCATAAACTGGCCGTTTCTGTGAAGTCAGTTACAAATTCTCACTGTGCTGAGATAATCAGCGGAGAACGTGTTCTCCACTGATTATCTCAGTTTCATAAACTGGTTATGATGAGCTGAGATCAGCGGTGAGACTCGGGATCGCCGCTGATCTCAGTTTCATAAAAGGACACCATAATGATTTCCTTGATGCAGCCCTCCTCAGACTGGGCAATTTTGAATACACTGTAAAAACGCACATATAATGGCGCAAACGCCTAGTGCATTATCACCATAACCAACAACAAAATCATACTCACAAGCGCAAATAAAATCAGCCTTATCAAAAACTCAGCTCCAACAGGTGGGATGGGTATCCTTATCCAATGCCACACAGTGGAGAAACTTACGCATTTCGGGGTGCCATGCTCACCTCCTCTGAGGGTAAGCTCCTGCATTGTGTGGCATTGGATGAGGATACTCGTCCCACCTGTTGGAGCTGAGTTTTTGATAAGTCTGATTTTGTTTGCGTTTGTGAGTATTATTTTGTTGCATTTTTAATAAATGGTTATTGTGGCAATGCACTAGGCGTTTGCATCCCCTTGTTTTTTTGTTTTTTTTTACAGTATAATTCATAATTAACTCTAAACCAATGACCTGTCAAAGCTCTTAAATGTTTCCTATGGAGAATTTTGGGGTACCTTGGTTTTTTGCAATTTCACAGGCATGTGAAATTTTAAAGCTTGACATATTTGGTATTTATTTACTTGGCACACCCCAATCTTTTATATTTTACAAAATAAAAATAAAAAAATTATATATATTCCGGGGCTGAAGGGGCTAAACACTAAAATTAATTTTAATGTAAACAAGCATGATATTATTCTGATTATATAATATTATATAATCAGAATAATATCATGCTTGTTTACATTAAAATTAATTTTAGTGTTTAGCCCCTTCAGCCCCGGAATATTTTATCCCCTTCCTGACCAGAACACTTTTTGAGATTCGGCACTGCGTCGCTTTAACCGACAATTGCGCGGTCGTGCGACGTTGCACCCAAACAAAATTGACGTCCTTTTTTCCCCACAAATAGAGCTTTCTTTTGGTGGTATTTGATCACCTCTGCGGTTTTTATTTTTTGCGCTATAAACAAAAAAAGAGTGTCAATTTTGAAAAAAAACGCAATATTTTTTACTTTTTGCTATAATAAATATCCCCCAAAAATATATAAAAAAACTATTTTTTCCCTCAGTTTAGGCCGATATGTATTCTTCTACATATTTTTGGTAAAAAGAAAAAAAATCGCAATAAGCGTATATTGATTGGTTTCTACAAAAGTTATAGCGTCTACAAAATAGGGGATAGATTTATGGCATTTTTATTATTCATTTTTTTTTATTAGTAATGGCGGCGATCTGTGATTTTTATCGTGACTGCGACAATATGGCGGACACATCGGACGCTTTTGACACTATTTTGGGACCATTGTCATTTATATAGCGATCAGTGCTATAAAAATGCACTGATTACTGTGTAAATGACACTGGCAGGGAAGGGGCGATCAAGGGGTTAACTGTGTCCTAGGGAGTGATTCTAACTGTGGGGGGGATGGACTTCAACTCACATGACAGCGATCACCGCTCCCGATGACAGGGAGCAGCGATCTCTGTCATGTCACTAGGCCAGTGGTTCTCAACTCCAGTCCTCAGGACCCACCAACAGGCCAGGTTTGCAAGATAGCTGAAATACATCACAGGTGATATCACTTGCTGCTCAGTGATTGCAGTATTCTAGTCTGCAACTCCCCAAGGTAATACTTAAAATCTGGCCTGTTAGTGGGTCCCGAGGACTGGAGTTGAGAACCACTGCACTAGGCAGAACGGAGAAATGCCGTTCTGCGGCTCCGTGACAAGATCGCCGGTCACGCTGTATGCTGCGGGCGCACGCATGCCTGCTAGCCCCGCCAATTAAAGGGGACATACAGGTACACCCATTTGCCCACCGCTGCCATTGTGTTGACGTATATCGGCGTGCAGCGGTCAGCAAGTGGTTAATTTCATGAAAATATGCATTTTATATATAGCTTCGCAAATATGTGACATAAAAAAAATTGCAAAATTGCAACTACCACCGTTTTATTTTCCAGGGTCTCTGCTTTCAGAAAAGATATGGTTTTTTGGGTATTACAGTAATTTCTAGCAACAAAATGCAGATTTTAACATGTGTGCAAAAAATTGTAAAACATCGCCTCGGTAGGCAAGTGGTTTAGTGATTCTGTCACCACAGATAATCGAAGATTAGTAATACTTACCTGTCTCCTCTTTCAGTTCTTTACTATCTTGGGGAACTGGCCAAAGAATCTTCGATAACTGACGCACTTCCCATTGTATTGGATGCCTGGTCCTCCATCTGTGCAATGGTTCCACCTGCTGGACACTACAGGGCATAGCACCTTAAAAAAAAAAAAAAAGCTGGCAGAGTCGAATCCTTTTATATCCTGTCCAAAAATAAAAATGAAAAGTGTTGATTTGAGTTAGGCCATAAGGGCTCGTTCACACCATACGATGCGTCCGAACATGCGCACATTGCGTTTTAGGGCAGGCCATTAATTTCAACAGGCTGCCCTATGTGCGTGAATTTTTAGAAATCGCGCTGCACCAAAACTCATGGTACTGCAGCACCATGCATTTTGGGGGCGTAAACATGCGCGTTTGTTAGATGCATGGGGGTGCCATTAAGAATTAATGACGATTGCGCTTCACAGAAATAGGCAAAGAATTTTTGTGCAGTGAGGGAAAATGCATAATTTTGCACACAATCCTGCACTGCACCTGGTATGATCAAGCCCTGTAGGTGCACACAAATCTAATATGCTATACTGAGTGGTAGATGGAAAAAAAAAAAAAAAACCTGCAAGACAATGGCATAATGTGCTAGTGATACTAGCACATTATGAAATACTTACCTTAGGACAAAGCCCCCCGCAGCGCCTCCGGTCACCACTGAGGGGGCTGACATGTTCCCCTGGCGTTTCTTCCCGGTTCACGGGCTGTGAGTGGCCGGAGCAGTGATGACGTCATGCGTGCAGGTTTAGGAGATACTCATTTTACCTACAGGTAAGCCTTATTATAGGCTTACCTCTAGATAAAAATCACCAAGCCGGGTATACAACCCCTTTAAAGAGATCCAGTGCCCAGATAATGCAGAGTAGAGGATCTATTTATAAAACATTTGTAGAACGAATGCCACAAGCATTCGTCCAGGCTCCACAGATTTCCATGTATTTTCTCTTATACTGTAACTTCTAAAGTTTGTTTATTCTTTCCAGCAGCCAAATTACTGCATATTTTTTTTAAATACCTCCATTAGAAAGTATAGTGCTTTTGGGTCATGTGATGGAGCTGACGATCATAGGAAGCCATAGTATTAGGCCTCTTTCACATGGGTGGCTGGGGATGGTAAAAACAGATGGTTGAGCTGTGGTTTGATAGAACTCCCCCGCAGTGGCGGGCCACGCATTAAGGGCGCACGGGCGCCGCCCCCTCTCTTCTGCCAGCCCCCTCTATCACCAATAGATAGATTCATGAATTGCATGAATCTATCTACGGCCGCCGCTGCCACCCCCTATTCAGGCGCCCGGCCCCCTTTCGGGCGCAGGGCGCCTGAATTACAGCGGCGGGGGGTGGTTTTGAAGCACCTGATTAGAGCCAGAGGCTCTAATAGGCGTAAAAAAAGGTGACCTGAGAGCACCATGCTGGGCGCTCGCAGGTCACTCAGCTGTGTTAGAAGAGTGAATGAATATTTGCTTTCCTAACACTAAACTGTCTCTCCGCCAATCAGGTGCTCCGATCTGTTACCCGTCACCTGATTGGCTGAAACGACGGGCGCTTTGATTGGATGCCAGGCATCCAATCATAGCAGAGGACGGGAAGAGAGGACGGGAGAAAACATCGAGGAGCTGTCCCACCGAGACAGGTAAGTGTAGACGGCAGGCTGGTGGGGGGCACACTGGCAGCATTTGATATGGCACAGTGGCTGCGTTTGATGGGGCACAGTGGGAGCAATTGATGGGCACAGTGGCGGCAATTGATGGGCACAGTGGGAGCAATTGATGGGCTCAGTGGGAGCAATTGATGGGCTCAGTGGGAGCAATTGATGGGCACAGTGGCGGCAATTGATGAGTTTTTTTTTTCAGAATTTTTAACTTTGTTTGCGCCCCTCCAAAAGCAGAAGCTGCGTTTGATGGCACAGTGGCTGTGTTTGATGGTACAGTGGCGGCAATTGATGGTCACAGTGACTGCATTTTATGGGGCACAGTGGCTGCGTTTGATGGCACAGTGGCTGCGTTTGATGGCACAGTGGCTGCGATTGATGGCACAGTGAGGCTGCAATTGATGGGGTTTTTTTCAGAATTTTTCAGTTTGTTTGCGCCCCCCCAAAAAAAATTTGGGGCATCAGCCGCCACTGCTCCCCCCAACTGCCTTCCTAATGCCTACCATACAGCTGGAAGAGGCTGTTCACATGCCACAGGTACGATGCTTTGCCACAATAAATTTAACGCAAGTCGAGTTGACAGGTGGCACCACCTGTCTTACTCGCTCATTCAAGTCAATGTGACTGCTTTTCAATCACTTGGCTCACGGTTGCAATGCATTGGTCCCATGGAAATTAAAAAAAAACAAAACGTCATTTAGGAGGTGACAGGATTGCCACCTGAACACCTGACAATGGCTGCTCTGAAAACAGATCACTTTTCAGAGAATCAACAAGTGTGAATCTAGCCTAAGGCAGGCCATACATGGTGCAAACTTCTTTCCTGCAACCACAGGTTGCAAGAAAGAAATTTGCTCGATTTTCCCCCCATCAAACAGACAGTGCTGATGCGGGAATCCCTCCTGCTGAGCCATTGTATTCTCCCATCAGAGAATGGGGCCCCTTGAAGACAATGTCATCTAGGAGCAGTGCATCCCCCAAGGTGTTTTATTGCTCTCGGGAGGAAAAGGTGCAGCCTGTCAAAGTCTATGGCAGGATGCGGCTGGATGGGGCTAAATGCTAAAACTGAGTGGTGCCCGCAGTTAGGACCCTGTATGTTCAGAGACAAGGTTCCAGAACTCAGGTCTTCTGCATTCTGGACCTTCATCCCTGAATGCATAGAGCCCAAAACGCTGGTACCACTTGGTAAAATGCTCAGCCCCAACCAGAAGCAGCCTGCCATTAGGGATGAGCTTCGAGTTCGTGTCGAACCCGTGTTTGACTCGAACATCGCATGTTCAACCGTTCGTCGAATCACGAATGTTATGGGTCGTTCCTGCCAAATTCGAGTGGTGCGTCACGGCCTATAATTCACTGCGGCATCGCAGTGCATTGCTAGCTGATAATTGGCCAAGCATGCACTATGACCCACAGCGGCGTCTGTACAGAGAGCCGTAATTGGCCAAAGCCAGGGTGGCTTTGTGCCAATTATGGCTCAGGGGGTTTAGTACACGCCCCACACTATATAAGGCCGCCTGAGACAGACAGAGAGACAGTGTCATTTGATTTAAGTTAGATAGAGTAGGCAGTCAGTTAGCTGCACTTACAGTGCATTGTGTATATATATGCATCCTAGGTGTTGTGTGTGCATATATATATATATATATATATATACCTACACACTGTATTCAATTTAGCTAGATCCGTTGCTGTTATTCTCTTCCTACTGACAGGCAGGCAAGTGTTTTTACAGTATTTACAGCTACCTGAAGAAAATTGGTGGTGTTCTTCTGATCCTGTTAGTACCACAGGCAGGCAGCTACAGTATTTACAGTTAGTGTACTGCGTCCTCTGCACACTGTGCACCTAAAGCTACCTGAAGAAAATTGGTGGTGTTCTTCTGATCCTATTAGTACCACAGGAAGGCAGCTGCAGTATTTACCATTAGTGTAGTGCATCCTCTGCACAGTGTGCACCTAAAGCTACCTGAAGACAATTGCTGTTGTTCTGATCCTATTAACACCACAGGCAGGCAGCTGCAGTATTTACAGTTAGTGTACTGTGTCCTCTGCATATTGTGTACCTAAAGCTACCTGAAGAAAATTGGTGGTGTTCTTCTGATCTTATTGGTACCACAGGCAGGCAGCTGCAGTATTTACAGTTAGTGTACTGTGTCCTCTGCACAGTGGGCACCTAAAGCTACCTGAAGACAATTGCTGGTGTTCTCATACTAATAATACTACAGGCAGGCAGTTGATTCTGCTAGTTGCAGTATCAGTATATATATATATATACATCCCAGCTTTGTGCAGCTACATCTAACTGCAGGCCATTAGTATGTCTGGAAGGCCAACAAGGAGAGGCAGACAGTCACAAGCCAATAAAAGAGGGCAAGCAAGCTCTGTGTCTAGAGGCAACAGTGCTGGCCGTGCATCCTCATCAGCACGTGGCCGTGGGACACGCTTGTCAAAGACTTGGTACAGTGGATGACCAAGCCATCCTCATCCTCCTCATCCTCTCTCACCCAGGCTCAGGGTACTTTGCCTGGCAAAGCAGCTGCCAACGCGACCTCTTCCCTCGGCTCAATGGCATCAGTCACTCCTTCCCTAGCCCCACCATGTCCTCCTGTGGAGTCCCCCGAACTGTTTGACCACAGTGTTGGGTACATGCTCCAGGAGGATGCCCAGCGCTTTGAAGGCTCCGATGATGGTACTCACCTAGAGGAAGGCAGTAACGTGAGCCCAGAAAGAGGGGATGCCCAAGAAAGACAGAAATCTGGCAGTCATGTTTCCCCAGCTACAGCATACTGCCAGCTTTGCTCCAGTGATGAGGAGGGAGGGGATGATGAGGTCACTGACTCCACGTGGGTGCCTGATAGGAGAGAGGAGGAGGAGCAGGAGGCATATCTCCAACGAGGCAGGATGCCCTCCAGGGGCCAGCTTAAGGACAGCACACCGACTGCATCACACTGCAGAGCTCCTGGGCAGGGTGCTGCAGTCTCTGCGCATTATTCCAAAAGTTCTTTGGTGTGGGCCTTTTTTGAGACAAGTGCATCAGATCCCACCACTGCTATTTGCAACATATGTCTCAAGCGTATCTCGCGTGGCCAAAACATCACCCGCTTGGGCACCACATGCTTGACCAGACATATGTCGACCTGCCATGCAGTTCGTTGGCAAGCGTACCTAAAAGACCCACACCAAAGAACAAAGCGGACCTCTCCTTGCTCCTCATCAGCTGGGATCTTCAACCCCACTATACCTTCAGTCCTCTCTGAAACCTGCACTGAAAGGAATGAAGGTGTAGAATTAGGTGTGTCACAGCCAAGTACTTGTGTGCAATCTGCTTTCGGTACACCAACATCAGATTGTACCAGGCAAATTTCCCTGCCCCAGCTGCTGCACCACCAAAAGAAGTTCGCTCCCAGCCATCCACATGCCCAGCGGTTGAATGCTAGCTTGGCTAAATTACTAGCACTTCAACTGCTGCCTTTTCAGTTGGTAGACTCTGCCCCTCTTCCTGTGCTGATTTGTCCTCGGAACCAGCGGTGCTCCGTAGGTGTTCAAGGGGCTACGTAAGCACGCAAGCGAAAAGATGCCATGCGGTGCTTGAGCTGGTGTGCTTGGGGGACAGGAGCCACACTGGGGCAGAGATTCTGTTAGCTCTGCAGGGGCAGGTTCAGAGGTGGTTGACGCCACGCCATCTTAAGCCAGGTATGGTGGTTTATGACAATGGCACCAACCTCCTCTCCACCCTCCGACAGGGAAAACTGACCCATGTGCCCTGTTTGGCTCACGTCCTTAACTTGGTGGTGCAGCAGTTCTTGGGCAGGTACCCGGGCTTACAGGATGTCCTGAGGCAGACAGTGTTCCTGCATGCCCATTGATCACACAGGAAGAGGAGGAGGAGGAGGATTGTGTCAGCATGGAGGTGGAGCCTGGCACTCAGCATCAGCAGCAGTCTTCATGGGATCATTTACAGTCCAAAGAAACCCATGGACTTGTACATGGCTGGGAGGAGGTGGCTGCAGATCATGTCGTCCTTAGTGACCCAGAGGACTCTGGACCGAATGCCTCAGCAAACCTACGCTGCATGGCCTCCCTGATACTGCAAATCCTGCGGAAGGATCCTCGTATTCGTGGTATCAAGGGGAGGGATGATTACTGGCTGGCAACCCTCCTTGATCCACGTTACAAGGGTAAGGTTGCAGACCTTATCTTGCCGTCGCAGAGGGAGCAGAGAATGAAACATCTTCAGGAAACCTTGCAATTTAAACAATTTCTGGACAACGTGTTGCTGAGGCTTCGGTCAATCACAGAAGGAGCGGTGGAGAAGGTGGCTGTCTGACCGATGCGTTCAGACAATTTTTACTCCACAGCCCCAAGGTCTGATCGGTTCCAGCAACCATCGCCAGCGTCTGATTCACATGGTGCAGGATTACCTAGGTGCAAGATCAGACTTGGACACCTTTCCCACCAAAAATCCTCTGGGTTACTGGGTCTTGTGGATGGATCACTGGCCAGAGCTTGCACAGTAGGCAACTGAGCTACTGGCCTGTCCTGCATCCAGCGTTCTTTCTGAATGCACATTCAGTGCTGCTGGAGGCTTTCTAACCGATCACAGGGTGCGCCTGTCCACCGAATCAGTTGGTCGGCTGACCTTCTTAAAAATGAATCAGTCTTGGATCACCAGCTACCAAGCACCTGATGCTGATGTAACCGATTGATTTTTTTTTTAATGTGAGATCCCTTCAAGACTGCCTATGCTGATGCTGAGTGACTATCCTGTTATGCTGAGTGACAATCCTCTTCCTCCTCAATGTTCATGCTGATAGCTTGTAAGAACATTTTTGGTTCTGGGAACCGCCACCAGTGGCCAAGGCTCAATTTTTCTGCCCCTGTTTAACAGAGTCATGTAATTACAATTTTTGATGCAATACTTTGCAGCAGGGCTCATTCCTGCGCTCCAACTATAGCATCTGTAAGGGGTTGCAGTGTTTTGGCACCAGTGCCTAAGGCCCAATTTTTCCACCCCTGTTCAACAGGGACATGTAATTACAATTTTTGATCTAATATTTCACAGCAGGGCCCATTCCTGTGCCCACCAAGGGTAACTGTGAGGGCTTACAGTGTTGTGGCAACACCACCACCTCCACCACCACCAAAGGCCCAATTTTTCTGCCCCTGTTCAACAGGTGCATGTAATTACAATTCTTGATATAATATTTCACAGCAGGGCCCGTTCCAGCGCCCACCAAGAGTAACTGTGAGGACTTACAGTGTTGTGGCACCAGCACCACCACCCCCACCAAAGACCCAATTTTTCTGCCACTATTCAACAATGGCATGTAATTACAATTCTTGATCTAATATTTCACAGCACAGCCCGTTCCTGAGCTCACCAAGAGTAACTGTGAGGGCTTACAGTGTTGTGGCAACACCAACACCTAAGGCCCCAATTTCTGCAGAGTATATGGGGGCAAGCCCCTACTTTCAAACATCCAACTTACAAACGACTCCTACTTGCAAACGGAAGGAGACAACAGGAAGTAAGATGAAATCTACCCCTAGGAAGGGAAATTCTCTCCTGTAAGAGTTAATATGAGAAAAACGTGTCTCCTCTCCACTGATGCTTTATCACCAATCCTTGTTTCACTAAAAACCCCAAATTTTCAAAAAACATTTGTAATTGGGACAGAAAGTGAGGTGAAATCTTCTGAAGAGGTGCACAGACAGCAAAACAAATGTTACAGGGGTGATAACCCTTCCCTATGTTTTCCAAAAAGCTTAAAAATTGATTTTTTTTTGGCTGGCGCTACACTTTAAAAATGTACCAGTTCAAAATTACAAACAGATTCTACTTAACAACAAACCTACAGTCCCTGTCTTGTTTGCACCACCTGTATACTACTGTTCAGAGTATATAGGGCCTGGGGGGCCCACGCCATTCCTTTTTTTAATTTGGGTGCGGGGTTCCCCTTAATATCCATACAAAACTGGGGGGGGGGGGGTACCCGTGCCGTTTGTCTCACTGATTTTCATCCATATTGCCGGGACCCGACATTACATTAAAGCCGCAAGCAGTTTTAAATGACTTTTAAAAATGACATTTTGTGCAGGGACTGTTCTAAGCACGGGAAACATGCGCCACTTTACAGGCATACCATAGACACACCCCAGGTACGATATTTAAAGGAATATTTCACTTTTAATTTTTCACTTTAAGCATCATTAAAATCACTGCTCCCGAAAAAACGGACAATTTTAAAACTTTTTTTTGCATTGATACATGTCCCCTGGGGCAGGACCCCAAACCCTTTTTAGGACAATAACTTGCATATTAGCCTTTAAAATTAGCACTTTTGATTTCGTCCAAGTCCCATAGACTTTAATGGGGTTCTAAAGTTCGCGCAAACTTTTGGTCCGTTTGCAGGTTCTGGTGCGAACCGAACCGGGGGGTGTTCGGCTCATCCCTACCTGCCATAGATTTTAACAGGCTGCTTGGTGCTGGATGTTGCACCTGCCCCGCTGGGCACACTGAGGTCTTGTTCACACAGGCATTCTGCGGTGTACATATGTGCAAGGGCTGTGTTTTCCTGCATGGGGATGCACAGGTGCTCCATTTATTCCCGTGTAGGCAGTCCAATTCATGTCATTGGGGATGCAACGGCTGCAGCCACAGCTCCTAATATAACATCTGTGCGGGTGCACGGCCTTGAATGCAGGCACTGTGCATTTGGGGTTATGATGAACCCCGTAATGGCTTTCAGACTGGGAGCAGTGGCTGTGTCCGTGCAGCTGCTGAGTCCCAATTGACATGAATGGGACTGCCTGCATTGTATACGTAGGTACACTTTAGAGACACACAGCAGGTGGGGCTGACACACAGTGGGTGGTCTGACACACAGCGGGCGGGGCTGACACACAGCGGGCAGGGCTGACACACAGCGGGCAGGGCTGACACACAGTGGGCGGGCTGACACAGTGGGCGGGCTGACACACAGCGGGCAGACTGACACACAGCGGGCGGGCTGACACACAGCTAATTTTTCATTTTTTTTGTGTGTGTGTTTTGAGCTTTTTCAAGCTTTTTTTGCACTTTTTTACGCTTTTTTGAGCATTTTTAATTGAGCACTTAAGCATCTTTTCTGCTCGGGGCTCATGCACACTGCATCTCAAAGAAGCGGCTCCAACAGACTTTTTGCCTGAAAAATCCCCTCCATGTTAGCCAATGTATCCATGCACACAAGGGCTTTTTCAGGAGTTTACAGGCATATGCTCTTACAAGCAAAAAAAAACCTATCAACCCCCGTTTTTGAGAGGAGCTTTTGAGCAGAAAAGACGCCCGAGTGCCCAAAAACGCACAAAAAAGTGTGAAAAGCTTATGCTCAAAAAAGCTCAAGCAAGCTCGAAGAAGTTCGAAGCGCACTGCAAACGACCTGTCAGTGTAATAGTTTGTACCAACTGTCCTTTTTGGTCAATTTTTCTGGGCAGCTTGGTCTGCATTAAAATGTGGAGAAAATGATAAAGGCACATGAAATCAATTTATAGACCAAATACTATTATTACATTTACATGTATTAGACCCATTCCAGTTACTGGGAAACAATGTTATTTGCTATAGTGTGCCAACCTTCACTTTTGCCACAAGGTGGCACTAGATCACCAACTGAAATGAAAGCTATGAGCCCTACTGGCGTGTTGGTTCTCATGTGTCAGCTGTCATAGGTATTTTCAGATGGACATGTAGTTTTATATTGACTTTAAAGCAGAATTCCAGAGAAAGAAATAGTTAACCGTTGTCGTAGGTCTCCTTCTGTAATGCAAGGGTTAAATGGTTATATGTGTTTAGGGTACCATTCTGGCACGATTCTGGATAAAATGGGAATCACGATTTTTTTTGCTTAAAATAAAGATCACGATTCTCTCATGATTCTAAAGAACTTTTTGATTTTACAGATTTCCAACCCCTGAACATTAGTTTATCAAACAAGACAAGTTTATCAAGCAATAAAATGAGACATAATACTCTTTGCTTCAATCAAATTGAAAGAAATGTAATGAAAAAATTAAAATGACCATTTTGTCTTTTTTTTTAATCATCTGCCGATACCAATTACCAATACCTGCCACATCTTTTTTGTTTACACTTCAGCTATCAGCAATGGTAAAGCATTGCAAAGTTATTTTACAATTTTTTTTCTTTTCTATTTTGCGCTTTTTATCAATGTGAAACATATTTAGTCAGCCACCAATTGTGAACGTTCTCCCACTTAAAAAGATGAGAGAGGCCTGTAATTGTCATCATAGGTATACCTCAACTATGAGAGACAAAATGTGGAAACAAATCCAGACAATCACATTGTCTGATTTGGAAAGAATTTATTTGTAAATTATGGTGGAAAATAAGTATTTGATCACCTACAAACAAGCAATATTTCTTCTCTCACAGACCTGTATCTTCTTCTTTAAGAGGCTCCTCTGTCCTCCACTCATTATCTGTATTAATGGCACCTGTTTGAACTTGTTATCAGTATAAAAGACACCTGTCCACAACCTCAAACAGTCACACTCCAAACTCCACTATGGTGAAGACCAAAGAGCTGTCGAAGGACACCAGAAACAAAATGGTAGACCTGCACCAGGCTGGGAAGACTGAACCTGCAATAGGCAAGCAGCTTGGTGTGAAGAAATCAACTGTGGGAGCAATAATTGGAAGACATACAAGACCACTGATAATCTCCCTCGATCTGGGGCTCCACGCAAGATCTCACCCCGTGGGGTCAAAATGATCACAAGAACGGTGAGCAAAAATCCCAGAACCACACGGGGGACCTAGTGAATGACCTGCAGAAAGCTGGGACCAACGTAACAAAGGCTACCATCAGTAAAACACACTACGCCGCCAGGGATTTAGATCCCGCAGTGCCAGACATGTCCCCCTGCTTAAGCCAGTACATGTCCGGGCCCGTCTGAGGTTTGCTAGAGAGCATTTGGATGATCCAGAAGAGGATTTGGAGCATGTCATATGGTCAGATGAAACCAAAGTAGAACTGTTTGGTAGAAACACAACTCGTCGTGTTTGGAGGAGAGAGAATGCTGAGTTGCAACCAAAGAACACCATACCTACTGTGAAGCATGGGGGTGGCCACATCATGCTTTGGGTCTGTTTCTCTGCAAAGGGAACAGGACGACTGATCCGTGTACATGAAAGAATGAATGGGGCCATGTATAGTGAGATTTTGAGTGCAAACCTCCTCCCATCAGCAAGGGCATTGAAGATGAAACGTGGCTGGGTCTTTCAGCATGACAATGATCCCAAACACACCACCCGGGCAACGAAGGAGTGGCTTCGTAAGAAGCATTTCAAGGTCCTGGAGTGGCCTAGCCAGTCTCCAGATCTCAACCCAATAGAAAACCTTTGGAGGGAGTTGAAAGTCCGTGTTGCCCAGCGACAGCCCCAAAATATCACTGCTCTAGAGGAGATCTGCATGGAGGAATGGACCAACATACCAGCAACAGTGTGTGACAACCTTGTGAAGACTTACAGAAAACGTTTGACCTCTGTCATTGCCAACAAAGGATATATAACAAAGTATTGAGATGAACTTTTGTTATTGACCAAATACTTATTTTCCACCATAATTTGCAAATAAATTCGTTCAAAAATCAGACAATGTGATTGTCTGGATTTGTTTCCACATTTTGTCTCTCATAGTTGAGGTATACCTGTGATGACAATTACAGGCCTCTCTTATTTTTTTAAGTGGGAGAACTTGCACAATTGGTGGCTGACTAAATACTTTTTTTGCCCCACTCTATGTAATCATCACTGGGGTTTTTTTTTTTTGCTAAAAAAACAAAAAAAAAGTCTGACAAATTTGAAAAAAGCATTTTTCTTAGTTTCTGTCCGAAAATGTTGTAAATAAGTAACTTTTCTCCTTCGCTGATGGGCACTGATGAGGCGGCACTGATGGGTACTGATGAGGAGACAGTAATATGCAGCACTGATGGGCACTGATAGGAGGCAGTTATGGGCAATGATAGGCGCCTGGGATGGGCACTGTTGGGCAGCACTGATGAGCAGGCACTGATGGGCACAGAAAGGCAGCACTGACTGGTATTACTGATGGCCACAAATTGGCATCACTGATGGGCGCAGATTGGCATCACCACTGGGCACTGACTGGCATTACCAATGGGCACTGTTGGGGCTACACTGATAAGCAGTGCCCTGATTATCTGTACATGTCTCCCCTGTGAGGAGATGCTGCTGATCGGCTCTCCTCTCCTCACACGCTGTCAGTGTGAGGCGAGGAGAGCCGATAACCGGCATTTCTATGTTTATATGTGACCAGTTGTGATTGGACACAGCTGATCACATGGGTAAAGAGCAGCAGCATAGGCTCTTTACCGAGATCGGGGGTGCGGTGAGCCCCAGGAACATGACACGCAAGCGCGGTGAGACTGGGGCAACGTCATATGAACGAGAAGAGGATCCTGCTCACCGTCATTTGTCTATACAGCGGGCGGGAGGTAGTTAAAAAAAAGAAAATAAAGAATGCAAAGAATTATAAAAAGAATGTGCAAAACAAATGTGAACGCTAACAGGTGTTCCTGCTTTGCTCCGGTATGAATGGGGCCTTAGTGTGTGGTCAGCACACTTTTCCCTTTTTTCTCATTCAGGTCTGATCTACATATTGGAGAAATTTCCCCTCACTTTTTTTCATAACAGGAAATTATAGGTAATGTCTCTAACAGAGTCACAGGCCAAAAAAAAAATAAAAAGCTACACATTTTGTAATTTTGTAGAGTGGGTAAAGGTTAGAACTTCTGACAATGTTTTTATTGCTCACTTGCCTTCCTGTCATGGTGACAGCCCCACTCCCTTTTCTGTATGGGCGTAACAGGAACAGGAAATAAGGGAAAATCTAACCAATGGGGTCTCAAACAGAGATGAACCCTGACAGAACTTTCTAAAGTGTAGGTCTACCCCAAAGTCTTTATTTTGGTTTAGATAGAGTAAGGAAGGATAGGAACCCCATCAGTTATCTAGGTCTCGGATAGAGATTTATCCTTCACTTCCTGTCCTGCTGACAATGTTTTACCAGACAGGAAGTGATAGGAACTCTCCAACATCAATACATAACAAAATAAAAATGCTTTTAACCCTTCTCCGCGCTATGCAAAACTAATAAAACAAAGTTTTTGACTTGACATAGACATTATCTCTTCCATACTGTATCTAAAGCTAAACAAATTACCGCTTTACACTCCAAATCATTTTTCTGCTTTCATTCCACCTTGACCCAATTCTTCCTCTCTGGACATGTCTTCAACCTAATTATAGCAAGCATTGTTCATTTGGCTCCCAGCTATCAGAATTTTTAATGCATTGAAAGTGACCCGCCATAAAATGTCACAATACAAAATGATCTGACTGTATTTTCTGTGATGTATGGGGTTCACCCTATTATGAAAGGATATTCCTATTACTATTCCTATTCAGTTCATTGATTACACTTAATTTATAGTCTGGCGATAAAACATTTTTTTTCAAATCTTGGTCATTGCGTTGGAACGTGATGTCACATCACTTAGCGGTTCACATTATTCTAAACACATAAGGCCTAATTAACCACTTGCCTACCGGGCACTTTTGCCCGTTCCTGCCCAGGCCAATTTTCAACTTTCAGCGCTGGCGCACTTTAAATTACAATTGCGCGGTCATGCAACACTGTACTCATATGACATTTTTATAATTTTTCACGCAAATAGAGCTTTATTTTGGTGGTATTTAATCACCACTGGGTTTTTTATTTTTTTCTAAACAAACAAAAAAAGACTGAAAATTTTGAAAAAAAAACTAAACATTTTTCATAGTTTGTTATAAAATTTTGCAAACAGGTAAATTTTCCCCTTCACTGATGCGCGCTGATGAGGCTGCACTGATGGGAACTGATAGGTTGCACAGATAGGCACTGATGAGGCGGCACTGATGGACACTGATAGGTGGCAGTGATGGGCACTGATAAAGCGGCACTGGTGGGCACTGATCAGGAGGCACTGTTGAGGCAGCACAGATAGGTGGCGCTGATGGGCACTTACAGGTGGCACTGATGGGCACTGATAGGCAGCACTGAAGGGCACTGAGAGATGGCACTGATAGGCGTTACTGATGGGTACTGATAGGTGGCACTGATGGGCACTGATAGGCGACACTAATGGGCACTGGTAGGCAGCACTGATAGGCAGCACTGATAAGTGACACTGATGATGAGGCACTGATGGGCAGCACTGATGGGCACTGATAGGTGGCACTGGTGAGCACTGATTAGCAGTACCGATGGGCACTGATAGGTGGCACTGGTGAGCACTGATTAGCAGTACTGATGGGCACTGATAGGTGGCTATCAGTGTGGGTACTGATTAGCAGCACTGGTCTGTAATGTTGGGACCAATGTCCCCTTAACAGAAGCTAGCTATCGACTTTCCTCTTTTCTCTTCATGAAAAAAAAAGCAGATAACCAGCTTCTGTTTACATAGTGTGATCATTGGCTGACAGCTGATCACGTGGAAAAGAGCCTCTGTGATTGGCCCTTTACCCCTTTACCCCAATCTGTCCTTCAGACTCGGCTATTACAGAGCAAGTCGCCCACGCGCCACAGGGGGCACGTGGGTAGCGTGAGCACGGAAGGACGTCCATCCCAGCATTTTAAGCCTATGCTGTAGCCGTCTTTCGGCTATAGCATGGCTGGGAAGGGGTTAAATGTAAGGTTAAAGCGGAACTTTCTGAAGTTTTGCTCTTCCTCCTCTTCCCTACCATATCTGCTCTAGGTGATCCCAGTGGAATTCGGCCCCCCATCCATCACAGGTCTCAGGAGGCTGTAGGACCATTCACAGGGTGCAGTTCGCCTCACGCATGCGCAGTGGGAAGGAGGTTATGAAGCTGCAAAGAGTCACAGCTGGCTTCCCACAGTTAACATGCACTGAAGGACATGAAGACTTCAGAAGAACCAGCCCGGTTAAGGACAGCGCCCAGCCCCTGGACAGGCGAGTGTCTGTTTATTCAAATTCAGCAGCTACAGTTTTTGTAGCTGTTGACTTTTTTGGAAACTGGCTGAAGCTACCAAATTGCATAAAGAACTATACAGTTTAGTGCAGTGTGTTTGTAAAAGTAGTGCAAGCACTACTTTTGTGCAGTCTGGTGCATTTTGCAGCACATTAAAATGAATGGGCTGTCAAAACACAATGTGTGGGAATCACATGAAAGCGCATGCATTCAAACTCACACGTTTCTCTGAGATCCTGGTTTGAACCGGCCCTTAGGGTTTTTCTTTGGTTGTTTTTAGGTATTTTACCTTTTTTGTCCCTCAGCTTTCTTTTATTTTTGTTTCATTTTGTTAGGGGCATTAATTTTACAGTATTTTTTAATTTTTATTTTTGACAGGATCAGCAACAGTAATGTGAAGTTGACGGTGACACCACAAACGCAGTGGAGCACCGCATTATTGTGATAAAGTTTAGTCCACAAAAGCACCACAGTTTCCGGTGCACCCAAGCATCAAACCTCCACATACACCTCTTGCCATAGCTACTAAAAAAATTTGGTAATAAGCCCTATGTTAACAATGCCAAGTCTGAGAAGGCCAAAGGAAGAGGCAGAGGTGGTTCCCATGCAGCTATCAGGGGGCATCTGCATCCACAGGGCAAGACGATAGTTGGGGTGCAGCCTCTAGAGGCAGGACCTTCCCTTTCTGGCAGGCCCATCTTTTATATTGATTGGACCCTGGGCAAGCATTTTCTTGGGTCCCAATTTCGCTCTCCACCTACTCTGAGACATACAATAAATAGCAGCTAGACTCAAAAGCAGTTTACTGCAGCAGATCGGGCAGCAATTGCGATTGGATGCCAGAGGTTACGGCATATCAATACCACTCACTGGCTGGTTGCTAGAGGTTACAGCACACAGTACGGCTCACTGATTAGTTGCTAGAGGTTACAGCACATCATTTCTGCATGCTAATTGGTTGCTAGAGGTTACTGCACATCAATACTGCTCACCCATTGGTTGCTAGAGGTTACTGCACAACCTTACCGTTCAACCATTGGTTGCTAGAGGTTATTGCACATCCTTAACGCTCAGAGATTGGTTGCTAGAGCCTACTGCATTTCATTACAGCTCACCCCTTGGTTGCTAGAGGTTACTGCACATCCTTAATGCTCACTGATTGGTTGCAAGAGGTTACTGCACATCATTACCATGCATCCATTGGTTGATAGAGGCTACTGCACATCCTTACTGCTCACTGATTGGTTGCTAGAGGTTACGGCACATCCTTACTGCTCAATGATTGGTTGCTAGGGGTTACTGCACATCCTTACTGTTTACTGATTGGTTTGCGAGAGGTTACTGCACATCCTTACCGTTCAACCATTGGTTGCTAGAGGTTACTGCAAATCATTACTGTAAACTGATTGGTTGCATGGAGGTTACTGTACATTTGTCACAAACACGTACTTACCGAGGCCGAGATGCCGAGAGCGGCTCGCCCTTACGACCACGCGCACCCAGACCCCCGAAATGGGTACAGGAGGCTGGGGGCACGCGGAGGCACGGGCTTCCGGGTGAATAGCAGGTTCAGAGGCTGGAAGCGGGTGCCCCGAGATCCAGGGGGGAGCAAGGCTGCAAACACAAGCAGAGGTTAGGGAACAGGCAGGTATGATCAGGGTAGTCCAGCAGAGAGGTGGTTAAACAGGCCAGGGGTTCGGTACACAGGTCAGGCAGAGTGCTTAGGGACAATCCAGGAGAGTAGTGGTTAATCAGGCAGAGGTTCGGTACACAGAGCAGGCAAGCACTAGGGACAATCCAGGAGAGTAGTGGTTAATCAGGCAGAGGTTCGGTACACAGAGCAGGCAGAGTGCTTAGGGACAATCCAGGAGAGTAGTGGTTAATCAGGCAGAGGTTCGGTACACAGAGCAGGCAAGCACTAGGGACAATCC
Organism: Aquarana catesbeiana; assembly: GCF_042186555.1. NCBI lineage: Eukaryota > Metazoa > Chordata > Amphibia > Anura > Ranidae > Aquarana > Aquarana catesbeiana. The sequence goes on from NC_133335.1 coordinate 210,059,849, forward strand.
AGGAGAGTAGTGGTTAATCAGGCAGAGGTTCGGTACACAGATCAGACTATAAGGCTTAGGGAACACAGGCACAAGGAAGCAGGGGAGAGCTGACGACAAACCAGCAACCCGACAGGGTGCTGGAGCCGTCAGATATAGCCCCCGTGCCCGGCGAGCGCGTCAGCGTGACGCGCTACCGGGCACCCGCACGGGCTACGGCGCGCACACGGGGACCGCCGTGCACCCGCGCGCGCCGCACCATCAGGCCGCGGACGGGTGTGCGGCGAAGCGCTCGTCCCGTGCGCATGCGCACCGGAGCCCGGCGAGCGGAGACGCTCCCTGGCTCCTGACAGTGCCCCCCTCCTAAGGGCGGACACTGGACGCCAAGGCTGGCCATTAGTTCTGGATGATCTTGATGGAATGCTCGAATTAACTGTGGAGCGTGTAGGTTCCTGGCGGGTTCCCAAGAATTATCTTCGGGAGGGTACCCCTTCCATTGAATCAGGTACTGTAACTGCCTGCCCCTCTTCCTGCAACCAAGAATGGATTCCACTTCAAATTCATTCTCGCCATCAATTCTGACTGGCGGAGGAGGAGGTTCTTTTCTTCCTGGAAAAGGGCTGAGCACCACAGGCTTCAATAGTGACACATGAAAAACGGGGTGAATCCGGTATGTTTTGGGAAGTGTCAATTCCACCGCCACAGGGTTGATAATCCTCTTGATTTGAAAAGGCCCAATGAACTTAGGCCCGAGCTTTCGAGAAGGCAGAGGTAATTTCAGATTGATGGTGGACAGCCAGACCTCGTCTCCTACGTCAAATTTTGGACTTGCCTTTCTGCCCCGGTCGTACTGTTTCTTATAGTCCCCCTGGGTCTTGTGTAATGTATCTTGAATCCTTTGAAAATTGGACTGTAGTGAGATTATCCTATCCTGGACTGCAGGAACTGCCGTTTCTGGAATGTTGTTAGCAAAGGATGTGGGATGGAACCCACAATTGGTCCAGAAAGGAGTCTGGTTGGTGGAGGCATGGATAGAATTATTGTACGCAAATTCCGCGTAAGAGAGAAGGCTCGCCCAATCATCCTGAGAACCCGAACAAAAGCATCGGAGGTACTGCTCCAGCGTCTGGTTGGTCCTCTCTGTCTGACCATTGCTCTGAGGGTGATAAGCTGAAGAAAGGCAAATGTTGATCCCCAAAGCCTTGCACAGTTCTCTCCAGAATTTGGACGTGAACTGAACGCCTCTGTCTGACACGATACTCCTTGGTATCCCATGGAGCCTAACGATCTCCTTGAGAAAAATGTTGGCCATCTCCACGGCAGAGGGAGTACCCCTCATGGGCAGAAAGTGGGCCATTTTGGAAAGGCGGTCGACCACAACTAGGATGGTGGAGAAATTCTCTGAGCTGGGTAGGTCAACGATGAAGTCCATGGAGACGTCAGCCCAAGGTCGTTCCGGAATGGGCAAGGGTCTGAGCAAACCCCAGGGTTTGATGTTCTGGCCCTTGCTTCTCTGGCATAGGAGACAGGACGCCACATATTCCCTACAGTCCCTTTTCCATCCTGGCCACCAAAAGGAACGAGAAAGGAGCTCAGCCGTCTTCTTGTTCCCGAAGTGTCCTGCCATCTTGTGATCATGACACATTTGAAGGGCTAGGGGCCGAGTCACCTGTGGTACAAATATTTTTCCTTTGATCCAGAAAAGGTCTTCATATTTTTTCAGGGAATGCACAGCTGGTTCCGTACATGTGTCTGATGAAGATTTGATGGAGGATATTAAGTCTGCTTGGGTTAATCCAAGAAAATTTTGAGGAGAGAGGATCGTGCATGGTGTTGGTATTTGGGAGTCTGCGGAAAACATTCTTGAAAGGGCATCAGCCTTCCCGTTCTTTGCCCCAGGTCTGTATGCAATGTGGAAATTAAAACGAGAGAAGAACAGGGCCCATCGGGCTTGGCGGGGTTTTAATCGTCTTGCTGTTCTGAGGTACTCAAGGTTTTTGTGATCCGTAAAGATCATCACCGGATGGACTGCCCCCTCCAGCAGATACCTCCATTCCTCCAAAGCAAACTTTATAGCCAGCAGCTCTCTGTCACCCACGTCGTAATTAAGTTCCGGTGGACTGAGTTTCCGGGAGGCGAAAGCTACTGGATGCAGGATGGCCTTTGGTCCCTGTCTCTGGGAAAGGATTGCTCCGGTTGCGATTTCTGATGCATCGACCTCCAATACGAAGGGTTGAGTCGGGTCAGGATGGCAAAGGATTGGAGCAGAACTGAATAGTTCTTTTAACTTAAGAAAAGCCTCTTGAGCGGCTGCGGACCACTGGAATGAATGATGCTGCCGAGTTAGTTGAGTAATAGGTGCCACAATGGCAGAGAATCCCACGATGAATTTCCGATAGAAATTAGCAAATCCGATAAACCTCTGTACTGCTTTCTTATTTGATGGAGCTGGCCACTCCTGAATTGCCTGAATCTTCTGAGGGTCCATTGCAACCCCATTGGTGGAGAGTATGAATCCCAAGAATTGTATGGTTGATCTCTCAAACTCACACTTTTCGGCTTTTAGGTATAGCTTGTGTTGCAAGAGAATAGCGAGAACTGTTTTAACGTGTCTCCTGTGCATCTCTAGCGTAGGGGAGAAGATGAGGATGTCGTCCAGATACACCACCAGGAAGTCATCTAGATATTGTCGGAAGATGTCATTCACTAGATGTTGGAAGGTGGCTGGAGCATTGCAGAGGCCGAATGGCATCACCAAATATTCAAAGTGGCCGAATCTGGATCTAAAGGCCGTTTTCCATTCGTCTCCAGCCCTGATCCTGACGAGGTTGTAGGCCCCCCGGAGGTCAAGTTTGGAGAACACCTTGGCCGATCGAAACCTTTGGAATAGCTCAGGAATGAGTGGCAGCGGGTACCGATTCTTGATTGTGATGTTGTTGAGTTGTCGATAGTCTACGCAGGGTCTAAGAGTACCGTCTTTTTTTCCCACGAAAAAGATACCTGCTCCAGCGGGTGAAGATGAAGGGCGGATGAAACCTTTCTCAAGATTTTCATCTATGTACTGTTTTAGAGCCTCCAGCTCGGTTTCAGAAAGGGGGAATATCCGGCCAAATGGAATCTCAGAGCCAGGAAGAAGATCAATTGGACAGTCGTAGGCCCTGTGAGGTGGTAGGCGGTCAGCCATTTGTTTACTGAAGACCTCCTGAAACTCGAGATATTCAGAGGGGACGTGTTGGAGGTTGTTTGGCGGTACCGCCATTGTGGCACAAACTTTGGAATCCGGAAGCAGGCAGTGTTGGGAGCAATACTGAGAAGGGAATGATACTGACTTGGTGCTCCATTTGATTAGCGGATCGTGGGCTTGCAACCATGGTAGGCCGAGTATGATGGGGAAGATTGGTGAGCGAATTAGGTCAAGCCGTAAGAACTCCCGGTGGCCGGAGTCCGTGACGACTGAAATAGGTTGGGTCTCCTGGGTGATGGGGCCTGAGCAAGGAAGGGATCCGTCGGCCAGGTGTATTTGTAGATCCTGCTCTTTGGTCTGTAGAGGGATCTTCAATCTGTGTGCCAAGGCGGAATCTATAAAACAGCTGCAGGCCCCGGAATCAACGATGGCCTGCAGGCGAGTCTCCTTTTCCGGAAGCTGCAGAGAAACAAACAACATCACATAAGCCTTGGGGATGTTATGGTTAGGAAAGTTCAATATGTTTGACTGAGGGAACTTACTGGGCCTGATCGGACAGCTGCGCAGGAAGTGCCCGGTTCCTCCGCAGTAGAGGCAAAGGTTAGACTGCCGTCTGCGCTGTTTCTCCTCGGAGGTCAAGGGACCTCGGACCAAACCGAGCTGCATTGGTTCGACCTCAGGGACCGATGCGGTAGTAACTGAAGGTGAAGTTTGGGATACTGTGGAGTGAGGTCGCGGTGATGCCCAGGCAGGGCGAGGCTGCTGAAACCGTTCTGAGCGCCGCTCCCTAAGGCGTCGATCAAGTTTTGTAGCTGCTTGAATAAGTTCCTCTAAGGAAGCAGGGGTCTCCATCCTGGCTAACTCGTCTTTGAGTAATTCAGATAGGCCTTGGCGGTACTGGTAACGTAAGGCCGGCTCATTCCAGTTGGTGTCGGCCGCCCACTTACGGAATTCTACTGTATAGTCCTCAATAGGTCTTCTTCCTTGGGACAAATGGTGCAAGATAGCTTCGGCGGTGGCCATACGTTGCGGATCATCGTAGAGCTGGGTCATGCTCTCAAAGAACGCTTCGATAGTGTTCAGGGCAGGGCTGCGCTGTTCCATCAGGCTGTGGGCCCAAGCCTGGGGTTCCTCGGACAGCAGGGAAATGGCAAACCCCACCTTGACGATCTCTGAAGAGAAGGTTCTTGGCTGTAGAGCGAAGTATAGGGAACATGCGTTTTTGAAAGCCCTAAACTTCTTGCGATCTCCCGAGAACCGTTCAGGTGTAGGGACCCTGGGCTCAGGAAGGGCCATAACCACAGTGGGGTTGGCCGGAGCTTGAGGAAGCGGACCCCCACTGCTGGGTGCAGGAGCTGCGGCTGCGGAGGGTAGTAACCCGGAGATCTGCTGCAGGCGGTTATCAACTTGTGTGTAGCCTTCTTGCAGCTTTTGTACGGAGTCCGCCAGGGTAGATACTTGCTGACATAAGATCTCCAAAGGAGAGCGCGCTCTGTCGGCCTCAGACATCTGGCTGGTTTGTACTGTCACAAACACGTACTTACCGAGGCCGAGATGCCGAGAGCGGCTCGCCCTTACGACCACGCGCACCCAGACCCCCGAAATGGGTACAGGAGGCTGGGGGCACGCGGAGGCACGGGCTTCCGGGTGAATAGCAGGTTCAGAGGCTGGAAGCGGGTGCCCCGAGATCCAGGGGGGAGCAAGGCTGCAAACACAAGCAGAGGTTAGGGAACAGGCAGGTATGATCAGGGTAGTCCAGCAGAGAGGTGGTTAAACAGGCCAGGGGTTCGGTACACAGGTCAGGCAGAGTGCTTAGGGACAATCCAGGAGAGTAGTGGTTAATCAGGCAGAGGTTCGGTACACAGAGCAGGCAAGCACTAGGGACAATCCAGGAGAGTAGTGGTTAATCAGGCAGAGGTTCGGTACACAGAGCAGGCAGAGTGCTTAGGGACAATCCAGGAGAGTAGTGGTTAATCAGGCAGAGGTTCGGTACACAGAGCAGGCAAGCACTAGGGACAATCCAGGAGAGTAGTGGTTAATCAGGCAGAGGTTCGGTACACAGATCAGACTATAAGGCTTAGGGAACACAGGCACAAGGAAGCAGGGGAGAGCTGACGACAAACCAGCAACCCGACAGGGTGCTGGAGCCGTCAGATATAGCCCCCGTGCCCGGCGAGCGCGTCAGCGTGACGCGCTACCGGGCACCCGCACGGGCTACGGCGCGCACACGGGGACCGCCGTGCACCCGCGCGCGCCGCACCATCAGGCCGCGGACGGGTGTGCGGCGAAGCGCTCGTCCCGTGCGCATGCGCACCGGAGCCCGGCGAGCGGAGACGCTCCCTGGCTCCTGACAACATTATTACCGCTCACTGATTGGTTGCTAGATGTTACTGCACATCATTACTGCTAACTAATTGGTTAAATTCAGGCCAGAATAGAAGTGTTCTCTTGCAGCAGAATTTAATATGTGGAAGAAAATATGGGGTTAATGAAGCCGACCAGGATTACATTCAAAAACAGTACAGTCAATGAGCATAGCAAACAAAGAGGCAGAGAGAAGTGATAGGTTAGTGGCTAAAGCAGTGGACGTTCAACCCAGCTTTCTGCTCATCCATTCCACGTTAGGAATGCTGTTGCCTCCTCACTTTGATCCTCCTCCACTCCTCCAACCCCTGCCACTACTTGTCAGTGTGTCTCCCCACTCAGCCAGCTCCACTGTCAGGCATGGACACCGCCACTGACTGCTTCCCTTTCCCTGCAGCTGCACTATGTGACAGGGAGGGATTGTTAAGATGTTGGGCCCCACAACAAAGACAGGGCCCAGGGTAGCTGCACCTTTTTCTCCACCTTAAAGACGGCCCTGGCATCGGGGATGACAGCCGGAAAGCAGCTCTGATGGTCCAAGAACTGCTCAGGGTGAATAACCATCAACTTCCTCAGGGTGTCCATGATGATGTGTAGCTAGGCAACGCGTTTTAGAGTCCATAGCCTTTTGTCATGCTTGATTTGGATTTGACTGTGTGGATGTCTGTCAGGGCTGGCTCAGACCTTCCTTCTATGAGCTGGACAGTCAGCTGTCGGCTAATTGACAGCTCTCATCTATCTCCACGGTTAACCAGCTGTTGTGGATGTGCTCGTCAGTTCTGCCTACTTAAAGATCTCCAGCTCACTTCATTCCTGCCTTCGCCTTGCTCACATCACAAGAAACCATCTCCTGCGTTCCTGTTTAAAGACTGGCTTTGCTGACATCCCTTCTGGCTCCTTATCCTGCTTGCTGTTCCTCTACTTGGAACCCTGACGTCTGGCCTGGCTGATTACCCGATCTGGTTACTGAACTCTGGCTTGGCTGATTACCCGATCTAGTTACTGAACTATGGCTTGGCTGACTACCCAATCTGGTTACTGGACTCTGGCTATGCTTTGACTACGCTTACTCTATTTACCTTTTTATTTTTTTTAATAAACAAGTGTGATTTTACTGTACTTCTGTCTCGGTCTGGTTCATGGTTTCTGACAGTAGATGAAGGCCATGAATTCAGAAGATACAGCCAATCCACTTGTTGGTAATATTTTTTCCAGATTGGATGAGCAAGATCACCGCATGGATCAGTTTGCCATGGCGTTACAAACGCTCCTGAGTTGCACGGCTCACTTGGAATCCCCCACTGTGGCTACTCCGGTACAACCTGAGTTGCAGGCCATCCCTGTTGCTGCGCCAGTCTCTGTGCAGGCACCCGCGTCTGTCTGCGAATGAGAGAGCCTTTAGGAGGAGGGAGAGATTGTGCCTTTATTGTGGCCAGGCAGATCACTTTTTGAAGTCTTGTCCTATCCGTCCTGGGAACACCCGAACCTTGAGGTCCTGTCATGGACAGACTTTAGGTGGTGTGTCATCCCCAGTTATCCAGAAGGATAAGCCCCTGGTTTCGGTCACCCTTTCTTGGGCTAAGTCGTCTATCATCATACAGGCTCTAGTCGACTCTGGGGCTGCAGGCCTGTTCATTGATGCTGCCTTTGTATCAAAGCACTCGATTCCACTGCAGCTGCGTGACACTCCACTTGCCATTGAGGCTCTTGACAGGAGACCTCTACACCCTGCCCATGTGACTCATGAGATGATCCCGTTGTCCATGGCCGTAGGGGCTCTTTACCATGAGATAAACCAATTCCAAGTGATTTCCTCCCCTAAGTTTCCGATGGTTATTGGTTACCCTTGGTTACAGAGGCACAACCCCTCTTTTGATTGACTCCGTGCTGAGGTTCTCTCCTGGTCACCACTTTGCAGTGAAACATGCTTCCGGAAGGTAGCCAAGGTCCTGTGTACCTCTTCACTCTCCTCCCTGCCAGAGGAGTACTGTGATTTTAGCGATGTCTTTGACAAGGGTCAAGCTGGTAGTTTGCCTCCACACTGGCCGTATGATTTCGCAATTGACCTTCAACCTGGTGCAACTCCCCCTCGTTGCCGATTTTACCCTTTGTCGGTCTTGGAGGATAAAGCCATTGAGGAGTATGTTGCAGACGCACTTTCTCAGGGTTTCATCCGCAAATCCTCATCTCCTGCTGGTGCTGGTTTCTTCTTTGTGAAGAAGAGGAGCGGTGAACTGAGACCTTGTATTGATTATAGGGGTCTCAATCGTTTCACGATTAAGAATGCCTACCCGATCCCGTTGATTACAGAGTTACATAGTTACATAGTTACATAGTAGGTGAGGTTGAAAAAAGACACAAGTCCATCAAGTCCAACCTATGTGTGTGATTATGTGTCAGTATTTCATTACATATCCCTGTATGTTGCTGTCATTCAGGTGATTATCTAATAGTTTCTTGAAGCTATCAATGCTCCTCGCTGAGACCACCGCCTGTGGAAGGGAATTCCACATCCTTGCCACTCTTACAGTAAAGAACCCTCTACGTAGTTTAAGGTTAAACCTCTTTTCTTCTAATTGTAATGAGTGGCCACGAGTCTTATTAAACTCTCTTCTGCGAAAAAGTTTTATCCCTATTGTGGGGTCACCAGTACAGTATTTGTAAATTGAAATCATATCCCCTCTCAAGCATCTCTTCTCCAGAGAGAATAAGTTCAGAGCTCGCAACCTTTCCTCATAACTAAGATCCTCCAGACCCTTTATTAGCTTTGTTGCCCTTCTTTGTACTCGCTCCATTTCCAGTACATCCCTCCTGAGGACTGGTGCCCAGAACTGGACAGCATACTCCAGGTGCGGCCGGACCAGAGTCTTGTAGAGCGGGAGAATTATCGTTTTATCTCTGGAGTTGATCCCCCTTTTAATGCATGCCAATATTCTGTTTGGTTTATTAGCAGCAGCTTGGCATTGCATGCCATTGCTGAGCCTATCATCTACTAGGACCCCCAGGTCCTTTTCCATCCTAGATTTCCCCAGAGGTTCTCCCCCCAGTGTATAGATTGCATTCATACTTTTGCCACCCAAATGCATTATTTTACATTTTTCTACATTGAACCTCATTTGCCATGTAGTCGCCCACCCCATTCATTTGTTCAGGTCTTTTTGCAAGATTTCCACATCCTGCGGAGAAGTTATTGCCCTGCTTAGCTTAGTATCGTCTGCAAATACAGAGATTGAACTGTTTATCCCATCCTCCAGATCGTTTATGAACAAATTAAATAGGATTGGTCCCAGCACAGAACCCTGGGGAACCCCACTACCCACCCCTGACCATTCTGAGTACTCCCCATTTATCACCACCCTCTGAACACGCCCTTGTAGCCAGTTTTCAATCCATGTACTCACCCTATGGTCCATGCCAACGCACCTTATTTTGTACAGTAAACGTTTATGGGGAACTGTGTCAAATGCTTTTGCAAAATCCAGATACACCACGTCTACAGGCCTTCCTTTATCTAGATGGCAACTCACCTCCTCATAGAAGGTTAATAGATTGGTTTGGCAAGAACGATTCTTCATGAATCCATGCTGATTACTGCTAATGATATCATTCTTATTACTAAAATCTTGTATATAGTCCCTTATCATCCCCTCCAAGAGTTTACATACTATTGATGTTAGGCTAACTGGTCTGTAATTCTCAGGGATGTTTTTTGGGCCCTTTTTAAATATTGGTGCTACATTGGCTTTTCTCCAATCAGCTGGTACCATTCCAGTCAATAGACTGTCTGTAAAAATTAGGAACAACGGTCTGGCAATCACCTGACTGAGTTCCCTAAGTACCCTCGGATGCAAGCCATCTGGTCCCGGTGATTTATTAATGTTGAGTTTCTCAAGTCTAATTTTAATTCCGTCCTCTGTTATCCATGTAGGTGCTTCCTGTGTTGTGTCATGAGGATAAACACTGCAGTTTTGGTTACTGAAGCCGCTCGATTCACTTGTGAATACTGAGGAGAAGAATAAATTCAATACCTTTGCCATCTCCCCATCCTTTGTAACCAGATGTCCTTCCTCATTCTTTATGGTGCCAATATGGTCTGTCCTCCCTTTTTTACTGTTTACATACTTAAAGAATTTCTTGGGATTTTTTTTGCTCTCCTCCGCTATGTGTCTTTCATGTTCTATCTTAGCCGTCCTAATTGCACCCTTACATTTCTTATTGCATTCTTTATAAAGTCTGAATGCTGAGGATGATCCCTCAACCTTGTATTTTTTGAAGTCCTTACATACCCCTCCCCCTTTTTTACCCTCTCTATTCTTGCGGTATAGGGTATACCCTTGAATGTTTGCCAGCCAATCATGAGAGCTGTTGAACCAGGTCTCTGAAATTCCCACAAAATCCAAATCCTCCTTGTTATTTCACCGCCTCAAGAGAGCAATGTTTTTCACTAAGCGTGATCTGGGAGGGGCTTACAATCTTGTGAGGATTAAGGAGGGCTGCATTTAATACCAGAACAGGCCATTATGAGTATCTCGTAATTTCTTTTGGCCTTTGTAACGCTCCGGCAGTTTTCCAGGAATTTATTAACTATGTCCTCCGAGATTCGTTGCAGTAATATGTGGTGGTTTATCTCGATGATATCCTCATATTTTCCAAGTCCCTGGAGAGCCACCACACAGATGTCTGTCGTGTGCTTCAGAAATTAAGAGAGAACAATCTCTATTGTAAACTGGAGAAGTGCGAGTTCCATCGGGAACAGGTTAAATTCCTGGGCTAGGTCATTTCCACTGCTTGTTTTTTGATAGACCCAGAGAAACTTCAGTCCTACAGTGGCCTAGGCCCATGGGGTTACGTCCTCTGCAGCGTTTCCTGGGTTTTGCCAACTATTATTGGAAGATTATTCGTAACTTCTAGTCTCTGGTCAAGCCCCTGACCGATATGACCAGAAAGAAGGTAACCCACAGAGTTGGTCTCCGGAGTCCATTAAGGCCTTTGAAAGTCTCAAGGCTGCCTTTGTTTCTGCTCCTTTGTTGGCACATCCTGATCCTACGTTACCTTTTATCCTTGAGGTTGATGCTTCTGAGACTGGTGTTGGTGCCCTTCCGTCTCAACGTCCTACCTCTGAGAGTGCTATGCATCCTTGTGGCTACTTTTTCAAGAAATTGTCACCTGCCGAGTGTAATTATGAGATTGGTGACAGAGAGTTGTTGGCAATTATTTTAGCCTTGAAAGAATGGAGACATCTCCTGGAAGGTACCACTGTGCCGGTTCTCATTCTTACTGACCATAAAAATCTTACATTCTTGTCTAAGGCTAAACGCCTCTTTCCCAGAAGGGCGCGATGGGCTCTTTTCTTGTCAAGTTTCAATTACATTATCTCATTCTTTCCCGGTACTAAGAATGTAAGGGCTGACACCTTGTCACAACAATTTTCCTCCACTTCCAATTTGGAGTCAGTTCCGGTTCCTATGATTCCTCCTGATCGCATTCTGGCTACGGTTCGCACCAGTCTTACTTCTCCTTTGGGTGACAAAATTCTTGCTGCTCAGGTCGATGCTCCTCCTGAGAAACCTTGTGACCGTTGCTTTGTCCCAGAGTGTCTCCATACTGCTGTGCTCCAGACTTACCATTCTCCCAAGGCAGCTGGCCACCCTGGTAAGAATCAACTCGTTTGGGCCATTTCCCAACAATTCTGGTGGCCTAGTCTACGTGCTGATGTAACTGGCTTTGTAGCTGCCTGTTCCGTGTGTGCTCAGAGTAAGACTCCACGACACCTTCCAGTGGGCCTCCTACAACCCATACCCAATGGAGAGAGGCCATGGACCCACCTGTCTATGGATTTCATTGTGGAGTTGCCCAACTCCCAAGGCAACACAGTTATCCTTATGGTGGCTGACCGGTTTTCAAAGATGTGTCATTGTATTCCACTTAAGAAGTTGCCCACTTCTAAGGAACTGGCTTCCATTTTTGCTCGGGAGATCTTTCGCTTACATGGGCCACCCAAGGTGATTGTCTCGGACAGGGGTAGTCCGTTTGTGTCCCGGTTCTGACAAACCTTTCGTGCACAGCTGGGAATTCAGCTTGCTTTCTCCTCTTTGTATCACCTGCAGTCTAATGGGGCCGCAGAATGAGCCAATCAGTCCTTGGAGCAATTCCTACGTTGCTATATTTCTGACCATCACAACAACTGGTCGGACCTATTATCATGGGCAGAGTTTGCTCACAACAGTGCCTTGAATTCTGCTTTCCAATTGTCTCCGTTTATGGCGAATTGTGGTTTCCAACCATCCATGTTGCCTGACTCATTTGTTCCGCAGAGTATTCCTGCACTAGAGGAGCATCTCCGTGGTCTTCGTTCCACTTGGGCACAAGTCCAGGAGGCTTTGCGTCATGCTAATGATAGGTATAGACTCCATGCTGACCGCAGACGCCTGCCTGCAACTTCCTACCAGGTTGGGGACAGGGTCTGGCTGTCATCTCGCAACCTATGACTTTGTGTTCCCTCACTGAAGTTCGCACCTCTGTTTTTTCGGCTTTCCGTATCCTTCGCAGGATTAACCCAGTGGCTTACGCGTTGGACCTTCCTCTTAGTATGCGCATCTCAAATGTGTTTCATTTCTCCTTATTGAAACCGGTGGTCTGCAACCGCTTTACCACCTCCGTGCCATGTCCTCACCCTATACAGGTTGAGAACCATGAGGAGTATAAGGTACAATCCATTGTTGACTCCCGTAGGTTCCGTGGGCGCATACAGTACCTGGTGCATTGGAAGGGGTACGGTCCGGAGGAACGCTCCTGGGTCCCATCCTCTGACATACATGCTCTTGCCCTCCTCCGTGATTTCCATAGATGTTTTCCCCTCAAACCCGGTGGTTCTCCGAGGGGGAGGGGTCGTTGAGGAGGGGGGTACTGTCAGGGCTGGCTCAGCCCTTCCTTCTCTGAGCTGGCCGCTCAGCTGTCAGCTAATTGCCAGCTCTCATCTCTCTCCACAGTTAACCAGCTGTTGTGGATCTGCCCGTCAGTCCTGCCTACTTAAAGATCTCCAGCTCACTTCATTCCTGCCTTCGCCTTAGTCACATCACAAGAAACCATCTCCTGCGTTCCTGTTTAAAGATTGGCTTTGCTGACATCCCTTCTGGCTCCTTATCCTGCTTGCCGTTCCTCTGCTTGGATCCCTGACTTCTGGCTTGGCTGATTACCGGATCTGGTTACTGAACTCTGACTTGGCTGACTACCCCATCCAGTTACTGGACTCTGACTATGCTTTGACTATGCTTACTCTATTTACCTTTTTATTTTTATTAATAAACAAGTATGATTTTACTGTACTTCTCTCTCCGTTTGGTTCACGGTTTCTGAAATGCCACATTTGGAGCATCAGCTGTGTCCATGCAGCCGCTACTTCCTAATAGGCAGCAATGGGACTGCCAGCACAGGAATTCATGTAACACCCGTGTATCCTCCTGCTGGTAAAACAGGGCCTTGTATGGGGTACGGATTTAAAAGCCCTGTGTGAAGGAGGCCTTACAGTATAGTTATGTAAATGCATATTGTATTGCTGTCAGAATAGTTACAGTATTTCTCACTCCCTGCCTTATATAACAGCAGAAATGTAAGCAGCAACGGCATCTGGCAGGTAAAATTGCGGCTATATATGATATTCTACTTTGTTTTTAACTGTTTGTCTTAAAGCTTCCCTCTCACCACTATAAATACTTTCAGTCAGCAAATGATATGGAGAATATCAAATAAATAGAAGTTCCAAAAGAAAGAAATAATATCAAAGGTATAAAAACATAGAGAACTGAGAACACGCTAAATATTTCTGCTGAGAGTCATATTAGCAGATACATGCTGTGCCCTTCCATTGTTGGGCATTTCTGACACCTACAAGTTGTGACTATGCTGTATTTCTTTTCATTTCATTTCTCTAGCTTTATGTAACTAATTTAGCCCACGTGGCGTCTCATATCATTCTGTGGCATGTGTCATCTCTGAAGGATGTTTTTGTAAGTTATTATTTAGTACAGTTGCAATAGCTGTATAGCTTCATGCATGGATTACTGTCTGGATTTTTTAAGCTGAAAATGTTATTGTCTTTGGTGAACATTATTTTATTTTTTTTGTACATTTAGAAGTTTATCCATTGATGTTCAATATCATGTTTAATTATTTGTATTCAATATTTTCTTTCCAATAATTTTTATTGGCAGAATTTGAAGAATACATACAAAACAATGGTCAACACTTTCCAAAAGCTTTGTTCAAGGTTGCTTTACAAGCAGAGGGAAAACAAGAGACAAATTGGCAAACAGCTTCTGTTCCACCTTCTGTAATAACAGCCATAACAATATAAAACAAACATTTAAACTTTAAAGAAAAAATAAATAAAATAAAATGAAACTGACCAGAACCATTTTAGTTTCTTTTGAACTTTTTTATCTTGTTGGTCAAGTCATTCTAGGTAAATGTACTGTGGAATAATTGTAAATCAGCTTATGAACACATAAACTAGCCCCAAAAATGTGACCGCTCTGGTGGCCACGACAGTCGATGGCTCCTTATCTCCTCCGTATAAGCCGTTATGAGGTCCTGTAAGGTTCGTTACACAATTATTAAATTTCACACACGTTTCTTAGAGGTTTCAGAGAGCCACTTTTCAGCAGAAATTGCTTTCCGGTTAATTTAGCATAAGCGATTGAATCAAGCCCAATATTTACTCTTTATAGAACCTTCTGGCTTTCAAGAAATAATAAATCCTTTCAAAGAAAAATGATTGTTAGAGAAAAAAAAGCCTTTTCACCGTTCATTTTTCTGTGAAGAGCACGTATAATTGCGGGTGCTTATGAAATGCTGTAAAAATGTCTGTTACCTGCTGCTATTTGAAAAAGCTGCGTCCAACTGCTGGACTGGAAGAAATCGGAATCCGGTTGTCACTTCGAATGTACAACATTCATTTTCCAGGTAAGAGAGTCTGATTACCTATACGTGGGGAAACAAAATTTGTTTTATTTTTATTTTTTTTTAATTTAAATTTTATTTAAAAGAAAAAGGGAAATACAGAGAATATATAGACATGTAAAAGAAGAAGGATACATAATATTCAATGATATCAAGGTACATTTGCAACAGTATTGTATCAGAACGGGCATGAGTCTATCTAGGGATCATGAGAGAAACACCCCTTAGGACAAACAGACCGCCATATAGAATCATAGTTTCAGGATATAATCTCATATTGGTGAAGCTGACAGAGTAGTTCTATAAGTAATGGTAAATTGCCCAATTAGTCCCGATAATTGAATTTGCCCAAATAGTCCCGATAAGTGGGAAAGAACTATAAGAGGTGATAAGAAGAAGAAAAGGAAAGGGGGGGGGGAATAAAATGAATTATAATATATAAACTCTAAGTTATTCTGTCATGAGACCTGGTATTGTCTTCAACCACTAGGAGTCACATCAATGAGAGCTTCCCCTTCCTCAGAATAAATGAACATGTTCCATAATGTCTAGTTATGTGTGTAAATCTCTTGTTTCTGCCTTGTGGTCAAAACCAAATCCAACATCCAATTCAGCTCCTTGACCTTCCTTAGCCATAGCCCAACTGTTGGAGGCTGTGCCTGTTTTCAGGTGAGCGGGATGCAAGACTTGGCTGCGTTCAGTAGGTGTCGAAGTATAGATTTCTTGTATACCTTGGCCGGGATAGTGGAAGCATGCAATAAGAAAAATGCTGGATCATTGGGGACTCTATGGGTGGTGAATTTTTGGATAATCGTGCGGATCTCCCTCCAAAGGCCACTCAACTTAGTACATGACCAAAAAATATGTAGCAAAGTCCCATGTTCCTCTTGACATCTCCAACATAGAGCAGAAGTGATCAGGAAGTATTTATGAAAAAGAGATGGAGTACAATACCACTGGTTAAGAATCTTGAAGTTGGTTTCCTGCACTTTCGTGCAGAATGAGGATTTCAAGGCAAATCTGGTTATATTGGAACGTTGCGTTTTTGTGAATGTTCTACCCAGGTTGGATTTCCAGTTTACCAAGTAGGGGGACAGGCAGTCTTCAGGGGGAGATTCCAAAAGGTTGTACATTGTCGAGAGGGTGTGAGGGAACGTGCCACTCTCGACGCAATACTCTTCAAGCGTAGTCGGGTTGCAGCAGTATTTGTCAGGGGCTGGGAAGGTCTGTAGGAAATGGAATAGTTGCGAGGCTCTCAAAGTCCAGTTGATAGGGGCCATCACGATCCGTCAGGGTCTGCAATGAGGGCCAGGCCCCTGTCCTAACACATCATTTTTTATTTCAGATAATAAAATGGAAGCAATTGGTTTTGTCTGTTTTATTTGATCATTTTGTATTTTACTCATTATTATTATTTTTTTATTTTATTATTTTTTATTTCAGACAATCCAATGGAAGGAAAGGTAACACTCCAATGAATTTGTCTCAGTTTTATGTCATTATTTTTTTTCAATTATTATTGCTATTATTATAAACTTCTTTATGTTTTATTTCAGACAATCAAAAGATAATACTTTGGTTTGCTGCAGTTTTATCTTACTGTATTGTATTTTATTTATTATTATTATATGTATTATTTCAGAAAATCAAAATGTATAACACTCTAATGTATATGTCTCAGTTTTATCTTTTTATTTTGTATTTTATTTATCCACTTGACCTCCGGGAGATTTACTCCCCTTCCTGGCCAGGCCATTTTTTGAGATACGGCACTGTGTTACTTTAACTTACAATTTGCGTACCCAGTCGTGTGTACCCTAATAAAATGTATGTCTTTTTTTCGCAGAAATAGAGCTTTGGTGATATCTGATCACCGCTGCGTTTTTTTTTTTTTTGCGCTCTAAACAAAGAACGACCAACAATTTTGAAAAAATAAAACAGTATTTTATACTTTCTGCTAAAAAACACATACAATAAAAAATGTAAAAAATCAAATTCCTTCATCAATTTAGGTCAATATGTATTCTGCTACGTATTTTTGATATAAAAAAAAAAAACAGTAAGCAAATATTGATTGGTTTGCGCAAAAGTTATAGCGCCTACAAACTATGCGATATTTAGTAGGAGTAAATCTACTATAGGGGAGTCAGGGAGTGGTTGTTATTTGCATTTGGCATTAAAAGACAGGTATGAAATGTTGTCACCCTCTACCAGAAAGTACCTGAATAAGGACTTTCTTGACAGGATCACCAGGTATTTAATTTAATGAAGGATTTGAAAATGATTTCTGAAATGATATTAACATTTTAAAGCCTAGATATGATTTAAGCGATTGGGCTTACATCGACTTAAAGTCCATGTAAAGCTATGGAACAACAGAACAGTCTTCAATGTTTAAGAAACAAACAAAGGGAAGGCCATTTTTCAGTTACCAGTAATGGCCTGAATGAGTCATTCTCATATAATGTTTTTTTTAAAATTTTCCATCCTGGAAATACTCGATGTCCCTTTCTTTCACATTCATTTTCTGCTACTTATGTGTTGTGCAGAAGCCATTTTAGCATTTATTTTCACAATTATGCTTAATAATTTATGCAAAGCTGTGTGGGTGTCCCCAGATAGGCTGAATGAAACTATTCATCTAAGTTTTCCAGCAGTGATAAGCTTGGTGTGCAGGATGCAGACGCCTGGTCAGCATGTCCTGGGATAACCTGCGTGCTGCTAGACCAATAAAGGTGAATGCAATAAAGGGTGAACTCCAGGAGGAGCGGGGCTGTTTTAAAACAAAGTGCTGATGAAATCAATTAAAACTGAATTTCAGGTATGGCAGTTTGTACATAGTTACATTGGTCTAGGTTGTAATAATGTAAGTATGTAGGTGCTATACCTGTGGTATCTCCAAGGAAGCTGGAGAGCACTGCAATAACCACTATTACGGCTGTCCTGTTGCATTGTAAGCACAGGCAGTCACTTGCTCATTATGGGCGCCATTCAGAGAATACTTTATATTTTCTCAGTGAATTCAAAGATCGGATGAGGTGGAGATTGTGACATCCCCACCTCACCTGTCATGTACCTGGTAGAGGATCCTGAAGTGATTAGGACTCTCTTACTGCTAAGTAGGGCATCAGCAGAGCTGGGAACGCTACTTAGCAGGGGATCTACTGAACGCGGGTACTAATAAGCTGGGGATCAACTGAAGGAAGGTACCAATGAGCTGGGGATCTGCTGAACAGAGGTACTAATGAGCTGGGGATCTGCTGAATAGGGGTACTAACATAGGCGTGCGCACAGGGTGTGCCAGGTGTGCCTGGGCACACCCTATTTGCCTTGTGTGCTGCATATTCCCCCCTGTTTAGACCACTGAAATTTCATTCCCTCCCCAAAAAATGTTACACAAGCCCAAAAATTTTGGGAAAAGAAAATTAACAAAATTACACTGTCCACTGCCCTACTGACACCATCAGTACATATACACATGCATATGTATTTGAGCTTTGGGGTGCACACCCTAATGCAAGAGGCTGCGCACACCTATGGGTACTAATAAGCTGAAGATCTGCTTAGTAGGGGTACTACTGGGCCTCTTTAAAACAAAATAGAAAATCAACACACATACAGGGAATTTGCAAAGCTTCAATGAAGCATCATCGAAGCATCACCAAAGCATCACTGAAGCATCAAAAACACATAAAAAAAGTTGAAGCGGTAGGCGCTTTAATGTGTGTTGAAGTCGAAGCAAGTGTAAATGAGCCCTTACACCTCCATCTAAGGGAGCCCTGGCAGAGTAAACAGATGGCACTAGGGAGATTAACCCTCTCTAATGTCCTAATCACCAATGTTATGGGAAATGAAAGTGAGGATAAATCCCAAATTTTGACTTCCCGCCAGAATAGGAATAGAAAATCTTCTTTTCTTTTCCAATAATTATTATCAAGAAAAGAGTACAACAGTAAAAAAATGCACAAATGTAATAGGGAATAAGGCATAATAATTACTTAGGACTTAAGCAAATGTTCTTCAAAGGATATGGCTATCGTATACAAAAGAATGGAAAATCTTCTAATGGGAACCCTTGTTTCTGTGACAACTTTCCAAGAAGGGAAAGGTTGACATTGGAAGGTATCCTCTCACTGTTTGTTGAATCTACAGGATGGGAGGTGAAGTAAAACTCCCAAAATGAGACACAGATGGTCAAAAAATGTATCAGCAGTTTCTACCCTCTGCTACTCTATCCAAAATGAAAAAAAAAAGGGTTGTTGATTTAAATATACTTTAACAACATAGTAAAGTAGATGTAAACGTTTTGAAAAGCCTTTCCAGAAGAGTGGAGGCTTTTAGAGCCTCAAAGGGGTGGTGGGATCAGGGGCAGCAACTCCATTTTAATGACTTTGGTTTGGGATGTCCAACAAGCTCATTTTTGTGTGATGGTCAGGTGTCCATAAACGTTTGGCCATATAATGTATATTATTTATGATAGCCCAGGGTAGAGTGTGAAGACAAATGCCCCCTATCCCATTTCTTTCCTGATTGAATATTCTTAAAATAGGATAATAATGCTCTGAAACATTACAAGAGTCCAATCATTTGCGCACTTACAGTATCTCTCAAAAGTGAGTACGCCCCTCACATTTTTGTAAATATTTTATTTTACCTTTTAATGTGACAACACTGAAGAAATTACTCTTTGCTACAATGTAAAGTAGTGAGTGTACAGCTTGTATAACAGTGTAAATTTGCTGTCCCCTCAAAATAACTCAACACACAGCCATTAATGTCTAAACTGCTGGCAACAAAAGTGAGTACATCTCTAAGTGAAAATGTCCAAATTGGGCCCAATTAGCCATTTTCCCTCCCTGGTGTCATGTGACTCGTTAGTGTTACAATGTCTCAGGTGTTAATGGGGAGCAGGCCTGTTAAATTTGGTGTTATCACTCTCACTCTCTCATACTGATCACTGGAAGTTCAACATGGCACCTCATGGCAAAGAACTCTCTGAGGATCTGAAAAAAAGAATTGTTGCTCTACATAACGATGGCCTAGGCCATAAGAAGATTGCCAAGACCCTGAAACTGAGCTGCAGCACGGTGACCAAGACCATACAGCGGTTTAACAGGACAGATTCCACTCAGAACAGGCCTCACCATGGTTGACCAAAGAAGTTGAGTGCACGTGCTCAGCATCATATCCAGAGGTTGTCTTTGGGAAATAGACATATGAGTGCTGTCAGCATTGCTGCAGAGGTTGAAGGGGTGGGGGGTCAGCCTATCAGTGCTCAGACCATACACCGCACACTGAATCAAATTGGTCTGCATGGCTGTCGTCCCAGAAGGGGGCCTCTTCTAAAGATGATGCACAAGAAAGCCCGCAATCAGTTTGCTAAAGACAAGCAGACTAAGAACATGGATTACTGGAACCATGCTCTGTGGTCTGATGAGACCAAGATAAACTTATTTGGTTCAGATGGTCTCAAGCTTGTACAAAGACAAGTGTGTCTTGTCTACAGTCAAGCATGGTGGTGGGAGTGTCATGGTCTGAGTGCTGCCGGCACTGGGGAGCTACAGTTCACTGAGGGAACCATGAATGTCAACATGTACTGTGACATACTGAAGCAGAGCATGATCCCCTCCCTTTGGAGACTGGGCAGCTGGGAAGTATCCCAACATGATAACGACCCCAAACACACCTCTAAGAGGACAACTGCCTTACTAAAGAACCTGAGCATGAAGGTGATGGACTGGCCAAGCATGTCTCCAGACTTAAACCCTACTGAGCATCTGTGGGGCATCCTCAAATGGAAGGTGGAGGAGTTCAAGGTCTCTAACATCCACCAGCTCCGTGATGTCGTCATGGAGGAGTGGAAGAGGACTCCAGTGGCAACCTGTGAAGCTCTGGTGAACTCCATGTCCAGGAGGGTTAAGGCAGTGCTTGAAAATAATGGTGGCCACACAAAATATTGACACTTTGGGCCAAATCTGGACATTTTCACTTAGGGGTATACTCACTTTTGATGCCAGCGGTTTAGACATTAATGGCTGTGTGTTGAGTTATTTTGAGGGAACAGCACATTTACACTGTTATACAAGCTGTACACTCACTACTTTACTTTGTAGCAAAATGTAATTTCTTCAGTGTTGTCAAATGAAAAGATATAATAAAATTTTTACAACAATGTGAGGGGTGTACTCACTATTGTGAGATATTGTATGTGAGTTCATTTAATATAGTAGCTAGAATACATGAATATTTTATCCAATAGAATAAGTTTATGCTGATGCTCAAATGCTTCTAAAAGCCATATGCCTGTAAACATGCATAAACTAAGTAAAAAAAAAAAGATTAGAGCCACTTTTTTTCACCTTCTGAAATTCCATCATGCATCCATGGTTGGGAACCCTTGACATAGAGGGAGTAGGTTTGAGCACCTAAAATTCCTTTTTTTTGTATACCCAAGTAAGTTTGGAAGATTGAAGAAAGCACCGAACATATATGTTTGACAGCCCAGTTTACTTTTCAATTATCTGGAGCAGCTTTCTCAACCTTTATAACTTGGGGGAACCATTCCTTTTTGGGTTAAGGGGACCCTGGCTAATAATTCTATATCTACAGCTCACAGTACATTAGTGTGAAGGTCACTGGGAGGAATGCTCCTTACATTTGTGGTCATTGGGAAGAATTCCTTCCTTGCAGATAGCTAAAAAGATCATTGGCATTAGTGGTTACTCATCTAAGAGCCATAAGTTGCTCACTATTTAAGGAACCCCTAGCAACCTCTGCAGGAACCCTAGTTAAGAAAGGCTTATCTGGAGAGTAAGATTAATTTCATGGGCTTTACTGACACAAGATGCCTTACTGGTAAGGTAGAAAGCAAAGCAAAGCCGCTTCAGGTGAGAGCAATCCCACGCTTCAACCTAACGGTGCAGGTCCAGTCCGTTATCTGCAGAGGTGGGGGACTCGAGTCACATGACTTGACTCAAGTCAGACTCGAGTCACCTGTTTGAGGACTTGCGACTTGCTTGACAAAATTAAATAAATGACTCGACTTGACTTTGACTTGTCACTAATGACTTGCGACTTGACTTTGACTTGGGCTATTTGACTTGCAATGACTTGGCACCACCAGCCAAGACGGCCTAGGCAAAAGCCGCCCCCCCCCCCCCACAAAAGAAAGCTCCCCCCAAGTCCCGGCTTCGAGGTAGATCAGTATTTTGACTTAATTTGTGACTTGACCAATATAAATGACTTGACTTGACTTGCTTGACTTCTAGCAGGGACTTGACTTGACTGGCTTGCTTTTTGCCACAGTAACTTGTGACTTGCTTGTGACTTGAAGGTTAAGACTTGAGACTTGCTTGTGACTTGCACATGTGTGACTTACTCCCATCACTGGTTATCTGGATAGGAGCCACTGGAACAGGAAAAGGTTTGACCGCACTTGAAGAAAAAGTGAAGACTTTATTGTAGATAAAAATCATCAGACAACATCGTAAACATGGAAAAAGTGTAAAAAAAACCTGCGCTAAAAGAATTAAAAAACAAGAACAAATACAATTGTCACAAGCGGCAATTCTCCTGTATAACACAAACACAGTAAACCTATATTAGAAGAAAAATAGAATCACGCTAGAACTATATGCAATCAGTTAATTTATAATCTGCATAAAAACATTAATTCAATATAAAGTCCACCAGTGCTTGAAACTATAAGTCCTTCAAGTCATGCAATGGTAAAATCCATCCGGAAATTGTGTGCAAAATCCACCACCAGGTAATACAATTTACTTCTTACCAACTTCTCATGATCCCCCGTTACAGAGGATCAAAAAGCGCTTGTGGTCTAAACACAGCCTGGATCTCACTCCCAGTACATGCGTGCAGCTGTCCTCAAGACACCTCTCATTGGCTCAGGCAAGTGGATGGATGGATATAGTATATAAAAATTAAAAAGGCTCCATATAGTGTAAAACCTTTTAAGTTTAATTAAAATGAACAAAGTATTGCACTTACAATCATCAGCATTAGTAAAAGCCTTAAGTCTGATGTGGCGGCCGGCGCACAAACAGACAGACCCGTCCTTCCGGGATACGAAGTGAAAACACGAGGTGACGTCAACGCGCCGATCCGTCCTACGCGTTTCGCCAGAGATGACGTTGTCCAGGGGCACGGGCGGCGCGCTGCGTCACCTCCCTTTTGACCAAACATAACAAACCAAGCCTCGATCTGAGCCGCGATTCACCGAACATGCACGGTAGCATGAATCAAGCCTCTTTTACGGGCACACATCATGCCATCGCGCCTAATCACAACACTAATACTTTTAAAACGATCATGCACACAAAGTAGACATCATGACATCAATGCAGACCTGCCAGGGATTAACACGTTTCACGAATTGGAATTCGCTTAGTCATAATCTCACTAATCTGCTTTACTGGTGACCCTTAATAATTGCTAGAGAAGTCTACTCAAAGATATCTATTTTTTTTACAGCTTTCTCCTTACCTTCTCAAGCAGAAGTCCTGATGAAAGGGGATCGGTAAAGCTCCCCCAAAATGCATTGGATATTGTTTTACCCTCATGACAACTTTAAAGTTGAACTGAACTGCCAACCATATGGTTGGTGCCTTCTTCATTCTACCAAACATACTACCATCATTCTGCGGACCTCCTCTTCGGATTCATTTGATCTTAGAGAGCAGCCTCCTAACTAAAATATCAACAGATCAAAACATCTACCAAAATCCTGATCCAGTGCACCAACATATCTTCATTTGTAACAAAAAAAAGTTTAAATAGTCAGGCAAAAGCTGCCTCGTACTGCATTTGTGTGTGAAAAGCATTGATTGCTTTCTATTATACGACAAAAACAAAGCCAGTTATGTTATTTTACATTTACATGAAACTATATTTTCTATTCAGGGGATGCAGGCCAAATATAAATACTAATAGAATTTGATTTATAAAAAGTGATTCCCTGCTGATTAATTTCTTCAAGACATTTTACTTTCCATTTTTCTATGCTTGTGTGTTTGTTTTATAAATGCATAGACTCCTCTGGGGCATTTTACTCATATAATATTTTGCCCATAATTTTGGTTTGCATATCTAAACCTCAGTAGTGATGGGTCGGTCTTTGAGCTGGAAGTCTGCCTGTGGGTGTAATTTGCATAAACCCCTCAGGATGTAATGAATTATACTGAATTATAATGTCTGAGCGCGCTGTTTATAGTACTTATTATGTTTGAAATTAATGAGTGGTTAATTAAGTGTTTAGACCCAAATAGGCTTTAAAGCCCAACTCCAGCTTCAGCAAAAAATAAAAGTGCTGTTTAAAAAAAAGCAGATCTGGCTGCAATACTCACTTCTTTCCTTGTTCTTTCCACCGTGGACTCTTTCTTATAGAACTTTCTGGGCTGAATGATACCCAACATAATCAATGGAGAAGAGGAGACCAAAGAAATGCTTCTTTCTGACTGCAGCAGACTGATGCCATTATCTCAGCTTAGGCAAAGTCACAAGAGTGACACTAAAGTGCCTTGAAAAAATATTCACACCCCTTGAAATGTTCCACATTTTGTCATGTTACAACCAAAAATGGAAATGTATTTTATTTGGATTTTATGCGATAGACCAACACAAAGTGGCACATATTTGTGAAGTGGTGGTTTTCAATTTTTTTTTTATAAATAAATATCCGAAAAGTGTGGCGTGCATTTGTATTCAGCCTCCTTTGCTCTGATACCCCTAACTAAAATTGCCTTCAGAAGTCACCTAATTAGTAAATAGAGTCTACCTGTGTATAATTTGATTTCAGTATAAATACAGCTGTTCTGTGAGGCCCTCAGAGGTTTATGATAACAATACCCATTAGTAGGGATGCACCGAAATTTCGGCCACCGAAACATATCGACCGAAAATGGCCCTTTCGGCAAAAAGCCGAAAGAGAACTTTTGCAGATACAGGCGCCGAAATGGGGAGGGGCCTGCACTCCGCCCCCGCCCCTGGTGCCGCCTATTATTGGGGCTTCCTATATTGATGAAAGGGGGGAGCCGCCGCCGCCTGTTTAGTTACAGCGCCGGGAACATCACAGCTTTCATTTCAATAGCTGTGTGTTCCCCGCTGCGCGCCGTCATAAACAGCCCCTCCGCCTTGTCCGGGCACTTTGATAGACAGATCACCCGTCCCATCCTGGGACGGGTGATCGGTCTAACAAAGTTCCCTGGCCAAGGGGAACTACTGCACTACTGGGGACACTGGCTGGCTGCATCTGAAGGGCACTGGTGAGGCTGCATTAAACTCTTGTATCATGTCCGCAATCTGTGACTCTCTGACCATGTCCCCAGTCTCTGACCATCTCCTGTACCATGTCCCCAGTCTCTGACCATCTCCTGTACCATGTCCTCAGTCTCTGACCATCTCCTGACCATCTCCTGTACCATGTCCGCAGTCTCTGCCATCTCCTGTACCATGTCCCCAGTCTCTGACCATCTCCTGTACCATGTCCCCAGTCTCTGACCATCTCCTGTAGTGTGTCTGCAGTCTCTGTCCATCTCCTGTATCATGTAGCCAGTCTCTGACCATCTCCTGTACCATGTCCCCAGTCTCTGACCATCTCCTGTAATGTGTCTGCAGTCTCTGACCATCTCCTGTACTATGTCCCCAGTCTCTGACCATCTCCTGTAATGTGTCTGCAGTCTCTGACAATCTCCTGTACCATGTCCCCAGTCTCTGACCATCTCCTGTAATGTGTCTGCAGTCTCTGACAATCTCCTGTACCATGTCCCCAGTCTCTGACCATCTCCTGTACCATGTCCCCAGTCTCTGACCATCTCCTGTAATGTGTCTGCAGTCTCTGACCATCACCTGTATCGTGTCTGCAGTCTCTGACCATCTCCTGTACCATGTCCCCAGTCTCTGACCATCTCCTGTAATGTGTCTGCAATCACTGACCATCTCCTATACCATGTCCCCAGTCTTTGACCATCTCCTGTAATGAGTCTGCAGACTCTGACCATCTCCTGTATCATGTCTGCAGTCTCTGACCATCTCCTGTACCATGTCCCCAGTCTCTGACCATCTCCTGTATAAAAATATTTTTTAAAAACAGTCACTTTCGGTGCTGTTTCGGTATCAGTTTCGGTTTTCGGGATCAAGGAAGATTTATTTTCGGTATCGGTTTCCATTCGGTGCATCCCTACCAATTGAATAACCCTATGGGTCCAGCTCTATTTTTCTACTTTTTTTCCCATGTTCCATTGCTGCAGCCTCCGGCAGGCTTTTCAACATTTCCAGGAGCTCACATCGCTCTTTTAACACCACTACTTTGGAGGCTGCCTACAAGGTTCTCTTGAGGTGGTATTGGGTTCCGGCCTGTAAAGCCAGTGCAAACCCATCCTATAGCGACAGATGCTTCAGAGGCTGTGGATATAGGGGAGGCATTATCCACACCTGGTGGTCTAGTCCTCAGCTGACAGGGTTCTGGTCCAGGGTCTTCGGGCATCTTCAAACTTTATTCTATATATCAGCGCGTAAGGACTAGGGATGAGCTTCGTGTTCGAGTCGAACCCATGTTCGACTCGAACATCGGCTGTTCGATCGTTCGCCGAATTGCGAACGATATGGGCCGTTCGCGCCAAATTCGTGTGGCGCGTCACGGCCCATAATTCACTGCGGCATCGCAGTGCATTGCTTGCTGATGATTGGCCAAGCATGCACTATGACCCGCATGCTTGGCCAATCACAGCGCCGCCTTAACAGAGAGCCATAATTGGCCAAAGCCAAGGAGGCTTTGGCCAATTATGGCTCAGGGGATTTAGTACACGCCCCACACTATATAAGGCCGCCTGCACGGCGGCCCTGTGCAGTGTGTTCCGGTGTGCTTAGAGAGAGAGAGAGACAGTGTCATTTCATTTGAGTTAGCTAGATTAGGCAGAACAGTCAGTCAGTTAGCTGCACTTAAAGTGTATTGTGTATATATATATATGCATCCCAGGTGTTGCATATATATATATATATACACTGTATTCAGTTTAGCTAGATCCGTTCCTGTTATCTTCTAGACTATTTACATTTAGTGCAGTGCGTCCTGCTCACAGTGTTCAGCTAGATCCGTTCCTGTTATCTTCTTACTGACAGGCAGGCTTGTCTTGTTACAGTATTTTAAAGAAAATTACTGGTGTTCTTTTGATCCTATTAGTACCACAGACAGGCAGCTAGACTATTTACAGTTAGTGCAGTGCGTCCTGCCCACAGTGTTCTGCTAAACCTACAAGTAAGTGGGGTGCGTCCTGCTCACAGTGTTCAGCTAAACCTACAAGTTAGTGGGGTGCGTCCACCTCACAGTGTTCACCTAAACCTACAAGCTAGTGGGGTGCGTCCTGCTCACAGTGTTCAGCTAGATCCGTTTCTGTTATCTTCTTACTAACAGGCAGGCTTGTCTTGTTACAGTAAATACAGCTACCTGAAGAAAATTGCTGGTGTTCTTTTGATCCTATTAGTACCACAGTCAGGCAGCTAGACTATTTACAGTTAGTGCAGTGCGTCCTGCTCACAGTGTTCTGCTAAACCTACAAGTTAGTGGGGTGCGTCCTGCTCACAGTGTTCAGCTAAACCTACAAGTTAGTGGGGTGCGTCCACCTCACAGTGTTCAGCTAAACCTACAAGCTAGTGGGGTGTGTCCTGCTCACAGTGTTCAGCTAGATCCGTTTCTGTTATCTTCTTACTGACAGGCAGGCTTGTCTTGTTACAGTAAATACAGCTACCTGAAGAAAATTGCTGGTGTTCTTTTGATCCTATTAGTACCACAGTCAGGCAGCTAGACTATTTACAGTTAGTGCAGTGCGTCCTGCTCACAGTGTTCTGCTAAACCTACAAGTTAGTGGGGTGCGTCCTGCTCACAGTGTTCAGCTAAACCTACAAGTTAGTGGGGTGCGTCCACCTCACAGTGTTCAGCTAAACCTACAAGCTAGTGGGGTGCGTCCTGCTCACAGTGTTCAGCTAGATCCATTCCTGTTATCTTCTTACTGACAGGCAGGCTTGTCTTGTTACAGTAAATACAGCTACCTGAAGAAAATTGCTGGTGTTCTTTTGATCCTATTAGTACCACAGTCAGGCAGCTAGACTATTTACAGTTAGTGCAGTGCGTCCTGCTCACAGTGTTCTGCTAAACCTACAAGTTTGTGGGGTGCATCCTGCTCACAGTGTTCAGCTAAACCTACAAGTTAGTGGGGTGCGTCCACCTCACAGTGTTCAGCTAAACCTACAAGCTAGTGGGGTGCGTCCTGCTCACAGTGTTCAGCTAGATCCGTTCCTGTTATCTTCTTACTGACAGGCAGGCTTGTCTTGTTACAGTATTTTAAAGAAAATTGCTGGTGTTCTTTTGATCCTATTAGTACCACAGTCAGGTAGCTAGACTATTTACAGTTAGTGCAGTGCGTCCTGCTCACAGTGTTCTGCTAAACCTACAAGTTAGTGGGGTGCGTCCTGCTCACAGTGTTCAGCTAAACCTACAAGTTAGTGGGGTGCGTCCACCTCACAGTGTTCAGCTAAACCTACAAGCTAGTGGGGTGCGTCCTGCTCACAGTGTTCAGCTAGATCCGTTCCTGTTATCTTCTTATTGACAGGCAGGCTTGTCTTGTTACAGTATTTTAAAGAAAATTACTGATGTTCTTTTGATCCTATTAGTACCACAGTCAGGCAGCTAGACTATTTACAGTTAGTGCAGTGCGTCCTGCTCACAGTGTTCTGCTAAACCTACAAGTTAGTGGGGTGCGTCCTGCTCACAGTGTTCAGCTAAACCTACAAGTTAGTGGGGTGCGTCCACCTCACAGTGTTCAGCTAAACCTACAAGCTAGTGGGGTGCGTCCTGCTCACAGTGTTCAGCTAGATCCGTTTCTGTTATCTTCTTACTGACAGGCAGGCTTGTCTTGTTACAGTAAATACAGCTACCTGAAGAAAATTGCTGGTGTTCTTTTGATCCTATTAGTACCACAGTCAGGCAGCTAGACTATTTACAGTTAGTGCAGTGCGTCCTGCTCACAGTGTTCTGCTAAACCTACAAGTTAGTGGGGTGCGTCCACCTCACAGTGTTCAGCTAAAGCTACCTGTAGAAGGTTGGTGGTGTTCTCATACTACAGGCAGGCAGTTGATTTTGCTAGCTGCAGTATCAGTACATATATATATATATATATATATATATATATATATCCCAGCTTAGTGCAGCTACAGGCCATCAGTATGTCTGGAAGGCCAAGAAGGAGAGGCAGACAGTCACAAGCCAATAAGAGAGGGCAAGCAGGCTCTGTGTCTAGTGCTGGTCGTGGAGACGGTGCATCCTCATCAGCACGTGGCCATGGGACACGCTTGGCCTTTTTTTCGGCAGCTGGCCATGTTGAGCCGCAACATGCGGAAGACTTGGTCGAGTGGATGACCAAGCCGTCCTCATCCTCCTCATCCTCTCTCACCCATACCCAGGGTACTTTGTCTGGCAAAGCAGCGGCCTCTTCCCTCGGCTCAATGTCATCAGTGACTCCTTCCCTAGCCCCACCATGTCCTCCTGAGGAGTCCCTCGAACTGTTTGACCACAGTGTTGGGTACATGCTCCAGGAGGATGCCCAGCGTTTGGAAGGCTCTGATGATGATACTGAGCTCGATGAAGGCAGTAACACGAGCACGGACAGAGGGGGTGCCCAAGAAGGACAGCAATCTGGCAGTCATGCTCCCACTGCTGCAGCATACTGCCAGGTTTGCTCCAGTGATGAGGAGGGAGGGGATGATGAGGTCACTGACTCAACGTGGGTGCCTGATAGGAGAGAGGAGGAGGAGGAGGAGGCGGCACATCACCAACAAGGCAGGATGCCCTCCAGGGGCCAGCCTAAGGGCAGCACATTGACTGCATCACACCCCAAAGCTCCACATGTGCAGGGCGCTGCAGTCTATGCGCGTTATTCAAAAAGTTCTTTGGTGTGGGCCTTTTTTGAGACGAGTGCATCAGATCGCACCGCTGCTATTTGCAACATATGTCTCAAGCGTATCTCGCGTGGCCAAAACATCTCCCGCTTGGGTACCACATGCTTGACCAGACATATGTTGACCTGCCATGCAGTTCGTTGGCAAGCGTATCTAAAAGACCCACACCAAAGAACAAAGAGGACCTCTGCTTGCTCCTCATCAGCTGAGATTTCCAACCCCACTAGACCTTCAGTCCTCTCTGAGACCTGCACTGAGAGGAATGAAGGTGTAGAATTAGGTGTGTCACAGCCACGTACTTGTGGGCAATCTGATTTTGGTACACCGACGTCAGATTGTACCAGGCAAATTTCCCTGCCCCAGCTGCTGCACCGCCGAAAGAAGTTTGCTCCCAGCCATCCACATGCCCAACGGTTGAATGCTAGCTTGGCAAAATTGCTAGCACTTCAACTGCTGCCTTTTCAGTTGGTAGACTCTGCCCCCTTCCGTGAGTTTGTGGAATGTGCGGTTCCTCAGTGGCAGGTACCCAAACGCCACTTTTTCTCACGGAAGGCGATTCCGGCTCTCTACCAGCATGTGGAAGGCAATGTCCATGCCTCGCTGGACAGGGCGGTCAGCGGTAAGGTGCATATTACCGCTGACTCATGGTCCAGCAGGCATGGACAGGGACGCTACCTAAGTTTCACGGCGCATTGGGTGACTCTGCTGGCAGCTGGGAAGGATGCAGGACAAGGTGCAGTAGTGTTGGAGGTTGTTCCGCCACCACGCCTCCAAAATGCTAATGATTGTGACACACCTCTCTCCTCCACCCCCTCCTCTTCTTCTTCCTCCATGGCCTCTTCCTCGGAACCAGCGGTGCTCCGTAGTCGTTCAAGGGGCTACGCAAGTACGCAGGCCAAAAGATGCCATGCGGTGCTTGAGCTGGTGTGCTTGGGGGACAGGAGCCACACTGGGGCAGAGGTTCAGTCAGCTCTGCAGGGGCAGGTTCAGAGGTGGTTGACGCCACGCCAACTTAAGGCAGGAATGGTGGTTTGCGACAATGGCACCAACCTCCTCTCTGCCCTCCGACAGGGACAAATGACCCATGTGCCCTGTTTGGCTCACGTCCTTAACTTGGTGGTGCAGCGGTTCTTGGGCAGGTACCCGGGCTTACAGGATGTCCTGAGGCAGGCCAGGAAAGTCTGTGTGCATTTCCGCCGGTCATATAATGCCAGTGCTCGGCTGACGGACCTCCAAAAGGAGTTTAACCTGCCCAAGAACCGCCTAATCTGTGACATGCCCACCAGGTGGAACTCAACGTTGGCCATGCTGCAGCGGCTGCACACGCAGCAGAGGGCCATCAATGAGTACCTGTGCGACTATGGCACCAGGACAGGGTCAGGGGAGCTTGTTTTTTTTTCCCCACGCCAGTGGGCCATGATCAGGGATGCATGCACTGTCCTGTCACCATTTGAGGAGGCCACGAGGATGGTGAGCAGTGACAGTGCATGCATCAGTGACACTGTCCCCCTTGTCCACCTGTTGGAGCACACGCTGCGTGGAATAATAGACAGGGCACTTGAGGCAGAACAGAGGCAGGAAGAGGAGGACTTCCTTAGCTCTCAAGGCCCCCTTTATCCAGACAGTGTTCCTGCGTGCCCGCCGATCACACAGGAAGAGGACGAGGAGGAAGAGGAGGAGGAGGAAGATTGTGTCAGTATGGAGGTGGAGCCTGGCACTCAGCATCAGCAGCAGTCTTTAAGGGATCAGTCCCAAGAAACACATGGACTTGTACGTGGCTGGGAGGAGGTGGCTGCGGACCATGTCGTCCTTAGTGACCCAGAGGACTCCGGACCGAATGCCTCAGCAAACCTACGCTGCATGGCCTCCCTGATCCTGCAAAGCCTGCGTAAGGATCCTCGTATTCGTGGTATCAAGGAGAAGGACCAATACTGGCTGGCAACCCTACTTGATCCACGTTACAAGGGTAAGGTTGCGGACCTTATCTTGCCATCGCAGAGGGAGCAGAGGATGAAACATCTTCGGGAGGCCTTGCAGAAAGGTCTGTGCAACGCGTTCCCAGAGACTGGGAGGTTACAAACTCCTGTTTCTGGACAACGTGTTGCTGAGGCTTCGCTCAGTCAAAGAAGGAGCGGTGGAGAAGGTGGCCGTCTGACCGATGCGTTCTGACAATTTTTTGGTCCGCAGCCCCAAGGTATGATCGGTTCCAGCAACCATCGCCAGCGTCTGTTTTACATGGTGCAGGAATACCTAGGGGCAAGATCAGACTTGGACACCTTTCCCACCGAAAATCCTCTGGGTTACTGGGTCTTGAGGATGGATCACTGGCCAGAGCTTGCACAGTATGCAATTGAGCTACTGGCCTGTCCTGCATCCAGCGTTCTTTCGGAACGCACATTCAGTGCTGCTGGAGGCGTGGTAACCGATCACAGGGTGCGTCTGTCCACTGACTCGGTCGATCGACTGACCTTCATAAAAATGAATGAGTCTTGGATCACCACCAGCTACCAAGCACCTGATGCTGATGTAACCGAATAATTTTTTTTGAAATCTCAGATCCCTTCAAAGACTGCCTATGCTGATGCTGAGTGACTATCCCTGAGTAATTATCCTCTTCCTCCTCAATCATCACGCTGATAGTTTGTAAGAACATTTTTGGTTCTGGGTGCCACCACCAGTGCCTAAGGCACAATTTTTCAGCCCTTGTTTAACAGGGGCGTGTAATTACAATTTTTGATGCAATACTTTGCAGCAGGGCTCGTTCCTGCATTCCAACTAGAGTGTCTGTGAGGGGTTGCAGTGTTGTGGCACCAGCACCAGTGCCTAAGGCCTAATTTTTCAGCTCCTGTTCAACAGGGGCATGTAATTACAATTCTTGATCTAATATTTCACAGCAGAGCCCTGTGAGGGCTTACAGTGTTGTGGCCACAGCAACACCTAAGGCCCAAATTTCTGCTGAGTATATAGGGCAGGACCCTACTTTCAAACAACTAACTTACAAACGACTCCTACTTGCAAACGGAAGGAGACAACAGGAAGTGAGAATAAATCTACCCCTAGGAAGGGAAATTCTCTCCTGAAGAGTTAATATGGGAAAAACATTTCTCCTTTCCACTGATGCTTTCCAATCCATTGGGACAAAAAGTGAGGTGAAATCTTCTGAAGAGGAGGAAAGACAGCAAAACAAATGTCACAGGGGTGATAACTCTTCCCTATGTTTTCCAAAAAGCTTAAAAAAGATTTTTTGGCTGGAGCTAAACACGTTAAAAATGTACCCGTTCAATATTACAAAGAGATTCTACTTAACAACAAACCTACAGCCTGTATACTGCTGTTCAGAGTATATAGGGCCTGGTGGCCCCACACCTTTCCTTATTTTAATTTGGGTGCGGGGTTCCCCTTAATATCCATACAAGACCCAAAGGGCCTGGTAATGGACTGGGGGGTACCCATGCCGTTTGTCTCACTGATTTTCATCCATATTGCCAGGACCCGACATTACATTAAACCCGCAAGCAGTTTTAAATGAGATTTTTTCCTTTAAAAATGACATTTGGTGCAGGGACTGTTCTAAACACGGGAAACACGCGTCACTTTACAGGCATACTATAGACACCCCTCAGGTACGATATTTAAAGGAATATTTCACTTTTTTTTTTTTTACTTTAAGCATCATTAAAATCACTACTCCCGAAAAAACGGCCGTTTTTAAAAGTTTTTTTTGCATTGATACATGTCCCCTGGGGTAGGACCCGGGTCCCCAAACCCTTTTTAGGACAATACCATGCAAATTAGCCTTTAAAATGAGCACTTTTGATTTCGAACGTTCGAGTCCCATAGACGTCAATAGGGTTCTAACGTTCGTGCGAACTTTCGGTCCGTTCGCAGGTTCTGGTGCGAACCGAACCGGGGGGTGTTCGGCTCATCCCTAGTAAGGACGCCAAGTTGGCTTTGCTGCATTGTCCGATTCAGGGCCTATTTTTGTACCTACAAAAACTGGCTACTTACCTGTTTATTGATGCAAAGAGAGCCATTGCCAGACCATGAAGAATGGGAGGAGAGAGCACATGCTACATCTGGAATATAGGGACACAGGGAGGGGTACTAATTAAAGTATCCAAAGTCGGACTTTGAAGGCATGGAAACAATGGAGAAGTATCAAAGTCTAATATTCATAACATTTATTGAAAAAAGTACATAATATAAACATAGTGTTCAAAAAGATAAAAAACATGAAAAATAGTACAGTAAGTACAATAAGCCCTTGTGCGTCTATGCATTTCACCGTGAGGCTTCTTCAGGACGCGATCAAGGTTCAAAGATGTAATACAAGAAAGGAAAGAGCAAGTCTCACTGTCTTTCGTTTACAGCACCCGGCTGTCTCCTAGGGGCATATTAATGCATCTGTATCTTCACGTAATGCATGTTAGCATGGGCTCTATTACATGCTGCTAGCAATGCTGAACCTTACTAAGGCATATCCCATTGTTATTTTTCAACACTGCTGTTCTGACGGTCTTTTCCTTTTATGGACACAAGACACACACCTGCCCCTGATACTGATATACCTTAAAGTATATAAACTATCTTTTCTCCGTTGGAGATGAATAAAAACGTAACTGTTAAAAAAAAAGTATATAAACTATTTATATGAAAGATTCTATAAGCTTGGAGAATTTTCTACCACGTGGATCTTATACATGAGGCCTAACCATTCCACAGACAGTGAGACTTGCTCTTTCCTTTCTTGTGTTACATCTCTGAACCTTGATTGTGTCCCAAAGAAGCCTCACAGCGAAACGCGTAGACGCACAAGGGCTTCTTGTACTTACTGTACTATTTTTCATGCTTTTTATCTTTTCAAACAATGTTTATATTATGTACTTTTTTCAATAAATGGTATGAATATTAGTCTTTGATACTTCTCCATTGTTTGCATGCCTTCAAAGTCCAACTTTGGTTACTTTAATTAGTACCCCTCCCTGTGTCCCATCGCCAGAGCTTGGTAGAAACCCTCTGTTTCGATTGCAGTGGTGAGGAGCATAATGACCGACCTTATGATTAATGAGAAAATGTTGCGTATTCTCCATGACTCCCATGCCAAATTTCTGAAAATTTGGTCCGCCTGGTTGTCTCCACAGTACCCCCGAACAGTCTGGGTGCTTCCTAGTTAAAGGTGTGGCCTAGATCCTAGCCTGCGTGTATCCTCCCCCCCACTTCCTGTTTTTTTTCTTTTCTTCTCCTACTCTTGAGGCTTCTGCCCATTCTCCCACCCTTTCCTGATATGCCTTTAAACTTCAGTAATTTTTGCAGCCTGTACCGTGGGGTCGTACTCTGAGCACTTGTTCTATAAAATAGACCTGTTCTAAGTTTTTTTCATTGATGTTCTATGTAATTTTATGTCTCTTACCTGTTCCCCCTGCGTGGGCAAACTGCTGCTCAGCATCTGTGCATTTTAATCAATAAAAATGATTGTACCAGAAAATGATCAGCTTTTATTTCTACGTGTAAAACATTTATCCCAAAAGGAAAAAAAATAACTGTTTGCTGTAACTGATTATAAAGTGTGAACTGGAATTTGCCTTCAGTTTAATAGTGTAGTAAATCTGCTAGTCCATCTAACGATAACCTCTTCCAGACTGGCAATACTGCTGTCTGTCTCCTGCGCTGACTCATCCAGAGTTGGGTCTCACTAATACAGAAGGTATGTTACTGGCCAGATCACCAGGTGAAAACAGAGGGAAAAATACCTAAAAAACAAAACGAATGCAGCGACCCCATCTAATGATTGGTAAGCTGCAATTTTTTTAATTTTTTCGTTTTGGGTTTAATACCACTTTAAAAAATACACAACCATGCGTTGATTTTTTCAGATATGATCAGAGTGTAAAAATAATTAGGTTATCGAACGATCAGGTGAAGCATGCGGAACGTTGGCTGAGAACAGTGTTCAAATAAAAAGCCAGAGATTAAAAGCAGACAAGAGCCCGAGGGGTATAAATAAACCTTCATTTTTTTTCTGATTTACAGTACAGTCTGTTTAGTAAAATGTCTGAAGGCGAGGACCCCTCGTCAATTCTCCTGTTAATTATTAATAACCTTGGTGTAGACGTGGTGAGCAAAATCTAGCAGATGAAACTAAATTATGTAAAGGGAAAAAAAGAAAAAAAGAAAAACAATGGTAAAGATGGCCTTGAATAGACCAGAACGATGCCTATAAATTAGCATTCCTCAGAAGGCAGACAAATGAAACTTAGAGAACTCAAGGGTGACTGTATGGGTAAACAAAGATAGCCGAGTATGAAGTGTTCTGGAATTACTGTGCTATGGAAATCACTAGCAACATCCAACAGAAAGATTTACATCCCAGACAAGTGAGCAATCAAGATACAGTGCATCCGGAAAGTATTCACAGAGCTTCGCTTTTTCCACATTCTGTTGTGTTTTTTCCAAAATGGATTAAATTCATTATCTTCCTCAAAATTCTACAAACAATACCCCATAATGACAACATGAAAGAAGTTTGTTTGAAATCTTTGCAAATTTATATATATAAAAAAAAAAATCACATGTACATAAATATTCAGAGCCTTGGTCATGACACTGAAAATTGAGCTCAGGTGCATCCTGTTTCCACTGATCATCCTTGAGATGTTTCTGCAACTTGATTGGAGTCCATCTGCGGTAAATTCAGTTGATTGGAGATGATTTGGAAAGGCACACACCTGTCTATATAAGATCCAACAGTTAACTGTGCATGTCAGAGCACAAACCAACCCATGAAGTCCAAGGAATTGTCTGTAGACCTCCGAGACAGAATTTGTACCGAGGCACAGGTCTGGGAAAGGGTACAGAAAAATTTCTGCAGCATTGAAGGTCCCAATGAGTACAGTGGCCTCCATCATCCGTAAATGGAAAACGGTTGGATCCACCAGGACTCTTCCTAGAGCGGGACGCTTGGCCAAACTGAGCAATCGGGGGAGAAGGGCCTTATGCCGCGTACACACGAGCGGACTTTACGGCAGACTTTGCCCGGCGGACTGGATTTCGTCAGACAATTCGATCATGTGTGGACTCCAGCGGACTTTGTTTTCTCAAAAGTTGGACGGACTTAGATTTGAAACACGTTTTAAATCAATCCGTCGAAATCGTGTCCGGTCGAAAAGTCAGCTCGTCTGTATGCTAGTTCGACAGACAAAAAGCCACGTTAGGGCAGCTATTGGCTACTGGCTATGAACTTCCTTGTTTTAGTCCGGTCGTACGTCATCACGCACGAATTCGACGGATTTGGGGGATTGTGTGTAGGCAAGTCCGTTCATTCAGAAAGTCCGTCGTAAAGTCTGTAGAAAAGTCCGCCGGGCAAAGTCAGCCGTAAAGTCCGCTTGTGTGTACGCGGCATTAGTCAGTGAGATGTCCAAGAACATGATAGTGACACTGACAGAGCTCCAGCGTTTCTCTGTGGAAAGAGGAGAACCTTCCAGAAGAACAAACATCTCTGTAGCACTCCACCAATCAGGCCTGTATGGTAGAGTGGCCAGACGAGTGGCCTGGTGATTTATTTATGGTAAGCTTCTCTAATCCTTTTAGGACTCCGGCCTCTGTTAGCCACAAGGGTAGATCCTGTGATGTGTTACTAACAATACTGTTGTGGTCGGTATACCCCTCCTTTTTCTTGTGTGAAGACTGAGGAGAAGAAAGCATTTAGTACAGCTGTCTTCTCTAACCATCTTCCCTTCCTCGTCCTTTATGGGGCCTATGTGTTCCAACCTCTCATTTTTACTGTTAATATATTTAAAAAAACTACTTGGGATTATTTTAATTCTCCTCCACTACATGTCTCTCATAGTCTTTTTAAGCTGCCCTGATTGCGTACTTTCACTTCTTATTACATTCCTGGTAGTGTTGGAATGCTGACACTGCCCCCTTTGCTTTGTACTTTTTAAAGGCCATTTTTTGTCTTTAATGTGACATTTTACGTTTTTGTTTAGCCACCCAGGTTTAATCTTTGTTCTTCTATATTTATTACCCCTTGGAATGCACTCGGTGATACTGTTATTTAATATGTTCCTAATACATTCCCAATTTGTTCAATGTTTCAAGGATTTGGCCCCACTTAAAATCCTGCAGCATTGAGCGCAGTTTAGAAAAGTTGGCTCTTTTGAAATTTAGTGTTCTTGTACTCCCCTTGTGCCTCCCTTTCCTATGATTTATGCGGAATGTAATCATTTTGTGGTCACTAGTTCCCAAGTTGTCCCATATTTCCACATCTCCAATCAGATCTGTATCATTTGTAATTACTAGATCTAGCAATGCGTTACTTCTAGTCAGGTAATCAACCAATTGGGACATGAAGCTGTCCTGTAGAA
This sequence comes from Aquarana catesbeiana, assembly GCF_042186555.1. Taxonomy (NCBI): domain Eukaryota; kingdom Metazoa; phylum Chordata; class Amphibia; order Anura; family Ranidae; genus Aquarana; species Aquarana catesbeiana. Next base: position 210,097,667 of record NC_133335.1, read on the forward strand.
CATTTAAAAAATGGCGGGCCTTTAATGAGTGGGCTGTCCCTTCCGCCCAGTCAATGTCGGGATAGTTGAAGTCCCCCCATTTCTTGGTTTTACCTCTGAAACAGCATTTTTTATGTAACCCCACAAGTTTTCTATTGGATTAAGGTCCGGGGAATGAGCTGGCCACTCCGGTAACGGTAACCTTGTTGGTCGAGAACCAAGATGCTCCTCGCTTACTGGTGTGTTTGGGGTCGTTGTCTTGTTGAAACACCCATTTCAAGGGCATTTCCTCTTCGACATAAGGAAACATGACCTCTTCAAGTATTTTGATGTATTCAAACTGATCCATGATCCCTAGTATGCGATAAATGGGCCCAGCACTCTAGAAAGAGAAACATCCCCATATCATGATGCTTGTGTCACCATGCTTCACTGTCTTCACAGTGTACTGTGGCTTGAATTCAGTGTTTGAGGGTGGTCTGACAAACTGTCTGCAGCCCCTAGACCCAAAAAGAACAATCTTGCTTTCATTAGTTCACAAAACGTTGCGCCATTTCTCTTTAGGCCAGTCAATGTGCTCTTTGGCAAACTATAACCTCTTGAGCACATGTCGTTCTTTGGGACTTTGCGAGGGCCTTTTGCCGATAGCTTGGCTGCACATGGACATCTTCTAATTGTTACCGTACTCACAGGTAACTTTAGACCTTCTTTGATCAACCTGGAGCTAATCATTGGATGAGTCTGCCATTTTGGTTATTCTTCAATCTGTTTGAAAGGTAGTTTTCTGATTTCTTCCACGTCTTTCTGGCTTTGGTTGCCATTTTAAAGCATTTGAGATCATTTTAGCTGAGCAGCCTATAAGTTTCTGCACTTATTTATATACTGTATCACTGTATATATATTATGTTTCCATTATGCTACTTGTTGTAGTTGTTATGTGCATACATTTGGCCCCTTGTCCTCTACTGGAGGGCCTAGCCTCATCATGAGGTACAAAATTCAAGAATTACCTTCAAGCTTTCAAGGGGCATAAATTATGCATCTAATTTCCTGACTACCTAGCACATATTTGGAGGCCCTGGAGTGCCATGACAGTATAAACACCCACAAAATGACCACATTTTGGAGAGTAAACATCCCAAGGTATTTTTTTACGAGGCATGGTGAATATTTTGAATATTTAATTTCTTGCCACATGTTTTTAGAAAATAGTTTTATTTTTTTTACATAAAGTTGTCAATTAATAGGATATCCCTAACACGCAGTATGGACATACTTAGAATTACACAACAAAACACATTCTGCTCCCAAATATGGGGATACCACATATATGAGACTTTTATGTAGCCTAGTCACATAGAGGAGCCTGAAATGCAATGAGCACCTTCAGGCTTTCAATGGGGATAAATTACACATCTAATTTCCTGCTCCAAATACAAAAGTATTACATCACCTTGTATAACATACACTATACTGTCAAAAGTATTGGGCCGCCTGCCTTTACACGCACATGAACTTTAATGGCATCCCAGTCTTAGTCCATAGGGTTCAATATTGAGTTGGCCCACTCTTTGCAGCTATAACAACTTCAACTCTTCTGGGAAGGCTGTCCACAAGGTTTAGGAGCGTGTCTATGGGTATTTTTGACCATTCTTCCAGGAGCGCATTTGTGAGGTCAGGCACTGATGTGGACAAGAAGGTCTGGCTCACAGTCTCTACTCTAATTCATCCCAAAGGTGTTCTATCGGGTTGAGGTCAGGACTTTGTGCAGGCCAGTCAAGTTCCTCCACCCCAAACTCGCTCATCCATGTCTTTATGTACCTTGCTTTATGCACTGGTCCAAATCATTTGGTGGAGGGGGGATTATGGTGTGGGGTTGTTTTTCAGGGTTTGGGCTTGACCCCATAGTTCCAGTGAAGAGAACTCTTAAGGCATCAGCATACAAAACATTTTGGACAATTTCATGCTCCCAACTTTGTGGGAACAGTTTGGGGATGGCCCCTTCCTGTCCCAACATGACTGCGCACCAGTGCACAAAGCAACATCCATAAAGACTTTTGACAATACAGTGTATGAGATCCACCATAGAGGGTTTATCTGTGTCCCATAAGGATGAACACTGTAGGGTGAATTTTGGAGCACTGTTGCACTTTGGTTTCAATTGGAGATAGCCACACACTGAAAAAAGACTGTTTGTTGCACTTTGTAAAAGAAGTTTGTTTGCACTTCAAAAGATTTTTAATTTATTTACAGTATGCTATGTATAATGTTATCACTATTTGTGCTATAAGCTTATATGATTAATTGTAAAAGGTTGGTTTATACCACATATATAAGTTTTTTTTTTGGGTGGAATAGTACTGCACTATATTTTTTTTTTTTCATTTTTGCAAATACATTTATATTGGGTGCTGGCAGCTTAGGGTGATAGAGCAGAATATTTATAATAATTATATTTAGAATTTCAGTTAAATTAATAAATAAATTAATAATAATATTGTGGTATTTCTAACTACAAAAATGTTTTCCCTGATTGATCTCCCTCCTCCATTCTGTATAAAAAAAATCTTCAGCAATATTGCGACTTCCTCCACCATCCAGCAACGCTTTAAGTCATCAGTTTAGTTTGTTTTTGTTTTCCGGATAAATCTCAGTGTGGTGGTTCAGGGTGTTTGACTCAGATAACTCTATAGGTTGATCTGGGTAAAAATAAGAAGCTGATATCTGGACAGATGAGACTCCAGAGCCAAGATGAATGTGCGAGGCCTTTTCAGATGCAACTCTTTACAGTTCTTACAGCGCCAGGATATAATTTTCATCAAAGGCAGAGAGGAAGATGAATGAATGGTTCGCACATTGACAGCTGATAAATGCAGGCTTCAGCTAAAATAGAAATTGAGTTCTAGCCGTTCAACTTCATTCCGATGGAGGTGGAAATTCAAAGCTTGTGATTTAGAGGCATTCACCTAATATCCTGAGCATTTCTCCTGAGGATGATATATTAAGGCCAGTGAAGTATTTATCTGGGATTTAGGATTTCAGTGAGCTGTTTTCTGCCTCAAGAGAAAATATCTGCTTTTAAAGGGCCAGGCCACCCGCATGTGATATTTTAGTGCTGGGCGGAGCCCCTAGCTTCTTATGTGAAGTGATTAGTGGCTGATTTTGCAGAACTTGGTTTGGCAAAGCATTTACTGATTTTGTCTTTCTGGTACAATGTTTTTTATTGACATAAAGGAAAAAAAGAAACAAAAAAAGGAAACCAGATAACAAATTCCCATGCAGGGGATATGGGCATGGAGCTTAAGACAGAAGATCATGTAAAGATACATAATAAAACATAAAACGTGTTATAAAAGTATAAATTGTAGACCAACACTGACCCTCAGGCTGAGGCCGGGGGTACGTGCGTTATGCCCGAGCCTATAGATCCAGGGGCTAAGGTAGGTAAGGGGGAATGGAGCTGGCCGCAATAATGGGGAAAAGAAGAGAACAAAAAAAAAAAAGGGGGGAGACGGACACAAAAATACACACACACACAAACAATGGGGGTGGAAGGTAGGGGAGTGGAGAGCAGAGTGGCGGGCAAGAGGCTCAGAAATAGAACGAGTAAGAGGCGGGGCAAAGAGTAAGATGAAAGGAAAAGTAAAGGTCCCTCAGGGCGGGGATAGGGTCAAATTAGTTTGAGAGTCCCAGACTGGTCGGGTGCAAAGTGGGGAATGCAACATGGGAGTTGTGGAGGATACTGGACATTTTTCCATTAATCATGAGGGTCGTCAAGGTATTTTTAACCTCTGGAAATGAAACAGCCGGCTTTTTCCAGGCCCTTGCTATTCGTTTAGCTGCGATAAATAGGTATGTGGCTAGTTTCTGCTGGTGAGAGAAGAGGTTTGGGATCGGGCAATGGAGCAATGCAAATTTGGGGTCCTTGCGAAAAGGTATGTGAAAGAGGGAGGATAGGAGACCCTTGACCAGAATCCCACAAGACGGGGGCAAGACCACCATATATGTGTTGCATCTCCTCGCTGACCACACCCCCGGAAGCAACCATCATCGCAGGATGGGTTTGACTTGGTGATGCGGGCTGAGACCCAGTACCAGCGTAGGAGAACCTTATAGGCTGCCTCCAACGTGACTGTGTTGAAAGAGCAGTTCGCTATGCTGGACCGGGCCTTACTTCAGTCTGCAAGGTCTATGGGGGACAGGTCACGTTCCCATTGAAGCACATAGGAGAGGGTAGTGGAGGTGCCACCGGCAGTGAGCGAGGAGTAGATCATGTTGATAGTGCCGCGAACGCCTAGGCTATGCTGGCAGTTGTGTTCAAAGACAGTCGTTTGATATGGGAAGGAGTCAATACGCTGGAGGAATGTTATCCAGTGTCGCAGCTGAATGTAACGAAAGAATTCGGCTAGCGGGGCTTCGTGGGTTTCTTGGATCGAGGACTATGTGGGGAAAGCGCGGGAACCAAGAAAGTGATGAACCTGTGAAAACCCATGGGCAGGCCACCACGAGAAGACGTGAGGTTGTTCCGAGTCAGATGGGAACATAGGTTTATCCAGGAGAGGGAGTAGCGTCAGGAATGGAGACATGAGTTTTCCAGAGTACCGTATAGAGTCCCATAATTTCAAACTATGTGTCATGAGGGGCCTGACAGAAGGAGGCGCATTTTAGGGGGTAGCCACAGTAAGGCAGAGACAGGGACCGATGCGCAGTTAGGCACCTCCAGGAGTAACCAGGGTGGGATGTCAGACGTTGCATGGAGCATGGAGAGTTAGGAAATGTGAGTAGCTTGGTAGTATTTCGCAATGTCTGGAACGCCCAGCCCGCCCCATAGCCTATGAGCATATAGAGCAGATTGGGAGACCCTGGGATGTTTATGTGCCCAGATGAAGGTGAGGAGTCTGTTCTGGAGTAGAAAGCAGAAACAGAAAGCAGTGACCGACAGGAAGAGTCTGAAAATAGTAAAGAATCTTTGGGAGAATGGTCATCTTGACTGCGTAAAGACCTCGCCTGTGAAGATGCCGACTCGGATGTTGCTGGGACAAATAAATCCGGCCACCCCAGGCTCACCGTCTGATTTTGTGGGGGGAAAAAGGATGGAATCCCTGTCGAGGAGTTCTATCCGAAGAATACTCCTCTCTCACCTAAATAGAAAGAAAGGGGCACAAGTCTCAGCTGTTCCCTGTGGATGAGGGGGCCAGGTCCTCCTCACCCTCCTCTCTCCCACTCCAGTGGATTGATCAGTTTACCTATTTAGGTGTTATCATCTCAAGAGAGAGTAGGGACTTTGTGTAGCTCAATCTTGACCCTGTCTTGGTAGAAATTAAAACCAAACTGAAGGCATGGAGCAATCTTCCCCTTTCCCTCATTGGGCGCATCAGTCTTCTCAAAATGAAAGTCCTCCCTAAATTTACGTACATTTTTCGGAACTCCCCACAATGGCTGACCAAAACTTTCTTTAATTCTCTTAAGCAACTCTTCCTCTCCTTTATTTGGGGGCCTAAACTGCCTAGATTCAAATACACCACTCTGACCAGGCCTGTGGGCAGTGGGGGCTTGGCTCTTCTAGATTGCCACAAGTATTTCTTGGCCACTCAGCTTGTGACCGCCCATTGGTGGTTGCAGCCAGACCTGACCAACTCTGCGGTTGTGCTGGAGGCGGCTGTAGTGGGGTCTCTGGAGGCCTTGAAGGGGTTGCTATTCAGGGGGTCTAAAACGCCTCACCATCTCACCCCTTCTATGTGTACCACTATGCGGGCTTCGAAGGTGGGTGAGGCACTGAGGGCACCCAAGCCGAACTCCTGGTCTCCTCACACCACCCTGTGGCTGAACCCTAACCTATCACAGTTCAATACCATCCCGGATCCACAGGCCTGGACCAAATACAAAATACTGACCCTTGAGCATGTTATCACCAACAGAGAGCTTACCCCCTTTCACGTTTTTCGCACCAAATTTAATGTGCCTGCACGGGCCCATTTTAGGTATCTTCAAATCGCTCATGCCTACAGGTGTCAGTTCTCAGGCCAACCAGTTGAATTGGCATACTCGGAGCTCGAATCCACCCTTTGGGTGAAGGACTTGGAGAAACCCCAAAACTGTGCATAGAGCTCACTACATGTGACACGTACCTCGTATGTGAGCCTGACGTGCAGAGGGAGACCTCTCGTACAACCCTGGTTCCCAGGTCACTGGAGTTGAGGACAGTGACCGTAGGAGCACAGTGGGGTATGAGTGCCTGGTGGATTCTCTGGAACTGGAGATGATGTTCACTGGGAGACACAGGATCTGGCTGGAATGCCGGGTGCAGGTAAGCTGGATGCAGGTCAGCCGGATGCAGGTAAGCTGGATGCAGGTCAGCAGGGTGCAGGTATGCCGGATGCAGGTCAGCAGGCTGCAGGTGCGCCAAGAAGCAGCAAGCGCACGTGGGTGCGCACAGCAGGCAGAAGCAAGGTCAGACAAGCCAGGTCATATACAGCGGATCAGTTCAACAGAATCGGCAGGCAAGGAATGGTCAAGTTCAGGCTGGTTCTGGTAGCAGGAGATCAGGCAGGCAGTAAACAGGATCAGGGTCAAGGAAAGCCAAGGTTCAGGATTGGAGACAGCAGCGTAGTCAGGGAGCCAGGTCGGAAGGTGATCAGATGCAGATCACAGGAACAGGTCACAGGTGAAGCTGCAGATCAGACAGCAAGAGCTGAATGGTGGAAGCCCCTCTTAAAGGTCACTGGGCGCCAAAGGCGCATCACTGTGCGTGTGCGCGGTCTCCGCAATCGGCGCACGCCTGTTTGCTACTGGGGTGCGCATTGGCGCACACCTATTCGCCACTGGGGTGCGCATTGGCGCACGCCTGTTCGCTACTGGGGACCTGTTGGCGGGGATGCGCCTGAGCCCTGTTGAAGGTCTGATCGTAGTATGTCCATGACATTGCCCCCCCTTAAGGGCAACCTCCGGGTGCCAAAAGAGCTTTTTTCTGAGGATATCTGCGGAAAAAGGCCTGGATCAGTTCTTGAGCATGCACATTTTGCTTAGGTTCCCATGAGTTCTCCTCTGGTCCATACCCCTTCCACTTGATTAAAAATTGAAGCTGGTTACCTCTCCTCCTGCAGTCTACGACAGCCTCCACTTCATATTCCTCGTCCTTATTAATAATAATGGGTTCGGGTGGACCCGATCCTCTGTCCGGGAAAGGGTCAGGTACTGTGGGCTTAAGCAGAGACACGTGAAACACTGGGTGCACTTTGAGCAACTCAGGCAAGGTAAGTTCATAGGACACCTCATTCAATTTCCTTTTAACTGGGAAAGGGCCAATGAATCTGGGTGCCAGCTTCTTTGAAGGACAAGCTATCTTGAGGTTGGAGGTAGATAACCCCACCTGATCACCTGGTTGGAGACGTAATTCACCTCTTCTCTTCCTGTCATAAAGCCTCTTGTTGGTTGCCTGCGCTTTGGCCATAGCTTCTTGCAACAACTTGTTGTTGTGACCCAGGAACTCGATAGTGCTTTGTACTGCTAGAATTGGAGATTCTGGGATAATGTTAGGCAGGAAGACAGGATAGAACCCATAGTTTGCAAAGAATGGTGACTGACCTGTGGCTGAATGGCTTAGACATGTGCACACTGAAATATTTAGTTTTCATCCGAAAAATACATTTATTTAGTTACTCCTGAAATTCGTTTTTATTTATTTTGTTTTTCGTTAAAAATTGCATTCGTCAGAAAATCCAAATTAGGGTTGAATCTGTCATTGAAGGCTTATGGTATCTGTCGAATGTTCAAAGAAGATTCGACGGAGCAGCTAAACTGTACGACGCCATATAGTTTACCTGCTTGTCGAATCTTCTTAGAACTTTCAACAGACACCATAAGCCAAAGTACGTGTGTACTTAGGTCTAGCTATTTTACTGCTCCTCCTCTTTGGTTACAATCAGTCAATAACATTCATCATCATCATTATTTTTATTTATCTTTTCTCCCCTACGTCGAATCTTTTCTCCCCTATGTTGAATCTTTTCTCTCTATGTCGAATCTTTTCTCTCTATGTAGAATAATCTTGGACTAATAGAGTTAAAGCGGAGTTCCACCCTAAAGTGGAACTTCCGCTCATCGGATTCCTCCCCCCCTCCGGTGTCACAATTGGCACCTTTCAGGGGGGAGGGGGGTGCAGATACCTGTATAATACAGGTATCTGCACCCACTTCCGGGTATAGCTAGCCGCAGCTAGCCGCAGACTCCCCGCCCACCCCTGTTGTGTTGTTGGAAATACACAGTTCCCACAACACAACGGGGACCAGTGTAAACGCGCAGCGCGACTCGCGCATGCGCAGTAGGGAACCGGGCAGTGAAGCCGCAACGCTTCACTTCCCGATTCCCTCAGTGAGAATGGCGGCGGCAGCACCCGAGGATCGAGGGACGGTTCGGCCACGGGTGCCGACATCGCTGGACCCCGGGACAGGTGAGTGTCCTTATTTTAAAAGTCAGCAGCTGCAGTATTTGCAGCTGCTGACATCTAAAAAAAAAATTTTAGCAAAACTCCGCTTTAAGGTTAGGCACATTCGACCACAGGTTTGATGGACACAGATTGTTATTGTCATCATCATGTCGAATCTCCTATCTATATCGAACTGTTGTAGCAACGAAAACGAAAATAAAGCATTTATTTATGTTGGATCTTTCGTTTTTCGGATCCTGCACTTTCGTTATCGTTTGTTAAAACGATAATGAAAATACCTGAAATTCAGACGAAAATGCATTCGGACGAAAATGAATGCACATGGCTAGCATTGTTGAAAGCAAATTCCGCTAGAGGCAAAAGTGCTACTCAATTGTCTTGGACAAACGAGGTAAAACAACGGATGTACTGTTCCAGGGTTTGGTTCGTCCTTTCAGTTTGTCCGTTAGTCTGGGGGTGGAAAGCAGATGACATGGAAAGTTCAATTTTCAGGATTTGGCATAATGACCTCCAGAAGCAGGAGGTGAACTGGACTCCCCTGTCAGATACAATGTTGGTTGGTACCCCATGCAGCCTTACGATTTTCCCGACGAACACCCAAGCGGTTTCCAAAGCAGACGGCGTACTCTTTAGGGCAGGGATATGCAATTAGCGGACCTCCAGCTGTTGCAGAACTACAAGTCCCATGATGCATAGTAAGACTCTGACAGCCACAAGCATGACACCCAGAGGCAGAGGCATGATGGGACTTGTAGTTTTGCAACAGCTGGAGGTCCGCTAATTGCATATCGCTGCTTTAGGGGTATGAAGTGGGCCATCTAGGACAAACAGTCAACCACTACAAAGATAGTTGTATTTCCTTCAGAAGGGGGTAGTTCCACTAAAAAGTCCATGGCAATCATGCTCCAGGGTCTGTCAGGAATTGGTAGTGGTCTGAGGAGACCCCAGGACTTGGTCCTGGCAGACTTGCTTTGGGTACAGATGACACATGACTTGACATAGTCCTTACAACCTTTCTCAAGCTTCGGCCACCAAACCATGCGCTGGATTAGTTCACGAGTCTTGTGAACCCCAAAATGTCCAGCCAGTGGGTAGTCGTGACACAGGCTCAGAACTTCTGTCCGGCACCTTTCTGGCACAAAAATGTTGTTGTGCTTCCAAAGCATCCCATCCCTGGGTATCAAGGTTGATCCTGGTGGACCGGACACCCCCTCTGAGGCTTGTTTTATTTTTTTTAAAGTTATCTTTATTAAAATTTTAAGGTGAGAACAAAACAATACAGAGCCTATTGGGCATACCCAGGCTCGGCCACTACAACTACAAACTAGATAGAAAAAAAAAAAAAAAAAACACACATAAACTACCTAAACCACTGTACGCTCGACCACCTGTGTAGAATATTCAAAGCAATTCTCCAATTCCACATATATCCTACAAAGCTTACTTTAGTTTCTTGTGCAATAAAGTGTACATTATAGATACATAATTGCATTCCCCCCCTCCCCCTGACTATTGACCGAGCATCCCAGGGGTGTTATGAGATCGGAGATGCCACTTGGGTCATTCACGGTACTTAGTAGAACGTTACTAATCGTCCATCGAGTCTGCATTAGTGGACAGGGAATCCGTCCAAATATCCCATATTTTGTGGAATTTTTTGGCACATTCACGTGACAGGTAGGTAGCCTTGTATGGTGGTAGAGCCGCATTCACTAACCTCTTCCAAAAATGTAATGAGGGTGCGGATGAGGCCTTCCATCTGAGTACTATCGACTTACGGGCATAATAAAGTAGTAATCCTAGCAGGGTTCTAATAGTCCGGCTTGGGGCCAGGGGTTCCACAAGTCCCAGCAGACATACCTCTACAGACAGTGGTACAGGAACAGTGGTGACAGTCAAAATAAAATTGGTTACCTCAACCCAAAAAATTTCGATCTGAGGACAGCTCCAAAATATGTGAATAAAATCCGCTGAGGATGAGCAGGAGGGAAGAATAGATGGATATATTTTGTGTAGACGCACGGGTGTGTAATATACCCTATGTACTATTTTAAATTGCACTAATTTGTCTCTAGCTGATACTAGCTGTGAAAAGGGACACTCCCACAGTTCCTCCCAATCTTCTGTGTCTAGTGTAGGGAAATCGACCACCCACTTTGCCTTAAGGTTTTCTAATCCCGTGTGTATATTAGGGAGTAACGCTTTTTATATAGTGGATAAGGGCTTAGTTAGAGTTTCGTCCCTGAGAAGAGTTTCCAGATTTGAGGTATAAAAGGCCACTTGGGCATGATCAAACTGGGTGTTAAAGGCGTGTCTAAGCTGCAGGAATCTGAACAAGTGAGAGTTAGGTAAATCATATTGTTGTTTCAACCCGTCAAAAGTCTGCATTCGGCCATCCAAACAGATCTGATTTATATATTTGATGCCCTTGCATGCCCATATACTAGGGTCAGGAATGGACCCAAATTCTGACAATTGCGGGTTAAACCAAAGAGGGCTGTGCGGGGGATATGTGTCCAGCAGGTATGGGGCGCATGGAATTTGCCACCGACCACACTCGTATAACCGCTTTCATTGCCGTTGTAAGATGGAAGGGAGCCCTAGGACCCCGGTAAAGTAAGTTCCGTAGCGCCTCGTATGACCCCAGATGTGCTGTTTCTAGAACCACTGCTGCATTGGACTCATCAGAGACCAGCCAGTTGTGGGCATGTGATAATAGAGCCGCCACGAAATAAGAATGGAGGTCAGGGCAAGCCAGGCCTCCCTCTCGCCAAGGTGTCTGTAGCACCACCAGCCTAAATCTCGGCTGACCGGTTCCCCAGAGAAAAGATGATAGAATGGTATTTATCAGGCAAAATACTTTTTTTGGAATTCAAATAGGGGCGTGTCTGAGAACATAGAGAAAGGCGGGCAGTAGTTTCATCTTGAATAAATTAATCCTCCCAATTAGAGAGAGGGGGAGATGTGCCCAAGCCTTCAGTCTTGTCCTCATCATTTGTATCAGTGGTTCAAAGTTAAGGGTATAATAGTCAGAGGTAGATGTGGAAATGTGGATGCCTAGATATTTAATTTTGTCTGTCCATAATAAGGGAAGGTTGGGATCTGCTATGTCCTTTGCGGCTATATCTATCGGTAAGATTTGGGATTTTTCCCAGTTCACTTTGAGTCCCGAGCAACTAGTGAAATTTGAAAGAATGGTCAGCGTCTCTTGGAGGGATTGAGCAGGGTCATTCAAAAAAAGAATGAGATCATCTGCGTATAAAGCCACTTTCTCATGTATGGATCCCACCTGTATGCCCCTAACCCCATCTGCCTGTCTTAAGGCCGAAGCAAGTGGTTCCATCACCAAGGCAAATAAAGCCGATGACAGCGGACAACCTTGTCTCGTGCCTCTTCCCACCGAAAAAGGTGACGACAGAGCACCATTAAGTTTAATCTGCGCTGTTGGGTCCTTATACAAAATATCAATCCACCTACGGAATTCTTCTCCAAAACCCATAACCTCAAGAACCGAAGACATATAAGGCCATGCCACCGAATCAAATGCCTTTTCAATATCTAGTGTAACCAATACCCTCGTGGAGGACTCAGTGGAAGGCAGCTGAAGATGTGTAAACACTCTACGTAAATTTATATCTGTTGATTTCCCTGGCATGAAACCAGTCTAGTCTATAATAATCAGGGATGGTAGAATCGGCCGCAGTCTGGTCGCTAATATTTTTGTCAAGATCTTGAGGTCATAGTTTAGCAAGGAGATCGGCCTATAGGAAGTACAGAGGGATATGTCCTTGCCGGGCTTAGGAATGAGGACTATGTGTGCCTGGTACATAGAAAGGGGCAAGGACATCTGCCTTTTACTTTCAGAGAAGACCTTCAACAGTTTTGGTGCAACTAAAGAGGCATACATTCTGTACCATTCACCCGGCAGGCCATCTGGTCCCAGTGTTTTTCCACTGGGGAACGAACAAATCGCTGCCTCTATCTCCTCGGTGGTAAAATCCTTGTCTAAAAATTCAAGATCCTCCTGTGAAAGAGTGGGTAGGTGCAGGGAATGTAAAAACTCCCTACGCCGGTCCTCAGGCCAGCCAGGGACTGCTTCATATAATTTTTCATAAAAGGATCTGAATTCATCCAAAATTTGCTCAGGAGTAGAAAGCACCTGACCATCCGAACCACGTATTTCTGACACCACTGTCTGCATTTTAGAGTCCGCAACTAAATTAGCTAGGAGATTGCTGTTCTTGTCTCCGGACTCAAAGATCCTCCCCGCCAGAGAATATAAATCAAGATGTATGGCCGATGCAAGATGTAGAGACAATGCCCTTCTTGCTTCAGCTAGCTGGCTGAAGTGATCCCGAGTCGGAGAACCAGAAAAAGCCTCTGCTGCCTTAGCCTCTCCCTCCTCAAGGGCCTGGATCTGACAGGACATCTCAGAACGAACCGTCTTGATAGCTGAAATGTACTCACCCCTGGTGTTGGCCTTAAAGGTGTCCCAGACTACCTGTGCTGAGGTTGAGTTCTCATTGATCTCCCAGTATTGTTGTAGTTTAGGAGAGACTTCCTCCCCCACCCTCGTGTCCTGTAACCATTTTGGTGCTAAACGCCAACAGTCTCGACTCCTGGTGTCAGACAACCCCAAGGTGACCTCTAAGGGCGCATGATCAGAGAGGCCCGCAGGTAAGTATGAGACCCCTCTCACCGCCGCCAGGGCACAGGTGTTACCAAAGACCAGGTCGATCCTGGAGCCTGATTTATGAGTGGTGGAGTGAAAGGAGTAAGCCCTAGTGGTTTGGTGCCTCCATCTCCAGATCTCAGTGTAATTAAGTGCTTGTGCCCATTGAAGTAGGTCCGGTGAAAACACCCTATTTGGGTTGGATGAGTCCAGAGACGGGTCCAGAATAGTATTAAAGTCTCCAGCTATGTAAAGTCTGGAGAACTCTAATGTAGCTAAATGTTCATATAACTTGTAGAGGACCTGTTGGTTGAAAGGAGGAGGAAAGTATACATTTACTAAAGCATAGACCACTTCTCTGATCTCCAGTAAGAGGATTATGAATCGGCCTTTCTGATCAGTTTGTAGATGTAGGACCTTATATGCAAGGGATTTGTTTAATAAGATGGCCACTCCCCTGGCATAACTGGAGTCCGTACCCAGGGTCTACGTAGTGCCAGGATCTTATTCCCCAGGAGATGGGTCTCCTGCAGGAACAAGATATGGGGTCTGTGATTATTCAGGTATTTGAACATTAATGCCCTTTTAACCTTATTATTAAGACCTCGTACATTCCATGTTATCAGTTTTAACTCCATGAAGGCAATAACAATTTATAATGCAGCATAATGATACCTACGTGTGAGGGATCAGCCCCCTTGGGACCAAGGGAGAATGCAAAGAGGAGAACAAATTTTACACTGGGCATGGTGAGCATTGATAGAACACATGTATATATATATATATATATATATATATATATATATATATATATATATATATATATATATACACACATCAGTCAGTGGATATAGAGCGTACAAAAAAGAAAATAAACAAAAACAGTAACCTGTCTGAGGCTTGTTTTAAACCGGATATCAGGTCTGTCTGGAAAAGCAGAAAGTTGCCCTCAGATAAAATGGTGTCTGGGACTGAAGTTATCTTGGGGTCATCGTACATCCGAGAGAGAGCATCAGGCTTGATGTTCTTTGAACCTGGCCGGTAGGTGATGTGAAATGAAAATCTGGAAAAGAATAACGCCCATCGTGCTTGGCGTGGCTTCAAACGTTTGGCAGTTCGTAAATATTCCAGATTTTTATGATCCGTGTATATAAGTATGGGATGTGCAGCTCCCTTTAGCAGGTATCGCCATTCTTTGAGCACGGCTTTGATGGAAGTTCACGGTCACCTACATCGTAATTCTTCTCAGCAGGCGAAAGCTTCTGGGAGAAGAAAGCTATGGGGTGCATAAGATCCTTGAGTCCTTGACACTGAGAAATAACTGCCCCCACAGCTGTTTCTGAGGCATCAACCTCAAGTAGGTAAGGAAGAGAGGGATCCGGATGGCTCAATATGGGGGCAGAGGTAAAGAGTCCCTTTAGGGTAGAAAAGGCGGCTTTAGCCTTGGGATTCCACTGGAATTGGACGTTTTGTCTTGTTAGCTGGGTGATCGGGGAGATAATTGCAGAAAATCCTTTGATAAACCTTCTGTAAAAATTGGCGAAGCCAACAAAACGTTGCACCCCCTTCTTATCTGAGGGTGCAGGCCAGTCTAGGACAGCTGTGACCTTTTGTGGATCCATCTTGAACCCCTTTGTGGAAATTACCAGGCCCAGGAATTGGATACTCTGTTGCTCGAACTCGCACTTTTCTGGTTTGGCGTATAGCCCATGCTGACGGAGTCGACAGAGTACCATCTTGACGTGTTTCCGGTGCTGATCCAAGGATGGGGAAAAAATCAGGATATCTTCTAAGTAGGCTATGACGAAGATGTCCAGATACTCTCTGAAGATATCATTTATCAGGTGCTGGAAGGTAGCAGGGGCATTACAGAGGCCAAAGGGTATCACTAGGTATTCGTAGTGGCCAAACCTGGTACGGAAGGCCGTTTTCCACTCGTCCCCTGCACAAATGTGAACCAAATTGTAGGCCCCACGAAGATCGAGTTTGGTGAACACAACAGTAGTTCTTAATCTTTGAAAAATCTCAGGCACCAGAGGTAAGGGATACTGGTTCTTGACTGTGACCTTGTTCAGCTCCCGGTAGTCCACACAAGGACACAACGAATGGTCCTTCTTCTCCATAAAAAAGATCCCTGCCCCAGCCAGAGAGGTGGATGGCCGGATGAACCCCCTCCTGAGGTTTTCATCAACATATTCCTTTAAAACCTCCAACTCCTGCTCAGAAAGAGGGAAAATCCGCCCGAAGGGGATTTCAGCTCCGGGCAGCAACTCAATGGGGCAATCGTAGGAACGATGAGGAGGAAGTGTCTCTGCCCCTCGTTTGCTAAAAACATCTAAGAACTCATGGTACTGTTCAGGTACTGCTGAGCGTAATTCTGAGTCAGCTTCCAGGCACAGCAGAGGGCCAGATATCTTGGGAGGTAAGGGCAGACAGTGTCCTTGACAGTAGAGGGACTGAAACTTGATTTCTCCGGAGCCCCAGTCAATTTGCAGGTTGTGGGCCTGAAGCCACGGTAGGCCCAAGATGACCAGTAGGGATGAGCTTCGAGTTCGAGTCGAACTCATGTTCGACTCAAACATCGGCTGTTCGCCAGTTCGCCGAACAACTAACAATTTGGGGTGTTCGCGGCAAATTCGAAAGCCGCGGAACACCCTTTAAAAGTCTATGGGAGAAATCAAAAGTGCTAATTTTAAAGGCTTATATGCATGGCATTGTCATAAAAAGTGTTTGGGGACCTGGGTCCTGCCCCAGGGGACATGTATCAATGCAAAAAAAAGTTTTAAAAACGGCCATTTTTTCGGGAGCAGTGAATTTAATAATGCTTAAAGTCAAACAATAAAAGTGTAATATTCCTTTACATTTCGTTCCTGGGTTGTGTCTATAGTATGCCTGTAAAGGGGTGCATGTTTCCTGTGTTTAGAACAGTCTGACAGCAAAATGACATTTCAAAGGAAAAAATTCATTTAAAACTACTCTACTACAAATTAATGAATTGCCGGTCCGACAATACACATAAAAGTTCATTGATAAAAACTGCATGGGATTTCCCCACAGGGGAACCCCGAACCAAAATAAAAAAAAAAAACTGGCGTGGGGGTCCCCCTAAATTCCATACCAGGCCCTTCAGGTCTGGTATAGATATTAAGGGGAACCCCGCGCCAAAATTTAAAAAAAAAATGACATAGGGGTCCCCCTCAAAATTCATACCAGACCCTTCAGGTCTGGTATGGATTTTAAGGGGAACCCCGTGCCAAAATTTAAAAAAAATTGGCGTGGGGTCCCCCTAAAAATCCATACCAGACCCTTATCCGAGCACGCAACCTGGCAGGCCGCAGGAAAAGAGGGGGGGACGAGAGAGCGGCCACTGGGGTGCGCATTGGCGCACGCCTGTTCGCTTCTGGGGACCTGTTGGCGGGGATGCGCCTGAGCCCTGTTGCAGGTCTGAACGTAGTATGTCCATGACAACATGCTTCACAGGCTGCACCAGATGTCGCCGGTGCATTCTCCGGCGTGCTGGCGTTGCCACTACCAACCGGGTGACTTTTTCCACATTTTTTGGGTTTGCCCAGCAATCGAACATTATTGGAAGTACTCCAGGTGATTGCTAAGTTCACTAAGACTCGTGTTCCTTATGATCCTAAATATTGTCTGCTGGGGCTGGTGGAACAAATGTTAATGCTCAGAGCCAGGAAAATACTCATATCCCTGCTAATGTACTATGCTCGCAAGGCCATTACGATGAACTGGAAACAATCGTCTCCCCCCTCTGTCAGATTCTGGAAAAGCCTAGTGCATGCCAGTTTACCCATGTATAAAGCCACCTACTCAGGCAGGGGTTGTCCACAAAAATTTGAAAAGGTATGGACCTGTTGGCTAGATAACAATACCACGGCAATACCACCAATTCCTAGATTAACACTATATCTCTAGTCTGTTAGTATATTGACCCAACTACTCTCATGTTGCATTATCCTGTTGGTACCAGTTTGAGCACAGATTCTCCTGAACTAAACCTCTCCCCACATTGGGGTTATAGTATAAGTTAGTTTGTTCATATTGTATGTTGTGCCCTCTTGCGGTATGTTGCCGCATCAGAAGAACTGCCCCTGCGTGGGCAAGGTTTGGCCCCTGCGTGGGCTAATTTTGTATGCTAATGAAAAATTTAATAAAAAAAGATTTTGCAAAAAAAAAATAGAAAGAAAGGGCCAAGGCTCAGCTCCAGTCCTAAGGTGGCAGGTTGCATTCTCCAAGAGTGAGTTCGATGTGGGATGTGCAAAAAGTGCCAAACACCGGATCCGTATTCAGGAGGATAAGCTGTTCAGGGAAAGAGTTTGAGGGATTCCTTTAGGAGACTTGGAAGATCTGCGTGAAAAACTGGCAGAGTTGAAGAGGGCAGGTATTATCCGAGCAGTGGCAGCTTGAGTCTTTTTTCTTTTGGGGGGGCAACATACAGCCACCCCGGTCGGCGGCGGCAGCAACCCCACCGGAGGACAGCCGGGACACCAAATCCCCAAACTTACCCCATCTAGGAAGCAGGCTTTCTTCCTCCTGTGGTGTAGATCACGGCAGCTTCCACCGTGCATCCCCCTCCTACTCCTCCTCCTAGGCATCCAATAGGATCGCCTGACCTTTCAGGCAATCGGGAAACAGGTATCAGATCCGCGCTTCCCGATTGGCGGAGAGGTGATTCAGTGTTGGAAAAGCGAATATTAATTTGCTTTTCTAACACACCTGGGTGGACTCCGAGCGCAATGCTCTGCGCCATGAGTCTACCCTATTTTGAAGCCTATTAGAGCCTATGGCTCTAATCAGATGCTTCTAAAAAACACCACCGCCGCTGTAATTCATGCGCCCGACGTCCTGAAAGGGGCCAGACGCATGAAAAGTGGGTGGCAGTGGCAGCTGTCAATAGATTCATGCTATGCATGAATCTATTTATTAATAGGGGGTGGCGTAGACAGAGGGGGGTGGCGCCCGTGCGCCCTTAATGGACGGGCCGCCCCTGCATCCGAGAGTCCAGGAGATCATACACTTCCCTGATACTGGTGGTATGGAAGAAGAATGGGTCGCTGAGGCTGTGTATTGACTATCAAACGCTGAACCGAAGGACCATTCCCAACCAATACACCACCCCAAGAATAGAAGATGCCTTGCAGGTTCTGTCATCAGCGAAGTAGTTTAGCGTTACCCCGGTGGGGTTCTTTGAATTTGACGGCATGCCACAAGGCCTGTCTGGTGTGCCAGCCACCTTTCAAAGACTATTGGAGAAGACGGTGGGTGATATGAACATGATCGAGATGTTAGTGTACCTAGATGACATCGTCATTTTCGGCAAGACTCTGGAGGAACACGAAGAGCGTCTGGAGAAGGTCCTGAAGAGACTCCATGATGAAGGGTTAAAGCTGTCTCTGGAGAAGTGCCAGTTCTATCAACCCTTAGTCAACTACCTTGCCACATCGTGTCTGTGATGGAGTGGCCACCGAGCCACAGAAGCTGGAAGTGTTCACCTCCTGGCCGAGACCTACTAATGAGATCAAGCTTAAGTCATTTCTGGGATTCTGCTCCTACTACAGAAGATTCATCGAGGGATTCGCTAAAAAAGCTTGCCCACTTAAAGAGGAAGTAAACTCTCCCACTCTGATACTGCTTTTCATTTGGTCCATTATAATAAGTAATTATCAAACTATAGCCACTGTAATCCAGCCCAAATCGCATATTACTTACTGTTTAAAGAAACTTTAAAAAACTTGTTTCCAGGGGTTAGGCAGCGCCATCTTAAGTATTGTTTTCTGAGTCCACAGTATAGTGTATTTCCGCCCTTACATTGAGCACTTCCTGTACTGTTAACCAAGCCTCCTTCTCAATCCAACGTTTCTATGGCAACTCTGTTTCACTGCTCATAGCTGACTTGTTTTATTTCATAGTTTTTACTTGTGCTTATTATCTAGTGTTTGCCTGTGTCAGTCTTGCCTGCTTCAGCTGATAAGGCTGCAATAATCCTGTCCGATGCCTAAGTTTACACTGCATGTGATGTCACATGGTCACATGGGGTGTAGTATAAAGCTCTAAGTGATTATGCAGTCTCGTGGGATTTCAGAGTTGTGCTGTAGGAAGATCTGATAATAGACAGATAAGTACACAGAGTGTGCCGTAAATCAGGGGAGACCTGGGCATGCTCAGTGAAGTCATTCTAAAGAACAAAAAGCATTACAACAATACTAAGCAAGTAAGGGATATCTACAAGCAGTGTTCATTAGGGTTTTTTATGCTGATTTACATGGGACAAAGTTATCGGGGAGAGTTTACAACCACTTTAATGAGCTACTGAAACACGAAGAGGAAGGCGATGACCCAGATCTGACTAAGTCTGTCCAATCAGCTGGAGGGCTCAGAAAACCCAAAGAGTCCATTCAGATGGGTTGGGCAGGGTGCTATATCAAGAGCATGACGGGCACCTACGGATTGTTGCCTATGTGAGTCGGAGCTTGCCACCCACCAAGAAGAACTATCCCACGCACAAACTCGAGTTTCTGGCTCTGAAGTGGGCAGTAGCGGATAAGCTGAGGGATTACTTGTATGGAGCAGAATTTGTAATCAAGACCGACAATAACCCCCTCACCTATATCCTCACTACCACAAAGTTGGATGCCATGGGTCACAGATGGTTGGCTGCCCTATCGGGATTTACCTTCAGCCTGAAGTCGGAAACAAAGACGCGGATGCTTTGTTGAGAAGGCCCCATTGTTCCAGGAACTATTCAGAAGAATGGACTCAGCTGACTCCTAAAGGGTATGAGCCTTATGTGAAGGAGCAGAATACCAAGCTGGAGGAGGATCCAGGGCTGAAGACCGCTGGTGTCCCCAGATGTTATTGCAAAGTAACTCAAGTCGGAGATGAAAGTCTGCCGAAGCTTTCTAAGAAAGACTTGCGAAGGGACCAGTTGGAAGACCCTCTCTGTAGCTTGGCATTGAAGTCCTTGGAGAACCAACACCCTGACTTGGTCCTCACTGACTCCCCAAAGGAAGCCTGTCTACTGCATCGAGAGTGAGATCGGTTGCAGCTGCATCAAGGGGTGGTCTACCGAAGGGGCCCCTCCGATGATCTTGAAGAAAGATGGCCGTTGTTCCTGCCAGGAAAGCACAGGAGACAGTATTAACTGCCCTGCATGACAGTCATGGCCACTTAGGGCCCGAAAGGACCTGCCACCTGGTGAAGGAACAGATTCTACTGGCCCTGAATGTGGGCTGAAGTCAAAGGTTACTGTCACTCCTGCATCAGGTGTGTCCAAAGGAAGACTCTGCCTCACCGAGCTGCCCCAATGGGCCATCTTCAGAGTCAGGGACCCATGGAGCTGGTGTGCATTGACTTTCTGTGCTTAGAGCCTGATCTGAGTGGACAGGGAAATATCCTAGTAGTGACTGACCATTTCACTTGGTACACCCAGGCGTTGGTACCTCCAACGAGGTACCAACAAGCATCCACAGTGGCCAAGATCTTAGTGGAGAAATTCTTTGTGCATTATGGTCTACCTCAATGCATCCACTCTGATCAAGGCAGAGACTTCAAGAGTAGTCTCATCAAGAAACTTTTAGATCCGCTGGACATCAAGATGTCTAGAACCACCTCGTACCATCCTCAAGGAGATCCCCAACCAAAGAGATTCAACCGAACCCCCCTGGATATGCTCTAACTTCAGAACAGAAGCAGCACTGGAGCAAGAATATAGCAGCTATCATGCATGCTTATAACAGCACTACAAATGATGCCACAGGATACTCTCCTTCTCGTCTGATGTTTGGAAGGAAGGCCCGGCTGCCAGTAGACTTGGCCTTTGGCAAGTCCCTAGACCATACCTTAGCAACCTCCCACAGTGGGTATGTGGACCGCCTGCGGAGAAGTCTGAAGTCCGCCTATGACAAGGCCCAAGCTGCCTCAGATTCCCGAGGACAGAGAAACAAAAGAAACTTTAACCTCAGGGTACGAGTGCAGGACTTACAACCTGGTGACAAAGTACTGCTGAGAAACCTGGGTGTCCCCAGAAAGCACAAGTTGGCTGACCACTGGAATTCACAGCCCTATGTAATTTGCAAGCAGCTGCCAGGACTCCCAGCATATCAAATCTGGCCAGAAAGGAGCACAGGCCCCCTGAAGACTTGGCACTGCAACCATCTGTTGCCTCTGTCAGAAGCAGTTCATTTGCCACCACAGCCAGATTCAGAGTCCACACCCATGGCCTCTCAGAGACCCCGACCAGTGACTAGATCTCAAGTTGTGCCTCTTGCTGAAGGGGATGAGAACAGCGAGGATGAAGAGATGGGAATGGATTGGCTGTCTCAAATGCCAGGGCCTACAACCCCCCCTACTTTTACTCCCAAGGTGACTGACATGGGGATACTCAGGCCAGAGGCTCCTGAGTTTGTGCCTCAAAGTCCATCTTTTGAATAGTTGGAAGACCCTCAATCCTCCCTGCTGACAGCAGATCCAGAAGACTTTCCGTCCTTCATTGAAGAGGAAGCTGAATCTGATATGCAGGGAGAAGAAGAAAAGGCTGTTGATGAAGAAGGGACCAGTGTGCCTGTAACCCCTGAGCCTAAAGAACAGTGAAAGCGAATGGTTATTCACCCGCCAAAAAGAATAACATATGACGCTCTGGGTGAAAGCTTTGAGGAGGTTGTTATCCCTGCAAAAAGGACTCTTGAAACACCTGATCCTTCCACCGCAGAGTTGGTGGTGGACAATCCCAACTCACCCCCTGGCACATCTAGCTGTGCCATTCCAATTAAGGTGGCCTGTAGGCAGGACAACCTCCCCTCCTATGCTAATTGGTGGGGGGTTCCTCTGCAAGGTTTCTATGCAGATGTAAATTGTCTAGTTTCTTGTGCACACTAACCTGTTTTCCACTGCATGTATATCTAAAGCATGTAACAGGTCATGGACTCTACCTCCTTTGGATGACCAAAGGTTTTTTGGTGGGGGGGTGTGTAGCGGGGGCCACTACTTCACCCGCAGCCCCGCACCTCCCGCCAGCCACCACCAGACTGAACACTGACACAGGCTCACAGAAGGAGAGCGAGCCTGTCAGTGTCTAAAGGGGGATTTCTCCCCCCTCCCTCTCCTCACTAACTCTAATGTAATGCTCCCTCCCCTCTGTCCCTATTGGCAGAGAGAGGGAGCCAATCAGGAGCAAAGGAATACGCAGCATAAAAGGACCATGGGACATGTCCCATCACTAAATCGCCCCATTGCCTTCTAAAGGGGGCGGAACTACAAGGGCCGGCATGCTGTCTGGAGGGGAGAATTTCCTGTCAGGAGAGACGCCCAGGAAGAGGAGAGATCACCACGAGGCAGGGAAGAAGACAGACGTGACCAGAGAGACTGCTGTGAGACGGTTCCAAAGATGGTGTGAGATGGGCGTCCCGCCAGAGAGAGACCTCTGGTGCACCTCCAGGCAGCTGCGATCTGGTCGCAAGGTGGCCAGGCGGGGCACTAAAGAACTATCTGCCAGGACATCATCTTTTCTGCCTTGGTCGCAGGACTAGTGAGAGGGCACTTGCAAGTGCAAAGAGGACCTGTTACTGCCATATCAAATCCTCTATGCTGACTAATGACTCCCTTTTGTTATGATCTGAGGTTTTATTGTCTTTATCAGCTCCAACTGCCGGTGAAGATATTTACAAATTTACAAATTTGCTTAGAGTTGATTCGATCTGGTTTTTGGATTGCTTTCTCCCAGGATTCAGCTCACTGACACTGACTTACATTCTCCTCTTGGAGTGAGTAAACATAAGGTTGAATTCAGTTTGAACCGTATCTGTGTGTCATTTATTGTGGTATTTCACTAACCTTAATGCTAGATGCGCCAGTAGGGTCTGAGACGATTCTTGGGGTTGAAGGGCAGAGTAACATACTCAAGGGGCTCCTACGGGGGGTAGCGCTACACACCCTTAAAACAATCAAAAATCACCTTAATTTCACCTTCCCCAATGTATTTTGTTGGATGGTGAAGTTTCACTGAAGTGTTCTGATTTTCATCCAAATTGTAACAAAGTAAAAACTCTGAACTTCGCTCATCTGTACTCTGACTGTTTCCCTGTTTCTGTCCACCTGATTGCAGTGCTACCAACCTACCAGATTGAAATTTACTGAAACAACACCCAAAATTTACTGGTACATTTAAAGTTTTTACTGGCATTTTGAAAATTTTACAAAATTACAGTTTTAAGTGCAAATTTCAGTATTTAGGCTACAAACAAGTACAATGTGCAATTAACAATGTGATTTAGGGTAGTTATTAAGGCAAAAAAACATATTTCTTGTTTTATTTTCGATATAGTAAGTAAGTAGCTCAGGGACAGGACTCAGGAGGGCAAGAAATTAGAATAGGCAGCCGCACACACCCATGAAATTGACTCTCACAGTGACACAGATGATGCATCTGTGTCACTGTGTCATCTGATCCTTTGCATCATGACATCACATGACATGCCATGGCAGACTTGCCCCCCGAACACGCTGTAGCAGGCACTCGGATGGTCTCTGCCGGCTCTGGACTGGAAATGCGCATGCCAAGCCCAATGTCACAGACATATTTTTTACCGACAACCTTTTCCTGTCACTGGCATTTACAGGCAGGAGAAAAATGCCCATGGTTGGCAGCGCTGCCTGAGTGTTTCATTTGTTCCTTTCCACATTTGTTTCAGCAATAATACAAAACAAAAATCAGGCTGGGAGAGCGGGAACCCCTCATAACCCCCTACAGTAGGTGTAAAGACCCAGGAATTCAGTGGTGCAATCTCACCAAAAGTCCCCAAGGGATAAGAGAAACTGTCAGGTGAGTTACCTCTCCAGCATCTACCATATATTGAAAACTCAGTTTTGGATGAACTTACCCTTTAAATAGAAACCCTATCACTAAAAAAAGTGTTTATATACAGTATTCTAAAATAACCCAAGACTTTTAGCACAGAAATACAGAACCTTATTTACATAGGAAGGAAAGAGTTGCTCTACCATTAGCAACCAGAAGGTAAATTAAAAGAAGGGGGTTGGGTCGGACTTTGTATGACGCACAACTAGGTAATAAGGTGTGCAATCACATGATGGTAATTCCAAAGAAATATACATTTTATAATGAAAATAACATGATAAACAATAGTAACCAGAAGGTGTATATTACCCCAACATTTCCTGTTTTTGATATGTGTTTGTTGTACCATGGACTTGTATGAAAAATAATACTGTTCTCATTGCATTGATTCAGTTGCCCTCTGGGGGTTATGATAAATGTCTCTACACAAACAGGATATTGTGCTAAATCTGTAGGTAAATAAATGAACCAGAACCTTCATATGAAATAGCCAGTAACCCAATCAAAGTAATTGAAAGCAGAGGAACTACTGCAACCAGCAAGTATATAGATGCACACCAGTACAGAATACAAGCTTTATATAAGAAAAGATTAATAACAGTTACATACATCCGTACAAATAGGTCTTATTAGCAAAGGGCCTAATACTTACGCACCTTAACTTCAAGAGGGAAGTTTAAGAAAAAACCTTACATTTTAAAATAAGGGTCAGTGCTCTGCAGCCTCACCAGTGCCCTTCAATGCAGTCTGATCTATGCCCATCTGCAGCCTCTAATATGCCCATTATTGCAGCCTGTTTAGTGCCCATCTGCAGCCTCTAACATGCCAATCTGCAGCCTCTAATGTGCCCATTTTTTCAGCCTGTTTAGTGCCCATCTGCAGCCTCTAACATACCCATCTGCAGCCTCTAATGTGCCCATTATTGCAGCCTGTTTAGTGCCCATCTGCAGCCTCTAACGTGCCCATCTGCAGCCTCTAACATGCCCATCATTGCAGCCTGTTTAGTGCCCATCTGCAGCCTCTAATGTACCCATTATTGCAGCCTGTTTAGTGCCCATCTGCAGCCTCTAACATGCCCATCTGCAGACTCTAATGTGCCCATTATTGCAGCCTGTTTAGTGCCCATCTGCAGCCTCTAACGTGCCCATCTGCAGCCTCTAACATGCCCATCATTGCAGCCTGTTTAGTGCCCATCTGCAGCCTCTAACGTGCCCATCTGCAGCCTCTAACATGCCCATCATTGCAGCCTGTTTAGTGCCCATCTGCAGCTTCTAATGTACCCATTATTGCAGCCTGTTTAGTGCCCATCTGCATCCTCTAGCATGCCCATCATTACAGCCTGTTTAGTACAAATCTACAGACTCGCCTTTGCTGATGATTGCAGCCATGCCAGTGTTGAATGACACAGATCCACGTTCTCCTGTGTATCCGGCACTCAGTCACTCACAGTCCCGCCCGGCTCATATGATGGACAGAATAGTGGTCCAATCCCGGGCCAGGGGAGTAGGACTGTGTGTGACTGAGTGCCGGATACACGGGAGATCGCGGCTGTGTGTAATCTGTAAGGTTGTAACTGTGGGAAATGAGCTGATGGAAGTGGTAAAAGATTAGTTGGAGGCGTGATAGGCTTCCCTGAAGAGATGAGTTTTCAGGGATCGCCTGAAAGTAGCAAGAGTAGGGGTTAGCTGGACAGGTTGAGGTAGCGAGTTAAAGAGGATAGGAGAGGCTCTGGAGAAATCCTGGAGATGAGCATGGGAGGAGGAGACAAGGGTGCTTGAGAGGAGGAAGTCTTGGGAGGAGCGGAGAGGACGGTTTGGGTGATATTTGGAGATAAGACTGGTGATGTAGCTCGGGGCAGAGTTGTGAATGGCTTTGTATGTTGTGGTTAGTATTTTGAATTTAATTCACTGTGCGATTGGGAGCCAGTGTAGGGATTGGAGGAGTGGGTTGGCAGATGCTGAACGGTGGGTAAGTGTAGTAACATGACTGAACAACAGTGACTCCGTCTTGCATGTACCCTTATCCTAGGTCTAAAACTAATTCTCAGGTTTATTATGTTATCTCATTTTTCTAGCTATATGTCACAAGAGCATGCACAAACCTGCTTGCATAAGCATTTATGAGCATCTTATAATATATAAATAAGATGTGTTTTTTCCCGCCTTCCTCTTTAAGGGTGCATAAACGTAGGAGAGGAAGGTAACAGGAAGATGGTCTATTAGTCAACAGATAGCGTTTTCACTCTGATAACCTTGTGGCAGCCATGTTTTTAGAGGTTAAACGGTTTAATTAGTAATGATATTAACTAACCACTCCCCCCTCCCCTATTATGATTGGTAAAGTTGAATCAAATATAAGCTGTATACCCACCCAATAAAACTCAGACATTTCTTTGAACTCACTCTGCGTATGTGTTTCTGTTAATTGAAGTTGTCTCCCAGTACTGGGGGTCCCTCAGTGTCTTGCAGTATTAACTCTTGGCTAGTCTGTCGTGAACCTGGAGTACCTGTAAATTCTCTTCAGTAAGGTGGATAAGCCTGGCAGCAGCATTCATGATAGACTGAAGATGGGATAGCCTATGGAGAGGTAGGCCAGTGAGAAGGGAGTTGCAATAGTCAAGGCGTGAGATAACAAGGGAGTGAATGAGGAGCTTGGTGGTTTCATTTGTTAAAAAGGGGAGAATTTTAGAGATGTTACGGAGGTGAAGTCTACAAACTTTTGATAAGGATTGGATTTGAGGCTGAAAGGACAAGTCAGAGTCTAGGATTACACGTAGTACCCTGGCTTGAGGGGAGGGACTGATTGATGCATTGTTGGTTTTGATGAAAAAGTCACGGAGGGGGGCACTGGCGGGGTGGAATATTAATAGCTCAGTTTTAGAGAGAGTTAGTTTAAGGAAATGGTGTGTCATCCATGCTGATATGTCAGTTAGTAAGTTAGTAAAGCGAGAGGAGACTGAAGAAGGTATAGATAGAGAAGAGAAGGGTTCCAAGAACAAAGCCTTGGTGGACCCCCACAGAAAGGGGCAATGGAGAGGAGGAGACTGAGTTGTAGGTAACACTGAAGGACGCTGTGATAGGTAGGCAGAGAACCAAGATAGAGCAGAATCTTGGAGGCCAAGGGAATAGTGTTTATTGAGAAGGAGCGGGTGGTCAACAATGTCAAAGGCTGACAAAATGTCCAACTATTTCAAATTCCAATATAAAACTATTTGTAGACCAGGTAATGAAGGATATACAGTCTGTCAGAGCTTTTTCCAGTCAAAATAATCTGACACGTACTCAGAAACAAGCATTACGTCAGATACAATCTAGAGAGGATATCATAATAAAACCCTCTGATAAAGAAGGTAATGTGATCATTATGACCACAGAGGGCTATATTAGAATGTGTGAAAAAATCTTGCATAATGACCATTGGTATTGTAGGATATCGGTTTCCTAAGCTCTGGATTTCCAGCTACCATTTTTTGACCAGGCATACAATAATGAACTGATTTCTAAACAGACCAGGGATCTTTTTAAGGTGACTTTTCCAGTCTTACCGACATTC
This sequence comes from Aquarana catesbeiana, assembly GCF_042186555.1. NCBI lineage: Eukaryota > Metazoa > Chordata > Amphibia > Anura > Ranidae > Aquarana > Aquarana catesbeiana. The sequence continues at coordinate 210,125,186 of NC_133335.1, forward strand.
TATGCACTTTAAAAAACACATAAATTCCTAGAGAGACCACCAGGAAGACTTTTTATATTGGGAATATAATCACTTACACATAAAGCAAGCCGTCTAATTTAAGACTATCTTCGTCCGCATGTGGAAAGTCTCCAATCCTATCTCAAAGACACTACCTATTTACTTAATATCTTGGATAATATATTCCTCCTGAGACTATTATCTCAACAGACGTAGAGGCAATATATTCAAGCACCTCGCTTGAGCTAGGGATCTTGGTGCTAGCCACCTTGTTTGTGAAAGAAGTATTGAATCTCGCCCTTACAAATAGTTTGTATTAGACATGCTTTTGTTCATTGTGACGCGTAATATTTTTACTTTCAATGGCTCCCACTACCTCCAGGTGCAGGGGATGGCGACGGGGACTACATATGCCCCATCGTACGTGAACCTGTACATGGGGGGTGGGAGCGACTACTATTTTCGTCAGATGACATATCTCATTATCTGCTCCATATTTTACTATGGTACAGATATATCGATGATGTTTTAATTTTTTAGACAGGTTCAAGTGACTTTTTGATGTCATTTTTGGAAGAACTTAACACCAATGACTCAATTTAAACTTCACATTGTCGCCAATTTGTGCATTTTAAGAGAGGCCCACAAGCCACACCTACCTAATAAAATGTTATAGTTTATGTAAGTAGACAATAACGGTCTAAGTTAGCTATAAGAGACAAAATCATATAATATGTTTTATTATTTAATGTGTGACTCCCTGAACATGTTACATCTTCCATAATGTAAAGTCGAGATTTCTGTTCATTGTATTATAAAACTCTAATAAAAATGATTGAAACATAAACTTCACAGTGTCTTGGCATAATAAATGCATTCCATTCTTAGACATCTATTAGGAAGGAGAAAAATGGCACGATTAACACAGACTTTTATCCCAAGGCAACTGCTGGAAATTCATTGCTTCTGTCACGTACCTTGCGATAGAGCCTGATATGCAGAGGAAGTCCTCTCTTACACCTCTGACTCGAGAACCCCTGACAGAGCAGACAGGAGGCACAGGAATGCAGAGTGGCACGAGTGCCTGGCAGGATCGTTGGTGAAGGAGCTGGTTAGGAACTTCCGATGACACCGTGGAGGACCACCAACAAAGAAGAAGACCAGGAACAGCTGGTAGGCGGAAGACTGGAGCAGGCTGGAAGTAGAGTGCCACAGACTGGAAGATGGACACAGCAGTCAGTGAAGTGGTGTTCTGTAGGTAAGGAACACAGGCAGGTGCAGGCAGGCCGGGTCATTTACAAGCAGGCAGATCAGGAACCGATGCTGAAGCTGGGGAGAAGTCAAGGTACAGGCCGGGTCGGTAACAGGCAGGCAGAGAGGTAACCATAGGAATAGGCAGGAGCAGTGTCAGAGACAAGCCAGGGTCAGATGCAGGCAGATGCCAAGAGTAGTCAGGAACAAGCCAAGTAGCAACTGGAACAGGTTTCAAGGTAAACAGGTAGCAGGGGTCGCAGGGAATGCTGTAGACCAGACAGCATTGATCCCGGACACTTGCCTAGTTCAATTAGTCCATTTGGCGCCAAGAACTGCCACAACGTGCGTGTGCGGGTTCCCATGCGTGCACGCACACGACCATTCAAATTCCAGACTCTATTTTTCGTGTCTGCGCATGGCATGCACCGTGGCTTTCTTCATGGGAATGTGGAGAACAAGCATTCTTCTGCGGCCACCATCTTGCTTGCTGGCGTGCCCTTCCTGGAAGCTTCATTACAACAGTGCACATCCTTCTCATTTGATACGATACCTAAAGGTCAGTATTTCAGTGCCAGATGAAATTGTAGCGATGTACAAGATTTTGAGAGATGGGCACAAATTTTCCGTGAATGATTTTTGGATTGTGGCTACAGCCACACTTACACTTTACTTATTCAAGGCGAATCTATACCGATACAAAAAAAGATCCATCCGATTACTAAGTATAACAATCAAAATAGGGAACTAAGAAAAATTTACTGGCTCCTTCCTTTTCTGAATGGACACAGAGCAATTGGTACTGATCGTTCCTTTGTGCATTGATAATTGAGCATAGTAATCTGTGTCTACGTTGCTTCAGTATATGAATAAAAAAAATAAGTTAAAAATTAGGGGCTCATTCACACGAGTTCTCTTACCCATACAGTGTGAATGAGCAATTTGTTGCCATCTGTTACTCTATGTAGATACAGCAGCTGCATTAACTCAGCTGCAGGTCCTAATCTGATAGGTGTGCAGGTGTGGGTGAGTGGTCCCAAATGCATACTGTTGTGTTTGGGGCCATACATCTGCATCCGCATGCCTGTCAAGTTAGGACCTGCAGATGTGTTCATACAGCTGCTGCGTCCCCATAGCATAATTTAGGCTGCTTGAACACAGTAATAGCCACATTAAAAAAAAAAAAGCCAAATCAGACTGTACAGACCACAGCACTCATGTGAATGAGCCCCAAGACCTCAGTTACACACAGCACTTTTCTAACTCTATACAACAGATTTAGCAGGAATTTTGTAAGTTATGTTTGTGTCAGCTAATAATGATTTTAGAGTATTCTTATTGAAAATTTTGTTTGGCTATACTCAGGGGGGGGCTGTCAGGTAGGCTGTACGGGGCCCCGTGATTTCTAACAGCAGCCCTGGTTCCACGCCAGGGGTCTGGACACAATGCACAAAATGGAAAAAGACCCAGGAATAGGCATCTGCATTCTGATGTACTGTCCCTGGTCTATGCACCACTACAAATGTGAAATCATGTAGGGCGAGAATCCACTGGGTGATTCAGGAGTTCTTATTTTTATTTTGTGTGATCTATGTAAGAGGCGCATGGTCTGACACTAGCTTGAAGGGTAAGCCCAATAGGCAGTAGCGGAGTGTCTCCAGAGCCCAGTTTATTGCCAGACATGCCCTTTCCACAATGGAATAGTTTCTCTCAGCCAGTGTGAGCTTCTGGCTCAAATACACAACAGGGTGCTTATCTCCCCCAAACACCTGGGACTAGACTGGCCCCAGACCCAACTATGAAGCATAAGTTTGTACCAGAAACTCTTTCTGAAAGTCTGGGGCTACTAGTACTGGTTCCTGGCACAAAGCTTGCTTCAAACGGCAGAACGCTGCCTCTGCTACAGTACTCCAGTAAACAATAGAATTTCTTCCCTTTGTGAGATCTCTCAAAGGTGCTGCTAGGCTGGCAAAGTTGGGGCTAAACCTCCTATAATACCCCACAATACCAAGGAAAGAACGCACCTGTTTTTTGTGAGTGGATGGGGCCACTTCTAGATGGCCACCACCTTGTTCAGTTGAGGTTTAATCACCCCCCTGCCTACAACATAACCCAAATAGCAGGCCTCCTCCAGCCCAATCTTGTTTTTTTCAGGGTTCACTATGAACCCTGCCTTTTGGAGCGAATCCACCACTAGAACACTGGACTTTCTGTAACTGACTCTCCCAATCGTGACTAAACATAACGATGTCGTCAAGCTAGGCTCCTGAGAATTCCTTATGGGGTCTCAGGACGAAGTCCATGGCTCTCTGGAAAGTGGCTGGGGCCCCAAGCAATCTAAATGGCATTCTGGCATACTGCCATAACCCCTCTGGCGTGGCAAATGCCTCTTGGGAGAGTGGAATGTGCCAGTATCCCTTTGTCAAATCAAGAGTAGTGATGTATCAGGCTGGTCCTAATCTTTCAATTCATTAATCCACCCGGGGGAATTGAATACGCTTCTGGTTCAGTGGCAGCTGGTGGTTTTTTTGGGGGGACGGCAGTTGTTCTCACGGTCAGTCGGTCGGCCGGTTATCCAGCCCCGCACTTACCCCATCTAGGTTGCAGGTGGGCAGCGCTTCTACAGGCGGTGGGCGGCGGCTTCTATTGCGTCTCCTCCTCCTCTGCATCACGGTGGCTTCTGCCGTGCGTCTCCTCCCTCCTCCTCCTAGGCATCCAATAGGATCTCCTGTCCTTTCAGCCAATCATGTGACGGGTCTCAGGACCCGCTTCCTGATTGGCCGGGAAGAGGGTCAGTGTGACAATAGCGAATATTTATTTGCTATTATCACACAACAGGGTGGGCTCAGAGCACAGTGCTCTGCACCCTGAGCCTACCCTTTTTTGAAGCCTATTAGAGCCTCTGGCTCTAATCACGTGCTTCAAAGAAAAACCCCCATTGGAGTCCATGGATCCGGCGCCCTGCATGTAGATTAGGGGGTCGGACGCATGGATAGGGAGGGGCAGCACGTGTGCGCCCCTAATGGACGGGCCGCCACTGGTCTGGTTTGAAGACTTTGTTTATTTTTACGAAAATCATTACAGAAACGCCAGGTTCCATTTGGGGACAAGCACTATAGGACCTGACCAACTACCTGAGGATTCCTCGATGATTCCAAGATCCAACATACTCTTAAGCTCTGCTGAGACAATATCCTGGCAAGCTTTAGGTATGTGGTATGGTTTGAGGTTTAACTGAATGTCAGGGTCTGTGATGATATCATGTTCAATTACAGTATTTGAAAAAATGTCTTGATTTCTCTGCAAAAATTTCCAGAACTTCTTTCCATTGTTTGATAAGATTAACATGGTAAATCTGGTAGGGTTTTCTTTTTGTGGGCTGATAAACCTTTCCCACCTTCTCGACTATCTCAAAGGGTCATGCCATTTGATGAGAAACTTGCTCTCTACTGTAGGCACTAATACAAGAACCCGATCCCCAGGTTTAACCTTGGCAGACTGGGTGTACACATGACTCTGGGGCTTTTGTTGCTTTTTGTTCCCATGTCTCTTTCACTATGTCCAGCAATTCACGGAGCTGTCTCCCATAAACCGATTCAAAGGGGGAGAACCCCGTAGAGACCTGGAGTACCTCTCGTATGGCAAACAACAAGGTAGGCAATAAACAATCTTATTCACAACTTTCCTCTTCAACTACATTTTATGGCATCCCCTTTAAGGTTTAGTTGAATCGCTCCACTAACCCGTCAGTTTGTGGATGAAACACTGAAGTCTGCAAGTGTTTAATCTTAAACAGTTTACAGAGCTCCTTCATCACTTTAGACTTAAATGGGGTACGTTGATCCATCAAGATCTCAGATAGGAGCCTTGTTCTAATGAACATGTGAATCAACTCCCTTGAGATGACCTTGGACAAGCAATTTCTTTAAGGAACCTTACCTGGTGGCATAGTCAAGGACCACTAAAATGTATTGATGTCCCCTAGCGGATTTGAGTAAGTCAACCAAGTCCATGGCTATGCGATCAAGGGACCTCGATGATCAGAAGCGGTACCAGTGGACTGCGAAAAAGGGACCCTGGGGCCTTGGGGCGGTTCTTTGACAGGTTGGGCAGAATTCACAGTAGTCCTTATTCCCGATATACACCAAATCAATAAAACCACTGTAAAGCCGGTTCCTGAGTATTAGCTGCCCCAAGATGATCCCCAAGTACATGACTATGAGCCAAACATAACACTTTTGACCTAAAAGGTCTGGGTACCACCGGTTGTTCCATCACCTCATCATTTTTCTTTGGTTACTCTGTACAACAAATCATGATTAACAGCAAAATGGGGAAATCGCATATCTGCTCAAGGCTGTTGAGGTTCACCATTCAATACTGTGACCTGTTCTCTTGCGGGGATCAAAGTGGAGTCCTTCATCTGAGCACTAAAAAAATCCTCCCAGGAGCCCCTGAAATCTGACAATACTAGCTCAGAGGAAATGCTCTCTGCTTCTGATTTTGTAAAATCCTCAAGGGGACCTGGGTCAACTTCTGTAGATTCACACATCACCTGGCACAAATCATCACTATTCACGTTCTGCAACACAGTATTAATTTCTTCATCTGGGGGTTCCTTCTTTTTGGGGAAGGCTCCTAAACCCTTGAGCTTTTTACCCTTGAACGTTCATACAAGTCCCAAAATATGGGGCAGCCTTGCCCGATTAGCAAGTCATGAGGCAATCCTGAGATCCCCCCAACTTTTAACGTAGCAGTTACTGCTGGTGTAAACAGGGTTACACAGGCCACCGGATAGTCTTCAACATCTCCGTGCACACAGACCCCGACCTGTTCCCCTGGTATCACCTTTCCCTGAAACCTGTCTGATCGGAGCAAGGTGACCACACTACACGAATCAAGAAGCGCTACCACCTCCTGTCCATTGACCCACAGTACACACTCATGCGGTTCAGGCCGTTTGCAGCACATACTGCATAGGCATACATGGAGCGACGTGTCGCATTCTATTGGCTCCTTCTACCTTGGACACTGTGCCGCCATATGACCCAGTTGGTGCAGGACCAAAGCGAACCTCACGGGGGTTCCCTTTCCCCCTGCTGGCTCTTAGGAGGGTTTGGCATTGGGGTGCTCCTGGCAGTTGTGTTAGGCAACCGAGCAGACACCATGTGTTCAACAGGTGCCATATTAGCACTGGAACGTGCTTCCTTGGTCTGGCCCAGGTCTTTAGTGACAGAGGGACCCTCGCGGAAACTTTCTGCACAGCTGTATCGTTCGATGGCAGCAACTATCTCATCCAGGGACTTAGGCTCTGACTGAGCCACCCATCGGTGCAGCTAATCTTTATTTTTGTGGTCTTGGTTTCTCATTATCTACTTTGTGTATTGAGGTGGTGGACAAAAGAAGCACTGAGGATCACTATTGCACTAATGTATGGACTGGACCTGCCTACAACTGCAATGCAAACGCTTGGGAAGCAGTGCGTCAGCATCTTAATGTCTTAAAAGGCAGTGTAGAGGCAGCAAATTGCATCCTCACCATCTGTCAAATACCCTCTCAACAGCGATCCACAATGGATCCCTTTTCAGGGGGGAGCCATTATAGCTGCACATATGAACGAGGTCTTACAGTAAAGAATTATTGGAGGGAGATCTCATTGATGGTGCACACAAGGCAAATAAGAAGATGAGGGCTGACTCATACTCCATCTATAACTAGAATTTCTCGGTGGCCTCAGCCTTTAGGAATCTGCAATAAATTTGACCATGTTTCTTGGCAAGTATACAGGTCTGGATAGAATTGTTTGTCTTTCTCAACAAAACTGGAGTTTCACTTTAAAGTTCATTTACATTTGCTTAGCAGCATTTTTTATAACAGTGTCTCCAAAATAATTTAGGGTGGAAAGCAATCTGCACTGAAGGCCATCGCTGGCACACCGGCCCTTCTTTTTTTTAGGAGGTAATTTAATTGCTCCAGCTGTGTGTTTGGATCGATAACTCGCTCTAAGGCAAGGTATGTACAGTAAGTTGTGTAACCCTGGAGAATAACTTTGTGGATTACAATTCTCTGTACTTTGTTACTGTCAACAAAGAAATCAATTTTCCTCAGTTTACCTGACACCCGGCTCCTCTGACCTCAGGGGGAGAAGGATTGGGGGGGGGGGGGGGGTCTCCAGGCAGCAAGTCAAATCAGTTAGTCAATTGCCAAGGGTTTTCCAGAAACCTTTGTAGATGTGCTGATGTCAGCAAGTCTGTTCAACATACTTAAAAGCTAGACTTTCTGCTGGGGTGCGTTGTGTTTATGCACAGGGGTTAATACACATTTTTTCCACACATTAAATCGATTGTGAATCCCTGAAATGAACAAAGCATATACTTCTATAGTGTGTGCTTGTCTTAGTCCAAAGCACTTAGTGTGATATCTGTCCATCATTCTCCTGCTATCTGCATGAGTTACTTCTGACAGTCTATGCTTTCACCAGACAATCTCAGGAGATGCCCCTCCCCCCAGCACACAGTGGGTGATTGACAGCTTCAGATGTGCATGTTTCCCTATGAGACTGCATAGAGGGGGGGGTGCCATTCCTCCAACTCAGGTCTCAGATTACACTCATCTACCTGCTCTATGCTGTGCAATCTGTAACATCAGATCCCCGCCCCCCTGCCTTTTAGAGCTGATAAATAGCCTTTGATCTGTGTGTTTTAGAAGGCTGTAGAGGAGAGAAGGCTACAGATAAACATGTACAATATAAGTAAAAAAAATCTGTGCTGTGATATACTGTAAAGCAATGTGTGTAAGGCTGCATATACAAAAAGGCAGTATAAGCAACCCTAAACAGTGAATAAACCAAATAAAATGTAGCGCCAATGTAAGAAACTGCAACAATTTTTGTATAATGATATAAAGGAAAAAAGTCCAAAAAAAGGAGATATAGCACAATAGGTCCCACAGTGTCCATAATTGGTGAAAAATGCAATCAGCAAAGTAATGCCATTACACGTGTAGAATCTTCTTAAGGTGCTCAAACGACCAACCACCAACTACAAGTGACTTCAACACTTACCAGAAGATATGGCTACCATTATAGCAGCATATATACGCCTGTGATAAATTGGAGGTCCCCCAGGAGTCAGTGCGTCAGCCCAATTCCAATGGTACCTTCTATTGTACTCCAGCTAGGGTAAGCAAAGCTCACCAAGAGCCAGGAATGGCCTCCAATAGTGTTGTAAAATGCTACACTCCAATTTATCACAGGCGTAAATGCTGCTGTAATGGTAGTCATATCTTCTGGTGAGTGTTGAATTCACTTGATGTTGGTGGTTGGTCGTTTGAGCAACCTAAGAAGATTCTACACTTTGCTGATTGCATTTTTCCCCAATTACGGACACTGTGGGACTTATTTAGCTATAATTCCTTTTTTGAACTTTTTTCCCTTAATATCATTATACAGGAATTGTTGCAGTTTCTTACATTGGCACTACACTTTATATTGTTTGTTGATAAACAGGTACAGCTCATGTAGGAGGATTTGTATTGCCTGAGGCTAGTCACTTCAGTTAATATACACTGTATTACCAAAAGTATTGGGATGCCTGCCTTAACACACACATGAACTTTAATGGCATCCTAGTCTTAGTCAATTGTTGGCGCACCCTTTGCAGCTATAACAGCTTCATCTCTTCTGGGAAGGCTGCCAACAAGGTTTAGGAGTGTGTCTATGGGAATGTTTGACCATTCTTCCAGACTGGCTCGCAGTCTCTGCTCTAATGCATCCCAAAGGTGTTCTATTGGGTTAAGGTCCAGGCTTTGTGTAGGCCAGTCAAGTTCCTCCACCCCAAACTCACTCATCCATGTCTTTATGGATCTTGCTTTGTGCACTGGTGCGCAGTCATGTTTAAACAGGAAGGGGCTATCCCCAAACTGTTCCCACAAAGTTGGGAGTATGAAATTGTCCAAATCATCTTGTATGCTGATGCCTTCCCTTCACTGGAACTAAGGGGCCAAGCCTGACCACTGAAAAACAACCCTACACCATAATCCCCTCTTCACCAAATGATTTGAAGGGGTGGTCCAATACTTTTGGCAATATAGTGTGAATGAGCGAGTTTGGGGAGGAGGAAGATGATTGGCCTGAACAGAGACCTGACTTCAACCCGATAGAACACCTTTAGGATGAATTAGAGTGAAGACTGCGAGCCAGGCTTTCTCGTCCGACATCAGTGCCTGACCTCACAAATGCACTTCTGGAAGAATGGTCAAACATTCCCATAGACACACTCCTAAACCTTGTGGACAACCTTCCCAGAAGAGTTGAAGCTGTTATAGCTGCAAAGGGTGGGCCAACTCAATATTGAACCCTACATACTAATGCCGCGTACACACGACCGGACTTTACGGCATACTTGGTCCGGCGAACCGGAGTCCGTCGGACAATTCGATCGTGTGTGGGCTCCAGCTGACTTTTTTTTCTCAAAAGTTTGATGGACCTAGAAATGAAACATGTTTCAAATCTGTCCGACGGACTCGAGTCTGGTCGAAAAGTCCGCTCGTCTGTATGCTAGTCCAACGGACAAAAACCGACGCTAGGGCAGCTATTGGCTACTGGCTATGAACTTCCTTGTTTTAGTCCGGTCGTACGTTATCACGTACGAATCCATCGGACTTTGGTTGATCGTGTGTAGGCAAGACCGTTCATTTGGAAAGTCCGTCGTAAAGTCCGTCGAAAAGTCCGCCGGACAAAGTCTGCCGTAAAGTACGCTCGTGTGTACGCGGCATAAGACTGGGATGCCATTAAAGTTCAAGTGCGTGTAAAGGAACGTGTCCAAATACTTTTGGTAATATAGTATATCGCATAGTGTGTATATCTGTATATGCATACTACACATATAGAGAACCTACTAAATGGTGTTCAGTAGTAGACACAGAGAAGCACTGTTAGGCCTCAGGCATAAAAGTAGCCAAAATAAAAAACAAATTTGTCCCATCACTACTGAACCAGCTGAATTTCGATCCATCTATTGCCAGCTTTAACCGCACATTGAAAACTAGCCTTAGGAAGTTTTAGTTCAATATTATTTTATTAAATTTTAATTACAAAGAGCAAAGATTATAGGTACAAGCAATAGAAAATCTCCAGTATAGGAATATTCAGCAGTCTGAAAAACATTGTTCAGTACAAAGCAACATTAGATATACAACCACAAAGCCTATACTAATAGCAAATGTACCAGTAACCTAGTACGTTGTGGGAAAGAGCAACTGTGTTGCAACATAAAAGCATATTTGTGAGGTCAGGCACTGATGTTGAACGAGAAGGCCTGGCTCACAGTTTCTGCTCTAATTCATCCCAAAGATGCTCTATCGGATTGAGGTCAAGTTCCTCCGCCCCAAACTCGCTTATCCATGTCCTTATGGACCTTGCTTTGTGCACTGGTCCAAATTATTTGGTGGAGGTGGGATTATGGTGTGGGGTTGCTTTTCGGGGGTTGGGCTTGGCCCCTTAGTTCCAGTGAAGGGAACCCTTAAGGCATCAGAATACCAAGACATTTCGGACAAAGTCATGCTCCCGACTTTGTGGAAACATTTTGGGGATGGCCCCTTCTTGTTCCAACATGACTGCACACAAAGCAAGGTCCATAAAGCCATGGATGAGTGAGTTTGGGGTGGAGGAACTTGACTGGCCTGCTCAGAGTCCTGACCTCAACCCGATAGAACACCTTTGGGATGAATTAGAGTGGAGCCTGTGAGCCAGGCCTTCTCGTCCAACATTAGCACCTGACCTCACAAATGGTCAAACATTCCCATAGAGACACTCCTAAACCTTGTCGACAGCCATCCAGGAAGAGTTGAATCTGTTATAGCTACAAACGGTGGGTCAACTCCAATATTGAACCCTCTGGACTAAGACTGGGATGCCACTGAAGTTCATGTACGTGTAAAGGCAGGTGCCCCAATACTTTTGACAATATAGTGTATATACTTAGGGATCTTCCTACTCTTCTACAGGTGTCTGCACTTTATTTCTGCCTGCGCTGGATCTCTGTCAGTTGGCAGTCTGCCCTGTTGCCCCTATGCCCCCCCCCCCCCCCCCCAGGCCATACTTTTTTGGACGTTTTATGATCCACCACAGTAATATCAGCATTCTATTTTCTTATGATTTGTGTGAAAAATTATATGCATATTATATTGAGTTATTGTGAAATACTTTAATACTTATACTACCTTCTCTTTCTACATAATATATTTAGTGTTGCTCTACCTTGCCATATTGGGTCCTGAAGAAGCCATGTAATTGGCGAAACGTTGACCTGGCAGACCTGCTTACCGGAAGAAAACAGTTTCTACATTGTTGCTATGTTATCCATAAACCTATTTACATTATTATTATTATTATTATAACACAGGATTTATACAGTTTACGCAGCGCTTTACAACATAAGGGCAGACAGTATAATTAAAATACAATTCAATACAGGGGGGATCAGAGGGCCCTGCTCGTTAGAGCTTACAATCTAGGAGGGAGGGTCAAGTTATACAAAAGGGTAATAGCTGTGGGGGATGAGCTAATGGAGAAAATAGTGCAGTTGTTAGATGGAGGCAGGATAGGCCTCTCTGAAGAGGAAAGTTTTCAGGGATCGCCTAAAAGTGGATAAATTTGGAGACAGTCTGACAGATTGGGGTAGGGAATTCCAGAGGATGGGCGAGGCTCGGGAGAAGTCCTGGAGGCGGATATGGGAGGAGGTGATGAGGGAGAGTAGGAGGTCTTGGGAGGAACGAAGAGGGCGATTAGGTTGCTTTTTTGAGACTAGGTTAGTGATGTAGCTGGGGGCAGAGTTGTGGATGGCTTTGTAACTTATTGTTAGTATTTTGAATTTAATTTGTTGGGCAAGTGGCAGCCAATGGAGGGATTGGCAGAGAGGGGTAGCAGACACTGAGTGGTGTGTCAGGTGGACGAGTCTGGCAGCAGCATTCATGATGGACTGAAGGGGGGATAGTCTATTTAAAGGTAAGCCAATGAGAAATGAGTTGCAGTAGTCGAGGCGAGAGATGACCAGGGAGTGAATCAGGAGTTTTGTGGTTTCATTGGATAGAAAGGGACGTAGTTTGGAGATGTTGCGGAGGTTGAGGCGGCAAGCTTTGGAAAGTGATTGGATGTGGGGCCGAAAGGAGAGTTCAGAGTCCAGGATGACACCTAGTACCCTGACATGTGGGGACGGGTGGATGGTTGTGCCATTGCACTTGACAGAGAAGTCAGGGGAAGAGGCACGTGGGGGAGGAAATATTATAAGCTCGGTTTTGGACAAGTTGAGTTTGAGGAAGTGGTGTGACATCCATACAGATATGTCGGTTAGTAAGTTAGTGATGTGTGAGGAGACTGATGGAGTGAGTTGAGGGGTGGAGAGATAGATTTGCGTGTCATCAGCGTAGAAATGATATTGAAAGCCGTGAGAGGCTATCAGCTGACCCAGGGAAGAGGTATAGAATGAAAATAAAAGAGGTCCAAGAACTGAACCTTGGAGGAAGTAGAATTGTAAGTGACACTGAGCCTCGGTTCACACCAGAGGCGGCACGACTTGCAGGTCGCCTCACCGAGGCGACCTGCACATGACTGCCGGGGCGACTTGCAAAACGACTTCTGTATAGAAGTCTATGCAAGTCGCCCCAAGTCGCCCCCAAAGTCGTACAGGAACCTTTTTCTAAGTCAGAGCGACTTGCGTCGCTCCGATTAGAACGGTTCTGTTGTGCTGAACGGGACGCTACTTGTCAGGCGACCTAGGTCGCCTGACAAGTCGTCCCAGTGTGAACCGAGGCTGAAGGTGCGTTGTTACATAATAACAGTCTTCCGGTACCTAAGGCTACTTTCACACTGGGGCGGGGGCGCTAGTTTTAGCGGCAATTTATCGAAGTTATAGTGATGCTTTTTGGCCGCTAACTGGACACTTTTGGCTTGTGGCCGAGGAAAGGGTTAAAAGCGCCCAAAAATCACCACCGCTGAAGTGCTTTGCAGGTGCTTCGGCAGCGCTGCCCATTAATTTCAATGGCGGGGGTGGTGGAGGAGCGGTGTATACACTGCTCCTCCACCGCCCCAAAGATGCTGCTTGCAGGAGTTTTTTCCCGTCCTGCAAGCGCATCGCCCCAGTGTGAAAGCACTCTGGCTTTCACACTGGGGAGGCATGAGAGGCGCTTTTCAGGCGCTATTTCTAACGCTAAAACGCCTGAAAAGTGCCCCAGTGTGAAAGTAGATTTTTTTGCAACATTATTCTGTGGATTGTTTAAAGGCTGATATGGCTCAAATTTCTATATTTTTTTTTTATTGTGTAAGAATAAAGATATTATTTTTATATATTTTGTTTGTTAAACCTCTAAAGTCCGGTGTGTTAGCCTGCATCTGGTTTAGCCAGTCCTGCGCTTTTTCGCAATGTGTTTGACAGAGTCCCCTTACAAGGGGGAGGATTCCTCTATAAAAACTTTGCTTGTGTGGATGGGGAAATCTATTCCATTTTTTCGATCAGCTTGCTGGCTGATTGAAAAAAAAAACTGACCCATGTGGCTCTATTCACACTTGTACAATCCAAAGTTGCGCCGACTTTTGAGTGCAACTTTGATGCAGCTTTGGATGAGTGCAACTTGGATATGACTTTGGCTTTGATCAGTGATAATGGACAACTGTTGCACACAAGGTGCATTGTATAACATTCAGGTATGACTTTCATGCAACTTCTGAGGGTTAACATTGAAGTCTGTGGCTCTCAAAGTTGCATGAAAGTCAGACCAAAGTAGTGTATGAACTACTCTGAAGTTGCTGCAACTTTAAGTCCCCTTTCACACTTGTGCGACTTTTCCTGCGACTTTGGACATCAGAGTCACATGACAAGTCATACCCCATGATTCCCAATGATAACCATTCACATCTGTGCGACTTCAAGTCGCACCGACTTTAAAGTAGACCCTGTACTAATTTGGTCCGAGTTTTATTCGAGTTGAGGTCCATAGACCTCAAGTTTACAGAGGCATTCCCTGAAATTGCGTCAAAATCGGGGCTGCAAAATCTAGCGACTTTCAAGTCGCAGCAGTGTGAAAGAGTCCTAAGTCATGCATACTTATGAATGGTTATCATTGGAAAACATGGGGGAACAACTTGTCATGCAACTTTGATGTCCAAAGTTGCATGACAAGTTGCACAAGTGTGAATGGAGCCTTATATTGTTGTGCAGGCTCCAGTCACACTTGTGCGACTTGTTGGCTTGTCATTCCCTGTGTTTCATGCATTACTTTGGTCTGACTTTCATGCAACTTGAGGGCCATAGACTTCAATGTTGACCCTCAGAAGTTGCATGAAAGTCGTATCTGAATGTTATGCAATGCAACAGTTGTGAAACAGTTGTCCATTATCACTGGTCAAAGTCAAAGTCTTATCCAAGTTGCACCCATCCAAAGTTGCGTCAAATGAATTAATGGATATATAGATCCTTTGATGACGTCTCCTGGGAGGGACAAAACGCGTCAGTGACCGTGGGTGGTGATCCAATTTCCGCCCGGTGAGACGCAAGTCGATGATTACTTCCGGTTCCGGGTTTTTAACATGCGTTACAGCGTTTTTATATGTGAGTGGATACTGTTTGTCCTATGTGACCACTAAATGGAATTATGCTATACTGCTTTCTCTGCCATTTGTTTACATCGTATGTCTACCTTGCATGGACGGTATATTGAGAACCACCTATGCTGCAGGCTGAGATATCGCCCGTGGAACTACAGAACCCAGCCATCCTTTGTCAAGCGCTTATGACTTCTGTCATGGGAGTCATAGTTATCTGGTGAGTGAGGGCACACAAGGAGAGCACAGATTGTCGTTTTTTCAGCACTTGGCACTTTATATTGCACAACTGAAAATTTGAAGTTGCACTGGAAGATCATGATATGAAAGTTTATGAACTTTTGAAGGACTTATGAATTCATGCATTTTATTTATTTCAATTTTATTAATTTAATTTTATTAATTTGATTATGGATTATTTTGCACTGTGATATGATTTGTTAACATTGGGTGGCGTTCTTACATTCTGATTAACAAAGTTGCGTCAAAGTTTCACGCCAAAGTCAACACAACTTTGGAGTCCTACAAGAGTGAGTGGAACTAAAAGCGGTCAGAGATGGAATTCTTTTCAGAGGCTGGGCTGGTGCTACCACTAGACGAACTAGTCAGCCGCCTAGGGCGCACTGCTGCCTAGGGGCGCCCGGCCACTGGTGTTCCTACTCTCTTCTCTCTGCAACAAGCAACTAAGTCTCAGCATCAGCAGGCACCCACCGCTCCGTTCGCACATAGTGTCAGAGGCGCAGTGGCGGCGGAGGACTGTGTCTGTGTCCCGACTCCCGAATGAATGGAAGCAAGCAATCATTCATTGATGGGCACTAGTAGGCTACATTAATGGGTGCTGGTGAGGCTACATTGATGGGCGATGGTACGCTGCATTGATGGGCACTGGTAAGGCTGCATTGATGGGCACTGGTAAGGCTGCATTGATGGGCACTGGTAAGGCTGCATTGATGGGCACTGGTAAGGCTGCATTGATGGGCACTGGTAAGGCTGCATTGATAGGTGCTAGTAAGGCTGCATTGATAGGTGCTAGTAAGGCTGCATTTGATGGGCACTGGTGAGGCTACATTTGATGGGCGCTGGAGAGGCTGCATTTATGGGCGTTGGTGAGGCTGCATTGATGGGCACTGGTAAGGCTGCATTGATGGGTGCTTGTAGGCTGCATTTGATAGGCACTGGTGAGGCTGCATTTGATGGGCGCTGGAGAGGCTGCATTGATGGGTGCTGGAGAGGCTGCATTTGATGGGCGCTGGTAGGATGCATTGATGGGCACTGGTGAGGCTGCATTTGATGGGCACTGGCAAGGCTGCATTTGTTGGGTGCTGGTGGGCTGCATTGATGGGCGCTTCATTAAAAAGTTGGGGTATACATGGGCAGGACAAAGGGGGTGGCATCAGGGGTGGAGCCAAGGGGGTGCAGCAAAATGAAGTTTCGCCTAGGGTGTCAAAAATCCTTGCACCAGCCCTGTTCAGATGTGCTTGGAAGGTGGCGAGATGGTGATACAATGCCTCCTCACTGCCTGTCTTAATGCCTGTAAATGCCGCACCAGCGTGCTGCAACCACATGCATTACCCGCAGTTGCAGTGTGGCTGCGTTGTAGCCTCTTTTGCTTGAATGGGTTGCATTCAGCAGTGGTACTGCCTGCAAAACGTGACAAGAGGATAATTTTTGCTGTGACATGTGTATACCCCCATCTGGCTGCCTTTGAATCTTTGGTTGCCTCGGGTTGGGGGTGCTAAAAAACAATGCTCGGTCACCCATTTTTAAGGCCCCACCCCCTGACCGCAAGTCAGCTCTAACCCCGTCCAAAACTGAAAGGACAAATTTTGGCTATGCATACACATAAAGAATATATAGCAACACACATAAGCATCGCAATACAGTGCATTGCGGGTTTTAATACGCCTTTTCGAATGTGCTGTGCGCGATCCTTTGGAAAGTGACATACTTTTTTGTAAGTGTATGACTCATTATTGGTTATGTGATTCGTCTTCACGCAATAACGCTTAACAAAACAGCAACATATGTGTTGCATATGAAATTCTTCCTGGAAAATTACATTTTAAAACAGATGAGGTCTAACTGGTATCAGTAGGGTCTGAGTCATTGGAGATGAAGGCCAGCATGATCACTGACTCCAAATATGGTTACTCACTGGAAATCAATAGCAGCTAATAGCATTAACAAATTGTTTGTAGGATGCATCATATGTATCCACCATCAGGCTTATTTAATAAAGCGCACAAAGATCAGTGGTGACGTACAAAGTGCAATAACTCAGAGCTGTGTTCAGTTTACTGGTTTCAAACTGGTTTCTCAGGTTTCTTGGTCACCAGGGGAAAAAAAAAAGACCACAAGTGACAGGTGCTTCAAGGGATTGTGGCCAACGAGGGGATGTCGTACACGTTTGGTGGTCCTGTCCCCGTCTCACGGGTTCTGGTCCAGGGTGTTCGAGCTCCTCTATTCCTTGTTCCATATACCCATCAACAGAGATACCAAAATTGCTTTGCTGCACTGCCCGATCCAGGGATTATTCTCATACCAACAAAAGTTGGCGTCCTACCTGTTCATAGCTGCTAAACGGGCGATAGCCAGAGCTTGGAAGAAACTCTCTGTTTAGTTTGCCATGGTGAAGAGCATTCTGATCAACCTTATTATTAATGAAAAAATGTCTAGCATCTTTCATGATTCCCACTCTAAATGTCTTAAAATATGGTCGCCCTGGTGGGATTACGCTTTCCCCACCTTGCATCCAAACAGCCTGGGCCTCTCCTAATAACCACCTTGTAACTCTCCCACTCTGCAGGACCTATCCTTCTTTTTTTTCCCCATTCTTCTCCTCTTTAGTCTATCTCTTTCTTTTTCTCTCTCTCTGTTGCTGACACTGGGCTTATGGCAGCCCTCTGTCTTCCTCTTTTTACAGAGGTCCTGAGTCGCCAGTAGAGTTGCCACCTCATCCCTTTAACCACTTCAGCCCCGGAAGGATTTACCCCCTTCCTGACCAGAGCACTTTTTACAATTTGGCACTGCGTCGCTTTAACTGCTAATTGCGCGGTCATGCAATGCTGTAACCAAACGAAATTTGCGTCCTTTTCTTCCCACAAATAGAGCTTTCTTTTGATGGTATTTGATCACCTCTGCCGTTTTTATTTTTTGCGCTATACACGGAAAAAGACCGAAAATTTTGAAAAAAAATGATATTTTCTACTTTTTGTTCTAAAAAAAATCCAATAAACTCAATTTTAGTCATACATTTAGGCCAAAATGTATTTGGCCACATGTCTTTGGTAAAAAAAATGTCAATAAGTGTATATTTATTGGTTTGCGCAAAAGTTATAGCGCCTACAAACTAGGGTACATTTTCTGGAATTTACACAGTCTTTAATTTATGACTGCCTATGTCATTTCTTGAGGTGCTAAAATGACAGGGCAGTACAAAACCCCCACAAATGACCCCATTTTGGAAAGTAGACACCCCAAGGAAATTGCTGAGAGGCATGTTGAGCCCATTGAATATTCATTTTTTTTGTCCCAAGTGATTGAATAATGAAAAAAAAAAAAACAAAAAAACAAAATTACAAAAAGTTGTCACTAAATGATATATTGCTCACACAGGCCATGGGCCTATGTGGAATTGCACCCCAAAATACATTTAGCTGCTTCTCCTGAGTATGGGGATACCACATGTGTGGGACTTTTTGGGAGCCTAGCCGCATACGGGGCCCCGAAAACCAATCACTGCCTTCAGGATTTCTAAGGGCGTACATTTTTGATTTTACTCCTCACTACCTATCACAGTTTTGAAGGCCATAAAATGCCCAGATGGCACAAACCCCCCCCAAATGACCCCATTTTGGAAAGTAGACACCCCAAGCTATTTGCTGAGAGGCATGTTGAGTCCATGGAATATTTTATATTTTGACACAAGTTGCGGGAAAGTGACAATTTATTTATTTATTTTTTTTTTTTTTTGCACAAAGTTGTCACTAAATGATATATTGCTCACACAGGTCATGGGCATATGTGGAATTGCACCCCAAAATACATTCTGCTGCTTCTCTTGAGTACGGGGATACCACATGTGTGGGACTTTTTAGGAGCCTAGCCGCGTACGGGACCCCGAAAACCAATCACCGCCTTCAGGATTTCTAAGGGTGTACATTTTTGATTTCACTCTTCACTGCCTATCACAGTTTCGGAGGCCATGGAATGCCCAGGTGGCACAAAACCCCCCCAAATGACCCCATTTTGGAAAGTAGACACCCCAAGCTATTTGCTGAGAGGCATGGTGAGTATTTTGCAGCTCTCATTTGTTTTTGAAAATGAAGAAAGACAAAAAAAAAAATTTTTTTTTTCTTTTTTTAATTTTCAAAACTTTGTGACAAAAAGTGAGGTCTGCAAAATACTCACTATACCTCTCAGCAAATAGCTTGGGGTGTCTACTTTCCAAAATGGGGTCATTTGGGGGGGGGGTTTGTGCCACCTGGGCATTCCATGGCCTCCGAGACTGTGATAGGCAGTGAAGAGTGAAATCAAAAATTTACGCCCTTAGAAAGCCTGAAGGCGGTGCTTGGTTTTCGGGGTCCCATACGTGGCTAGGCTCCCAAAAAGTCTCACACATGTGGTATCCCCGTACTCAGGAGAAGCAACAGAATGTATTTTGGGGTGTAATTTCACATATTCCCATGGCATGTTTGAGCAATATATCATTTAGTGACAACTTTGTGCAAAAAAAAAAAAAAATAATAATAATTTGTCTCTTTCCCGCAACTTGTGTCACAATATAAAATATTCCATGGACTCGACATGCCTCTCAGCAAATAGCTTGGGGTGTCTACTTTCCAAAATGGGGTCATTTGGGGGGGGTTTGAACTGTCCTGGCATTTTATGCACAACATTTAGAAGCTTATGTCACACATCACCCACTCTTCTAACCACTTGAAGACAAAGCCCTTTCTGACACTTTTTGATTACATGAAAAAATTATTTTTTTTTGCAAGAAAATTACTTTGAACCCCCACACATTATATATTTTTTTAAAGCAAATGCCCTACAGATTAAAATGGTGGGTGTTTAATTTTTTTTTTTCACACAGTATTTGCGCAGCGATTTTTCAAACGCATTTTTTGGGGAAAAAACACACTTTTTTACATTTTAATGCACTAAAACACACTATATTGCCCAAATGTTTGATGAAATAAAAAAGATGATCTTAGGCCGAGTACATGGATACCAAACATGACATGCTTTACAACTGTGCACAAACGTGCAGTGACAACAAAATAAATACATTTTTAAAAGCCTTTAAAAGCCTTTACAGGTTACCACTTTAGATTTACAGAGGAGGTCTACTGCTAAAATTACTGCCCTCGATCTGACCGTCGCGGTGATACCTCACATGCATGGTGCAATTGCTGTTTACATTTGACGCCAGACCGACGCTTGCGTTCGCCTTAGCGCGAGAGCAGGGGGGACAGGGGTGCTTTTTTTTTTTTTTTTTTTTTTTCTTTATTATTTTTTTGCTTTTTTATCTTATTTTAAAACTGTTCCTTTCATTTTTTTTTTTTTTTAATCATTTTTATTGTTATCTCAGGGAATGTAAATATCCCCTATGATAGCAATAGGTAGTGACAGGTACTCTTTTTTGAAAAAATTGGGGTCTATTAGACCCTAGATTTCTCCTCTGCCCTCAAAGCATCTGACCACACCAAGATCGGTGTGATAAAATGCTTCCCCAATTTCCCAATGGCGCTATTTACATCCGGCGAAATCTAAGTCATAAAATGCTCGTAGCTTCCGGTTTCTTAGGCCATAGAGATGTTTGGAGCCACTCTGGTCTCTGATCAGGTCTATGGTCAGCTGGCTGAATCACCGGCTGCATTCTCAGGTTCCCTGTTGAGACAGGAGAGCCAGAGAAAAACACGGAAGACGGTGGGGGGGGGGGGCATTCTCTCCCACTGCTTGTAAAAGCAGTCTAGAGGCTAATTAGCCGCTAGGATTGCTTCTACATGAAAGCCGACCGCTGGCTGAAAAGAATGATACCAAGATGATACCTAAACCTGCAAGCATCATTCTGGTATAACCACTCAAAGTCGTGAATGCTGTACTCAGACAAAAATATGGTTAACAATAAAGCACAGTAAACGGTAAAGTATAAAAAATTGCAGACCTGAAAAGCAAACATGATAAAACATAATAACAATAAAACATTGCAGAATAGAATACAGTAAAAAAGAGCAGAACAATAGAGAGAATAGAGAGAGAGAGAATAGAGAGAGAACAATAAAACGACAACTATTATTTTTTATTTTATATTTTTGTTTGTGTTTTTTTTTTTTTTTTTTCACTTTTTTTGTAACTGTAACTTTTATAACTGTAACCGGTTCCAGGTTCGGGTCTCTCAAAATGCGATGGCATCTTGGGAGACCCTGTGAAAGTGTGTCCTAGTCTGTGCAATGCTGTACCCTACGCTAATACTCAGCTAGTGAATGGTAGCGTTCAAAACATTCACCAATGCAAAGACCAGGATTGTCAGGACAGGAGGGACAATAATAGCGGGTGTCACGCCTATATCCGCGCTTGCTGCAGACACAACATCTTTTTGGGGGGGGTTCGTTGGGTAGGGGTACTCGGGAGGACATAAAAATGCCTCTCATGCAGCCGACTGCATTTGGTTGGGGATGTGAATGGGGGAAGTACGGGCGCTGCAGAAGCGGTAGGTTCCCAATTAGGATTGGCGAATGCAGCAGGAAGGGCATTATGGGCACGACGGGCCTGTGTTTGTCTTTTTGGTGGCAGCGGGACACTACTTGTGCTTGCCACCTCACCAGCTTGAACTGCACTTATGGGACTCGCCACGTCACCAAGTGTTACTGCAGTGCTGGTTTGACTACGACCGGGGTGTACTAGGCCGCTGGCGCTTGCCAGTTCACCAAAACGCTACCAAAAAAACTGTTAACGATCGCAGGGATCAGGCCTGACTCTGCGAACGCTGCAGTTATGCATTTAGTGTTTTGTAAGTGACAGTG